>NC_138836.1:1244124-1863687 GCF_965183815.1 Platalea leucorodia | reverse complement strand
GAATTGAATGCAGAACATCCCTGCTCTGGCTCCTTGGTGAGTGGTGTGGTGGCCCCAGCGAACCGGGACACCGTCAGGTTGGAAATGCCAACCTGTGCCACCAGTTATTTCAGCTGTGAATGCGTTCATGTGGAGCCCTCCATGTGCTTTCAGTCCTCCTGTACCGACCCCCCCCCCCAGGAGTGCGTAAGACTTTCCAGCTGGGATCTGCCTGTGTCCTGCAGAGCTGAAGTGTTGCTTTGGGTCCTGCCAGGGAGGCTGTGTGTACTGACTTTCTTTTCTGTGCTAGAGGAGAAGTTCTCAGCTGAGGTGGAGTCCTGGATGACTGGGGAGCAGTATGCAGGCTGGCTTCTGAGTGCAAGGTACTGCCAGAGGACGGGAGAAGATCTGGGGGTGTGAAAGAGGCTGTCACTAGTTCTAAGGTTCAGACTGGCTGGGGCTGCAGGCTAGGATTTATATGGTCAGATGCGTAGTAGCTGCTCCTTACCCATGGCCTCTTTAGGAACAGAGGAATCACTGGTGTGATCTGTTAGAGCAGCTTCAGAGAAAAGATGAAAAAAAAAAAAAAAAGGACAAATCTTGAGTGATTCTAGTTTTTCCCGACCCTGGGCAATTAATAGTTGATTCACACCCTAAATCTTAAGGTCTTAAGCCAGGATAGACAAGGTGAGAAGAAACTGAATGCAATGTTTTCCTTTCTCTCCCTTTCCCCTGCCTACCTGGACACAATTTCTCTCCTTCCCTTCCCTGTTACCAGGGGCTGTGATAAGAAGTCTCGAGGGTGGTCTATCTCCATGTTTACTGGCAACACGTGGCAGGACCTGCTGGGCTGTGACTTTGTGCTGGACCTCATTGGAGAGACAGAGGAGACCAGCAACCTCGGCAGCCCCTCTCAGTCCTCAGCTGGGTACCCCATCGCTCCTGAAAGGGAGAGAAGCTTCTTCCAGAACTCTGACCTGGATTCGTAAGTCACCTAATCCTCCTGCCCCACCACTTGTGGCCCTGTCACCCGGTGGCTCGTCTTTCTCTCAGCACTCTGTGCTGTCCTCATCTCTTTTTCCTCTTCAACAGGATCCCTCCCGCTCCAGGCATCCGGGCCCCTACCTTCCCACCACCTAGCCTGCCTCCAGAATTCAACAATCTCCACCCAGGTAAGCTCTTGCCCAGGACTGTGGATGGCACTGAGACGGGCCAGATGGGCCCCAGCCAGGGAATCAGAGCAGAGGGGGAGCCAGGTGGTTCTTGATGTAGAGCAAGGAAGGACTCCACGCCAAAACATGACTGTCTACTAGGGAGTGGAGACAGGGGAGTGCTCCTCACCTGCCTTGTCCCCAGGCTTCTCTCTGTTCTTAGGTCCAAGATTCAGAGATGACGCGAGGACCCCTGTAGGCTTGGATGACTACGTGGATGATCTGTTCAGCACTGTGCTGCACCAAGGCTCCAGAGTATCAGTAAGTGCCTTGATGTTCCATCTTAACTTTCTCTCTGCAGCTCTCCTGTCCCTGTGACTCCCTCAAGCATGCCTCTGCCTACGCGCTCTGCCCCTGCTCAGCTCAGCTATGCCTTTGGATGGCTCTCCCTCTGTGAAGTCTGCCTCTCTGAGCCCAGATAACTCTGATTTTTCTTGTTGCAGGATATGGAAAACAGGGAGAGTCTGACTGGACGCATGAAAGGGGGTGGGAAGATTGGACCCACACAGAGAGGAATCTTTCCTTCTGCAGGTCTGTAAGGGGATGGGGACAGCTGGGAACACCCGTGGGGCTACATAAGCTTCAGTGAGCACAAGTCAGGGAGTCCTTTAAATGCTAATTATTGCATGGGCTCAACTGATTCATGAAGAGTACTGGTCTTTAGCATAGGTCATCAGAAGTTGCACTCCTCACTCCGAGGTGCTGGGAGACAGATGCTTTGGGGAAGGTGCTAGGTAAGGGTGCCACCTTTGTTCTGCTTTTAATTTCTCTCTCGAGTTGGTCTTGGGGTCAAGGCAACAGGTAGCTTGCTTCTGACCCAGGCCACCTCTTCCCTAGGCCAATTCTCGTAAGTCCTGTATTCACCTTTTATTCACTTTGTGCTTTCACAAAATAGTCGCTGCTTTTCTCAGGAGGGTTTTAATCTTTCTTATTGCTTCCTTACAGACTTTGCCATCATCTCTAGCTATTCCTTGGGTTAGTAAGTCTGAACCCTGTAGAGGTTCTGGTTTTTTTGGTTGGTTTCTTTACTTTTCCTCATTTCTGTGGAGCTAAGACTCAGGTATTTTCGGTAGGGTGGAGTCAAACACCAATATATTAATGGCACCGAGAAATCTGCATGTGTAGGAACACACCCAGCAGTTTCAGAAAGGTGGGGAATGTCCTGTTCAGATCATTGCTGAATCTGGGACTATTTTTGGCTATTGTAGAGGCTCTGGGGCACGACAAGCCCTATTACAGGTCACTGGCTTGAGGCCAGTTTGTTACTCATGTGGCTACTTACATCAGTGAGGGATGTGAAGATCTCTCCGTGGGCCATTCTCACTGGCAAGGACATCATGATTCAGTAGACCTGTGCTGTGTGTTGACTCACTCCTAGCTGAGACTGATCTCCATGCCCCTTGCTCTGCTGGCTTTGCCCTCAGTGGGATTTCTGTGTTGTGGCCTCTTGTGGGACTTGACTGCTGGGAGAAGAGGAATTCCTTTCTCCCCGCAGTTCCTTCACATGATACACGATGCCACCCAGGCCAGGGCTCGTTGTTCATTTACCCTTGCTACTTCCTGCAGAGACCAGTATGGATCTGGCAGTCCCAGAGATCTTTGCCCAACCCTCAAAAGAAACCCTTCTCTGTAATCATACATAGGTAGAAGTTAGTTATATGCTTAGTCATGAAGGATGGTGGTGTCCTAAGATACACTGCAGAAGCAGGGTCTGGATCCTGCTGTTGTATAGTCTGGCAGGCCACACATTTCCCCTAGGTTTCCTTTTTCTACTTGAGTTTTGCTCTGTCTTGCTGTGTGTGAAGAGATAAACCATTCACATGTCCCTATGGCTGGTGCATGTGGAGAGACCCAGAGGTACCCAGCCTACGTGACGTGTTCTGTGGGGATTGATCAGCGCTTTCTGATCTGGGATTCCCCAAAAGCACTGTGCATGTGGCCTTTTGCCTCTAGGCTTCTCTGGGGTGACTCAAGTGCCGGTTTACCAGCCCATGTCTTCGATGATGGGGATGCCAGCAGCCATGCCTATGATGCCAGCGGCTGGTGGGATTGCGCCTATGCAAGGTAATAACACAGTGTTTCAGTAACTGTACGGGGGAAGAGGGTGGAAGGGTGGGTGTCGTAGCGGAGCCTGTGCATTGGAATGTCGGGCAGGGTGTGCGGTGAGCACTCGGCTCTGGGCTGATGCTCAGGCATGGTGGGGAACGACTGCCTGTGGGTGTTTGCAGACATGTGTGTCTTCCACAGCCGTGGTTATGCCCCAGCCTGTGGTTCCGGCTGTAGATCCCAATCAGTTAGCAGCACAACAGCAAGCCTTTATCAGCCAGCAAGCCATGCTCATGGTGAGTGGAAGGGACTGGCTGGGAGGGGCTCAGGAACTGGGGAAGAACAACACGCTGGTGTATGTGCTGTGTCCCTCCTGCATTAGGCCTACTCTGTAACACTCTGCGCTTGTGCTGAGGGTTAGGTATATAAAGTTGGGATTATTTAAGAATGCAAAACTGGGAACCCTCTTTTTGCCACTTTGTGTACCTGGGGACACTGAGGCACCATAGGTGAGTGAGTAGGGACAAGAGCAGGCCCCAAGAAGCCTCAGCTGTAATTCCCATGTGTTTTTAAGCTGGAATTTGCTACAGATGCAGATCTGCAGTATTCTGCTTTCTGTTTAAAGCCTCATGAGAGCCTGGAGGTCCCAGGCTATCTCACTGGTAGCTGAGTCTTTGGGGTGTTGTTAGGAGCTCTGCATACTTGGCCAGGTGGGAGCAGGCTCCCGGGGCATGCCTTGTCCATAACACTGGGAAGTTTGCAGTGAACTATGTAGATGTTCTGTGATTACCAGTGAAAGCATGGGACAGCCTGACTGGTGACTGGTGGTTTTGTGTAGCCTAGAGCTCACGGACATTCTAATTCCTTCCTCCAGGCCCAGCAGGTGACCCTTCAAGCCATGAGCATTTCTCAGCAACAGCAGCAACAGCAGCAGCAACAGCAGCGGTGGCAACAGTCTCTTGAGAACTCAAGGCTAAGAGTCTCAAGTCCACCACAAGCCCAAGCCTCGGCTCCAGCCCCAGTCCCAGCCACTTCCCCAAAACCCAAGAAGCCTCCCAGCAGCCAGAATGCTGCACCACCACCAAAGGCTCCAGAACCGCCAGCGAAGGCAGAAGAACCGGTATGAGAAACAAACAGTGGTGGTGAATTTGCTTTGAATTTCATGATTTGCATTTGCTCTGCTTCCCTTCCAGTGTGGCAGTGGTTTGGCAGAGAGGATTGAAGAGAACTAGGCTTACCTATGGTACTGAGGCCTTTCAAACTCTACTTGCTGAGTCTTTAAGACACAGGATCAAACCATGGTGGCATTAGCTCTGTGGAGGTTTGGCTGCAGTGTTGGCCAATTAATTCCCAGCTGATGTGAATTTTTCCATAGGAAAATTCATCACTCTGAGTTCTTTATCTTCCAGCAAGCTGTCTTGGGCCTCTTACATACCCCTTCTTCTCTGGACTTGGTTAATGATTCCTTGGGTCAGAGACTGATCTCCTCGTATACTCACAGATGGGGAGAAGTTCTAGATCAGAACTTGGCGAGGGAAGAGCGCCTCTGAACTTAAGGGCACTACGGAGGTATCTGCTGGCTAGTGCTAACTGAGCGTGTTGTGAACTGCTTGCAGGTTTATGACTACACGGAAGACCAGTTCTCTGACAGTGAAGATGATGACTATGCTCCGGAAACTTTCCAGCAGAAGAGAGAATATTTTCAGAAGATGGGTGAGCACCTACCATTTTGGGAATTTCACTCATTTTAACACCTTGTTCTGCAGTCTCCCTGGCATAACAAGGTGCTCTTGTCTCCCTCTCTGGAACCCAGCTAATCCCTGCAGGAGCTGCTGGCGCTGTGTGTAGCAGGAGTTTTGGGTGCCTGCTCAGCTGGCTACAATTCAGAGTGTGAGGTGCTGTGTTGCCAGTTTTCTAGAAATCTTTGGGCTTGTGACTGCCATACCCTCCTTCGCCTCTAGAAAGCATAGGCTTCTGCATGGGTGGGAACCAGGCCATTAGTGGTAGGTTTTGGCTGTGGGTTTAACTAGCTCAGGTCCCCCTTTCTATGCAGGAGAGCAACATATCCGAGTGAAGAAAGTCAGGCTTCCGTCCAAAACCTGCAGCCCTCCAGCAAATCCACAGCCAAAGCAGGAGGAGGAGAAGAAAGAGGAGCAGGAGAAGGAGAAAGAAGAGAAGCCCAGCCCTAAAACAGAGGCAGGTAAGATGCTGTGCAGTGGAGACCCAAGCAGGCTGACAACCAGGAACTTGGCAGGAGCATCAGGCCAGGATATAGCCAGAGAAGGAAAGGCTCTGGCTCTTCTGGGAGTCTGCATCTTGACAAGAAAGAAGAGAAGAGAGAGAGAGAAAGGCCTGAGCTTTGGGAAGTGGGATCCCAAAGCAAGGCAGTGGAAGGCCATGGCCAGTCAACCTAGGGCTAAAAGAGGGGAAGCTTCAAATGAGATAAAGGGATTTCTCCTCTGTCTTTGCTAGCCTGTTGGTTAAAGCTGTCATCCCCAATAGCTCCTGCTCCCCCTTTGCCGCCTCCTGAGCCAAAGCCAAAAAAGCAGACACCAAAAGCGAAGAAGGAGCCACCTGTAGTGAAGCCTTCAGGCCCCGAGTCGCGGCCTGCACCCAGCCGGGAGATCCGCAACATCATCAAAATGTACCAGAGCAGGCCAGCCCCCGAGCCCCAGCCTATCGAGCCTGCCAGGTGAGAAAGTGTGGTCCACCCAGGTGGGCAGGAAGGAGATGAGTGGGACTATATCCCAGCACTGCCACATGGCTCCATTGTGGCTACAACCCCTCTGCATCTCCTGTAACTGTGTTCCCCATTTCCTTGCAGGAAAGTGGCCAAGCCATTTATGAAGAAGAACGACCCCAAAAATGAGGCTCTGGCCAAGCTGGGAATGATGAACCTCCAGTCTCCCAAATCAGTGAGTTCTTTGCTCTCCGGTCACCTAAGAGCTCAGCAGAGAGGGCCTGTGCATCCAGCCTCCAACAGGCTGGGAGCTACTTGGTAGTGCAGTAGCAGCCAGGTGATTTCTTGTTGGGTTACTAGATAGCTGTGAGCTCATACCATGGTGCTGCCCATCCTAGACTGGGCTCCAGTCTGTAAAGTCACCTGAGGTCCTGGAGAAAAGGCTCTGGAGCAGCAAGTCCTGTTGTGGTATGTTTAAGGCTGATCTGGAAGCAAGAAACTCATGTTCCCCACGACTGGCACCAAGGTCTTGGCCCATTAATGCCTTTTTTCCTCTTTCCAACTGGAGGCTTCAATCTCAAATACTTAGTTCTCTGCACCTCGGTTTGCTTGATCTTCATCTGTTTGTAGATCATGTGCTGATTTAAAGGTCCTGGTATCCCTGTTCCCACAGATCTTGCTTCTAGAGTTGGACTGCTGCCCTAGGGATGATTTATAGCAGCAGTGTCACAACAGAGCACAGTAATGCAGAGAATGACTGGGTCAAATGATTTTGCTGTCTTGCAGCCATCCACCCTGCCACAAGAGAAGAAAATACCTCCACCTCTCAAGCCCAAGCCAGGCTCAGCTTCCAGCTCTATCAAGGAGTTGCCTCCCCTCCTCAGCCAGCAGAGTACGCCACCAGGTTCCCCTCCTGTTCTCCCTCCTGCCCCACCATTGCCTTCACCTCTCCGGCCTGGCAACCAAGGCTTGCAGGACTCCACAGGGAAGGGTGAGTATTGACTTCACCCAAATAGGATTTGGTAGCGGGGCTGGGTGGGAGGAGATGGGGTCAGAATCAGCCCAGCGGCCTGGGAGAGTCGCAGCGCATGTTCTGTCATCAGCCAGCTGGCCAAAGACTGAGTGGGCTGTGTGAAATCAGAGGCTGTCCCCATAGTTCCAGTCCAGCCCAGCACTCAGCGTGGCACTTCCCAGCTCTAACTCCTCCCTTTCTTCCCAGTGTAGTGCAGGATGTCAGGCACAAATGATGAAGGAGGGGCTGGGCTTCTGTGAAAAATGCAGCTAAAAACAGAGAGGACCTTTGGGCTACAGCTTTATCAAGGTCCAGTCCACAATACATTTTATTACCTACCTGAAGCATAATTACTTTATCAAAGCTGCAATTCGATGGATGGACTTTAGACCAGGAAGGAATGGGAAGCCAGGTGTTTTACCTTCTAGAGCCTGTGGAGGGTCTTTAGAGACAGGCTAAGGAATGAGGGAATGTTTCTCAGGGAGAATGAGAGTCTGGGAGACCTTGGACACTGGCCACATAAGGAGTGTCTGGATGCTGCCCACCTGAAAAATGGCATAGCTAATGCTTCGCAGCAGGAGGTTGGAAGTGTTGTGCTTTCCTAGGTTTTGCCTCTGAATTGCAGTGGGAACCTGGACCCATAATTCATTTTATACTTTGCTGCTATTTTGGATACATGTACCAATGTATTTCAAGCTGTTTAAACCTCTCATCGGCATCACATTTTATAACATGCAAGGAACAGTCAGTCAAGCACATAACTGCAGGACTCCATCCTGCATCAGCTTCTCTGGTGTAAGAAAAAGTCCCTGCTTCACTCTGCCTCTCTTAAAAAATGGATCTTTAGGAAGTCCTGTGAAAGTAAATCAAAGTAACTGGATTACCCTGAAAAATCCCTACGTGCTTTTGAATAGGAATATAGAAACAGATGAACTGTGCGATCTACTGCATTTCTTGATTGTCCATGAACTCTGAAGTTTTGAAAGTTGGGAGTGCTTAAATGAAGATATTCCTGCCTTGTAAAGCAATGCCTTTGAATGGTTGTCTTCAGACTGAGCCTGTCTTTAATAGATCTCCTGCACAGAGAAAATCCAGTGCAAGTACTAGGTGCCTTGTACAGAACCTTGCAGTCTGCAAGCTCAGTGAAGAACTTTTTTGTCCTTTTGAAACCTTTAGCAGCCTTTTTACAATGACATAAAGTGAAACTGTGTCTTTGAGCTTAAGCACAGCGGTAGTATTTTCCCTGGGACGCTGTGTGCTCCCTGTCTCTGGAGTGTTTCTATTATGAGCACTGAACTTTGTGGCTAATACAGCAAGTATAAATGCTATCAGGAATGCTGGCGCTCACATGATGGCTGTTCTGTGCATGCATTCATATTAGCTGATCACTGACCTTCAAGAGGGTTCTTGACAGTAATCTTCAATCAGGTACGTGGCACTGTCCCCTTTCTCTCAGTAGGTCTTTGGCAGGTGGGAAGGTGACCCTGTAGTCAGCAAAGCCCATCTTCACTGCTCTTTCTCCTCACACAGACTCTACTGTAACAGTAGCAGATGATGATGGTATCAAGACCCAGCTGTACAAGCTCACCAACAGTGTCAGCTTTTCCTATGACAACCCTGCCTGGAAAATCTTTCTGCGCAAAGAGGTACGGTTCATTAGCTGAGGGCTGGCTATGGGGGGAGGGAACTAGTCCCACATTTGATTAAAATAATTTTGCCATAGGCACCCAGTGTGATATAAGAGCACAAACACAGTTCTGGGAGGAGATCCCATGACACAGCAGTCGGAGGCAGGGGATCATCTCATCGGACATCTGGGTCCTGCTCTGCCTTACTGCCTCTGGTGTCTGTTTCCCTACCTGTCCTTTCCTTCATCTGTAAAGCACTGAGGAATCTACAAATAAAGTAAATGTCCTGGTTGTTACCTGGTGCTTTCCTGTTAAAATAGTACAAATGTGTTTAAAATCAAGTCTTGGAGAGTACACTGAGCTGACCAGGGTTCATCCCACGGTCTCACCACTTCACTTTTGGTCCTTCCCTCCTGGTCCTTCTGTTTGCATTCACAGTGTCTCTTCCCTGCCTGTCCTCGGACATGGCCTCCCTCCTCTCTGGCAGTAGGGCCTATGGATTACAAAACATCCCTGGGGAGCTATTTCTGCAACATCTGTAAACATCGTAACATTACTATTGTTTTTATTCTCCTCTTGCAGGTGTTTTACCCCAAAGAAAATTTCAGTCACCCTTATTGTCTGAACTTGCTGTGTGAACAGGTATGTACTGGTGAATGACTCAGGGCCTGCTGTCTCTCTGTTTGGGGACAAAACACTCCATAATTACATTGCAGGAGTTGCCTTCGCTTCTGTATTCCTAGTGGTCTTAGTCCCTTCTCCAGGTCCACCCAGTAAAGCCCCTGCTCACTCCTCTCTGAAACTCAGCCTGTTTAACAGCCCCAGATGCTCCAGCACACTCAGATGTGGCCTTTCCAATGGAAGCCTCTCTGTTTCCTTCCTCTGCAGATCATGCGTGACACCTTCTCTGATTCCTGCCTTCGGATCTCCAAGGAGGAGAAGCGCAAGATGAAAGACCTGCTGAGTAATTAACAGCCCCATCATCCCTTCCTCCCTGTGCCCATCCCAGCTTTTGGTTTGAAACGAGAAATTGGCCTCCAAGCCCTTTCAGGCAGGACTTAGGGCAGAGGAGAAACGTTTATCACTGCAGCAAGAAAGCACATTTTTGTGTGCTGTGTAGTGCAGTGTAGGAATGTTTGTTTATTCCAAGCAGCCAGAATATACCCCTGAAATTTCCCTGAGCCAGAAAAACTTAGTTCTGATATGTTTATTGTGGGGAGAGGAAACTGAGGGCCAAGGATAGGATTTTGAGCTGTCTCAAAATCCAACTGTTGTCTTTGACAGGAGCTTCATGGAGAGGGGGAGAGAAACTGGTAGTAGACTGGTGTGTGCAAAGTAATATGGTATCCTTTCACCTCTGCATGTTGTTTGCTGTGCTGTAATCACTGAGGAGGACTGGTGGGAATGGGTCCCTGGGCAGAGGAAGATTTGGCCATCTCTGTCTTACTGAGAAAGTATCTGCTTTGTACCCCTGCTAGTGGAGTTCCGGGTCGGCAACGATGTCCGGTCTATTCAGGAGGATGCGATAAAGAAGAGGATTGTAGTGGCTGCTCGGGATAACTGGGCTAACTATTTCTCCCGCCTTTTCCCAGTTCATGTGAGTCTTAATCTTCTCACTAGACCCTGGGCTTGCTTTAGCTGTGTGACTCTAGTTCACCTTGGGTCTCTTTCTGTCTCCCTGCCTGGCCACACATCACTTATTCTTCTGTGCCTTCTGTACCTCGCTGGGTTTGACACCTCTGTCAGCCTAGGGCCTCCTTCATGGTAGATATGGTAGCATCTTCTTTCCCTGCTGCGTCCTGTCCAGGTGGGATGGAGCCTTTGATGCTCTCTGCTGCACTTCCCTTACAGAGTGAAAATGGAAGTGATGTCCAGATCCTGGGTGTTTCTCACCGGGGCATCCGGCTGCTGAAGGTGGTGAAAGCAGCTGGCTATAATCCTGAGCACCTGAAGAGTCTTTGCAGCTACAGGTGAGCAAAAGGGCACTGGTTACTGCAGGATGATAATTTGTCACTTGCAGGACACTTTCAGAGTGCAGGATGCAGACTGAACAGGTGAGCTGAAAATTGTCTGGTTGTGCTGTGCTCTCTAGGATTGTCCTAGGCCAGCTGCGACTCACTGACCCTCCTTCTATTGAGTTTGGCCTTTCCCTTTCCTTCCTACCTTGTGCTTTGCTCACAAGAAGTGAGTGCTAGCTATCAGTCAGCTCCATGCGTGTCATCAGAAGGCAGGTCCTCAGAGTGGTATGGTGAAAGCCATGCACAGCCTATGGTGCTGTTACTGTTGTAATACGGTGCTGGTGAAAGGCCACCCTCTGGAGCATGCTGAGGCCTGTCTCCATTCTCAGTCCTTGGAATGAGCTCCCATCCCCATGATCTGCATCGCCAGCTCTGGCAGAAGGAGCCTGAGCATGCTGGCTGTGTTCTCAGCTTTGCAGATGTGCTGTCAGTGGAACTGAAGGGCAGCAATGCCCTGGAGTTCTCTCTGAAGACAGAGCAGCTCTTCCTGCACTCTCCAAAGGCTCCGTGCATCAAGGCCATGGTGGAACTCTTCATCCAGGAGCTGAGGCAGGTGAGGGAGCGGCTGTAGTGCAGTAGGGAATAAAGGTGGTTTCCCACATGGACCTGAGAGGGTCCATGGGATGACATGGCCCGAGTCTCTCACATCTTGGGGATGAGATTTGACCTCCCCATCACTTTTTCCCCAGGATACCAACTACGTCGTTGCTCTGCGCAGCCACATCACGGATGACAAGAGCCTTCTTAGCTTCAAGAAGGGTGACCTCATCAAGTTACTGCCCATGCAAGGCATGGAGCCAGGTGAGGGAGTTTGTCGAGATTACAGGAAAGGTGGGGACTGGCTTCAAGGGCCTGCTGGACCCATGGTGCCCCAGAAGCTCTATGTGCTGCTGTCGAGTAAACCAGAGGAAAGCAGACTGTTAAGGGCTGGCCTAGTCAGCCTTCAGCTCTGCCATTCCCTGACTGCAAGCCACCTTGTTCCAGCTGCCATAGTTACAGGGGACGTTATCTTAGCATGCAGGAAAGCCTGGTCAGTGTGCTGCTCTCCTTTGCCAGTTAGATGCCTCACTGCTCGTTTCTCTTGGTAGCTGCCATGGTTCCTGACTCTTTCTCCCCTGTTTCTGCAGGGTGGCAGTTTGGCTCCACTGGTGGCCACTGTGGTATTTTCCCCACCAGCTTGGTGCAACTGGCTGCAGCCCCCGATTACCTCAGCACCAGCATGGACAGACGTGGAGGGCTGCGCAAGAGCATGAAAGCTTCCTCGGAGAGCAGGAACACCAGCAGGGAGGTGAGTTGTCCTTGAGGAACTGCTAGGGGACACGGCCAGGTTCTGTGGGAGCTGCTGGGGTGGGTCCATGGCCCTGGTAGAGTCCAACCTCCAAGGCTAGAGGGAAGAAGATGACCACTTAATCCTTACAGATGGAGACACTCAAATACCATCATAGTGGGAGGGGGAGGCACCACACACAGATGAGGCCTTCCTAGGTCTGGCAGGCGAGGGGAATACACAGTGCAGTTCCTCAGCTGACTTCTCAGGGTGGGTTTGGTGCCTGTCCCTGCAGAGTTCTGTTCCCAGCCTGACATCAGATCCCGACAGCACCATGTTAGTCCCTGCTGGCGATCATTATACCATGATGGACTTCGCCACAGCCTACTTCCGAGAGGCTCAGTCCATGTGAGTAGGCTGTGGTCCTTCCTGAAAAGGCACACACAGGACCTGTGTAGCCTGACCCACACCAAGCCGTTGCTGGGGATATTTCTTAGATTGCATGTTCTCTCTCCTCTGTCTAGGCAGGGACTGAAGGGGATGTCTGCTGAAAAGAAGAATGCAGCTGACCTGGTCCAGCACACCAAGGTGAGCCCAGTCTCTTCTCATGGCTACAGCCGGAATCCCAGCCCTGGCGTTGCCTCTAGCTTTGTCCCCACATGGCAAAAGCGCAGAGGGCAGATCCTTGGCTGCAGTCCCTGGGGAAGCGTAGGTGCCCTCTACTCTTCAGTGCTGCCTGCAAGATACTGGGAGCCTGTGTTTTTTGTGAAGCCTGCAGCACAGCTCTCTGGGATCTGCCTCCCCAGCTTACCCTTGTATTCTGGCCCTGCAGGTCCCGATCCAGGCGTCTTTGCTCTACTACTCTGACAGTGAGCTGAATGAGCTTGCTACAAAGAACTTCAAGAGTAAGTGCCTCCCTAGGACACAACACTGCAGAGGCTGGAGGCTGGAGCAGGGGGAAGTGGGATGGCCTCAGTGGCCACACATAGGCTCCAGAGCGAGGAATGAAAACTCAGAGAGGAGGGCCTCTCCTAAGGCACTTCTGCAGTTAATAACTACCCATGTCCTTGCTGAAAGTGTCCAGCAAAACGCACTTTGCCTCGAGTGCAAATTATCGAAGAACACACGCTGCCTGGGCTGATGTCCCAACCAGTACACACATCCAATGCAAGCCTAGTAAGAGCCCGGGGAGCAGAAAAGCTTTCAGGACATGTTCTAGTCTACTGCCTGCCCTATGGCAGGATCACCTCCACTTAGACCTAAATGCTAGCCTTTGCATTGCAGCTGTGATGCGACTCATGGGAGATCAATCAAAACTCAAGAACCAGAATGAGGTTGAGTGCATCTATGAAATCCTTCAGGTTTGTGACCTTCTTCTGGGCAAGGCGCTGAAGCACCAATGGGAATGAAGGCCCAAGACCTTGTGGGGAAGGGAGAGAGCAGGGAGAGCTGTAATGCAACTTCCTATGGAAGAAAAGGAGCTGAAACGGAGAGGCTGACGAAAAAACATCAAGGGGAGGGTTTGTATGTAAATGGTTTCCCTGGCCATCGCTGTCTGGATGAGAGCACAACCTGCCTCTCCTTCTTTGGGCCTAGATAGCACTAGAGACCAGAGGCTGCAAAGCCTAAGCTTTAAGCCACATTGGCAGAGCTCTGGAACTGGGAGAGGAATGGCACACAGCTGACCTGGGGCCTCTCTGATGCTCTCGTCCCCTCTCTGATGTTGTCTTCTCCTCTCTGAATGCAGCTGTGCAAGGAGAAGGAAAATTTGCATGATGAGGTCTACTGCCAGGTCATCAAACAGGTCACCCTCAACCCTAACCAGTGAGTACCAGCACTGTCAGCTCCTGTGCGTGCACAGCTGGAGGGGAACCCTCCGCCTGGCTGCACAGACAGCAGGGCTGGGGGAGAGGCTGCCCCCTAATGACGTACTGGTCCCAGTTGCTCAGTTGCTGGGGCTTTTGCTGAGCACTCGGGAAATTTAGCCGGTCATTGGGTTTGGCTTTTTTGCTTCAATGGATATTTGTCCTTCTGTCTCTGGCTGCTGATATATCTGGGCACCGGTAAACATTCCTGGTAGCGGTGCTGCTCAGAGCCCTGATTTCCTCTTCACAAGCCTGGGGAACTGGTACAATAGTTAGGACTGGCTTGACCCCACACTGCCCTGCAATATGGCAGCAGTGGCGTCAGAGGGCCCTTGATTGTTCCGTTTGTTTGCTGTTTGAATAACTGAGTCAATCCCTTCCTCAGCATAAGAAATCTCTGACCAAGGGCCGCCACTTAATTTTCTGCCACTGCCATAGGTGTTCAGAAGGGCAGAGGCTTGCTTTGAGCTGCTTGGAGCAGGTATTGTCTTGTTCCAAGGTGCCCACAGTTCTTTCTGTCCCGCAGGGAGAGTGTGCTGCGTGGTTGGTTGCTCCTCAACCTGCTAACTGGGTACTTCCTCCCTTCTAAAGTTCTGATGCCCTATGCCACCAAGTTCCTGCAGCTAGCCAGCAGTGATCCATCTAGCACCCACCACGGTATGACTGTTTCTGTGTCCTGTAAAATAAACAGCTGCCTCCTTGTTACCAAGGCCCAGTGGTCAAGGAAAGAAGACAGGATCCAGGTGGGGACATGGTCCAATGGGAAAACCTCCCTTATCCTGTTAGGCAGGAGACATGAGTGGGGTACTGAGGGAGCTGAGTCTGCAGGCAAGAGTCTGCTTTGTATCTCTAGTCTTTCTGTTTGCAGAGGTCATTTCCCATCGCATCTTCGCTCAGGCAAGGTGGAATTGTGTCTCTGAGGCTTGGCTTAGGCCTGTGGCTTAGGCCCAGTTTGACAGCTAGACCTGGGGGAAAGGCAGGCTGTAGTCTTCCAGAGTCATCAGCTGTGAGGTATTTGGGTTGGAATCCTGCCAGAGAAGAGGGTTCTAGTTCTCCCATCCTGTCATTCCTCTGTATTCCTGCTGCCCCGGGCACTGTCTGGGGCTGCCCCCTCATGATTTCGATGTGTCCAGGCACAGCGGGAGATGAGGTCAAGTCTCCTTCCTTTCCTAGCACCAGCCCTGGGTTAAATTCAACACAGCCAGGATGACCCAACACCACAGGAGACAACGCCAAGTCCTCTGTTTGGCTCAGTACATGAAGCTTTTTCCTTTTCCTGCAGATATAGCCAAGATCTGTCAGAGCAACCTGCGGAAAAATTTCATGTATGGGGGCCGTCGCCACCTTCCTTTCCCTGTGGAGTTGGAGGCATTGCTGGTATTGAGGGGCAGAGAAGTGGGGATGCTGGGAAGAGAGGGAGGGCGGAGGCTTGCCAGGAGGTGCCACGTGCGGTGTTGCAGGGGTGGTTAGCGTTCCAAGCGAGGAAATGAGGCGTATGTCTGCGAGGGGATTGGGAAGTGCAGTGCCATGGAGTTGACAGGGATATGGGCGGGGAAGAGGCAGGTACTGCAGGCAAGTAGTGGAACACAGAGGTGAGGACAAAGGAAGAGGGAGGAAGAATTGTGGGGCTGATGGGATCCTGCATGTCTTGCTGCCTAAAGACCGTCCTTTGCAGAAGGGGCATGGTGCCCGCCGGCTAGCGATACTGATGCCTGGAGGCGTAGAATACCTCACCAGAATCAAGACATTCACTGTGAGTTTTCTCCTCTGAATTTCTTCATTGATCTGGACTCTGAGCCGCACCAGGGAACTCCCTTATCTGTCAAAACCTTGGGCTTGGCCTGTGCTTCCCATAGTGCTGTGACAGTTTCCCACTCGCTTCCTCGGAGTCCCTGTAGCAGCGTATCTCTGCAGGGCCTGCACAACGCTGGGATGCCTCGCCCAGCTTGCTGCTCTGTCCAGTAGCCAGCGCCACACTGCTGCCTTCTAACGAGCCCAGCATGCCTAACTGCTCTGCTTTGGGCTTGCCTGGCCATGGTGCTTATTTGCTTCTTTCCTCGCTTCAGGTGGCCAAGGAGGTTTTGCAGGAGATCTGTGAGCAGATGGGGGCAGGCGAACAGGAAGAGATGCAGGAATTTGTTCTCTTTGCCATCAGGAGCGACAGCAATAATCTCGGCAAGTAGAGACTAGCGTCTAGATTCTTTCTTAAAGCAGTTTCTCCAACAGGAGTACCATGGCTACCGTCTCGAATAGTTCCCCCACCCTTGCTGGCTCTGGGGAGGTTCCTCTTCAGCAGTTTCCCTCTGTTACTAGGGTTAAGGATTGTGCCTTCTCAGGGGCCGAGTTGCTTGTTCCTGAGAGAGATGTGTGTGTCTGTGTGGGTCCGTGTCCCTTTGGAATGGCTGATGCTGGGAGTCATAAGGGCAGGGGGGAACAGAAGCGTGCAGGAAGGCTCCTGTCCCAGGCCATGGAGCTCAGCCCACTGTCTCAGCACCAAGAGTGATGACCTTCTCTCTGCGTAAACATGCAGATAAAATGGTGAGGCCGATAGGATCGGAGGAGTATCTTCATGATTATCTGCTGGAGGACAAGTTGGTCACTGTGATTTTACGCAGGCTCATCTGGAGGACACCTCTGCACTTTGAGAACAAAATTTATACTGATGTTCATTACGGACAGGTAAGCAACAAGGGCGGTGGTCGCACCAGGAACCTCCCTAGCAGGGGCAGAGTTAGCGTACAGGCCAGTGGGAATGTCCCAAGGGGGCTTCGGCTGATCGGCTTTGTATGCCGCTTCTGGGAATGACTAATAACTGAAGCTATGGGTGCAAGGAAGGCAGTGTGCCTGTAGCCCTAGTTTATGAGCTGTCTTGTTCCAGATATGCGTTGTGCAGTTCTGCGTGCTCTTCCCGAGCCCAGAAAGCCTTTGCTTTTGTGTTACTGGCTTGAGCTGGATGAGTTATCAGCAAGGCAGGACGTGGGTCTCTGCAGCCAGGCGCTGCCCAGGCCTGCACGTACCTTCTGCGAGGTTTAACAAAGGCCTCTCTGCTGCGCTGTTCCTCAGGTGCTGTGGGATTACCTGAACGGGAGGATACTGTTAGGCCATAGTAAAGAAATGGAGGTGCAGGTGGGCATTTTGGCAATGCTCCAGCACTGGGCCAAAACAGAGCAGCAGAGCGCTGCTCCCTCCAGGTACGTGTGTCTCGTGGCGCGTCTCTGTCTCTAATGGCTGTGGGCACCACAGGGGTCAGGGGTAGGTGCCTGAAAGTACTCTCCGGATAATTAAGGAATGGACAGTTCTGGTGAATGCAAGCTACTAATTAATGTCACTTAGTGACTGACTCCTGCCCGTAATCGAGAAAGTTTACCTCCTGTTCGCACTTAATGCTGTCTGTCTCTGATCCACATTTCCTTTTGTGACTCCTGAGCTGAGGGTCATGAGGGTGCCATGCATGTTTCTTTTGACTGCCATGTGTTTGTAATACCAAGAATGAAGTTGGGATGAATGCTCCTTTGTTCTTTCTCGCAAGTGCCAGAGTTTTCAACCCTGGGCACCTGAAATCTGTAGTGAGATGCCTAATGGGAATGCAAATGTCCCTGGGTACTGGAAAGCTTCTGTCCTGCAGCCCCAAGCTGTATTTTCACACTCCTTCCTTCCTGTATCCTTATGCACTTTGACTCAGAGTGGAGGTAATGTCTCCATCAGATCCCCTTACGCCACCAGCAGCAGGGGGTAACGGCATAACCCTGCTGGGCATGGGGAGCTCTGCTCTCTGTAGTGCTTTGGAGGCACAGCAGCAGGACAGAGTTGGAGTAAGGTGGTTTTCAGCTGAGACTGCTGTGAAAGAAACACCCTGTGGCTTCACTGCCATGCTACAGTCCTAGCTGGAAGAGCTCCTGTTGTCTCCAGAAAGGGGGGATTTCTCCCAGTGCACTAGTCAGCAGTGCACAGCCGCCTTCTCTGCGGAAAATGGTGGTCTCACTGTCTCTGGGGTTTCCTTCCACGTTATCCAATTCAGACACGACCTGTCGTGCTCTTCCCCTCTGCCTCCACCCTTGCCCCCAGCCGTGCAACTGAAAATTGGTGCCAGATCCCCTCCTCCCTCTTAATCCCCCTGGATGATCTTTCGATTTTAGCTGGGCGGGGGCTGAATTACTATCTGCTTGTTGGCACAGGGAAGAGCTGAAGGAGTACACGCCAAAGGCCCTGCAGTCCTCCATCAGCCCCCAGGCTCTGCAGAACCATGTTGGCATGCTGCTGAGAACCAGGCAGCCCCTCCAGCCAGTGGATGCAAAAATCCAGTTCATAGGTGAGGAGACGTCCAGATCTGCTTGAGTTGTCTATCGTGAGCATGATGGAAGCCGCTCTGAACGTGCTTTTGGGACAGTTCATGAGGTTGGCGAGGATCCTTGGAGCCGGGAATGGGCCGTGACATGTCACTCCCCGACAGCCTCCCCCTGCAGACTGGCACTCGTTCCCAAACACGGTGATCACGGTAGAAGTCCCACCTCTTTTGCAGAAGTCTGCAGTAGATTTTCAGAGCTCTGTATAAGTTGTGTTTTAATTGATATTCTGGCTGCACATCTCTCTTCTGGTCAGAAAAGAACAGGACATCTATTCAGGTTGCTGAGAATTGAGTATCAGCAGCCTGGGAGGGAGGGAGAAGTTGTCAATCTCACTTTTTAATGCAGAAAAGCTTGGGAACACCTGCAGCTTTTGGCCACCTTAGCCTGGTGCAGTAGATCGCTGGCTGATGCTGCTGCCTGAAAGCCACCTTTTGCTTTCTTACAGAGCACGTGATGAAATTGCCTTTCTTTGGCTACAACACCTACTTTGTCGAGAGAGTCAGCGATGACACAATCTGTGTGCCCTGTTTCTTTGGCGTGAATAAAGAAGAGATCATTGTGGTGGACGGCACCACGCTGGTATGCCAGACAATTCCTCCCTAGAGGCCAGAGCCCTGATGTCTGTCAGATGTTAACTTTGACTTTTAGAAGAACTTGTGGAGGAAGAGACTATATTTTCCTGCATCACAGCCACTCTTACAACAGCCCTAGCCCAAAGCAAGTGACAGGAGTGGTAGGGCAGTGCTGCTATGTGCTCTTTTCTAAGTCCAGTGACCAGGCTAACAAGCATGGTCCCCAGTAAAACAGTGTCGGTCACATTCCTGTTTGTCCCAGTCTTGACGGAGCTCCAGGGGCGTGCTGGCAGCGGGAGCTTGCCCTGAGTTCTGTACACACTGCCCCGTGTCTCAGTCCTTGTCTCAGCTTTATATAAGCTCTTGAGGTGAATCCTCCTTGGTGAGAATCAGATGGTTTTATTTGTCTGGGCTGCACCAGAGAGTGTTTTGTGGCTTTTCTCCTCACACAGGCGGTCTCCTACGTCATTCCGCTGAAAGAGCTGCAGAAGATGCGAACCCTGCGGCCTAACTCTGACGGTGGGCTTCCCGGCATAGAGCTGAACTATGGCTCACCTGCCAGCCCCAAGTCTATGTGGCTTGAACTGTCACAGGTGAGAGCAGCCCGGACCTGCAGCTTCCTCCTGGCAATTCAGGAACTGCCCTCCACTGCCCAGCTGAGCCTCTGCTAAGAGCCAGCACTACTGCTCTCTTCTGTCCCAGCGGTGGATGGGGCCCTGCATTTCCCAGGCCCCAAAGTGCAGCTTTGTCCCAGCACCCACCTCATATTTAATTATGGAAAGTGATTTATGGGAATATTTAATTATGAGGAGCAGCCATTTCTGGGGCAGAGAATGACTGCTAACGATTTGTGTTTTGACAGGCTAAAGAAATGTATCACACGATTGTTGCCATCCTGAATAAAACAGAGCCGCACCACTAAAGCCTAAAAGAGGAGGAGAACGACCAAGCAGAACAGCACCGTTTCCCTTTCTTTGAGCTTGTTCAGTGCCCCCGCCCTGTCTTCTGGAGAGGACTCTTCCAAAAGACACCCATGACCTCAGACAGCTGCTTTCCAGGACTGCCACCACAGTGTTTGTTGATGGACTGGACCGTACCATCACCCTTGTGGCCTGCCATTCAGCCCCCAAGTACTCGTCCTTGAAGTGAAGCATGCCCTGGCTAAACAAACCACAGGGCTCCCTTGCCACACCATTGCTTTTTCATCGCCGGCTCCAACACAGAGCAGCTGAACAGATGCAAGCAATTGCCTTAAGCTATGCAGTGGGGGACTGTTCTTTTCTTTTCTGAATTAATTAACATGAGCAAAGACTGAGGCTCGCTAGAGATTTGTGCATCACAACACAAAGCTGAGGCTATGAAATGACTGCACTGGCTACCGGTGGTTTCCACAGGCCAGCTTTTTCTCTGTATTGATATGCAAGAGGCCCTGTAGCAGGATTTGTGAAGCGGGAGCTCGTAGAAAGCATCTTAATTGCAAAGCAGATCAGTGTTAATACACAATTAACACATATGCTGGGGCACAGATTGAGCTGCAATGGTAAGAAAGTTTATTGTTAATTAATTTCTTACTGACATAATTATACGCATATGTTTCCCTCTACTATAAAGAAGTCAGTCATGTCCATGCAGCTGTCATACTTAAACGGTGGCTCTGTGCCCATGGAGAAGGCGTATTCAAATGGCACTTGTGTTGCAGTAGAGGAGAGTGTCTTGGGTTGTACAAAAATGCTTAATTTATTTTTATTGCTACAGCTGAAAAGTATCTGCACTTTAGGAGATTGCAATAAAATAATCACAGAGAGATTTTTGCCGCTACGATGTGACAGATACTGGTTTACGTCTAACATGGGAAGTTTGACCTGCAGGTAACTGGCAAAACCCAAGGAAAAGGTTGTCGCTGTTGGCTGGGAATGGGATAGATCGGCACATGGTGCACAGCTAGCTTCTTGCTGGTGAGCTGATGCCAGCAGTAACTGCAGCATCGTCCCTGCCAGGAGCTTCCCTTCAAGCGCTGCTCGCTGTGGCCTGTGAGGTCTTGGCTGAGGGATGTTCCACCCTCCTGCAGCACTGCTACTGCAAGGCTGGTAAAGCACCGCAGCCACATGAAAGAAAGGAATAGAGAAGACCTCTGAAGATTAACTTATCCTTATTCCCTTTCTCTGAGTTTTTGCTGCCTTACACAGAAGCACAACTCATCAGGGTAGAAGTTTCCCACACTGCGATAAAGCACTTTGTCACACAACCCCATGCCTTAACCACCCCTTCCCGGACCCCCGGCTTAGGCGACAAACAAAGCGTTTCTGAGACGTTCACCCAGGCAGCAGCTGACCTCTATAAGCACTGAGCTCTGGAGAGACAGTAACCCCACTTAAGTGGCCGATGAACCAGGATTTTTAATGGGAAGGTAAAATAGAAGCCAGCAGGCAACAGCTGAAATGTACTTCTGTTGTGCAAGAGGCTCCTTGTGAAGCCCTTTGTCCTCCAGCGAGCAGAGCGAGCTGAAAATGAAAGGGACTTCTGAGTTACGCGTTTCCAGGTTCTCCTTCTGGTTCTAGCTGGAGAAGGCAGCTAGGCTCACAGCTGCAGCTGTAAGGGGCTGGGGGCGTCTGCTGGCGCGTTTCCCATCCACCCCATCCCAGGCTTGCCTTCATTAGCTGTCTGTTCAGCCAAGAAATGAGCTTTCATGTCTATGTTCACAGTGATGGAGTCTTAACGTATCTTAGACCAGTCTGTATGATTAATTGGTAAGAAAAAGCTTTCAAGAAGAGTCCACAGCAGCTATAACATTGTTTTATTGTCAGTTCCGCACATACCCTTCAGTACATTTAAAAAAAATACATCTGCTGAGTACAGTGATCCAAAAGCCTGTTTGATGGCCTCTCAGGCTGCAGGTTCCTCTAGCAGCACCAGTGCCTGAGGCCACCAGCCTCTACAGGCATGGAACAAAGGCAGAGCCCAACAAAAACCCAACAGCGAGGACTTGTGCCAGGGAATCGGGTTATTTCAAGCCCACTGACACCCTAAGGTTCAGGTCCTTACATAAATATAGCAGCAGGGGCACCCCAGTGTCAGTCTGAGGGCCACAGCAGTACCATAACCAGTCATAACAGCAGCGTTGCCCTCTGCACTGCGGACTGCGGGTGAGGCACAGGGAGCAAATATGGCTTTAGGGGTTACAAGCAAGTGCTGGAAAAGTGTTGGCAGCCTTGGTGCCACTATTGGAGAGGTTAATACTGAAAGAGCATCACTGCTTAAGTTAAAGGGCAGGCAGAACTAGACAAAGTTAAAAAAAAAGTTCAGATTAAAAGAAAAAGAATCTGAGTTTCTCCACCTTCAGAAAGTAGGCATTGCCTTCATGGTGAAAACAAAACGCTCCCCTCCTGCCCTTCAAGGGGAAACATTCCATCCAGGAACTCAACCATCAAGTTCGTCACTGGCAGCCCTGAGCAAAGCAAGTGAACTCGTAGCATAAGGCTTCTATTGGCAACACCGAAATAAGAACTGAGAGATGGGGGAGCGAGGGGAGGAGCTGGCTAGGAAGCAAGGTGCCATCCCAAAGCAGAGTCCCAGCTGGAAAGTCTGAGCCCTTCCCAGACGGCTGCAGGGAGTAGAGGTTGGAGACGCTGCGCAACACCTGAGGCAGCAGCCCCAAACCTGCCCAGCAGATGCAGACGTCGCACCTCTTGGCAAGAGGTGGTAGAGGGCTTCAGCGCCCAGTTATTGGAGAAACGTGCCCCAAGTTCACAAAAACTGGTTTCCTGGAAGTGCGTGTCACTAAGGACAGAAGTGAGCAAAAAATGCAGTGGGAAAGGAAAGCTCACTTCTGCAGTTTCATGAAACCCTCCGTGTCTGAGTTCTTCAAGGTCCCCTGCTCCCGTTGCTGGAGGAAGGATGATGCCAACGTGATGCAAGGATCAGCTCTCTGAGCTCTGCAGCTCCTGCCAGTCTGTCTCACTCTCGCACCTGACCCTTGCTTTGAAAAACTCCTTGATGAGTCTCTGTGCTTCCTCCTTCACTGCAAGAGAGGAAGCACCACCTTTGAGAGGATACTTAAGACATCTGCTCCCTCTAAAGACATCAATCCATTGAGCAGCAAAAGAACCCAAGGTTCTGTGCTCTCCCTAGCTGCCAACTCACCAGTCTTGCGGGCAGGGTTCTGCTCTTCAGTCAGTAAGTGAGACAGGTGCCGAGCAAAGCCCTTGAACAGATCCTGCAGAATTGGGGACGAGAAAGAGCAGAAAGCAGACATTGGTTACCGCGCCAGACTGTTCCCACGTTGGTCTTGCCCTTAGAGGCTGGCTGTAGCACAAACCGTTCATAGGTTGAGACTACAGGCGTGCTGCCAACCTGCAAAGACACCTGCCCCTGCCGTGCGGAGACGCACACGCACGCTGCCTTGCGGAACGCATCAAGTGACCTACACCAGACGTGTTGCCGCTCCACAGGTGGGAGTTTTGAAAAACTTGCCAGAGTTTAGTGTGAAAACATGAACAATCACAAAGCAGCGTGGAACCAGCGTGATACCGCTCTAGCTCACACACAAACCCTTTCTTGGGAGAGGTGAGTTGCTGCACCTAGCGTCACTAAACAGCACATACCAAGATGTGACTTGGAAATGAAATGTGGTATCCAGCTCATCTTCCCCTCCTCAGAGCCCCAGCTCACTAGGGAGATGCAGTCTCCTCCTGCTAGAGAGGGTCTTGAGCTGTGCCCTACCTTGGAAGCAAATTTGCCACCCTTGTAGAATGGGGTCAGATATTTGACAACGATGTCTGCTGTTTCTTTGAGGGAGACGCCTTTGGTCGCTGGCTGTACGGTCTTGCTGGTTCCTTCTTTATCACACTGTGATAAGTTTGGATCAAAAGTCACCTTCTTCTTTGTGGGACCAACACTTTTGCTTTCTGGCTGGGACAGAATAGAAGACTTTGCCACTGTCCGTAGCCGCTTTGTTGCAGGGCTTTCCAGATCCTGGAGATGGGACAGAAGAAAACCAAACCCATCATTAATTCCCGTGGCAGCATTACACTTCCAAGCAGCCACTACCTTCTGAAAACAGGAATCTCTGCAGCATCCTGCAGGCGCTCCCTACAGTGACTACCATGCAGCAATCTATGTATGTATGTAACCCATTTTGCTGTACAGACATAACGCGCTTTTCCACACAAAGGGACTTTAAGAAAAACCCTTTAAGACGACCACATTTAGAACTACCCTGTTCTCTTATTAGGGCAGCTAATTGCTAGACCCTGTCCTGTGCAGGAAAAACTGACAGGAAAAGATTTCCCAGGATGTCTGCTGAGAACACACCCCTCAGGAAAAATCAACCACTCCAGGAGTGCCAATTTGAAAGAGCAAGGAGAAAACGGCACTGGCCAGCAGAGACAGCTACCGGGCAGTCTCAGGTGCCAAAAGCAGAACCAGAGGCTGAACGGCAAGGAAGGCTGTGAGCACGGTTCGCTTCCGAGCGGTCCTGTGCGTCATTGGCCTGTGGTTGTTCCCGTGACTTGGGAGAGCAGCTTGCTAATTATAGTTAGTTACAGATCTAGAGGGGGTGGAGAGACTCATTCCGGGCAAGTCACCAGCAAGGGAGCAGTCACGTGTGCTGCAGAGAAGAGGAAACAAAGCAGAGTGGAGGGGATGCTTTCCGCTGCAGTCCGAGCTGCCGGCACTGGCCCAGCGGGCGGCGGGGGGACACTGGGAGCGCAACGCAACCACGGGTCTCCTCTCTGCTGCAATCGCAGCTGGGCCCTCCCCAGATAAATAGCACTATATCGGGTGAGTTCAGATCAGGAGTATCACTCCCAGAGAGAAACTTGGCACAAGATGAGCAGAAGAAATAGAGGAAACAAGCAGCCGTTAAAAGTCTTACCTCATCTGATCCTGGTCGCTTCCCACACTCACCTTCCCCAACAACAGTTAGCTCAGTTTCTGCGACATTTTCAGCAACGCTAGTGGGAAGAGTAGAGAGAAGGCCGATTTTAATCGTTCCACAGTGAAGATATCACTGCAGTCACCGTCAGTGGCCACAAGACTCCCCACGGTAAAGCAAGAGTCTCCCTCGCCAGCCCAGAGCTCTAATAGAGATCCCAGTTTCCAGGACAAGGCTGGTGTGGCTCTGCAGCTCGTTAACAGGGCAACACAGGGAGCAGAGAGGTAGAGATTTTACCTGGATTTTACAGCAATTTCTTCCTGAAGGAGTTCAGATTCAGCAGCCTGCTGGGTCTTCAAATCCTCCTCTCTCTCAGTCAGTGTTACTGCTGTCTCTCCCAGCTCCTCATTCTCTGCCTGGGACTGTCCAGTCACATCTTCTCCAGAGACATCTTTGTTTTCCTGAGGTATTGATTTCTCTTGACACATGCTTTGAGAAGAAACCTGAGGTAGTGTGCTTGCAGAATAGCCATCTTCCTTTGCTGAGCTGCAACTTTTGGCTTTAGACCCACCTTTGGGGAGGGAAAAGAATTTGGAAATGTCCTGTGATTCTTTTTTGGCCGCTTCTGCGAGCATTTGCTGCTTCTTGCTAGGTTTGGACTTCTTAGTGGGGCTATTGCAAAGGGCAGCTTTTGCGTCTGGACTGGGTTGCTGTCCCTTCTTTTCGGGAAGGAGTACTTCTACCCCAGCACTCTCACACAGTGCTTTGGTTGCTATTTCTTTCTTCTGGAGAACAGGGTTTCTGGTGTCCAGTTCCAGACTGCAGTTGCTGTTGTCTTGCCCATTTGGACAATCTAATTCTTTTTTGACAGGCTTTGCATCGCTCTCCTCCTGGACCTTCAGCAGTTCTGAAGCTGTCTGGAACAAGCTGGATTTCTTTGGGAATCCTGCTCCCATGCGCTTGGGTTTGAACTAGGGAGAAAGGAAGGAGTTTTGGGTATGAGAGCATTAAGGAAGCCCTGTGTGCAGAACCCTGAAAGGAGCGAAGTTTCTGTAAACAATACACCAGCGCGCACAGCCGCAAGCTGGGGAAGGCCCTAAAACCGACTCATCAACATAACCATCAGCTGAGACATCAGGGGCATGGGTTAGGTTAAAGGCCCGGGCCCGCAGTGAGGAGACAGACAGCACCCTTGGTTAGAGCAAGGCGAGAAAAATGTATTTGGTGTATGGCCTGCACATAGATGATTGATAGTCACTAATAGGAACCAGCATGACCAGCTGATCTCACTCCAAAACCAAAGGACAGACAGGGAAAGCGATTCCAGTAGCAATATACAGCTATGGCCACACAAAGGACCTAAACTAAAATTATAAAAAAGCAGATAGATAGCCAAAGCACACCATTCCCTCCTTGTCTGTCCCACTCACCGAGTACACCTGGGATGCGGGGAGGACGTCCTCTTCTGCGGCAGACCCAGATTTTGTTTCTAAGCTGTTCTTGCCACCAGTTCCGGACCCAAAGACTGAGAACAGCTCTCCCTGTTTTGAGGCTTTGTTGATTTCTGCTACCTGAAAAGAGAACAGAAATGTTCTCTAATGGCCAGAAATCTTTATGAATTCCTGCCTCTGTACACCCTAAAAGCCATAGTGGCAAAACACGCCTCCCCTGGAGAGACGCCTATCTTGAGAACAGGAACATCTTCTAAGAAAGAGACTTATTGCAATCAGCTAACCCAAACCACGGCTCCTCTATTGTCAGCGACGGCCTGAGGAACTCCCCGTTCCCTCGGTTGCTAGCCCTAGAGGATATTTGGATAACCTTGCACTGGTATGCAGGTTTCGAAAGCCTGTAAAGCCAACAAAGATGTGAAACCAATGTGATTCTGGGCCCTCCTAGAAACAAAACCAAGAAGAAAGATTTGGAAGACATCCAAGGCAAAGCAGAGCTGCTCCTTCATCTTTCCCACACAAACTCTACCCTATCTCCCCTTGAGCTGAGGCCCCAGCACATCCAAGGGAACAGCAGCAGACGTATGGCCCTACCTTCTTTAGCACAGTTGCCTTGTATGAGTTTGCCATTTTACTGGTTCGGAAAGCTTCGTACTCCAGCTCCACAGCACAGGCCTGAGGGTCTGACCTGTAACACAGGCTGGGGTGATTTCTGGCAGGACACACTTCTATAGCAGCAAAGGGAACACGAATGTTTAAGCGTTTCCCAAGAAAGTACAACATTCACTCCCTCCGGCGCAAGAATAAGGGATAACTTCCCATTAAGTTCTAAGGGATGCAGCGGCGAATTGCTGGAGAACGGAAAGGGTGGTGAAAGCAGTTTTCAATCCAAGTCCTCCAGTTGCTCAGTTTGAGAAGTACACGATCCCCATCTTGTGGGACAGGGAAGAATTGCGACTCCTGGATCAAGCTGATTTGGCAGAATCAGACACGAATCCTCGTATCTGATCCTGAACATCAGCACAAGAAGGATGCTGTTAAGTGAAACTACATCCTTGGACCAAAAAACTTCAAAAGCTATTCCCTGAGAGTGGCTACGTTACTCAGGGAAGAGCAGGCCCTGTGTTACGGTACTCAGTGTGCTACCCCTTTTCTCTCATCTCATACCCTTTTCCTTCTGCTGCTGGAACTTTTTGATTGGTGCTCAAAGCTTCTTCCAGCATCTTCAAGCAGTGTTCCCGTCCCTAGGAAACATGGGATACTCAGACATGCTCTACAGAAGCCACAGTGCCCCTCAGACTTCCATCCCTGAAGGAGTAAGAACAGGGCAGGCAGAATCTCTGTTGTTCTTTGCAAGTCCACAAGACTGAATGTTAACCAGCCCTTCTTACCTTCACCGTGAGCTTAGAGATCCTCCTGCTGAAGGCATCCTTCAAGGGGCAGTCTGCACCTACCACAGAAGAGGCATTTGGAAAAGGCGCCATAGCAGGGCTGGGGCTGCTGGAGAACATCTCAGCTGGCACGGGGAGGGCGCCAGTCCAGCGCTGCTTGGCCTGCTCCTCCCTGCACAGTCACCCCAAGCACCGCTACAGGCACCCTTTCTACCTGGCGAAACTACAATCTCCAAAAGAGTAGGCAGAGGCAGAAGTGAGATTTTTCTCTCCAGCTGAGAATGTCTACTTCGCTAGTTTATGACTAACAGCTTTCCAAAACCTCCCCATCTCAGGAAACTCTTTTTCAAGGAATCCCAGCTCTTAGGAAACGCAACCCTTTTCTGCTCCCCGCAATACCAACCCAAAATAAAGAGTCTGGAAAGAGTACCATGAATTACCAGGTATTCTTTTACAATAGTGTAAGAACTGTGTTGCTAGACAGGGCCCCAAGTAGCACAGTTACAAACGGCAAGGTCTTTCAGCAGTTTCCTTAGGGCCCAATCGAATAACGCTGCATAACCACTGCAGAAATAGCCTACAAAGTCAGGCTAGACAGCGCTTCCCTTCTCTCTTGCATATTTGGAAAAACTGTTCAGAGAGAAGCATTCCATACCTTCACCCCAACCAAAGCTAAGCTCTGATCTACCTCCTTCAGCCAAGCTTTCACAGCCAAAAGCCTGACCTCTGTGCCGAGGGACTGATACCTCCAGTGCTGATGCTATATAAATTACACGCAGCTGCAAAATACAAGACTTCCTTCTCCCAAAGAAATCCCACTATAAATCAAAGAAGATATTTACTTGGAGGAACAAACTCTTCCTTTTCTGGTTCTTTGCCCTGGAAGAAAACAAAGATCAGTCAAACATTTCCATTCCTGTGACATACATGCAGGTCTAGAAGCACAAAAGACACAATTTATACCCCTGCTCCAGAGAAAATTAATGCTGAAGTTACAAAGGTACTGAAAAAACACCAAAATGGGGGAAAGGAGACAAAGGATGAGAATCAAAGCGGAAAGTTCACCTTTGCTATGGGAATATGCAAGAGAAGCTGAATGGGGAAATCTGTTTTTACTAATACCAGAGGTGTTAAAGGCAACAGGATCCTCTTGATTAGCGCTGCAGAGAAATCAGTACATGAATGAGCTGCGTTCCTGCCTATTATGGGACTGACCCAGAATATGGAGAACACAGCAAAAGCAGAGGTACAAAAAGTTAAAACCAGAACGAGCAACAGCAGATGCCATAATTTACTTTCCTTCGTGCCAGGAAGCCTTTACGCCTCTAAGACAAGCTCACAGCAGACAATCGGTGACTCTCTTACGGAGGGATACCAACTCACTTTGCGCAGACTCATCTGCCTTTTGTAGAAATTGTCCCACTCCCGTTTCCGACTCTCTTCATTGGCTTCCTCCCCATTCCCACTGCTTTCTTCATCATACCTGGACAAGGCAGGAAAACAAGAGGACCAAACGTTCCTGTAGCTGCAGCAGTAACTGGGGGACAGGCTTTGGAAAGCCTAGGCCATCCCCATCTTTACAGAAGATGACATATTTCACATCCTTTCTGAACAAGTCTTAGCTTTAATTTCACTACCATCCCTCAACCTGGACAGTACTGACTGTCCTCCAAAAATTCATGGGATTTGTTAATCCCATGACCTAGTCAGCAGTAGCATGAACTAGCAGCACATAACTAGTGCTCCGAGAACGGAGGGCTCCGTTTCAGAAGCTCTGCCAGCTTCTCCCACGGAGTTGAGGAGTCACTTGTGTCACAGACCCCATCTGTCAGCCGTTACTGCCCCGGGAGCAGGGATGGCAGAAAGGGCAACGCATCCGTTCCTCAGCCTCAGCTGCTCACAGGCCGTTGTATGAAATGAAATCCCCATCACCAACACACTGAAGTGCAGCAGCTGATTCTCGCCAGATGTAGCCCAAGAGTTCACTGCCTTCCACAGCTGTCACGGCCAAAACTTACAGGCACCACAAACCAGAGCTTTCAGGCTGTTGACTATTAAAACCTCCAAGGCAAAGCTACAACCAAGTCACAGAGAGGCTCAATAAATAAAGTGGCGAACTGTGTTGTACCACAGCATTGGTCCTCCCTTCTCAGGTCCCGAGATCGCACACAGGCCTAGGTCACAAGTACAGCAGTTTCCTCCGGCTCGGCTGGACTTGCCTGAAGTCCAAAGCTACCGGTCTCAAGCTGTTTAAGGTAAAGCAGAGGGCTAGGCCAGCCGACAGCGCTGCGCACCCTGGCAGAGCGTCACCGGCAGCACCGGCAGCGCAACTTGCATCCTGGCAGAGCTGCACAATCGCTGCAACTCAGCCAGAGAACAAGGAGGGAGAGAAGTTGTCATCTCCATGCTGCCAAGCTTTTTACAGAATTAATTATGTTTCCCACTGCACATCTTCCTTTTGCTGTCAGCCTGATAGGGAAACACGAAAATTTAGCAATCTGCAGAAGAAGCGGACACTGGCACTCCACTGCATCCTCTGTGATGACTAAGTCCTGTCAGTGCCCCCCAGCCGCCTGGCCCACAGACAGCCACACTACGTCAGGAACGAACTCTGGATCGTGTCATACTTTGCTGTCACGTTGGTCTCAATTTAAACATTTTTAATCCTCGTGACTGTGAACGGGCTGAGCCCACTTACTGCTTTCATAAAACTCCAGGCTAGTTTCTTGAACCAGTTACATTCTGCAGGGCAATTCTTAGGTCACTCAAAACAGTTTTTGGCTCTCTGGGACATGAATGTGATCAAGGCTGCCAAAGTGTGTGGAAAATGAAATTCCAGCTCCTGCTGCCAGGAAGTTACAGGAAAATACCACCACACAGAAACATGTGCTGAAAATAGGAGTGGCTGGGCCTGCAGCTGGGAGATGCTCTCTTCTCTCTGATAGCTTCTATGAGCTGAGTTTGAGCCACCAAGTACAGACCTGCTAAAACCTCTGCAACCTCTCCGCCCGCCCTCGTACAGCTCTGGGTCATAGCCATCCCAGGAGGAACCCGCGGGCCCAATGCAGGTTTTGCTCCAGCTGTTGCTGCAGCGCTCCAGTGACTCCAGTTGCCGTTTCACTGCCGCTGGGTTCTTGCAGTAATCACAGCACTTGTTGCACGGCGGGGTGACATCGCCAAAGTACTTCGCTATGGCGGCATGGCGGCATCTAGGAAACAAAAGGGAAAATGATTTGGTAATTATTTTTCTTGACAAGAACTCCCCCCTCCAAAGGCAACGTGTCTGATAAGGACTTGAGTCTTTTTTTGCAGAGAATTCCTATTCCAGCAGGAATCACAGGGATTAAGCCCTGGAGCAGAACTGGGGTTCTGTTCCTGGCATCCTACCGAAGGTCTCCCTGCCTCCCCTTCCCCACGTGTAAAACAACGGTGGTGTCAATCTCTCCCGCTAAATGCTTTCAGATCTTTGAGGTCTGCAAAAGGCAAAGTGGATGAAATACGCAGTTATTAATTCTGCATCATTGGCCAAATACATTCCATGTCCAATCGGAACGTCTCTAGGGTAAATACGTAGAGAGGTCCTGCCGACCCCTGCGCCTCAGAGTTCAGAGTAGCTCTACATATTTCACACTGGAGAGCTTCTCATTTTATTGTTCGTGGTTTGAAGGTGAACAAATCTGCATTTGAAGAAACGGGACTGTAAATTAAGTAGCAGAAATAGAGTCCAGACCGCGGTCACCGGGGAGCACTGTTCAGATAACACCGCCTGGGGCTCGACCCGCTAACACCCGCAGCCGAAGTCCGGGCAGAGTCCTGCACGCATGAACTCCAGGCCATTTGCTCATGCAGTATTGCACAACAAGCTCTACCAGCCTCAGCGAACCCGCCATGTGAGGATGATTAGATTCTTCCAGGAATCTTCAAAAGATTTCTGGCGGACATCAGTGCTTCTGGATACACAAAAAACAGTTTGGTGACAGAGATGTGCTCATTAGCAATACCATCAGGAAGTAATTTCTCTTCTAGAACACTCCCTAACTTAAACCAGTGAAGACACCGATTTTGCTAGAGAAAGAAGAATCAGGTGGTTGCTTTTTTCTTCTTTTTCCTTTTTTTTAAGCAAGCAGGCAGAATTTAGAGGAGCCTTTTAAAACTTGGGTTTCACAGCAGAGGTGGCCAGTTGTCTCTTAATCAAAATGCTGATACCAGATACACAGAAACACTTACTTCATCAGGCATTTAGCGCTCAAATCCTGCAGCCAAGCGGCAACGAGACTTATTTTAGAAGAGAATTATCTTACTGCAAGGGAGAACGAAGCGGAGATTTTTCTCCTCTACCGAGGAGTGCCCTAGCTGGCTTACCAACTTCATCTGCAAAAAGTGGGCCACAGAGGGGAAAAGTAAGGGAGTGAGTACTTCATTTATTCTTATTATAAACCCTTTAAGGCATGTCTGAACTTGCCAGGGATCTAACAAGTGCAGTTTGCTTCTTAACTTGCATGCGTGCGTGTGTCTGGGGGGAACACCACTGCGTGTCTACCAAAGCATCGCAAACAAACCCTGCCAGGGCCTACAGCGGGAGCTGGCGCGCTCATTCCCACGGCCTGGGCGGTGAACTTCCCAAGCCGAAGGGCGAGGGGAGCAGCGGAGCGGCAGGTTACAGACTACTGTCGCCAGAGCAATGAAACGGGTGCGCTGAAGCGCGAGGGACCTGGCGCCGCTCAGGTAAGGACGGCTGCAACAGGGTGACGTTGTGCCGCACGGTCTCGGGCACCGAACGCCTCGGGAGGGCTGCCACAAAGCTGGCTTTATATCCCCCTGCGGAGCCGCGCTGACTCGCTCTCCTCTTGCGCTCAAAGAGCTCCTTTCACATGGCGGGGAAGGGTGGGGGGACCGGGATGGGGACAACACATTTGATCCCCTTGTCCTGCCTTCCCAAAAGAACTACTGGTGCTGCCTGTCCTGCCAATGCAACGTGACTACAGAAATGTCAGCGAGCTGCAAGTCAGCTTTTTGTTTCCCCAAAAGAAAACAGGCAGGCATTCTCATTAGTCCACGTCTCTTTCTCTCACACGCACTAATCCGTGTTAGAGTTAACCGAGGCATACAGCCATGGTCAAGCCCTCTCCTCACTTCTACAGCCTACTCGCCAGGCTTACGCTGGGGAGGGACATCCACAGCCACCGCTGTCCCGTAACGCAAACAGGAGAGGTGCCCCAGGGGAGGGCTTTGGTGGAAGCAGAGATCGGCTCTGAAGTCACTGGAATTCAGAGAGGTTCTAGTTTCTAACCCATCAGGCTTGCAAAGCCAAGCCCTTTCCCTCCAGCCTCCCGCAACTGCCTCTGTCTTCCCCCAGTTACCCAAATCGGGGCCACGGCCCCGCTTTAGCCAGTGGGGCTCAGGAGTTGCATCATAACAGAAATTCAGTTACAGAACTACGATTGCAGTCCTATAATTAGAGTCAAAAGGCCCAAACCAGAGTTACCAACAGGGGTGCTGGGGGGAACCGCTGGATTAATGCTTAACTGAACACAAGAGGTCCTGAAACACAGTTTGTTATGCACTGACATGTGGCGGGAAAACTTCCCGAGTCACACGAGCATCTGAGTAATGCCCACGAGATGGAGAGCCGGTTTACATAAATTAATGGTAGTTTGTATTATTATACATGTCCTAAAATTATTTAATCTTTTAAATATGCAACTGTATTATTTGCCTCCCCCACCCTTCCACAGGAGTATGTATGAGCTGACCACCGGTCTTTAAAATGTCTAAACAAAATAATTATTTAATTTGAGACATCCCACCCTGGTTTTACATCATGGGATAGGATGAAGAGCAAGTAACAATCAGCTTTATTAACATGTTTTGGTCTGTGGCAATACATTTCAGGAAAGTGCTAAACTGGCCACGCGGCTGCCCGCACCGTGCCTCCTTCTGGTGCTCCTTGCTTTTGCATACGGGGTAAAACAGGAGCCCCAGTCCTGCCATTAACAGAAAGAGAGGAACTCTCAGAGGAGCAGGAAAGGCACACATCCCAAAAGCAGCTCTGCCTCTGCCAAAATACACCAGAAAAAAGCATTCCCTCATGTGAGCCAGAGGGGTACGCAGCCTCAGCAGAAAAGCTCTCCCCCCAAAAAACAGCAAGTCTTGGAATAAAGCCAAGAAATGAAAGCATTAAAAAGACAAAAATCATATGAGGACAACTTATTTACGTAGATGCCAGCTGCTGAAGCAAAAGCCATTTAATGAGCTTTATCAAATAGAGGAGCAAATGAGGAGGGTGATGAGGAATTACGACTTTGCACCTGCCTGGAGGGCTGGATGCTTTGTACCATCGGCCGAGCTCCCGCAGCCCCGGGACAAGGCGGGGGCAGCTCTCCCCGGAATACACGAAGCAAAACCCACGGCATCAAGAGAGTGACCTGGCCGAGGGCACGGAGCACATTCACCACCTCGGCGTTGCCCTGTCCGCGGCGACCGCGCTGCACCCTCCTTGCCATTTCTTGCTCTGCCCCTTCGCAGAGCGCGAGAGCAAAGCTCCTTCCCCCGGGAGTCGGAAGGAAACCGGGCAGCAGGGAGAAAAGTTACTTGCTTTAACACCCCCCAAACCATCGCCAGGGGAGAGTCGATCCAAGTCCCGCGCCAGAAAAAGCTGCAATTAGAAGGAAAAAAAGACGAGACCTTGGTAGGAGGAGAGGCACGGAGGAAGCGAGCGCCAAGCGCGGGCTCGGCTGCCTGCTGGCCCCCCCGTAACACGAACCTCCCCATCTCCGGGACAACCGGCAACAAAAAAAGGCCGAGACAACAGCTGGCTGTCAGCGGCGAGCGGAGAGGAGCCGAGCGGGAGCGAGCGCGAGCCGGGAGAGCCGAGGGATGACGTGAAAGTTGAAGACGGAAAGAAAAACAAGAGGAGAAGAGTTCGCGGCGCAGCTGGGGTAAGGCTGAGCTATTGCTGGTGGTCGGTCAGCCGCAGCACCTTAATGTGCAGCGAGTTAGCACGTAGCTGGAGCTTTTGCAGCTCTCGGTACGGTGAACTGCAGAATCAGCCATTGAGCAGAACTCGCTAGCCTGAATTTGTTTGCAAGGGACACTCGGGAGCAAAGGCGGCGAGAGCAAAGCTTTTAATAGGCTTGCAGAAAGCTGCGCTGCAGCCGTCCGCTAACAAAAGGATCCAGCCTGCAGGCTGGCATTGCTTCGGCAGGGCAGGAGTAAGAAACTTCTTCGCTGATTGGGAAGGCTGGCTGCTCAGTTTGCTGTTGTGGAATGTGACCTTAGCCGATAACAGGTCTAGCCCAGGGCATTCCCCACAGCAACGACTGGCTATACTAATGCTTAGTGCGGGCAGGAGGGCTGGGCTGCTCCGCTGTACCAGTAGCGTATGTGCCATTGGCGAGGCGCTGCCAGCACAGGCAAGCGCGTGTGGAACCAAGGGGCTACCAGCCACAGCGCTTCCCCAGAGCCCCTCCCAGCTGGAGCGAAGTTTTATCCCCCAAATCCTGAAGCAAAGAGAGAGCTTGAAAACAAGCCCTGGTTGTGGAACTAGCATAACTGTGCAAGTTAAGCATCTGTGTCCAATAGAAATAAATTGAAAGACTTTACACAGCTTCTAACAAGAGCATTTAAAAAAAAAAAATCAGCTAGTGTATCAGGCACAGATGCTGGTTTACTACTCAAAACAGCCTGAGAAACCACTGCTCTGAGAGAACACGTACATACACATACATGGTCTGTGGTGTACAGCAACGAGAGCGTCAGGTCTGAATGCAGCGAGAAGGGAAGGAAAAGGATCCCCGAATACATGAAATTACCCGCTGCAAGCCTTGGTTTTACAGAGAGGGGTGTCCCACCGCCTGTACTCCAGTCTTGGTTTGCTGCGGGCTGTGGGAAGGGGGCTGGCAAGGAGACTGCCCACACAAGCCCGTTTTCTGCCCTCTGAGGCTGGTTACTGTTGGGAAGCTCGTGCAGCTCCTAGCACCGAGCTGGGACCCCCGCCTCTGCCAGGAGGAGCACGGGCAGTCAGCTGTTCACAGACAGGGAGGCAGACAGACTCTTCCCGATCCGAAGGGAGGAATGTTAAGGATCAGGTATTTCCACTTCTCTCCATTCCCATTAACGTGGAAGGGAGGGCAGGTCTTTCCGACCTACGTGCACGAATTGCAACTGTCTGTGTGAGAAGATCCAGTAGTTAAGACCCACACGCCTCCAGTCTAACCCTAGGTTCAAAGGGGATGGAGGGAAGTTTCCACCCTGCTAATGAAGGGTCTCTCTAGGTTGTTTGTTGCAGTTAAGATGGTTTCTCAAATAACGTACGGGAAAAACAAAGTTTAGGGGGAAAAAAAAAGGAAGGAGGGAGGAGCGAGGGGAGAAGGGCAGGGGAGGGAGGGAGGGAGAGAAACACGCCAAGTTTTCCTCGCCAAAAGAAAATCTTAATGGGTTTGGCTGGGGGTTTGTCCAGCCGCAGCCGTGTTGTACATATGCGGGGGGGGGGGGAATAAGCAATATGAAACACATGTCTGGATAAAAGAGGCAGGACATGGCTTGTGTTACAGCTGTCATAGTGCACGGGCCTCCTGGCCTGACTGCAATGCAAAAGCGGTTACGGGAGCGGAGGTACAAAACAAAGCAGGTTTGATAGAGCAGGTCCTTTCTGCGAGGCAAACCCCGAGCCCCACAGCCTGCAGCGGGCCGGGGAGCAGAGCTGCGCCCTGGATGGCGGGGACGGCGAGAGACTGCGAGAGAGGGGGTGAGGGGAGCAGCACCCACCCCTCGCCTCCCCGCAGGCTCCCACCGCTACAGCCACAGCTGATAGGGTTCAAACCAGCGTCTTCTGAGGAAGCAGCTGTTGTAGCCTTCAGTTTTGAGTTCCTACAGCCGAGTGGCATCCTCGCTAGGATTAGACCAGCACATTTCAAAAAACTCAAAAATGCATGTCATTTCTGAGGCCTGTGGGCCTGGGACGAGCCAAGGGCAGGACACAGAGGTGGCTGAGAGAAGATGGAGAAGGGGTGTCCAGCACTCTTGGGGGGCTCCAGCCGCCTCCCCTCAAACACCGAACTACGGATAGACCCCCGTATGTTTGTGAAGTGACTGTTGACAAGGCTTTCACAGGCACACAGCTACCTCTCTGTCAGCTTCCTGGGAAATGGGTATTTTGGTAATATTAGAATAGACTTTCAGGCTAGATTCAAGCATCAGCAACCCTAAAAAAAGTTCTCTTGCAGAAGAGCTACAGGTTTATTTTTAAAATTGACCTTTTCCTTTCACTGGATGGCTCTGTGCTTTGGTTTCCCCACTTCTTAAAAATGGGACTAGTAGTGAGGAATTATCTCATGGGTTTTGTGGACTTGTTTGTGGGGTGGACTGGAGACAAGCAGCGTGTTCTGCAGAGGTGCAGAGGCTCTCAGCTCAGTGCCCCAGCGGGCACCTCAGCCTCTCAAACTGCTATTGCAGGGCATTCAGTGCCTTTTTATATTAATCTAATATTAGGTTGTAGGGGAGGGAAGGAACATTTACGGTGCTGCCTCAAAACCAATCTCCAAATAGTGGGTGGTGGAGATGACAGGGTATTCCAGCCAAATGGCTGCCCAGTCAAGGCAGCTTTGTAACACGAAAGAACGCGTGGCCGCCTTTTCCAGACCAGCTAACAAAGTCAAAGCTTTTCTCCCATGACACTGAGCTGCAATTTACCCCTTTGGGTGTGTGCTGTTAAAAAGCTGAATTCTCTTGATACTGGAAACTATTTTCATCTGCTTGGGAATGAATTATAGGTCTGTCTGGCTCCGTTCACTCCTGTTTTAGAAAAAATGGGCTTGTCTGCGAACTATAGTTAACATTCACATGGCAGCAAACTTTGCATTAACAATGATGAGGGAAAACCATGCACTGATAATACGACTACATTTCTGTAGCCCTTTTCATCTCAGAAGTACGTTACAAGCTTAGAACAATAAACAATCATACCGGAGTTATTACATGTTCTGCCAAAATGCAATTAAGCTACCACCACCCCGCAGCCCCGCGCTGTTCTAGGGCAGGAAGCAGGGCAGAGCTTATCCACACCGAGTCAGAAGCACGTTTCAGGAACCAAGAACAAAGCTGGTAGGCTTAGAAACTGGCCAAGCCTTCACGTTCTTAACAAAGTGGCCAAATACAGTCGGAGTTCATTTTAAAGTTTCAGACCAGAATAAAAAGCATCTCCTTCCCTTCAGCTGCTCAGCACTCTCCTTCCACGAGGCTGGGATCGCCTTCTAAGACTTCCCACCAAATAAGCTCCCACAATCCATACAGGCTTCCCATCCCTGTATTGGTCCAATTTCAACCAACTTATTTGACTTGCCTGAGGAAGAACACCACAAAATACTTGCTTCTCCACAGCCACAGCCTTGGGAAAAAGACAACGTTGCCATGCGAATGTTGCCCTGCCATTCTGCTTGCTTGGCACATCAGGGAGGTCCGACTTTGTAAGGTCTCCGGAGCTCTGCTGCGAAGGGCAGTGGGCACAGCAGCGGACATCGAACTCGCCTTGGCTGCGACTTGCTGCGTTAGGACTAGAGGCTTTGGCAGCTTCAGGCCACCACCAGCAGATTCCCCCCTCCAAAGCTTCGTCTCCATTTTTACATTACTGTAGCAACAAACCCCCGCAAGCAAAGATTCTCAGAGGGAGCACAGTGAAACCAATGGATCGGGAGGTCGCATCAAGAGAAATAAACCCTGTGGAGCATGACTGGGTAAGGAGCAACCAAGAGCAGAAGCCATGCTTTCATCTACTTTCATCCTAAACGGGCTCAGTGCCTGAAGTGTAACAAGCAGATCGCAAGCAAAGGCCGTTTCATTTGTAACTGCAACCAAACCAGGGACCTACGGTCTTTCTATGTACAGATTTCAGAGCACGTTAGAGACTTGGACACACAACAATTAGCAAACCAACCTCTGACGGTGGTTACACGTTCTGCCCCTTTGCAGAGATGAAGTCACCCAACAGAGGGATGGGATGACCCACCCGAAGCCACACAACCAGCAGGCATCCCTGCCAGGCCAGGAAGACTGCCTGCATTTACCAGCTTCCAGTCCTGGGGCTAAACCACAAACTCAAATTCACGTTCTTGGCACTGAAATAGGCTGCTCAAATGCCACCAGGGCTATGACTCAACAAGTGTCTCATTCCTCAGCAGTAAATTTAAGCTCACCCACTCCCCACAGTTCAGCTTTTGATGCACCTGTGTGGACACAGATAGGATACAACTTTCCAAACCAAAGACAGACCAAAAAAACCAGATCAATTTACATCAATTCCAAAATACTTACAGCAGCTTGACTAGCTTAAGGCAGACAGAGGGACGTGGGACCCCACCTGCCGTGGTCAGCCCAAAGCTCCTTTTCTTGCTTGAAGCCTGGAAGCTGCCGCACACAGCCAGTTCACAGTACAAAGAAACCCTGGCCAAGGCTTTTATCTTGAATGTCTAGATTGAGGCCTTTTAATGGCTTTATTCTCAAAAGGCCTGAGCAGCCAACTTCTTTGAGTGCCTCAGTATGGCACAAGTCCATTAGAACAGTTCAGAGAGATAATTTCAGTGCTATTATGGCAATTTTCACAGCTTTATTCAGTGGGCACAGCAAGATCAATCTGCATTAAAAACAAGTATTAGCACTTTCTGGGAATCTAAATCTACGGAAGCCCTAAACGTCGGACATGCTGCTTTGATTTTAAAGGATCATCTCATCCTTGCGCTGAGCAGCACACCTGCAGATGTCAGGCATCCCCCTGCGTTATTCCTGTGCGCTCCCTTTTCAGCCAAGGCTAACAACTCACGGCACGTGGCAGATCCGGCTTTTTTTTCTCAAAACCAAATAAACCCAAATTAAAAGATTTGTTTAATTCCCTCCCCTGCCAGGCCTTGTAACATAGAGGAGGGTAGAAATATTTGATGATCTACTCCCACTGGCAACACTGGATAGAGCAGTTATTTTTTAAAGACCAGCCAGAAGAGGAAACAGCTGAAACCACGAATTTCGGGCTGCCACCGCACCCCAGCAGGAGCTTCCAAACTGCCTGTCACAAGGCATCAGCACTGTGTTCACTTTCTTTTCTATGCGAGCGTCTCATCTTGCCTCTCTTCACCCTATTTTCACTTCATATGATCTCTAGCTACAGCTATGGAGCAAAAGTTCGTGGCATTAGTCGGACGATGAGTTACGAAGACTACATTGCGCTGTGGTCATTCAGCATTTCCTCCGTAACGAGCTCCATCAGCTTTGCTGCCCTAACAGCCACGTCTCCTCTGCTCTGGAGGGTTCCCACCCTCGGTGGATGCGGTTTTGAGGAAGGACAATGAGCAAGGAGAAATTCCCAATTCAGAAAAACACTGGCAGACCATTATGTTTGCTCCAAACCCCACGGAATCGGCCGGGTACCATCTCGGGTGGCTGTTCTAGGCTCTAGAACAGCACTCCAGTCTTGGAAAGTAAACGGTCAGTTAAGACCTACAACCTTAAGTTTCAAATCTCTCAAGACTTGCCCGTTTTAATAATAAATATTACAGTTACTGCTTCAACCAAATATCCTGCACCACCTGGCCTTTACTACTGTTGGTGGCTGGGAGCTTACTTGAACACAGTATAATAAGAAAAAACAAAAAAAGGAATTAATTCTTACTCCACTCTGAAATTTGTAAGTAATGTCATTGCTGTCGTGTTGTACATGAGGAAGATAAGGCAGATGCATACGACAGCTTGTTGAAGTCACACAGCCTTACCTTTCTGCTAATCTCTAGGGTAAGATCTTGGTTCTGCTGAAATCCATTGGAAAACGATCACAGTCGTAACTAGTCCTGACCAAAGACTTCACAAGCAGAATGGAAGATACAAAACTCCATGAAAATAACTAGCTTTCTTGGGGGACTTTATAATTTTTTTTTTTTAAGAAGTGATTTATTCTTCGCCCTTCTGCTACGCTCCACAAGCAGAAATCCCAAAGCAGCAAGAGCCCGTGGAACCAGCGTGCAGTCAGAAGTGCAGTCAGGCAGAAAAACATTTGCTTCCTCACGGGTAGGTTGGAGACTGCGCCACCAACATCAAACTTTGTCCCTGAAGAAGTTCAAACGAAGGTAAACGGGCAACATTCCTGGCAAGTTTTAGAATAAAAACTCCTTCACTTAGCTGCGGATCAGGTACCATGGGGCAGAGGAATGTCCATTACTGAGACAACAAGCTCTTATTATTTTAGGCTAGGCACTTTGCTAATCCACGCGGAGTTTTACAATCCTGATCAGTAATTCCACACTGGATACCCAGACTGCAGAAGCCTGGCTCTTACGCTTGCCGCTTCTGGTGCGGCCCAAAGCATGGTACGAAAGGTTACAGCAGATTCCTTACTAGGAGAGCTTCTGGGCAGGCAGAAACACTCCCAAAGGGAACAAACATTTTCAGCATGTTAGAGCCAGAAATACGTTTGTTTGTTTTTTTTTTTTAAAAAAAGTTTTTCTTCCAGAGCCAAGAGCAGAAAACACAAATCCCTTCACCTCTGCCTGCACCGCCATCTCTTGGAATGGAAACAAAACTGGAAACCTGCTGACGCAGAATCCCGCAGCCCTGTGCAAAGGATAAAGCAGCCACTTCTGGAGCAGCTTGCTTGGGGTATGGCAATCATCTGGAAAGAACTGTTTAACCCTAGTCTCAAAAGTGACCTTTTCAGGTCAAAAGGCCACAGCTATGCCTCCCTGCTAAATTGCAGAGATCTTTCTGTAGATGTAGATTTTCTACCCACAGCCATCCCTAGGAAACCAGCTGGTTCCGATTTTTATTCCTTAGCTGGGATTTAAAAGAACAAAGAAAACCTTTTTTGAATTGCATAAACATACAAAATGTAATTTAACTTGGCACTGTAGTATTTAAGCCCAGCACGCAAAGAAACAGCCAAGGTCTCTCCATCCTCAGTGTGTTTAGAAAAACTGCACTCCAAGCATCCAGTTGTTTGAGTAACCAAACCAGATGTGCAGCAACGAACTCGCTGGCTTGCTCTGGAAGTGCTCTCTTGGTCACTTGGCTTTGTGTTATCACCAAGACTAGGATATTAAATTGCAACGTTTGAGTCCCATAAACCAGTGTTGGCTGTTACAACACACACAGGCTAGTACATTCTGATATAATAATGACATAAGAGTTACACTCCATCCAAGTATTGACCTGTCCAAACACTTGTTTTAGGTGAAACTATGGATATTTCTCAACAATATCCTATTCCAGTTACCGACTGAAGCAAAATTTGAACTTCCGTGGCTCTCATGCAAGCTTGTTTGTTGCAGTGCCTTCCAAAATTTTGCTCACAGGGCAAAAGAATGGCAAATATTGGTGGCAAAACCGAGGCACCTAACTTTGACTAGACTAGTAATATTTTCAGTAACAATAGCTGCTGGTGATCATTCTTTCTGAGAATAAAGAAGGTGTAGGATCACTGAGCAGGGCGGGAGGGATTAGCTCCACAGGGGAGGTATATCCCAGAGAGATCCGGGGGCTGTTGCTTATCGCCAGCAGCGCTGGGTGGACATCCCCTGTTCAATTCATACGTTGCTCCATGAGAACAGACTGCGGCTTTAAAGAAAAAAAAGCTACGTTTAGCTTACCATAGAAAACTTGCAGTCATCTGTAAGAACTTGAAAAGCCTCCAGCTGTCCCCAGCGAACACAGACTTCAGCTCTTAATATCGCCATTCGGTAGAACTGGTTGGTAAAACATTGTTAATGGTATTGTAGTCAGGTGTTGAAGTAAGCACCTTAGTTTTTGAAGGGGCTTTCTGTAGCTGAAGCCTTCAGAGGGGTCTACTTGGTGTTACTCAGTAAAAAACAACTGAAAACTATGTTCCATTGGAGTTCAGCATTTGGAATTCAAGTCAAGTTAGAACTGCATTTCTTTCTAGAAGGACAAGTTGGCACAGCTGGAAAAAAAATAATTACTTTCATTGGGTGAAAGCCAAGGGCAGACACTGTCCAGTCCTAACACCGTGCCTGCTGAAAGAAGTGTCCTTTTAGAAGAAACACCGTTCCACCTTTGCTCAACAGTGCAGCTGACAAAAGCACCCTCAAAGCCAGATTTTGAAATTAAAACAGTGCCAGAACACGTAGACAATTAACAGTCCTCCACCTTAGCTACTGGGAGCAAGGACTGAGACCAGATAAACTTGTTTTCCTTGTGATCACCAGCTCTATAAGAAGGCTGGCAGCTTCCTAGCGTTAGTCAGTGAAAAGGTTTATTCTCTATCTGGTTCTTCTACAGCAGAAAGCCTGGAGACGTTGAACCGGAATGTCTTCTGAAGGCTTTCTGAAGGAAATGCAAACCATTGGTGAGAAGTTTCTCCTTAAGCTCCAGAAACTGCCCAAGGCTGACCCGGTGGAGATTGTGTCCTTTTGTGTGGTTCTTCTGTTTATCGGTGAGTTTATCGGTGGAGGCAAAGGGGTGTCAGAACGTCTCGTCTCTTCTACAGGGGCAGCTTGCCCACAGTCTGTGTTGGTGGGTTGGTGCTGTTGGCGGTTGTTTTCCAGGCTGTGCTCTGAGCCCAGTTTAATTTCTAGGCAATTTTTTAATACTCGGTGTGTATCTCTACATGCATGCAGAGCACGACAGGCAACAGTCTAGCTTTCCCCAAAGCTCTCTTATTTAAGCATTAGTTTAAACAGCAGTATTTTAACCAACACAGAGCTGCTGCCATGTTTTGATGCATAGGAGATACTTTACGACACATGGTATTAGGGCATCTCACTGCCGCAGAAGAACTTAAAGTCTGAGACTCTATGCGTCATCCCTGTGCTTGGTTCAGTGGAAGGCAGCAGGCTTCAGATGAGCCTATTTATTCTCCTCTGGTAATGGCAAGATCCCTCCTGCTGCTCTGTGTGGGGATGGCATGGAAGGAATACCGAAGAGCTGCTTGATCAAGGGGGGTGAAGTTTGTTTAGAGAATGGGAAAACAAGCTGGAAGGCAGGCAGGCCCTCCCCCTCAAAGAGGTACGCTTTGCTCCCCGCCGAAAGGAAGGGTGTGTATCCAGCCTGGACACTCCTCCCTGGGCTGGAATTCAGAAAGACACACCTGCTGCTTTAGTCTTTTCATACCTACAGCTGGTTCCCCACAGGTCCGGTAACCTGGCAGCCCAGCTCCAGGCTTTTAAGGAACACGTGCACACACACGTGCACATTCACGCACTCTTACGTGTTCTGCAGGATTAAACATGTCATCCTTTTCTATTCCAGATGAACTAACATAGCCCTTCCAACACCAACCATTATGCCTAGTGTAGAATAACAATAAGTTAGCCTACTGCTTTGCAAAACAAAACCCTGTGTTTGAAGTATCTATTTTCTCAAGCTAAATACAGAAGAAAGAATAAAGCCAACCCAGTCACAAATCTCCCTCCTCATTAGCGGGCACACTGCATGCACTCTTCGGAACTGCAACTGCCAGTTTGACTAACCGAGCGCTCTCGAGTTGCTTCTGACACAACTGCGGGGAGGGTTTGGTACATAGCTCTTAGGATCACGAAATATCCAGTAATGATTGTCCAGATTAAATGGATAACTAATACAAGGGAGCAGGAACTGAGGAGGAAGGAGGTGGGGATATAGGGAAAAAAAATTGGCAAGAAACCAGGCTTTATTCGTTCTGCTGCTCACCAAACAACTTGGAGGAGACATAGGGTTACTCTCCAGTGATTGCTCCTACGTCACGAAGCAATACCCTTTGCTTCTCTTTCCAGTTACTGTTCTGCTGCTCATGATCATTGCCTGCAGCTGCTGCTGCTATAGCTGCTGTAGCTGCGACGGACGTCCTGACCACAGACGTAGGAAGATCCAAGTCCGCCCAATTGCCCATTCATGAAGCCCAACAAGAGGTGACACAACCTACTATCGAGGACATGCGTGGACATCATGATTCCGTCCTACGGGAATGACTTTCTACACAAGCTCACTGAAAATGGCAATAACAATATTAATTAATATGACTCAGAGGACCAGAAATCACAGCATGGAATTCCTTCTTTCTGTGGCAGCCACTGCTGGGCTCCGTGGCGTGACCAGAAAGGTAACGCTACTTTACCATCACTGTCTTCCTCTTCTGGGGTGGGGTGGGGGTGCGCGGACACTCGCTGCTGAGAAAACAGACACTTTCCCCGTGACAGCCCTGCAGCTGGGCCAGCCAAGGACTCCCTTTGTGAGCGTGGAGCCACAGACCAAAGCAGGGACACGTACGCTGCCCCGTGCCAGGCAGCACCCGCTCTCTTCACAGGTGGTTACTGATGCCGGGCGCTAGCAAAACCCACTGACATCACCGGGAGGTCCGCATGCCCAGCACATCTTGGATCAAGCACAAACCTCTCTCTTAAAAGCCACCTGCAACAGACACGTTTAGCTGTTTCCTGAAAACAAATCACAGATCTTCTGATCCAGATGTGCCAGCTGAGGCTCTGAGTACAGCTGGTAACAAATGCTCCCTGCTTTATTTCATCAGTGTTACATGATGTGAAATTGCCACAGAGAAACATCAGATCACGTGCAATACCCTTTGTAAACAGAAAGATGAAGGCAAAAGGGAAAAACTCACCAATGCTACAGCTTAATTTGATGATTCTGCTGCTAAACGTGCTCCCTCCCCACCCCCCGCGTGGTTCTGCGGGTGAATGCTCTGGACAGAGCACAGGAGTTACGGGAGATGAACAAATCCCTGTCCTCACTTGAGCGACCTGGGTGCCTGACTCCCTGCACTGTCTGCAGTTTATTTTAGTGGACATAACCGTTATGCCCCCGGTATGGTTATTGGCATCCACAAGGGCATTGCAGAGGACTGACATAGGGTATGGTAACCGTCACTTCAGGGTATTCCTGCAGCAGCGGGCGTTGTGACGAAGCAGAGCCAAGAACGGGCTGTACGGCTGGAGTTAACAAGTGCAAATAAATCCCTTTTCCGTGCTGCAGCCGCTGCGTACGTTTGGTTTACAGTTTGGTGAACTTCAGAAAGGGATTTATGTAAGTACAAGGCTATGGTGCAGGCCACAACCTTCATAACTGGGACAGCCAAACAGAGGACCATCATACTGTGCCTAACACTGTAAGCCACTGGTCTTTCCTTCAGCCCCAAATGTGAAACCAACCACCTTTATGAGAAGGTGTAAAAAGTTCCATGCCCATAGATAAGTCATCTTCTACCCTTGTATTCCAACTGTTGAGCGTAGCGGAGTCAAGGGGATTACACGTGTGTGTGCCAGAGCCAGCATCTAGCTAGAGAGAAAAGAATCATCATGTTCATAACAGTGGGCTTTTAAATATTCTTCACACTTCAGAAAGGACAAAAAAATGAAAACTTTGTAAAGAAACCTCTTTTCTCTGATGCCTGCACCCAAATTAGTAAAAAGCACATGACATCGGTAGCTTCTCATGTATTTAGTGCACTTTCATTTTTGCAAAGGAACTAGATCTAGGTATTTTGCACTTCTGTACTGCTCCACATTGGAATGTATCTGCAGCCAGCGACACAGAGAATAGTCTAAAAATTAAGAAAAAATACTTCCTCAAACTACCAATGTTACTTTTAAATTAATAAAAAGAAAAACTTTCCAGCAGAACATGAGGAAGTAAATACTTGAGCCCCAACTTGACAACTGCCAACAGCAGACTGCACTAGTATGAGCTACTGCATGCGCGGTTACGCTAAGACTAACAAAGCGCTGGCCTTTATTACACTGCCCCAAAGCTTTCACTCCCAACCAATATGTTAGGGTAGGATAAGCTCAAGCGTGGCATCGATTTACGCTAATCGGCATTCAGAGATGCATCCCACTAACCTCCGTCAGGTCTGCCTTTGCTCATTTCGCTTACAAACAAGCGACAACCAAGGTGACCCGGGAAGTCTCAGAACCTCTTTTGCAGGGGACAGACTCGGCAGACGTTTCTGTGTCTAACTTAAGTCACAAGATCTGTGAAAGAACAGAGCTTACTTTCTTTCCTAGCTTGTGCTAGACAGTGCCAGCTACAGGAATTAACAGAATCCCATTGAGAAATGTTTCAGCAGCATGGAGCCAGGCTGTGCTAACAGTCAGGAGGAAGCTCAGCGGGCTGGAACCACACCAACGAGTGACAGGTTGCTGTCACTAGGACCAAGCTGCCAGGCCTTATCTCAACAGGAAAAGCTACAAATATATGTTTCCCAGTGGTGCTGCAAGTTAAACCACTGACAGATACCAGGCAGGGGGACAAGAGAAATGGCTCCTGTCTTATCTCTGCCACTGTAAGTTCCTGAATTAGAAGCAGAGAATAAACACAGCACTGTTAAAAAACAGAGGAGGAGAGAAAATTAAGCAATTGTCTAAAGAATTCAGGTGGCTTTCTGGAGCAGAGGAGCAGCCACCACATAGAGCAGGGGTCCCTGGCCCGATTTCTACCTACTTGCCTGGGCCTCAGGGGCTTAATGTTCTGCTCTGTACCATTTTGTACCATTGCACTCAGCTGGACCGCTCCTGCACTTGGTATTTAGATGTGCCCGTTGCTCACCTCGGCCGGGTGGCGCCTGCCGCCTTCTGGCATGCAGCAGATCAGGCTGGCCTGAAAGGTGCCCAGCAAATCCCCAGCTTACTGCAGCTCTTCAGTTGCCATTGACTAGAAACATGCCAGTCCCTGGGTCCCTGCTCGCCCCTCACACAAGCTTTTGTGGTTCTGGCTTCAATCATTGCCCACCTGAAGGGACCTGGAACGCCCTGAGCACTAGCGAGGATGGATCCCCTGTTTCGAAAAGCAGAGGGAGATTCAGAAGAGCACACAGACTGAGGCAAGACTGCTTCAAACACAGCAACTTCTGTGCGTGTTAGGAAAGCCTGAGCGAGCCTAGAAGGAACTGCCAGGGAATACAGTTACTGCAGTCCTGATGACACAAATGTTGAAATAGTTTCTTTCCCTGAGGGACCTAAAAGAGACAGCGAGGCCAGCCTCTCCAGCAGAAGCGGCTGAAGTTCTACTGATGTCTTAATGGAATAGCTTCTGTTCTGTAACACCATCCCCCTGGTTTCAAAGTGATTTGCTTGGCTTGTGAAAAACAAGTTTCCTTTTACACACACGCAGCCTCACACATCACACTCTCCCCCTTCTCCCCTCCCGCCTCTCTCCAGCACCATCCCTCTGGTCTTCTTCAGTTAGGAAAGCAACAGGGAGTCAGTTTTATTGCAGCGAACAGCAGTACAAGGCTCTGCTTTGAGTTTATCCACCTAAACTGTCACGATGAAGTTTGGACTGGAGAGCAGCCTTGTCCACAGTCTCATTTGAGACATGGCAGTCTCCTAATGGAGCTTACAATACAGAGCCAGGAAACAAAGCCCGCTTCTCTCCACCACAACCTGCAGCCACCCCCAGTCAGAGGACACAGGGGGCCTTCACTGGCACAGGTGCACGAGTGTCTGAAGCCATGGAGAAGAAGAAGTGTCTGAGTGACAGCTGAACTAGGTCTTTTAACTAGGCTCAAGGCCTTTGATTAGATTAGCCACAGCTTTGCAGGAAAGTCAGCTGTTAATCATTTACTGCAGTACAAACAGGCATCTTCGGTGCCAGCTCCACAAGTCTCCAGGTACAGCAAGGGGGTCCCTCACCGCAGGCCAAGAGCTCTTGGAGGGGGTGCAGAAGAGGCACCAGAAGAAACCCCTACTGCAAACACAACAGCCTCAGGTATTTATAAAATTGCATACAGCTCTCTGATTTCAGGAGATTAACTGTGGTTAGCAAAAGAGACAGGAACTTTCTAGGGCGTACAGTCACGCAGGGCTTCTGCCTTTGGGACTACAGAACCAGTATCTGGGCTGCCTCCTTTTTAAAGGCGAAGGAAGCAATCCAGAACGGCTTTCATGTCCTGTATGCCTGTTGGTTAGAGACTGGGCATGGGGATCTGCCATCATTCCAGAAAACAAAGCATGAACTGAATATATTTGGCTGCTGAGAAAGAAACAAAGACTTCAGCAAACTAAAGTGTGAGCTTGTGCTCCTAGTCAAATGTGACTTGCTGGGGATGAAACACCCTGTACATCACTAATCCTCTTCCTTACAATATTAAGGATGCAGACATAAGGGGCAGCAAGTCAAAGAGATTTTCAAAAATAGCAAAGATCACTTCCTGTATTATGTCTGCAGAGTCATATTTGAGAGAAACTGTGAGATATAATCTGTCCTTTCCCTTGAGAAGCAAAGAAGCTTTAGTAAAACCACAAGATGCTTGCAGAGATGCCTGATGTTCTTCAGAAAGCTGATAGCCAAGTTGTTATGCAAAGTATTAGTGAAAGAGCAAGTGTGTGGAACCCACTGAGATCCCAGTTTAAATTATTGCTGGCCCTAAGTACTTCATAGGAGGAAAACTTACGCTTCCATTGCAGGGTAACAGAAAGCGTTACTAAAGCAGACTCTGTTAACAGGAGACCTTTTTTATATAACTAGACTATTCTAAGCCCTATGGGAGCAACAAGTTGTACATGAAGATCTTTGCTTATTGTTGGTGGGGGGTTTGTTTGCTTGTTTGTTTTTAAATAAGTGTCCATTTCCTCTCCAGTGTTTTCTCGGAGTTTAAGTGCCCAACTCCTTTTTAGAGATCTTTCCAAGGGTATCAAGCAAGTTCTTCCACTGAATACTTGTCTTTCGCGTATAGGCTGTACAGTTGACAGAGACGAAGGGTTCATACTGAACGTGCTGGGAGAGACACTGTATTATATTATTAAAAATATTGATAAACTATGATTAAAATAAAGGTTAACTGCCAAAATCTTGTAAAGGCAGAAGCTTTCCTCTTTACACCTCTGCAGATCTGATGGTGAAACTGGCCTCAGCTGTCTTCTGGTTAATGGTCCCATTTCTGCGGAGGGCGGCTCTCCCTTTGGGAAGAGGGATGCCTGCAGGCACAGACAGCATGCGTGCCTGTGCCACCTTTGGGACTGCGGCTCAGAGCATAGAGAGGCTACCCCAACATCTGACACTGCTCTTGTCTGCCTCCAGCAGGGTGGGAGCCAGCATGTCATCGGTGCAAGAGGCACCCTCAGTTCTGGAAGACCTAAAGAGGCTGATTGTAACAAGCGACTGGGCTCTCGGAGGGCTAGTGGTGATTGGCGCCTTCTGTCTTGGTTTTGTTGCTCTCCTCTTATTTGCTGCCATCTTTGGGTGCTGCTCATCTCCAAGGCACAAACAGCGAAGCTGAGGTGCAGTACTTAGAGGCCTGCAGCTAAGCAAGAATCAGCCCAGCTACAACCTGATTGCGTTGCTCATAGAAAGCTTCCTCCCCGTCTCTCCCTGGGTAGTTATTTCTCCCCTGCATCAACAGCAAGGCACCAATGCCAGCAAGTTGTTCTGCAGGTCCACAGCAAACTCAAGACATGAGGCTGGCTGTTCTCGGAAACTGCACGACTAGACAAATACCGAAGTCAACTCACCCCTGCCTGATTTTCATCTTTCAAGCAAAACCACCGCTTAGAGGCGGCAAATAGTCAGCTGCTGCCTAAAACTGATAAAGATTGCTGCTGCTGCAGTTACAAGGGGTTTTTTCCATCTTGCAAACGGGCAACCAGAAACTCTGACCAGCAAAAGCTTTGTCTAAACCCACTCTCTAAAAGCAGCTTATGCCATTGTTCTCCTGTCATACTTGGACAATAGCCTAAATATACTATGCCAAAACTTGCTTGCCAGGATACAAGTCTGTCTTTATTTGTTCTTATTTAGAACACTGCAAGGTTAGAGTTTCAGGTTTGCTTTCACTGTTCGGATAGTGAATAGGACTGTATTAATTCAAAATGTAAAAAAGAAATACGTGGCCTTTCTTCACATAGCATCTTAGTCTCCTGTACAGTTACGAGCAGGGAAGCCAGTCAGTGGTGCCGCAGTATGGGACTCGGGCACGCATGCGGCATGTTACACAGTAGGAAGAATGTACCAGGCTGGGGGAGGGAAGATAAAGTATGGGAGATGTGTGGTTTCTAATTAGGTCAGTGATATTCCCTTATGGAAATCTCTCTTTTATGTACCCAGTGAAATCCTATTTCCACTACTGTTCATCCAAGCAAAGGAGAATGTTTTCTCTCTGTCCTTGCTCAGTTATTCCCTCACTGCTGCAGTGCAATTCTAGAGAAGGTCCTCACTTCAGAGAGCAGTCAGGCTCTTTGCAGCCTGCAAGAAGTGGGAGATGCTGTAAGGTGGTTACACGGAGCCTAACTCATGCCCTCGCTGGGACGCCACCCTGCAGCGTCCTGTGACCGCTTCTGGCTTGCGCAAGGTTAGTTCGGTGATCCCACTCCAGCTCTTACGGCACTAGTGTCCACTCCAAGAAATGACCGTCACGACTAACTCTACTGATAACCAGCTTAGGAATCAAGGAGAAATAGATCCCAGACAAGGTTTCCTGAGGTTAGCATCTAACCAGATGCTTACAGCTGCCTCTCACGTTATACAAAACCCAGACACAAACAGCCAGCTGGCCACTCTTGCTGTGAGCTGGTGACACGCACCAGAAGGAGCAGAGCTGCTCAGCCAAGTTAAGTGGATCAAACTCATAGCAAGAAGCCTCCTAGTAGCTACTTCCCAGAATCACCTTGACTTTGGGCAAAGAAGTGTCACCTTCAAGTGCCCCAGGACTCAGTGTTGTGCCATACTTCAGTACAAGCAAGACTTTCCCAGACCACCCCCATAAAAAGAGGGTTTACCAAACGTGATCACAAGGAGAGAACATGCTCACCAAGGCATTGGAGAAGCAGCACATGTTACGTTCACACTGAAAAAGTTGCCCTAGACACAGGTGTGAAAAATGAAACAAAATGCAGACTTGAAAGGAAGGCACAGGTTGACCATTTTCAGTTAGTGAACACATATTGCTCTCTTACTGGCAACATTATAGCTTTGATGTCTTATCCAGCACAGAATAGCAATTAGTACAATTACAGCTTACAAGTCATGAACTACACCTAAACAATGCATGTTGCGGTTGCTAGTCTGCATTTAGATTGGGCACATCCATAATTTGGGCCTGTTTCTGAAACATTCTAAGCACCATCAGCTCCTCCTAAGGTCAATGAGAACCAGGGATACCTAGTACTTCGCAGAGTGGAGCCCCTGAGATTTAGAGAAACATCAAATCTAAATGCTTCCATCCCATGCTATCAGACGGTCCGTCTCCTTAGAAGAGAGATGAGGTAGTGAAGGAGCAGAGTCAAAACAAAAGCAAATGCAACTAAGCCAACCCATCATCAAACACAGTAAAACTCATAGCCATAGGAGTTACAGTTTAATGTCACTGTGTCACTTGGTCAGGCTCCAAGACCAACATCTCGGTTAACTCGGAGGCGGGAGTGACTGAGAGGTGTCGCAGGGACACCTTCCTCAGTCCAGACAGCAAAATATCAGGCGATTCATGCAGTATTCCCTTTTTCCTGGACATGCAAGATCTCAGCCGTGACAGGGCATGGTTTCCCCAACATTAAACAGTGTTTGCAAGAAGTACACTCACCCCAGCTCCTCGCAGAAGTTGACAATGGCATCAAAAGCTGTCATCGCCGCTTTGTCAGATTCTTTTAAGGTGCCTTTTTTTTCCTGAAAGTAGACGGGGACAATAGCTATAGCCTTCAATTTAAATATAAACAGATAAAGTAACTCTAGCGATGACCAAATCCAACCCTTCTGATCAATATGGCAAACAGGCACCGACACCGCCCTGTCTCTGCTCCCCCGTGCCTCTCTGACGGAGCTGGAGCTGGGTCTGGCAGCCCTTTCCCTTCCTGCTTCCCTCCCCTTGCTGTCCCTTGAAACAGGGCGACAGACAGCTCCAGGCCCAGACAAACTCATTCCATCTTTGCACATTCAGAGGTCACTGCAGGCAAGAGGCAAACCAGATCAGAGCACAGGCAGCGTATCTCGGCAGGTGGATACTATTCTGCAGATCTTACCTGGATGTTAGAGAGCTCCTTCTTAATCAGGAAGCTGACTTGATCCCGGTCATTCCTTGAGTAATAGAGGCGGCAGCAGGATGGCTTCCCATCTCTCCCCGCTCTGCCAGACTCTTGGTAATATCCAGCCATTGACTTAGCGATATTCCAGTGGGCAACAAATCTGCATGTGGTAAGACAAGAGGAAACGTAAGGCTGCAGGTTTCTCCGATCACTGCATACATGGTTGTGTTGTTCGTGGACATGAACAACAGCAAAAAATAGGGCAGCAAAAGCATAAAAGACAGAGGACTTAGCAGAGCAAGGGATTTTGCACGCAGAAATTTAAGTCCTCTTAATAGGAGGCACGAGGACAGCAGCAGAGCTACAAGGAAACAAACGCATCTGAACAACGTGTGAGCAGGATGCCCCCCCAAATGGATGGAAACGAACGGGCGCATGAGTATCCCAAACGTGCGTGCAATTGCACAGCTACGAAGAGTGAGAAAAAGGACATTGATTTAAGGAGTTCGGGAGATTTTACCATAAAACAGAGCATTAATTAAGAAGTCCTATTTATTTTGTGGAGCACAATTTGAACATTACAAAACACAATTTGAAATACTCGATTTTAAAAAGACACTTCTTTGCCAACAAAATCTGCATGGGAAATTCTGCCTCACACGCTCACTTGTTGGGCACCCTTCCCAGCCAGCGAATACGACTACGAATCGTTACTAAACTGTACATAATCTCTGAAGGAAGGTTTTCAACGCACCACTGCAGGACTGCTTTAAACCTGCTCGCACCTGAATATTCAGCAATTCAGCTTATACCTGTGCTGAGAAGATTTTACGGTACGGTAACGCTGCCAATGTTTTACATACCAGGCTGCCTGGACACCAGCATGTCCCAGAGGCGGGTATGATGCGTGTGGGTGTGGCAAAAGATTAAATGACAAAAGCAAGCAAACATGTTTCTTCAAATACAAACACTCCAGGAACAGGCCAGGCAGGAAGCATCGGAGCCCTACATATTTATTCCCCATCAGGAAGTTTACTGAAGGAATTGATAAATAATCTCAAGCAAAACTGAATTAGCAGTGAGTTAGAGGAGCAGATTCCATCAGAAAAAGAGACAACACCTTTTGTCCAGAAGAGTCACCTCCAGGGCTTGTCAGACCTGATCTCACTCGATAAGATACGCATGAATGCTCAGAACTCTGCCAACATAGAGCGAAGGCTAAGCAGCAGTGCCTTGTTGCCTGAGCTCGGGTATCATGTCCTTTAAACTATTAAAAAACATCCTGTAAAGAGTCATTTTAACTCCATTCCTTGGAAACTAACCGGATTACAAGCACGTTTCAGCTATATTTCACTCTCAATCAGCCCTATGCATTTTGCTTACTCTGCCCTTTTGTCATGAGCGCTGTACTGAACAGGGCAGAGTGGTTTCAGCAGGTCATTAATTCATGCTGCTGCCCCAGGAGCCTTCTCATTTCTGTTGGGTTACAGGCATCAAGCAGTAGAGTAGTCTGTCATGGCTACGGGATCCTGTTATCTGTCAGCACGGGGACACGGACAGAAGGATGGCGCGGCTGTGAACCGATGGGATTGTCTCAGTGATGTCCTCTCCCACGGTGTGCAGAGCAACTGCTTTGCGTGGATCTGAGAGTAAAGATCAGGTGTGTGGAGCTGTGTGAGCTGCACCGGAGTCACCCCTCTGCTCAGTGATCCCAGCTCACAACACTAACTCAGCACAGCTATACTGCAGCGCAGGAATTCTAACAACACAGAGCAACTGTGGTGACAGTTACAAGTCCCAGAGGAACAGCAATTGAAAACATGTGCAAAGTTTCTGTCCTTGGACTACAGCTGTAGTTTTTATATGGTTATTGCCATTTGTGAACTGCCATTTTTTTTCCCCCATTGCACTGCAAAAGGAGATCTCTAAGAAAAGCTGGCTCTGACTATTTTGGTAGAGGGTGTATGAATTATTTTAGGTTCAGATTTTCTTCCCACTGCTTTTTAACAGCAACGGTTGCATTAAGGGAAGTGAAAGGCACAGCTGTGATTGCATCGAGATGGCTCTTTTTGAAACCCTGGAGGGTGTGGCAAGAAACAAGCATTCCTCCAGTTTTGGTTTTGAAGATGCCTGGCAAAGAGGAGCTCTGGTGCCTTGTTTTGAATTTCTTTACAAAACCCTTCCAGGTTTGTTTTTGCTGCTTCTAAGATAAAAACCCTCCAGCTCTGTTTCTGTGGGTTTTAGCAAGTGTTCATCAGGCATTTGAGTCAGATCTATCCGGTAACAGAGAGACAGAGGCTTTCCCTTCCCACTGCTCAGGTTTCAGGCTCTGGTGGTGCACAACACTCAGCCTCACCCACCTAACGTTTGCTTTGTCTACTCCCATTCCAAAACTGATGGTTGCAACAATAACAGGGATCTTCTCCTCCATCCATTCATTCTGGATTGAAGTCCTGTCAGCTGCCTTGAGTCCTGGGAAAGGAAAAAAGAGGGGAGGAAACAACAACAAAACAAAAAAGAAAAAAAAGAAAAAAGAAGAGAAACGACGATTTTCTTCCTCCTCCGTTCCCCCATTGCAAGCCAACCCCCTCACTAAAGCTGACTGCTGTACACACTCCTCTCTGCCCATGTTTAAATTGGCCTGCGATCAAGCAGAAGTCAGCAGCAGCTGTTTCTATTCCAAAGAGAAAAATTCAGATCCCTCCTGGGATAAAAGCAGTTGTTATATTTAGGCCATGCAAGATCCAACAAAACCAACAGTTGTGGAGCGAAGGGAGTGCCGTTCTGTCGAAGGCCCCGCACTTACCTCGCGGACCTGCGTGAGCATCAGACACGTTGCAGACCATGCCTAGAAAGCTGTTCGCTAGGTAGCCCCAACCCAGGCCTTAACACAGCAAGTACAGTTGGGTTCTACCAGCTACCGAGAGCTGCAGGTGCAGCTTCCAGTACCTGCGTGATACGCCTTGGCTTTCACCCCTCGGTAGCACAATTCAATGGCCAGCTGGTCACACACATCCCTCATCCTGCAGTACACGATGCCACAGCCGGAGTACACCTGGGCAGACAGGAGAGAAAGTCCGTGACGCTGAAGCCAATCAACAAAGCTGCAGTCATCGGTATGGCGGAGACAGGAGGGACGCCTAAAGCTCATCCCTTCCCCAAGCCGATTCCCCAGCACCTGAAAGATACTGTTGCAGCACAAAAGTAAATCAGACATAAAGAGAGTTTCCTCACAGGTCCAACAAGGCCTAGCATCAACCAAATACGGTCCCCCAGTCCTCTCCCAGTGGGCACAAGGCAGGAAGCAGTCTCCCTCCGCCTTACAGATAAAGTCAGGTGCAGAGGCTATAACCGAGTTGCTGAGAGTTGTTTTGGAAATTAGTGTTAGAGCAGGAAATCCAATACAACCCTCCAAATGCTTCTGTTCACCCTCGCCACGCTAGAAAAGCGGAACACAATTGAACATACAATGATCGTCTGGGACGTGACAAACCACGACAGAAATACTAGTCGCATATTCCTAATCCATTTTCTTTTAGACCAACCCCTTTCTGAGGACACCTCCAAAAGGAATGCAGCCTTCGCATTCTACCTATTTTAGAGGAACTAAAAAACATATGTGAGCACTTTCAGAGGAACTAAAAAAATATATGTGAGCACTTTCCTTCCAGGGACCTCGTCCTTCCCTGCCACAGACCTGTCGGGGCCATACTAACCGCTGGAAGGTCAGTGGCCGTTAAGGTAGATTTTGTTTGATTTGGCCTTCTTCCCCAAATGTAAAACCTACCCCAGTGGTGTTCTTCACTTCAAGAGCCTTCAGACAGAAATCCTTCAAGTTGCCGTATGGATCCGTCAAGAGCTCTTTGAACTGCACATCATAGAACAAGTTAGGTCTGAAGCAAGGAGTCTTAAACGTGGAAAGTGGCTGCTTCAGCTTAAGCGCTGCCACAATGTCCTCCTGGACCTGCTTGGTGGCGGTGGCAGTCAAGGCAACGCACGGCGTATTGGGTATGCGAGTGCGCAGGGTGCCCAGCCGTAGGTAGTCGGGTCGGAAGTCGTGTCCCCACTGGGAGACGCAGTGCGCTTCATCGATTATCAGGTAGGACAGGAGGTTTCGGGACACCAGAGAGTTCAGCGTAGGTTGGAAGGAAGAGGCGGCTGCCATCTCTGGGGTGATGTACAGGAGCTTTACCTGGGGCTTCTCACTTGCTAAGTCAGCCAGGATGGTCTTCTTTTCCTGGGCAGAAAGCTTGGAGTTCAGAGAGCAGGCTTTGATCTTCAGAGCCAGCAAGTGATCCACTTGATCCTAGAGTAAATACAAAATTAAAATTAAACGAAAAGCAAATGGATGTAAAGAAAGCCACCATCACCAAGAAAGACTACCAGGGAGATCCAGGTGAGGCCCCAACTTCCACCTCCAGGATCGGGCAACATACACCTACAGTCTGAGTACTTAGAACTGCAACTCTAGATGCCTTCATCTTCAACTGTGAGCGTATCTGTCCAGCTCTAACAGCATTTTTGTGCATCCATTCACTTTAAGACAGTTGTTTTGCTGCTAGGGAACACTAGTGGGGGTCTGTGCAAAATAACTCATCATAGCCACAGTGAGCTGAAACGAGCCACCAACGCGTCTCGGGATTTACACAATCAAGCTGTCACAGATGGAAAATGAATACCACCGCCCAACAAAACCAGAGTGCATTTCATTCCAGAATAGCTAAAGGATGTTATAAACACAGCGAGATAGGACAAAATACAAGAATGATGCAAATCACCACTGCAACAGAACCAAGTCTGGATGAGAATCACGCCATGAATAGCAAGAAAACATGGCATCATATCCAGATACATCCAGACGAGCCCTGGGCACACAACTTCACCTCCCTGCCCCTGCACTGAGCTGTGCACCTGCACTTAACCAGCACATAACCTTTCAGAAGACACGAATAGTCCTGAAAAACGGGTATCTCGTTATTTCACTCAATAACTGGTTTCAGTGATTGGTTTAATATCCACTGTTTTCTGTTCATGAAGTCAACTTTCAGCCTTCCCTATAATAAACTACACAGACCAAGCTCTCGAAGCTTGGCTACACTGAAATACATCATCGTGGTTTCGGGCACAGCCACCCCATCTCAGGGCTTGATGAGGAGACCTCTGAAGGTTCACTCCAGCTCTGTTCCCTAAGACTCACGGAGCCCATCTCAACCTATTTGTCACTCCGACACATTCTGCTTCACCTGCAAATCTTACAGTGGTAACTTTTTTAACCTCCATTTCACTGATAAAATATTGCCTGTGCTGGAGCTTAATTAGAAATCCTCTCACTTGGAACAAATTCACTATTTATAACACCTTTCTGAGATGTATCACCAAGCCTGCCTTTAATTCTTAAAATGTATCACTTTAAGATTGTAAAGTAGTTAAAAAGAAAAACCACCACAACAACCAAACCAGCAGCCTACACCACCAGATATCACGCAGTGTTTATCAGATGCTTTACAGAAGTCTAAGCAATGCTACGGCTGCTCTTACAGGGGGGTGTTTCTCCCAACAGGTGAGGAAACAGTAGAAAAGGCAAAATACAGAAAAAAAGGGTCTCACAGATGAAAGTGCTCAAGGAGCAGCTCTGCTAAACCAGCTTCTTCCCATGACAGAGAGACTGACCGCAACAAAAAAACCATTCTGATGCAGAACAAATTATGCCTTCAAAGGCAACTTCATCAGTCCCAGAGTTACTACTTTATAGGTAAAACGGCAGTTTTCTCCTGGGGAAAGATCCAGTTTGGTCCATTTGAGGTACTCTACTTTGCTGCTTCTGTATAGCACACTGGAGGTAAAAGACAACTGGAGAAAATGGAGGAAGGCTCAGTTATAAAAACCACCAGGTCATTATTAAAGAAGAAAAACCTCCATTTAGAGAGCTGCATAGTATCATACCAGAGTTACTCTGCTCTGCAGCTAAGTTGCAGTCTCTTCACCTATCACCAGGGTAAGAAAAACACACCGAGACATCAAGATGAGAATCCAGGGGCAGACCAACAGCAGAGACTCGTGGACAGAAAGACAAGAGGCAGCCGAGCCTCCAGAGTCTCCCGACCCCCTTCACTGTCTGCTTTTCCACAGCTAACAGGAGAGAGTTACCTGAATCAGTGCAATCAGAGGTGAAATGACAATGGTGATGCCCACTGCCAGAACTGCAGGAAGCTGGTAGCACAAGGATTTCCCTGCCCCTGTGGGCATGCATACAAAGACATCCTTCTCTCCTGCAAAGACAACAGAAGAAAGCTCAAGGCCACTGAGCGGTGGTGAGTTCCCAGGGCTCTGACTGGAGGGGTGGGCAGAAAGGCCGGTCATCTGTGAGAAACAGCATTTGTGTGCACGTGCCATGTGGCATACCAACAAAAGACACTTCATTTTAGGTTCTAAAAGCACAGGAATACTTTGCATGCCTGCAATGGTTTCCTTCAAAGAATCTCTGATTGCTTTGTAAACATTTAGAAACAGCCTTACAAAAGTACCAGAAGATACACAGAAACCAAGATAAAGAGAAGTTAAGTTATTCATGCTAATTCTCTTCCAGACGAACTGCTTTCACTCATCTTACAGACCTCCAGTTACCAAATTACCAGCCCCATGACAGATCTTCACCACATCCTCTTAAAGCTTATCCCAGAAAGGTACCTCATGGGAAATAACGGTTGGAAATCTCAACCACGTAGATAATATCATGCAGTTAGTAACTGTCCCTGTGCTAAGCAGCGTCTGCTTCAAGTCAGGGAGATGCCAGTGCATGCAATGTTAACGAGCAGAGACACCCTGCTGACAGAACACCGCTTTTGGCCGCTCCGTTGTCAATAGCACGGCTGCACAGCTCCTGGCGACAGAAGAAAATTGTAACTATACCCCGAGTGCCGAGTTTGACACTGTTCTGATTCGCATTGCGAGACCTGCCAGCGGAGCTGACGGTTGGCAGCTCGCACGCGTGAGCTGCCTGTCCAGCCAACAGCGGTATGGTGCTGGATACATTAATGCCAGCAAAATCGTGTTTCTGATAACGGCCACGTGGTTCAGAGAACAGGGATAAACTACGCCAGGAAATCAAGTCTTCTGCTGGTATCATCTCTAACATCGTCTACAACAAGGACAGGTTTACTCTGGAAACGTACAAGTGTAAGCAGTTTTGACCTCATCTGACGGTAAACATGCAGGCAGGTGCCTCCAGTGGAGACACCAGCAAAACCGTACTTTAAGGTTTCCTAATTTCTGGTTGATGCAATAGTGGGGTTACACAAATGCAAAGGAGAACAGGCAGGGCAAAGCCGTGCTCAGAGCGCTTGCACACAGCACGTGCTCGTGCTCCTGTGCCACCAAAACCATCTCGGAGCAGAGGAGGGCTCGGAGGGCCAGCTGGTCCTGCCTAGTCCGGGCCACGCGTCTCCTCCAAGCAGGCACGATACCGACTCCTGCAGTGAAAACCAGCCGCGTTTCACATCTTCCCGACGCTGAGCCTCACCTCTTGCCACGGTCATGGTCGCGCTCTCCTGCAGGGAGGTCTTGAAGGACTCAAACCCGAAGACCTTCCGCAGGGTTTTCCGGACCCTGCCTTCCAGGCCCGGGGGAGCCTCGCCGCTCATCTTAGAGCTGTGAACAGCGACGGGAACCCACGCTAAACCCCAACGCCGCGTCCCGTGCCCGCCTGCGCGACCTCCCGGTGGCTGCCCCGCCAGGCTCCCCCCGTCTGCGCCGCCCCCCCAGGATGCCATCCAGCCCCCCTCGCTGGAGGGGACCCCAATATCGTTTATTCTGGGGCAGCCCCCGGCTGAGCCCTCCCCGCGGGGCACGGGCCGGGCACAGCTGGGGGCTGAGGGCCGCCATAGCGGCGGGGGGACCCCAAACCCCCCCGCACCCCAGCACGGCGGGGGGGGACGCACGGCGGGGCCCCTCCCCGGGCGGGCTGTATCCTCCCGCCGCCTCACGTCCCGTCCCGTCCCGTCCCGTCCCGTCCCCGCCACGGCCGTACCCCTCCTCGCCCCGAGCCCCCGCACTTGCTCAGGGCCCGGCAGCTGCTGTCGCGGCGCCGCGCGATGACGTCAAAAGCCGCTCTTAAAGAGCCACACCCCCCGCTATAAACAGGCCGCGCACCTTTTATCCCTCCTCTCCCATAGAAACCCCGCTCCGCCTCGCTGATGGATTTTTTTCCTCTCCCCGTGCGCGGACACCGGAGCTCTCTCGCTTTAACGCCAGCCCGCTTAAGGCGGAAGAAGAAGGGCGGTGTTGCTATGGCGACTGCTCTACGCGCGTCATCTCCGTGCGCCGGAAGTCCGCCGCATCGGAGGCGGAAGATGGCGGCGGCGAAACGAAGCGTTCTCTCCTCGTTGGCGGTTTATGCCGAGGATTCGGACCCGGAGTCGGACAGCGAGGCCGGGACGGCGGGAAGCGATGGGGGAGCGGCTACGGGTGAGGGCAGGGAGGGAACCGGGGAAGGCGGCGGGCCGGGGCGGGCCGCGCGGGGGTTCCCCCGCGCGGCCCGCCCCGGCCCGCCGCCTTCCCCTCAGTGAAGGAAAGGCCCCGTTCGTTCCCACCTCCTTTTTCCTAATGGTTTTCTTTTTCCTTTCCTCTTTAGGAGAGAAGGGAGGTCTGGTCTCGGTTGGGTACGGAGACGACGACTTCACCCGCCTGGATGGGGACGAGGACGGGTATGAAGAAGAGGATGACGAGAACAGCAGGCAGTCAGTAAGTACCGCTCTGCTCCGAGAGCTTGCCCCGATCCCTTTCACCCGTTGCAGCGGCTTTTCTCTCTCCAAGGAAAGCCCCTGACCGGCAACCCAAGCTGGAACCCAGAATATCTGACTCCTGGTGTGGGTTTTAGCACTCTCCAAAATACTTCTGTTCACTTTGTTTTCAAGTGGAAAGCATTTGGCTTGAAACCCGTCAGCAGCTTGACGCAGCTCGTGTTGCTTGTTACTAACCCGTTTGACTCTCTTATGGGAAAAAGGCTGGTACAAGTTAACAGCCACGCTAAATGAAAATTATTCTCTAAGCATAGTTGACATATATGAGAATCTTGTAAAAGGAACATGCTGTTGCATGGTCGGCTGGAGGATTAAAAAGCATAAAGTTCTGTGATGTCTTCAGTTATTCTTTTGTGTATGACTAAACCCACTCACTGCATCAGGTTACCTTGATGTAACAGTGTCCTGTCTAGACGTGAGTGGCTTTTGTTTGTCGTAGGTGCATGGCATGTGTATAATATCATCACCTAAATATCGAGATAATTGGTACATCGTGAGACAGGGCATGTAGCTCGCTGCCTGCGAGTGCAGCTGTAACGCACAAAGGATAGATCATTCTGTCACGTGTAAGAGCAGAACAAGAGTTCTGGGGGAGTGGGGAGGGAGGTTCTCATCTCCGTTCTTTCTCATCAACCTCTTGCTTACCACTACATTAAGAATGTGCTATCTTGTCCCTGTTCTAGTTTTTTTGGTTACCCGGTAGAGGAAAGAAATAGGGCTATGTTACTATAACCTTTCCTCACTGAGATCTACTTTGTGTGCATTAGATCAGTCTCTTATGGACACTCACTGTTTCTGCCATCTGTTTTCCCAAGTAGCAGACAAGAAATTTGTCTCTCTCTTGTTCCTGCTTTTGGTTTTGTTGTGTTGCTAACTGGAAAGGGTGCAAGCAGCAGCATTCAGGGTCTGCTCCTGGCATCTGGCTAAGCAAAGTAGCGAAACTTTTTTACTGCTTTAGTAATTATTCTTTTTATATCCAAAACTTCTAGACCCCCTTCAGTGAGATCTCTTCAGTTTAAAGAAAGTGGTAGGTGTGATCCGGATGCGTGTCAATACCAGCTGTGGTTAGTTAGCATTGACGAATGGGCAGGTAAATGGAGCAGCCTTTATTGCGCACACAACTTTCAGTGCAGGTCGCAGCTGTCCGTCATCCGGGAGGTGCGAGGTGCCGTTCAGGTAACGGCAATCGATGGAGTCACTCCGCTGTCAGCCAGCAGGTCTCGCGTGTATTTGCAGTTACTGTACAGACGTGTGCAGGTTACACGGGGTGCCTTCTCTCCAGTCTTACTGCAGGAGAGCAAGGCTTGGTTTTTTGGATTAAGTATTCTTTGACCAGAATCGAGAGCTTCCTTGATACTGCTTGTGCTAGTAGCTTGTATTGGTTATGAGTTGTTTTTAGAAAGAAGGGTGAGTTGGACTCAGGTTGTCCTGGGCTTTTATCTAAACACCTCTGTGCTTATCTACCTTAACAGTGACTGAAAAGCCTCTGTCTTTTCAAAGGCAGTTCTCAGTGATGCTTCTTTGTTTGTTGATGTTGTTTCAGTGATATCCCCTGCTAAGTTAGGAGGTTTGGGGAGCTGTTTCGGTTACCTGTCTATAACATGATGGATTCAACCCATTGTTGCTTTGTTGAAAATTACTCTTATCCCTATAATATAGGTGCAACTGTGGAGGTGAGAGAAATCTCATTTGTGGTAAACACCAAGTTACTTGGTACTATAGTTCTTTTCCAGTTACAAACTTCCTGTTACTAAATGTTGATAGTTAAGACTGAATTATTGGCACATGTGCGTGTTTCAGAAAGGTAAGCTGGAGAGTAGCTGAATTGGAGGAGTTCAATGCCTCACTTCTGTGGGATATGCATGTTAATTCAGGCAATTAAAACCTACTGACATTATTGTGTGGTTGTTCTCTAGCTTGCCTTGCCAGAACTTGCTCGTGTGCTAATACTCTGAGGTGGGCATTTTGCTGTAAACTCTTCCTTTCAGTTGCATGTAATCATCTCACTTCTTTGTTTTTCTTTTTGAAGCTGAAACACCAAGTTCTTGTTTTGGGGCCAAAGTTGAAATTTGTGGCGAAGTTTGGAGGAAAAAACCATTCTGCTGAGTTGTGTGAGCAAGAAAAACATTTTCTGCTCCTCAAACTTGTTTTGAACCCAGAGTATGTATTTATGTCGAGAAACATAGGTAACTCTAGGATCCCCAGTGAAGTAGCTCATAGGGCAGTGGAACAGTAGGCTTACCTACCAGCTGGGACCAAAGCTGGAGCTTACTCCTCACACGGTGTAGAATTTTACATGAGGCTGAGTTCAGTATTTTAAGCTCTCACAGGGCAGAAATTTGCCCAGTTCTTTGGTTTATTTCTGGGTAGAAATAAAAACTGAATGGAGTCCGTTACCTAAAACAGTGGAATTTGTCAGTTATTCCCTTCTGCGCAAGTTCACGTCATCTGCGAATGAGGCTACGAGAGCACTACACAAATAAGAAAGATGCGGTGTCTGCTGGCATCACCGGATCTTTGGAACTTGGTGCTAGGCCAGGCCCTCACCAAGCCTGCATGTTTGGTCGGACGGCAGGCCAGCTGTGTGTCCTCTATGTGCTGCTGATGTATGCTTGGGAGTATAATAGGTCTTGCAAATGCTGCTTTTTCTGTGAGTTCTGCTAAACGGGGGCAAGTGCAAAACGCTCCCTTGCCAACTGGAGGAGACAGAATTACCAAATGACAAATGCTTTTTTCCCAGTTCTGTTGCTTCTTATTGTCTAGTTCTGAGCATTCAGGAGCTGCATGAGTTTTGCGGGGGACATCTGCTACTGAAGCTTTTGCCTAAAAAAAAAAAAAAAAACAAATCAAAACCCAAACAAACACTTCTTTCCCTGACTGTAGGACTTGTTTTCTGGTCATGAGTGGGTGGGGCAAAACTACCTTCTGTGGAAAGGGTCTTGGACTACTGCTGGGCTGCTGAATGCAAGCCCTTTGCTGTAAGTGCAGTTACTTGCCAAGCCTGCTCTTTAAGCTTAATCCTGTAAATTCTTGTCTTGTAGGAAGATGACGATTCAGAGACTGAAAAACCTGAGGCTGGTGACCTAAAGGTATTTGGAAGTGTGGTATGGTGGTGGGGGGGAAGCTCAGTACAAGAGGAATAAGTCTTAACAGCATGGCTTGGTGTTCGTTTGTGATCTTCCATAGCTAGTTTCATACTTTCCTTTTTGTAGCTGTAACGTGTTTTTTTTGTTTTTTTTTTTTTTTACTTTAGTTCTGGCTTCTGCCAAAAGTAGTTAAGCAGTTAGGCTATGGGCTGAGTCATGATCAAGATCTGCATACATGGACTTAGTCATCTTGTGCATTAGATCTGAGGTAGGTTTTCTGGCAGCATCTCACCTGTTTTGCAGGGCTCTGGGAGATGCAGTATTCAGTACAGAATTCTCTTAGGACCAGTGTTAGTTGGAATACTTTCTTTGTTGTCGTGGTTTAACCCCAGCTGGGAACTAAGCACCACGCAGCTGCTCACTCGTTCCCCTCCCCGGTGGGATGGGGGAGAGGATCGGAAGGGTAAAAGTGAGAAACTCGTGGGCTGAGATAAAGACAGCTCTTTGCTGCGCACGCAAGCCGAGCAAAAGGAGGAATTCATTCAGTACTTCCCCTCGGCCGGCGGGTGCTCAGCCAGCCCCAGGGAAGCAGGGCTGCAGCACGCGGAACGGTGACTTGGGGAGACAAACACCATCGCTCCCAACGTCCCCCCTTCCTCCTTCTCCCCCCGCTCTGTGTGCTGAGCGTGGCGCCATGCGGTGTGGGACAGCCCTGGGGGCAGCTGTGCCGGCCGTGTCCCCTCCCAGCCCCTTGTGCCCCCCGCTCGCTGCGGGGTGGGGGAGAGGCAGAAAAGGCCTGGACTCTGTGCGAGCGCTGCTCCGCAGTAAGGAAACCATCCCCGTGTTATCAACACTTTCCAGCACAAATCCAAACCATAGCCCCACGCTAGCTGCTGTGAGGAAAACTAACCCTATCCCAGCCCAAACCAGCACATTCGTTTAGAACAACTTAATGAATAAATGATCTTATGCTCCTAGAGGTCATGAAATGTGTCAAAATCAATTCAGTTGTCTCCACTTCTCTTTCTGTCCTTCTGAATGAAGCTGTTCTGTAAAGGTTGTATTTAAAATTTAAAAAGTGAAGTAAGATCCCGCGATGATAGCTGTCATAAATAGTTGAAGTTGTCTTTATTACATCTTGTTTCTGCTGAACAACAAGTGTTTAACAGCACATAGAAACACACATCCAGGCTAAAAGCTGGAAGACAGACAAAACACCAAATCCATTTGAAACTTTATGGAGAACTGTGCTCAAATTTCTATGCTAGTTCAGTCCCCCATGCAATATAAGCAGTCCTGTGGGATACCGAGTGAATGACAATTGCAAGGGCCTTTATTTTATCCCGTAGCTTCCTCAAGGATGCAGACAGTCTCTGAGCTCTGCTAAGGAAACAGGACTGTGCTGCAAACTGAGATTCTTTAGAGCATTTGAATTGGTGCAGGACAAGACGAAGGCAAATGAATGTGTTTGGCTGTTCTGCTTAAATGACTTTTATAGCAGCACCTTCTTCCAGTATCCACAATATTTTTATGGCTTTATGGTGATACACAGTTGGAAATCTTGGCAGCTGTACTGCAGCTGAAGTCTCTTGCATCACTGTGTGAAATACCATCAACGCCTTTGGCATACAGGTAGGAGGCGCTTGGAAATGGAATGTATTGTCTCCTTTCCTTGTCGCAAGAAAAATTACCTTTTTTGGAAGAGAGGAAAAGGTAATCTCTCACTTTTATCCTTTTTCTACTGATAAATTTTTGCCATTGTGGCTGGGAAGCGTGCTAGCAAGATGTTTCTGTAAAAGCTGCTGGATTGAAATGTGTGCTGTGAAAGAAGAACAGATGGGTTTTCCTTAAAAGAGAAACCTGGTGTACATCACCGCAGTCTCTCTAGTAGGGCCCTGTTGCAATTGTTTGCGTTTCTGTCTCTAAAAGGGCTCTAGGACTTCAGGGCAGTGGAGAAAAGATCTGGCAAAGAGAGAAAGAACAAAATCAGACTATAGTAGCTCTTGTCTGAGTAATGATGCATTACAGAAATCTTGCCACTGAATTGTGTGGCTACTGCTTTAATGTGTTGCTGACATTTCATGTTGTCTTGTTTAAAAAGCCTCTTGCTTTCAGTGGGTTCTGTGTGCTACTGCCTCGGTGCGTTTTGCCCTTCTGAAGGAGAGCTACACCTGGCCTGGAGCAGTGTTTCAGTTTCAGTGGGGAAGCAAAGAAACACTGAATGCATTAAAAGCATTTGGTATCTTGGGTACACTGGCAAGAAAATGTAAACTAAAGTTAAATAAAAAATAATAAAAACAAAACAAAACAACAAAAAAAAAAACCACAAAAAAAACCAAAACCCAACAAAACCCCAAACTAAAACAACAACAACAACAACAACAAAAAAACCATGAGAAAGGTAAAATGTAATTTGTAGTGTGGCATGAAAGGTGAGGATTTGAGAAGAATAGCAGGGAAGCAAATCTGAACTTCAGCAGTTCCAGACTTCCATGTCATCCTTAATAGATGTCTTCATACATAAGTAAAAAAGGGAATAGCCGCCTCTGGCCTTTTGGGTTTTCTTGACTTCTAGCTAAATAGCCAGCTGGCACTTGGGGGAGCGGTAGAAGCACACCTTCGCTACGCGGCGTCCTGCAAGGCAGCCCGGTGCTGTGCTGGTAACAGCAGGCGCGTTGCCGTACGGCGTTCTGTGGGACACTGGCGGAGTCGCACTAGCCATGCTGTTAAGAAATTCACTCGGGATGGGGGGAGATGGAACATCATTGTCAAAGTAGTTTTACTTGAAGCAGTTGCAAATGTTTCCTATCCCCCTTTTCCACCAAGCGGCAGTGTTCTCATTCTTCCTTATTGCTCTGAGCTTGCAATATCTGTGACAACTAGTGAGTAAGAGTTGGAGTTACTGTAAATCCAAAGTGCAGCAAAAAGTGGGGCACTTGATTATAACTTGTTAACTCTTTTGGATAACGTTATTTTGTTTTGTCCCAGCTGAGTGCTGCAGTTGTTCTTCCTCTATCAATTTCATTGTAAGACAGCACAGACCTGGCAACATGCTTAAAGAGGTGTCACGGGCTCTTTGTATACGGTTAGGGCTTTTCCAGGGTCTGAATCTGACTGTACGCAGAGCGTAAATCCTTTAAAATGCGTGAATGAGGTAAAACATTGCAATTCATCGGTTCATCATAGTCTCTTCAAGTCCTGAATATATATTCAGCGTTTTTTAGTGTTTGCCTCTTTGTACATATGAATGAACTACTTTGAGACTGTCTTGAATAATTGACCAGGACACTTGAGCCAGGTTGTGTGAAGAAGTCGTTCCCTCGTTGCTGGTGCGTCCTGTGATTTGGCCTCTTTCTGCACTTGGGTAGCACCAGACACAAAACCTCCAGAAGGTTGGGTTGGTGTCAGCTGTGGGTGTAGACCCAGGAGGCTGAAGGTGGGGAATGATGTAAAAACTGTCTGGTGAAGCAGTGGTGGGGAGAGTGGAATTTGGAGCCTGCCTCAAATAGCCCCAAAGGGGAGATGTTTTTCTGCCCCACCCTATGGAGTTTATAGCTATCTCAGGTTTGTGTCTTGATTCCAGGGAGTATGCCCTTGTTGATCTTGATTAATCATCTGAAAGCGTTCTTCCAGAGCAAACTTCTGGCCCACAGGATTCTCTGTTACCGAGCACCTGTGAACCAGTCCCAAATGCTGTGTGCTTGCAGCAGAAAGCAGAATCTTCCTCTTTAAGTAGCAAAGTCAGGTGCTTCAAAATGCAGTTAGAGGATGCAAGGTGCTTCAGGGCCTCATGAAAAATGGGAGATTCAAATCTAGGTAAAACTAATTACTCTTCCAAATTTCGCTCTGGGAGGATGTGCTCAGGCTCTGGAGCAGGACGTCTTTGTTAGTGACCAAAATCACTTCAGGGGTCCCTGGTTTTAAGTGAGCAGTCACCAGCTGTAACCAAGCAACTGTCTTAGAAGCACTTCAGAAACAAGGCCGCCTGCTTAGAAGGGAAAAGAAATGGCCAACAGAAGCTGTTGGCAAAGGCTGGTGTTAAAGATGGAATCCCAAAGCCTGGACAGGTTCTTTATGTCTTTTCCTCAGATAATGGAGCCGTGGGTACAAAACAAAAGACGCTGGGGAAATGGGTGTGAAATTTGGTGTTCTGCTGGCATTGGTTTGGAACGATGAGGGTTAACGGGCTGTGCGGTGAGTGCAAGTGCTTGGGCTCTTGCCAGCAGCTGGCTATGGTTACAGCCTCGGTGCAGTAACAAGATAGAAGCCTTCAGTGCTCACTAAATGGGCCAGCCCTGCAGAAAGAAGGAAAATGAACCTTAAATGAAATATTGGCCTTGTGCTCCAAGTCTCACCTGAGGGGTTCTGTACTTCATATTGCAGGGCTGGATGAATAACAGGTTGCAAGCGCTGATCAAGGACAGAGCCCAGCCCTGCAGGTTGGCTTACTGGAGTTTTCACAGGGGGAAATCATTAACTTTTGAACCTTGATTGTGGTATCAGGACTAGCCAGTGCAGGAAAGCCGATAAATAGTGCCACTCCCTTAGCGAGTGAATGCCTGACACAGTTTTTCAAAGCAGGTGGCTACTTTGATGTTTTCCTTTTCTGGTTTTGTTGTAAGGGTCCCCTCTGCATCCTTGTGGCACTGTAGGGAAAGGCAGCCAAACTGGGGTCTAGCAGAAGGGTGTCAAATTTTCAGAGGAATACGATGTTTCTAAGCATGCCTGAGTACCACCTCTTGATAATCATCAACTCTTTATTATGTTTAGCTTTTGTTGATCCAGCATACCTGTAAAGTAATTTTACTGTGTTGTGATGGATAGGTGTGTACTAATACTTGGATAGAGGCTTTTGATTGCAATGGGTTTTTTATCTTGCCTGCCCATTAACCTGTTTGTTTAAATACCAAAATTATCTTGATTTAAAGTAAAAGTGGTAAGTGTTAAGAACCAGTAAATGGGTGGGTGTGTGCAGTAACGTAATCCCTATAATTAACTCTTACTTTGAAAAGGCATATTAATTTTTCTGAATTCAAGATACATTCATCAAGCCAGATTCTCAAAAGATGCCTGAACTTCCTCAGTAACTTTCGCCTCCAGCATAACTGTTTTGTTCTGAAGAAGGGGAAAAAAGTGTGTTGGGGAAAAGTTGCATCATTAAAGCACTGCTGTTGCGTTTAGGTGTTCCACAGCAAGCTGTATAGAAGGAGCTGGCATTGGTAAGCTTTAGAAAATAATTTGAATCTTTTACTTTTGCGGTGGCAAATTATGAAGGTTGCTTAGGAAATACCAGCTCTTGATGCTTTCAGTCGTTGACAGGTAGTCTTGAAAAGTCCACTTAGAATATGTTAAAGGCCACAGAACTGAAGAGCACGTATTAAAACTGCTGTTCCACCCAAAACCAGCGCACTCTGCGATGGCTGAAGTGGCTGTGTATTAGTCGTCTTGCGGCTGCTGGATCTGTAGGATATAACTGGTTTGTAAGTGTGTTGTAGGAAGGCGCTCCCAAGGGCTCATCAGAAACAAAAAAATTTCATTATGTTCCGCCCCCCCCGGCTTTTTGATGCAGCGTGGGTCAGCATTGGCCTCCGATGGGCAGAACTGGCAGAACAGCAGCTGTATTTTTAAAATGGCCTTGTGTTATGCATGGCTGTGCGGTGTGCCTCTCTGCGAACACTTTCCAAGCGTGAACTGCGCAGTTTCCGGGGCGAGGGTTGAGGGTAGGTCTCCGGTGGTTTGTTTCCCACTCATTCCTTTGCCTGTGAGCACAGCCTGAAGGTGCCAGTGAGAAGCACGACAGTCTCGGATTCATCTTGTTCTGTATTCTAGCTTCCTTTTAATATAATTGTGTAAAATGCTGTCTGCGCTTCCGACTCAACATATTTTTTCCTCATTTTAGGTTTGGCACGCTGTTTTCCAGCGCTCTCAGGGAACCAGAGAGTTTGGCAGTTTAGCAGTCGGCGTTACATGCAGAGCCTTTAGGGGGAGTGGAGTTAACTCCGCTTGTAATGCTGTCCCCTACGCTGTTACAGTGAGCGCTCAAACATTACAGCAGCTGATACCTGGTTCCCGTTTTATAACCAGGTGGTTGCCCTTAGTTATTGCCAGAGAATATCAGCGGTGGTTAAACAGTTTTGCATGCAGGAAACAAAATATTTGGCGTCTTTGATTATTTTGCCCCTTGCCCCACGTATTTCTGTATCTCCAGCTCTGTCTGCCTGAGAGGGAGATAGATCACAGCGTCGTTGGTCTCTGAAACTGGCTTACCTACTTTAGAGCTGCTGGCTTCAGTCCAGCTCTTGAGATGTTTAGAAGATGAGACATGTCCGCGGACATGCTTGTTCCTTCCTCCCCGCCAGGCATACATGTTGCGGCAGACTCTTCACTCCCTGCAGTATCAAATACCACAGATTATTGACACAGGTGTGGCTTGCCTTTCTCCAAAGGAAGAGCCAGGCTTTTTCTGTTTGTCTTTAAACTTGAAGAAAAGTCCTTTCTGGAGCTGCTTCCCCTTGCATATTTGACCTGATGAAGGTCCAAGTTCTTCTTCCAAGTCCAGTTCTGTTGTTGCAATTATTTCTGTCTGCTCTGCTGAAATAGGCTGTTCTGAATTTGCATGTCGGTGCGTGTCAGAGTGAGAGTCTGAACAGTCAGCACAGATGGAGGATTGCCTCAAATACCAACAAATATCTGAAAATAGCTTCTTCCAGCTTCCCCCTTCTGGGTACAGAAGGACCAAAATCTGCAAAAACTCCGTGGGATCCATTCATGAAGGAGTGCATATCCCAGTGAGGATACTTGCTTTTACGCTTGGCCTCTACTCCAAACTATGAAGAAGAATTTTTAGCACTATGTATGAAGGAAGAAAGCTTGTGCAAGAAATTAATTTTGTCAGCTCTCCTCAGCCTTTCCTTTGCTCCTGTGAGGCTTAAGATTCCTCACAGCCCAGCCTCACTTTCTACTTGATTCTGCGCTGCAACAATCTGTAAAAAAAAAAAAAAAAAAATAAAATCCTCAAAGTAGCTTGACACCTCAAGCCCTGTCCTGTGGTGCCGATATTTCACCTCCGAATTCCTGTTTCACTGTAGTGACTTGAGAGCAGAATTCAGGGGCTCTGCAGAGCGAGGCACGTCGCTGCAGACCACGGTGGAGACTGCTGGGAGCTGTGCTGCTGGCCGCAACGCGGGGCAGCTGCTGAGTGCCGGCGGGCTCCCGCGGGCCGCGCGATCTTCCGCGCGGGCCGTTCCGCACGTTTACACCACTGCTGTGGAGAGGCCGCGCTCTGTGCTCTCGCAAAGCACCTGCGCGGGGTGATCTGCAGGTGTTAAACTCGGAGGGCCCCTGGCATCAGGGGCAGGGAAGGAGAGAGGAGGCAGCCAAGGGAAGCAGGTAGCTCTGGGACCAGGGTGCCGTCCTAAGGCCGATGTTAGTAACTGTACCTCCGCTTGGAAAGCGCAAGTTCTGGCGCCCAGTTCCTTGCCTGGAAATTACTTCCAACAAATAATCTTTGTCAAATATTGAGATAGCATATGTCGGGTGAACAGAATCAAGTTTCAAAGAAGCTATGTAAAGGCTTTTATGCTATGAATGCTTCCCTTCTAAAGTGTTTTCTTACAGAAATGTTTTGCCAGATCTTGGTTGAGGTTTTTTGGTGGTTTTTTCAATGAAATTGAAATGAAATGACAGTGGATTTTGAGACTTAATTTAGCTTAAAAAGTAAAAGGCAGTGTCAGCTACACGAGTTCTTTGTTTTGATAAGATGCTTAAGGAATGTCTCCGGAGTTGACTCTTTCTTCCCTTTTTGTCTGTGACAATAGTATCTCAAAATAGGTAGGTTCATATAGGCTGCACGTAAGTGTCACTGAAGGTTGGATATATCAGTTATTTCCTATAGGTGGCTTATTTCTGAGCTGCCGTGCTTCTCTTGGTATCTAGATCCTGCTCCCTACCGTTTTTTCTTAGTTAAATGTCTTATCCTGTACTGGGCACTCTGCCTGGAGCTATGTATCAGAGCTGGCAAACAGGATATGGCTGTAGGAAACGGGCTTGTTTCAGGCTTTCTCTTGGGATTCTCCTCTCTCACAATACAAGAAAAGGGGGGGAGAGGAATAAAAGCACTGTTCTTCTGTTCCCTTGCTTTCTCTTCCCCGGACTCTGAGTACGCTTGATGTGGGCTCTTGTTTGCTGCCCTCCGCCTGGTAGCACACCGCCATCAGGCAGATCGGGTGAGCAAGAGATGAAACAGTTCTTGTCATGCACTTTTAATATTAAATGAGAAGTTTCTGGTGTTCTCTTCCCACAAGCACTTCTGGTGTTTGTAGAAAAGCAAGAACATAACTGCTAGCATGTTCCTTTAAAAAAGAAAAGAAAAAAAATAAAAGGCCAAAAAAAAAGCACCCGATCCAGGGTTTGGAGAGGTCTTGCTCTTGCTGCTTGCATATAAACATTTCACCCGCTTGCTCTGGCGGGTCCATTTTCACTATCAGCTTAGATAACTCTTCTCACAATTTATTCAAAGTTATAGAGTTTCTTTCCATCATACTCAGCCTAATGAGGCCGTTGATATGTTAGGACTACAGGAGGTAGTCTGCATTGTAGAGGGGAGGAAAAACTACAAAAACTTCTTGCTGGTGCTTGCTCAGATGAGAGAAATCCACTGTAACAACTATTGCAGATCCACCGGCTCCTCGTGGAAGGACTGCACTGAAAAATTCCCTGCATTAATATCCTCAGACTGAGCCACTAGCATGACAGCAGTGGGACTGGCCTATACGTTTTGTGGCTGTCAGTTTAAATTGGTGTTAAATTCCTTTCTGTGCAAGCAGTCAGGTGAAATAGGGGAGAGTGGAAGTTCTGCAATGCAAGAGCGTTCTCTCGGGGGGGGAAGAGAAAATGTTGAGGGGTACTCTGGAAGCTTCCTAGCTGCTTTTTTTTAATGCTAACGGGAAGTCAGCAGAAGAATGAAGCTGTAGGGCTAAATTGGCTGCAAGTCTGGGAACGCAACTGAGTGGTGGCGAAGCTGGCTTCAACTTCTCCCTTCTTACAATTTGCATCTTATTTAAAGCAATCCGTTTCTGGTTTTGTATCTTTTCTGCTTCCCTGTTCAGCCGTTTCTTCTTGTAGTTTGAAGTACACCTGCGCTAACGTGTGCAACTGCTCCTACCAGAAACTGATGGTTGAATTTGTACCTTTTGACAACAGTTATGTTCGACGCGAGCCTTGTACTGGATTTATGGATCTTGTTTCAGGAAGGATTTAGCGAGCATTGTTGTCAGTCAGTCCAATTCTTTCCATTAAATAAAGCTGTTCTGGGCAAGCCTTTCCAAACTTGGATTCATCACTCTCAGATTCATATTGGTTTTGCTTCCTTCCGTTAATCTCTGTTCCACACTGCGAGGATTGCGTTTGATTGTTTTTATTTTCCAGGGAACCTGAGCAGAGGCTGTTTTTTATGTAACTGAATGGAAACACTCTACAACTGAAAAGATGGTCTATATTTCACCTCGGCAAGGTGAAATCTTAAGCCAAAATGCAGCACTTTCCGTATGCCTGTGCGCACACACGCACACACCCCTTCAGCTTGCTCTTCTTTAGCTGATTATTACAATGCATGAGAACTGAACCATCAAGCTGGCTTCATATCAGTCAGGCTCTTGCAGGCAGCATCGTCTTGCCCAGGGCTTGAAGAAAGCATTTGTCTTTGGGAAGCAGTAAAAATGGAAAACCTTTTCCTGAACACACAGAGGAATAGTAACAGAGTACCTGTTTTCTGCTCTCGGTGAGCTGATGTGCAGACTTGCTCTTAGAAGCACAGAAATTGTGACTTACGTTAGTGGTCTAGTTAGATGTTAAAAAGCTGGTGTTTTTTTCTTGTTGTTTTTTTAATACTTTGTCTTTGCCCATAGCAGTTTGTGCTCTTCAGAGGCTGCTCTTTGTTAGTCTCTGGGTCAGGGGAAGGGAGTCTGCCTCCTGCTTGTCTTGCCCTCTTTCAGGCCTCTTCCAGCTTGGCTCTGGACCACCACGGCATCCCTCGACCCCTTTCAGTGGGTCTGTTGGAGCAAGGCCGTCTGGCTCGAGGCCCTTAAACAGTTGATCTTGTGAGATGTAGGCTGCAAAGTAGATAGCAGCCAGAAAATCAACTTGTTGAGTGCAGGAGAGGAATAAAGTACAGTACTGCTTTTTTTCTTTTTTTTTAAACTCGATGTAGCTATTCTTAGAGGTCATCATGTAATACTAGATGGGATAAAATGACTAGAGAAAATGAACGAACGCAGGACACTTTTTGCCCGAGTTTTGTACTTCCATGATGCTAGAGAGAATTTTCAGCGTAACCGATGCGTCCAGGCTGACTGCGCAAGTAGCGAGGGACTGGCTGCAAAAGTAAATTCAGAGGTGCTCCCGTACAGCCTTGCGGAGTCGGGCTTGTGGAAAATGTGCAGTAGTGGAAAGTGCCACCAGTGAAGTCTTAACCTTGTTATTTTTCAGTGATCAGGGTCCAAATGGAAATGAACCCAGTAAATGATGCCTGTAGCTCTGGGATACTTGAAGGCTCTAATAGCTTTCATGTATCTGCTCTGATAGAGACTTGACGTGAAATCCCTTCTGCTTGGAACCACTCACCCGCTTGATTTTGTGCTCCTCCTGTGGGATACTGATACGTAGCACGGTGGGTATTGATGATGGAGTAATCTACAAAACGATCACCTTGCCCTGAATGGATTTATGTAGATTCTCTTCTTAAATTTCGGTTATCTTCCAAATTTTCCGTTGATTAAATGCATTTGATTTCCTTTAGAAATCCCTTGTCCGGTGTAAATATTTCTTTCATTTCACAATGAAAAGATAACAACCGTGCAGTGTTTATTGTACCTTGTTACTCGGTGAGTCTCTCTCTCCTTAAAGTTTATATTGGATTAGATCTGCAGAAAATATGGTGGGGTTTTTTTGGTTTTGTTTTGGGTTTTTTTAATGCTGTCTTTTCTAATCAGTTCATTGTATTCAATGCGTGTCCCAAACTTAAATTAGCCTAAGGGAGTGTAGGAGAGTTCTTGTTGAGTGAGTACTCCACTGAAGGCTTTTAGACTGTCCTTAAGTTTTGGATCTTCAGTAGATACTGAGAGGTTTGAACAAGACTTCTTAAATCTTGCATCGGCCAGACTGTATGTCTTTGGTCAAGTTGTTGATACTTGCCTTGCCATGGTCTTAGACAGTAAACTGAGCAAATATGAACAAGCACCGTAGGAGGAGTCGGTCATCATTTTGTTTTCTGCAGGCATTTAAGAGGCTTGAAAGTAGTCCGACTTAATGAAAAGCTGTGTTGATGTCTTCAGCTTGTTAATGACGGAGCAGTGGGTGTAGGTACGCAGTAATTCATCAGTAAGCAAAATTCATGTCCTCTGGGCAGTGAGGTGTGGCTATGATATGTTAGTGAACTTGTTTGCTTTTGCTTGGTGTAGCTCTGGGGTTTCTGATGCCTTGGCTGTGGCCTGAGGATGTGGAGACCAGACTTGCTTGAGCGGCTGTGGTGAAACGGGTGTGGGCGATCAGGCCAGGTAGGCACGCACTGGCGGCCTGATAGGACTGGCTTTATTTAGCCTGTTACAAACGGGGCAGGCTTGTGCTGTACCTCTGGGATTAAAGGATACAAATTAAAGGGCGAACTTACTTCTGGTGAAAGCAAACTTACTGACGATTCTGGAAATTCATAATATGTACTATTTACCGCATCTGACGTTTTAGCAATATTTGTCTAATGTAAGGTACATAACAGGAGAGGGTTTGGCCATGAAATTATCTCTCAGAATATTAGTTCGTGTTTCCTGAGAATTGCGTGCTTATGCTTGGCGCTGGCTCCAAACAGCTACAGGAGACTTAAAAACGGGCTTCGGGAAACTTGAGAAATAGAGCAGCTAGCCTTGCAGCCCTGTTAACTGGCCAAATGAGAGGGCAGCCTTCCTGAGGGCATTTAGTACCTGTCTAAAGCACCTGAATTTGACTGTGCCACCGGGTTGCACAGGTGCCTCCTCGGCAATATTGGTCATTTGGGCGATTTTTTTCTCTTGCCTTTGGGTTCTTGGATGGTGAGAGGACAAGCGGGCAGAAGATGGGAAGGATAATGGAATAATAAATACAGTGCTGGGCAAGAGGAAGGATCAAGAGGTGCTTGGGGACGTAGCCTGTCTCTTCCTCTTCCCTCTCAGTCCACTTAAACCAAAACTTTCAAAAGGTAAGAGTGTAGGATATAATTCAGTCAAGGTTGGAACAAAAGCAGTTCCCTCCTTTCACCTCAACAAACACTTGCTTGTTGTCTCAAACCAAGGCAAGAAACACTTTTAATTACATATCTCGCAAGTTCTCCCCCGAAGGGAATAAAGCAGCCTTTCTGACCGCACGTGTTCGCTGCCTGATGAGTCACTGCATGCTGCCCGGACATACGTTCCCCTTCTGTCTGTAGCTCTGTGAACTTCTCCAGCCCGCGTGCAACGTTTGCCTGCTAATCTGAATTTGTCCTCACCACCTGCTAGTTACCGCAGAATTGCCCCCACTTCTCGGGTCTTCACTGATGCTCACCCGTCTTAGCACCGCGTCGATGTGGTCAAGGCTCACCACGTTAACGCCGCGTCTGCCTAGGTTTGTGGGGAACACAGCCTGCATTCCCTGGGTTCCTGTCCGGTGCTCTCACCGAAGAGGGCTCTTGGCATAAGTTTTCTGCTTTGAAATATCATGCTTCTGTTTTAATTTTTTTCTGCCTGTGCTGTTTTTTCTGAAGACCCCGGGAGAAGAGGTGTTAACGCGCCGCACCAAGTGCGTTAGCTCAGAGGGGTTGGAGCTGTCGCGCTGCGGTCCATCTCACAAAGGGGCCTGGGGCCTCGCCAGCTGGCCAGCGAGAAGATGCGTGTTCCTTCGTGTATTTTTTTTTTTTCTGAAATAGCTTTAGCCTTGTATTTTTGTGATCCAAGTGTACTTAGGGAGAAACAGTGCTTTTTTTTTTTTTTTTTTTTCCCCCCCGTGAATGGCTATAAAAAGTGCCCTGTAGCAGTGAGTGCCATGCAAAGAATTTGTTTTTCTGCTTCCAGAGGGCTTTGGTTTCTCTGCAAATTGGTGGGGTTTCGCAGTGAGCCTGGCACAGCCTGTTCCCCATCTGGCTCGGTGACCTTGCTGCCTTCTCCTCACCTTGGGCATCTCTCACCTGACTGGAAATGGAGTAAAGGCTTAGAGAGTGGTTACTAAGCAGCAAGGAGGCAGCGTTCTGTCGGTGTCAGGTTGAATGAATAGCTTCAGTGTTTGGAGGCACTGAGGAATTTTGGAGGCACAGTCCAGTGAGTCACAAAAGATCTTTGAGAGGCAGGCGGGGGGAGAGGGCAGTGTTGGGATACAGCTGATAGTGTTTCAGAAACTTCATTTGTGCTGAATTTGATATCGCTTGTCACTCTCCTGGGGTCTCTCAGAAGCACCACAATATTTGAACGTTGGTCTCAATATGGTGAAAGCATATTTAAGAGTGTCTTATCCTCCATAACACCTCCCGCTCAGCAGGTTCTGGTGCAAACATCTGCTGTGTTCCCACAACTGAAGCGGCCTTAATTTATGTAACTACGGAGGGATTAGCTGTGTTGAGAAGATCTCCAAACAGAGCATTACAAGCCAGTGGAAGTTGCCCTTGAGTTTCTGGTAGAGCAGATTGGCTATATCACTCCTGGAAAGGAGCAGCCCAGAGAAATGACAGCGGGAGCGTTCTTCCAAAACGGGAATACAGGATCTGCGTTGCCACCGCGCTCCCTGGCATTTTGGTTCGTAGAGGTTTTATCAGCCAAAGCCCTGAATGGCACAATTACAGAAGTGAATTCTGGCAAGGCTCTGCGGCGCGGGACCCTGCAGAGCCCTGGGTGCCTGCGGGGAGCCCGCCCCGATGCCGCTCCCGAGTCGCTGTGCCCTGCCGCCGGCTCTGGGACCATTCCGGCTGTTTTCATGTTACTCTGGGGAACGCATCCTGCTGGCCCTGCTTAGAGGACTGCAAGTTGCACAGGCCTGTCGTAGGCATTCCCAGGGCTTAAGGAGTTTTCTGTGGGCTGGATCCAGCTTATATTTAGCTAGCTATGCTCTAAAACATTGACTCTTGGCTGGTGCCAAGGGCCAGCCACCAAAAATGAAAAATCTGTGGTTTGGTCTGTTTTGAGGAAAGGCTTCAAGTACAGCAGTTCTTGTGGAATTCAAAAGGAGCTGAGTGTCCAGGACTCCTAGAAACAAAGCCTGAATTCTTTCATTAAATTTAGACTCTAGCTTTGAAAGGAAACAGAGCATCCTGTTAGGCTTTGACTTTCTATGGTACAAACATTACCCTATTATCTAATAACGTGCATTTCATAATTTTTTTCTTTTGTCTCAGAAGTAATGTATAAACTTCTAAACAAATGGACAGTATGGCTTTTTCGACTGGAAGCATACCTTGACTAAAATCTGTTTCTTCCCCCTTCCTCACAGGAATTGTCAGAACTGGAGAAGAGAGATCCTCAGGAGCTAGTTGGTAAGTTCGCTCAGAAGTATTTCTTCACATGTTTTTTTTTTCAAACTAGACCTTCTAGGCTCCCCCTTTGTAAAAAGCATCTTCCCTCTGTCCTGGCAGTGCTGTAGTTTGAATTATTGCCTGCAATGTTTTATCTCAGTGGAATATTTTCAGTGAAGTCTTCCTTTGGGAGAAGGGTACCATGCCTAAAAATATGAAAATGTTTTCGTATATTACATGTCTAAGACATATATGTAAAGGGCAGTGTTGGTGTTTTTCTAGATGAGCCTAAAAACAATAAAGCAGTAGCTTTGTCCAGACACCTCTGTGAGAGCCAGCATAACCAGGAATGAGGACAGATACTTTGTTCTGTGGCTTCAAAAACTTACCTAAAATATCCCCACTTAAATGTGATCCACGTAGCGATTTATAGCTGCTGTGTTGACAGAGCGTACCGTATGCTTTCTAATGGTTACTGAAACGTATTTGATTCTTGTGACTTCTCATTTACTCATTGCACCACTATTAGATTTGGAAAAAATGCTTGGAAAGTCCAGGGTCATCAGCTTGAAATAGCATCCTCTGCTTGGCCTCTGTGGAGCTGTACAGAAAGTGTATTTTATGTTGAAGCTCTGCCTATCTTGAACTAACCCTTTGTTCCTGAGGTTACTAGTACGGTTGTGTGGTAGCATGTAATAATATCATAAAAAATCATGAGTTTAGAAGTTGCTTCATTACCTGTCAAGTCAGCTTGTCAAGGCTCAAGCGTGACATTTCAGCCCCGAAGTGTGGTAAACATAAAATAAGACAGGCAGTACCGGGATGCTAAGCTGTGACTCCTACAACAGCCATCAGTGAAGTTTTGGACTTCAGTCCTTTTCAATTGGCCTGCCCAGACTTTGCACCAACCCAACTGGTACATTGAATTTCCAGCCTTCAGAGGGCAAAACTGCTGTAACCAGTCTCATCATAGAATGCAACAGAGATCTTTCTCCAAACTACTGATCTGCCCCCAAATGCACGCTAGAAACACGGATGAGACAACAGCATTTAGGGTAAAAAGTAAAGAAGAATATCTGAAAGCCAACTGCCCTTCTACTCTCTACTTTACATATGGGTGGAGCTCTGCACTTGTAAAGCCGTGTAGTGGAAAGTCCTTTCTTAGGTAAGGTATAAGGCTCAGGATCCAATTTGGTTAGTCTCCTTTTCCCCCGGTGGCTGCCCCATCCACAGATTAGAAGATTGAATCTCATTTGTCTCACGATAGCCCAGACTTGCACGCAGGCCTAAAAGCTGCACAGAGGGCACTTGCTACCATGTCACGCACTCGGGAGTGGACAGTGTTGGTGAGTCCGGGACCTGGATTAAGGTTTGCAATGTATCTTTAATATCCTTTCCCAATAGTAACACACGCAGAGCAAGGTGTAGGCTAGCTCTGCGCGGAACCAGGTCATTAGAGATCAGCACACTTGCCATGCTGGATTCTGTAGGTCTTTTGCATTAGACCATATCTTATCTAGTTGAGAAGCAACTGCTGCAAGAGCCTTATGGTTGGTGAACGTGAGAACCACGCCCTTCCTGGAAACTTGGACTTCCAGAGTTAGAATTCTTGAATGGAAAAAGGTGTGGGATTTTCTGACACAAAGCAAGTAACTACTCCAGTCTGGACGTCGAAGTTTTGTCTAATATCAGTATGTGGAAGTGGAAGTCTTAGTTTTCCACAACTGCTTTTTGCATTAAAAGCTTGTGGGCCTGTCCTTCTCCGAAGGTAATCTTACGTTGTTCAGCATCACCTCTGTTAAAGTCCGTGGTTATGTAGTTGCTTAAGTACAGCATAAATGTAGGCTCCTGCCAGAAGTAATGTTGCTGTTTTGCCTCCCCCGGACGCGTGCTAATGTTTGTGTGCCTTGAGCTGGTCTGGGGGTTGGAGCCAGCTGAGATCCACCTTCACTGCTCTTTTTTTTTTTTTTTTTTTTCCTGTGAGGCTTCCAGCTGGATCCATTCCCTGATCTGCTCCGTGCATGCTAGGTGAGCACTAGTGTTGCCACAGAGAAAACAGCAGGGATGGGCAGCTGGGAAGGGCATGGTCCTGACTTATGCTGAAGTGGTGATCAGGTAATCAAAGCCTGAAAGAATGGGAGGGGAGGTTTCCAGCAGTAATGGCCCTGTGGTTGAGGAGAGCGTATATGGGAAACTTACTCTGATAGGTTTCTGCATCAGTGTCGTCCTTTGGGGTTTTCTGTGCCACTCTGAAGAGTACACGGTGCTGGCGGACATGGCGTTTGCTGTTTCCTGCAGCCTTTCAAAATGATACTTTTAGGATGGACTTTTTTGTTCTTTGCAGCATGGTTGTTTACCTTTTGGACTGTAAGAAATGTTCTCTCCAGCCCTTAGGATATCTGAGCACAAAGTCAGTGTTCATAAGAGCAGAAAATATGGCTGAGTTGCTGGTCTCTTTCTGCATTTCTCAGCCCACAGAGCAGAAAGGGAACTAGTGTCCTTCCATGGATGGGTGACTCACTGGCATGTTGTTGCCTCCAGTTCTTTCCTCCGATTTGGCTGTTCTGGTGCCAGGAAATCAGAAACCCACACACCCTGGTTTATGCCAAGCAGACTTGATTACAGTGCCAAAGAATGCCGTTCTGGAGACCAGGCACCACCGGTTCACGTGTCTCCAGGGGAAAGCCATGCCCCTCTGATTACCCTTTCCAGGTCCTTGCTTGTTTTTTTGCACAGCGTGACCTTTATAGACAAGCTGGCGTCTGATACTGCCTGTAATCCCTTGTGGCTGCTTAAGACACGGCACACAAGTGAACCTCGAAAGGGACAGGAGTTCTGGGGAGCTCGGTACGCCCTGACAGTTGGCTGTGCTTTGGCCTGCTCTGCAGAGACCAGCAGCAGCTGAACATCTCCGCTTTGCCATAGTGCATGCACTGACTGCATAAAAAGCTGCAAGCACCTCTTGCTTGTGCTGGTGAAATTTTAAACTTTTAGGTCAGCTTGTGGAAGGAGAACGCGTGGGCTTGGCACCAGCAGCAGTGGCCTTCAGCAGCAGGATGCTTGAGTTGCAGACCTATCAGTGTGCTGGCTCCTACTTTCTTGAACTCCCATTTGAGTCATGGGATCTGCTTTATGGCCTTAGTTGTTTATCTGGGCTGTGAATCTGATTAGGGGCAGATGTTTACTTACGGTGAGCCAGATGGGTGTGCCCATAGTGGTTAATGGTGCCAGCAGCCAACTTCCTGAGGTCCCCACATGGAGATCCTCTAGGCTGTGATCCAGCAAATCACAGGCCCAGTTAAAGACTGTGCCAGTGTCACTACCTATGACTCATGTAAAAGTAAAACTTTGATCTTGGCAGAAATAACAGGATGCACAAAGCAGTTGGATGTATCCTGTGAGGACACACCTTGTTGTTAGCTGTCCATCTGCATTTACCGCTGTATAGACAGTGGAAAGCTGTGCCTGGGCCTTTGAAAACACAAAAACTTTTTATACAGGAGCCTGTGGCCGTATATGCAAGTTCCAGGGTTATTTCGAATGATAATCCCAGCTGCTCCTTCCTCTAGGGAAAGAGCTGGTGGGAAGAGGCTGTGGAATGGGCCATTCCGCTATCTGTTTGGGCAGGAAGCTGGGGGACTGCTCGAGGGCATGGATAACTTGCACTTCCTTACTGTAAATAAGCCTGAAGGGGCTAAACTCATCCTTTTCTTCCTAATGATGTGGCATCTCAGCCTGTATGTGATGAAATAACTGAGTAACGATGAAGGCTTGTGCTTAGTGTGCGAGGTGCACGTAGCCTGGCTGCTGACTCAGTCTTCAGCCGCATACAACTATGGCGGGATTGCAGTAGACAAAGATGTCTTAGTTCCAGTTCCTTGTAAGGCATTGAGAGATGCCTTCCCCCATCAGTATGATGTTGATAAATGAGCGTTTTCACACAGTTCCAACAAAAGAGCAAACGAGCACCAAAACCTGAAAAGTCATGCGTCAAAATATATCGTCTCATTGGGAGCTCTTGCTCTGCCTCCAAGGTTATTTCTGTTTCAAGGGAACTTTGAATCGATTGCTGAACGTATTCTTAGGACTTTGTGACTTCTCTTCTGGCTAGACAGAGTTCTTGCCCAGAGTTCCTAAGTTTTCATGAGCCCACAGTTCTCCTTCCCATAAATGTGTTGTTTCTCTGTGGCTCTTCTGGTCATCTGCAAGGATAAGGAGCCTGTGGGATGTCTAGTCTGGAACTAGGCTTGATTTTTTTTTTTTTTTAAGGTCCTTTCTTTTCCTTTTGAAGTCTGGGTTTGGTGGCCTTGTTTCTTTTTTAAATGTTTCTGCTGATGCTGTGAATCTCTTAAGCCATTAATCAGCTTTCACCTTTTCCAGAGAGCCTAGCGTGCCGTCTATTATGCCCGCTCCTGTCCGTTTGCTACCCTCTCTGGGTTCCTGAAGCCCTAATTAAACTAGAGGTTTCCTCATCCCACCAGCAGCTGTAACCTATAACAAATGTCTGCCTTGTTGTCAGGGAGCTCCACTTTGCCTGCCTTTCTGTAGGGGCTCTGGCAAGCTTTCCTTCCTCCATAGAGACACCCTCTCAGTAAATGCCAAAGGACACTTTTTGTTCATTATTAGCAATGGCTGAAGAATTTAACCCTCCGCAACATCTTGATCAAATAGAATGAGCGGTCGCCTGCTAGCTTTGCATCTCCAAAGGATATTGTCCTTAGTGCTTTACATTTTTACAAAAGAAATAGAAACTGTAACAGTACTGAACATGTGCGGTGTTGGTTATTTGTAACCTCAGCCATCCGATGCTCTGTGCTGGAAGGCAGGAGAGCACGCTGTGTTGAGATGCCGGGGTCTGCCCTTGGGGCCCTTCTGGGCTGCGGTCAGAGGAGCTGAGCTGCAGGCAGGTTTAATGTATAACTGCGGAGCTGCAAATGTGAATGGCTCGGTTGATACGACTTCTGTGCTGGTGTCAGGTCTCTTTTATCCACTACAGACTACAACTCTGGGATGTGTTCCCTGTCCAAATTATGGTTGAAAACAATCCCAGCTGCTTAAATGTGGCACAAATCTCTGCTCCAAGACTTGGCTAGAAAGCTGCCTGGGTTTCCTGTAGTAGTGGGAAAGCGGCAGGCAATAGAGGGAAACATGGCAGTTTCTTTTGCTGATAGCTCTGTAAACTGATCTTTACAGGGCAATCGGCACTCTAATAATACATCCCAACACAAACAGCTATAGAAATCTGGCAATCTGTACCGGTCTGTTCTCAGTCCTGCAGAACGAGTTGTTCTTTCTAGCAATAGTCTGCCTCTGTAAGCGAAGATCAAAGTGCCTGTTAAGGAAATGTTAACTTAAGGATGAAATGTAATTTCTTGTGGTTAACTCCTGACAGCCTTGGGGAGGGTCGTTCCCTTCTTGAACCATTTTGGTTCATGTAGGTAGGTCTTGAAATAGATAGGACCCAAAGTGATTACCTCCCCCAAAATGGCAATGAGCCAGGCTGCTTTAGATGGATCCCGTGATCCTCCACATACAGCGTCTGATCTGCTCTCTGAGAGCATCCTGGCGCAAGTCTTGTCGGAGACTCCAGGTTATCTGAGCTGTTCAGAGCAGGACTTTAAAGTGCATATGGAAGACCTGCAGTAGTGGTGGGCTCGGCATGTGGTGCACAGTGCGGGGGTTCAGGGATACGTTCCACAAGCCAACCTTCGTTCCTCTGAAGATCCTTTGCCTTTGAGGATCTTCAACAATTGCAGCTGGAGTGGGAAGTAGCTTAGCTTTTCCTATTTCCATTCTGGGGTGAAGAGATCCCTGAAAATAAAGCTGTAAGCATGGGTGTGACACAGAGCCACAGTACAAGGTAGATATCAAGAAAGCAAGCACCGCATCCCTCTTCTGAGGATCTAACCTTTAGGTTAGTTGCTTCTTGCTCAGCACTTTGAAAACACCACGAGTACCAGCTGACAGTGTTCCCGTGTTACCTTTACCCATGGGTTCTCAATGGTAGACTAGCACTAGCAAGGACATAAAACAAGTTTAATGACTTCCAGGGCTTAAATTCCCTTCAGTATTGCCAGAACTCATGCTCAGTTTGCTCTCTACAGCTTCTTTTTCAGAGAGAGTGCGGAACATGTCTCCAGATGAGATCAAAATCCCTCCTGAGCCTCCTGGCAGATGTTCTAACCACTTGCAGGTTGGTACAAGTCCACTTTATTTTTTTAAAAGGCTTGCAATTCAGTAGGGAGGGGGGATATTTGGAAACTCGGCTCAGTATTTTTGCACAGGTCAAAAATCCAGCATTAAAGCTGGGTTTTTACTACACTGAGTTTATGAATGCACTGTGTTAATGCTTTAGACTTTACAGCAATTCTAGCCTAGGAATCTCAAAGTAGCTTAAAGCTGTTTTCCAGTCTCTGTGGGTCACTTATGCTTTAAAATGGCTCTTGATCCCACCAGTGACACAGAAGCAATGTTTACTGTGAAGGCTGCTATCCTCTTACCTCAGCAAATTCAGCTCCGTAGGAAAGAACAAATCATTGTTTTTCTATACGGGCCTGAGAATCCCCTAGCTGGAATAGTTGAGGCAGCATTGACTGGATTCCTTTTCCACCTACGCGTCTAGATGATAAACATTGAGAGGGAAGGCTAGTAACTTGGAGGCAGCAAAAGAAAATAAATGGGTGTTTTCTCTGGTGCACACCCAAATACTTGCAGTAACCATCTTTGCAATAACCTTCCGCTCTGTTTTCCGCCTCCTGATGGAGGGCACATGAAAGAGCAGGGGCTGCTGTCTCCTACCACCCATTTGGGTTTTAACTGCAGTTATCTGCCGGGTAGAGATACAAGTAAAGAATCACTTCTGGAATGCTCTATAAAGCAAGCTACTGATGCGCAATGGTGATTCAGAATGATTCACCGTCCAGATCACGCTTTCTTCTTCTCCGCACAGTGTACCTGGGCACACCCATTCCTCCTCTTGTGCTGGAGGAGGATTTTACTGTTCTGACATCAATGAATTAGAGTGTTAGATCTGAGGAATGCACAGAGCTTGAGAGAGCAGACAGAATAAAGCAGATTTTCTTCCCCTTTGACAGCAGTTTACTATGTTAAATCAAAGGAGAACTTGTCCTCTGTTAGCAGGTCAAACCACATCTTAGAGCACTTTGAGCGAGGAGATGGGATTGTTCTTTAGAGATGCAAAATGTTCTAGGCTTCTCATGGCTGGTTTGCTCTTTCCTTTTGTCAGATTCTTCCTCTAATAAACTGTATCTCGAACTCTGCCAAAGGAAGTATTTCTTATTATAAAGTTGACTGAGTAGTTCCCCATCTGTGGACTTTGTGAACCATACTGCTGCCTCCACGGGGAGGGGACAAAAGGCAACACCTATTCCATCATTTCTACTCCCCAAATTCACCTTTTTGCAGTTGTTCCTTCAATCCTCCCGATGTGTGCGCTGGATGTGGAGATTGTGTAATTTCTTCTTGCTAATTTTGTGAGGACCTGATGAACATTTTTCTTATAAAGCTTTTTTTAAGGTTGATGAAAGAGGAGTTTCACATCAGCTCTTAACAATCCTCTTTTCTTCAGGCATCAGCAAACCCTTAGACAATAGTCAGTTCTGTATTCGAGCTGACTGTCCATACGGAGGGAGACATGAAGTGACTTATCCAGAAGCAACAAAGGAAAATTGACTCAACTCTCCCATCCCGAAAGACTGAAGGCCTAGCCTCTGGCCTTATTTTATATGCCTCTTGTACGTGAGAAGTTTGTGTCAAAAAGAAAAGATGAAGGAAATTGCTGAGAATATTCTCCTAGTAGTAGCACTAAAGTGTATGTTCCATCTGAAAGTTTCTGCTTTTGCTATCCCTTCAGCATCATCAGAGTAAAAATACTTCTAAGGTCTTTAGCTACCTTGCTGAGGAAGAAAAAAATATCATGTTTATTTTTAAGTCTTTCAGTCTTTTTGGAGAGTAGACTGCTTGACGTTTCCAGCCTGAGTCAGTTAAGTTGCCTTTTGCAGGGGCTTGTGGCTTCAGTAAGATACCATAGGCTTTGTAACTATGCGGGTGATCTGCAAAGAGAATCGATTCCGTCGACCTGGCCAGTTGTGCCCAAGCAGGGATTTAGAAGTGCCCCGCTCCTAAGAGCGTTTGGCTGCCAGCAGGCACCACCAGCAATACCTGATGATGGCATTGGGTTTAGTTCTCCAGCAGAACGTGGCTCTGCTCATCTTACCCAGGCACAGCCGTGCGCCTTGCCTTCTGCGCAGCGTAGCCCAGCAGCTGCTTGTCAGGTGCAGGCCTGAGTCTGGCGGTGGGTGTGCTGGTCCCTGCAAGTGTGGGAGAGCCTTTGTGGAGTTCACCTCTCCCTCTCCGAGCTGGCTTCTGCTTCCCTACAGTCACAGCTATAACGGGAAACAGCAGACTGGGAAGAAGGAGTGTGCCCTACTGCCTCAAATAGAAATCTTTAATCACTGAAGCCTTCAGAAAGTGCAAAGCTCAGCTCCCTTACCCATCCAGACAGTTCACGACGGTACTTTCAAACCTTAAAGGAGTGTCTGTACTAATCAGCCTGCCTGGCCTTAGGGGAGAGGTGCAATCCTTGCTCCGTGCAAGAAGGTCACTGGCTCAGTTGGCTTGTTTCCCCGTGTACGCTTTTGATAGTCAGCTGGTGTGCTCCTCCTTTTCGTACTGGCTCACCCTGTAATCTTTCTCCCTTAGGATAAAATTCAAAAACTATATGAGAGGAAGATAAAAGAGGGCATGGATATGAACTACATCATTCAGAGGAAAAAGGAGTTCCGCAACCCCAGGTGAGCCACCACCTTTTCCTGTGTGACCAAAGCACCACACGGCAAATTCCAAGAATTTTCCTCTTTGTTGGATTTGTAGCAGAAACAGGATCCTGAGCAAGAAGTACTACTGCTTACAAAAATGAGAAAGACATAATTTGATTGTAACTGAGACAGTAAACCTTTCTTTGTGTTCTCTGAGGCAACAACTAGAGTTGGTGTGTTGGTTAGATTTTAAATGTACAGGCTTTGGATGAAGTATTTTAGAAGATGTGTCTGTTCTGGGAGCTGGGAGATTAATTTGGGGGAGGTGGGAAATAATGTGGTTAGCGGCATGCCACATCCATCGTAGCAAGCCTAGCTTCCCAGGTTCCGATTTTACTCTTGCAGCGTGAAGAGGTGACAACCTCTTTCTACTAACAAATCTGAAACGCTTCTGTTTACTTTTAGCTCCCTGGCTCTGTTCTGAACTCTTGTCTTTCCTTTGCAGCATCTATGAAAAGCTGATCCAGTTCTGTTCAATTGATGAACTCGGTACAAATTATCCAAAGGTGAGGTGCGATACTTTTGACTGGCAAGGGAGTGGGTAAAAGATAATATAGGGCTGTAAGGCCTTACCTCGGGCTTTCTTGAGCCTGCTTGTTCAGAGATCCTTTAAGGGAACTTTAGTCTGGATCTCTGCATTGAAATGAACGTTTTTATGTGGTACTGAGCCTCAGTGCCTCCAACTTTGCTATAACGATTCTGAACAGAAGCTGCTGAAGTGTGTGGGTATACATGAACCTCCTTGGGGGGACAGAAGCTGAGCAGCAGAAAAATGCATGTCTTATCCCAGCATCCTTTTGGCTTCAGAGCTGTTTCTTCATTCACAACAGAATGTGGTCCTATAAAAGAAGGTCCGATCTGATCTTTGTGTCACTGGGATACAAGAAATTAGTGATGAATATCCTCGGTGAACAGAAATACGTAAAACATTTTTGAACTGGGTGTTGTGTATATGTGGAAATAGCCCTAATCTGACTTACGTTTTTTTCTTTAGGACATGTTTGATCCTCATGGCTGGTCAGAAGATTCATATTATGAGGCACTAGGTAATTCCAGGAAGTCTTCTTTTGTCCTAGCTTAGCTCTTTGTGTTCTGCAGTTAATTAACTGCACTAGGGTCTTCACTTCCTTTATAAATGAGAAGTCATCACATGCTGCTCTTGAACTACGGCATGCTGGTTGGATGTGCCTGAGTGTTACTGATGCTTCATCAGTCTGGAAAGCCTTTTCATTTAAATTGGTTCTTCAATGTTTTCATCTCTTAAATCATTAATTTAGTGCAGTAATGCTGTGATTAGAAAGCAGGAGTTAGTTTCACAGCAGTTTGATTTTCTATACACAATTTGAATTTTTTGATTGTTTGTGATGGGAAGTGTGTGAGTGAGAGAACTGTGGATTTTTGCTGTTCCGAGTGCTTCTTGTAACTTCTCATCTTCCTCAGCTAAAGCCCAGAAGATTGAAATGGACAAATTGGAGAAGGCCAAGAAGGAACGCACAAAGGTAGCTAAAAAACAAAAGAGACTGAGCTGCAGAGGTTTTGTTTGTTTTCCTGCTGAATTTCATTCTGTTGCTTTGCTGTTTGGTGTGAACTGTGCTCTGTGCTAATACTGTTTTGGTTTTCCCCGGTTCTGTCCTTTCTTCTTGCATGCCTTTTCCCAAGCTGCACAGATCAAGTTGTTTGCCATTCCTTATAGGTCCATTTCTCTGGGTTGTTTATTCGACTGGATTTTCTTCTGTTTTGTCAGTATTTTTAAAGCAGAGCTCTTAATGGTATTCAGTAAGCCAGATGTGGGCAAGATAATGCATGAAGAACAGCTTTTTTCTTAATCTATGACACTTTGTCTCGTGGCATAGCCTAGTTATAGCTTAATTTCCTCACCGCTCTCATTGTGAGACAATATCTGCTTTCTGTTCTCCTTGATATTGCCTTCTTGCATCTAATTTCCAGAAATGTTGGGCCTATTTTAACTTTAACCGGGCTTGTCGCAAAATGTACGTTCTTATGTACCCCCCAAAAAGAACACAGACAGGCTTTGGAAGATTTTATTCCTGTCCTTCAGTGGTGTTGCCTTTAAGCTAGTGGCTGGCATCAGAAAACTGTCTAATGTCAGAGATTGCTATCTAACCTTACAGAAGGCTTCTTATGTATTCAGTATGTGGAGGTATTTTTTCTTGCAGTGCATGCTGTGTCTTGCTACTTGGTTTGGTTTTTGCACAGTAACCCCGGTATCTGATTACGTCCTTGCCCGTATCTGCAGTTTTGAAAATATGAGACTGCATGCTGTTATAGCTCCTGTTGCTAGGTTTCCTGATATGATGCAGTCGCAATAAATCGTGCAGGTAGGGACTTGTCTTGCATGTTTCTTAAGGGAAAAAGAAGAAGAATTTCTAACTGTATAAAATACATTCATTAATGACCAGTATCTGTCCTTTCTGAGCTATATCAAGTTCCTGTGCTTATGCTGGTTAACAAACACTTTTTTATCGTATCTGACTTAGGAGCTGGGTTGCAGGAATCCTTAACAATCATGACTTCAGTACCCTTGGGCCTGAGATCTAAGTCTTTCTTTCGGCGTGACAGTCAGCTTGGAGGCCAATGTCTCACATGACACTAAAGCTGTTCTTTAACAACATAGAGAGGCGATGTGGTTTAAAAAAAGACTGTATATTAATACTTCATTTTTATCTTCTCCCCTTTCTCCTATGTGTCTGTCCCTTCCCAGATTGAATTCGTGACTGGCACTAAAAAGGGTACAACAACAAGCGCCGCCTCTACAACCACCACAACAGCCAGTACCACTGTGGGAGGTAAAGAACAGTTGTGATCGTACCTGTTAAGCTGCAGTAATGCTGGGATTAGTGCTTCCTGGAAACCCCGAAGGCTCCTTATTGATTGCGTATACAATGCAAGAAAGTGTTCTTCCAGGGGCTGATGGACTAGCTTTCCTCTAGTCCCCGTTGCCCGTGGCTGTCCTTCTGCAATGAAAGACTAGGGACAGACGGGATAGCGAAGAGATTTATTAGTGGGTCAAGAAGCCTGCTGATGGCTGGGGTCGTAGGGTGTTCTTGGGACTGATGCATCTCAAGAGATTCGGAAAGACTGAAAATCATTCTCCTGCCTACAGCCTGCCTTTTAAACCGGGAGGAAGGGAGAGAAACCCCTAGAGGCGGAGGAGTGGGTCCTGTACCCGCAACTGAGATCCCTGTGCTCTGTTAGAATTAGATATGCTTTGGGGCAGGGAGTGAACCTGTCTCCCATTTGGCTGGAGTTCAGGTGGAGAGTTTTACTTTGACTCTTGAGGTATAAAGTTGTCTTTCCTCCTCAACATTTACTGCCAGCGTGTGCTGAAATTAATGTGAGGGAAAGCTGCCTAGTCAAGCAGCGGTATATTAACAGTTGACAAGACAGGGTGTTACGAAGGGACTGGTGGCCTTTAACATAATGCTAATCCTCGTTTGCTTGATCTGATCGAATTCTTAGATGCCCAGAAGAGGAAGAGCAAGTGGGACTCGGCCATCCCTGTCACGACGATAGCTCAGCCCACCATCCTCACCACTACTGCAACACTGCCAGGCGTTGTCACAGTGACAACCAGCGCAAGTGGATCCAAAACTACAGTCATATCAGCTGTTGGCACCATCGTGAAAAAGGCAAAGCAGTGACTGGTGTGCTGGGCCTGGATTTTCGGACTCAATTGTCATTGAAGCTATTGTTCTCGGAAGGGAGGGGTAGCTTTCGCCTTTGGTAAAAGATGACAAGATTCTTTGAAACAGACCACAGTTCCCTTTTGAAAGAAGGGGGCAGGAGCAGGCACGCCAGCTGTGTGCCCACAGGAATGGACCTCTGCCGAAAATGCCTCTGTCTTTTCTTGCTGTGGGAAGAACCAGTCCGTGTGTGTTGTGCTGAAGGAAGGTGGTATCTGGAGTCAGCTTGTAAAAGTTAGCTTATTAAATTGCTGCGTTAGGTTCTTCTTTCCTGCTTGCAAGTCTGGTTTGGGGCGGGGGGGAACGGCAAGTAGTGAAGGAATATCAGTATTACCCTTGTGTATCCCAGGCCACGCTCGAAGGCTGCTAGCAGCTTGTGGTAGGTGCCTCCCCCAGGTGCGCTAACTCCGTTCCAAGGGAATGAAAGCAGAGACGATTGGTCAGTGTCCATCTTCAGACGTGTAGCAGAGACTTGAAGTGATCTACGTCTGTGTAGACTCCCTCTTTGTTATAGTACTGACGTCTGTGCCTGCGTGCCTGTCTGTGTAGATCGTAGCGACCACGTGTTACATAGTTGAACTGTTGAGGAAACTGTGCTGAAATCGTCTTGTTATCGTCTTGCAGGGATGGAGGTTTCTATAAGCTGCAGAGGTTTGATTTGTGAACTCGTTTGCAAAGATAACTCTTCCATTGCCACGGGATGAGATGGGACAGCAGATAAGCAGAGGAGAGTGTCTGATCTCGATTGTGATATTGTCCATCTTTGTACTAGGTAGCGATGTACTGTGAAATGCACACATGGCAGTTACTGCTTGCTCCACTGTTGTGAAAAAGTATTTTCGATTGAAAATTTTATTGTATAAATCTTCTTACCTGTGTAGCAAAAAATTATTATAAAAATGGAAAAGTCTTTAAAAAACCCTGGTGTAATTCATGTGTCTGCATTTCTCATCTTGGCGAGGGAGAATGGGTATCCATTTGTTGTGCTTTGGGTTGCGGATACCATCAGGTGAGCCTGGAATAATTCCAGCAGGGTGGGGGTGGCGTGAAGGTTTTTCACATCATGGATTTTTTTTAAATCTCAGACTCGGGGCGGGGGGGAATCAATTGAGGCATTAAACTGGTTTTCGTTGGAGGTACGTTTGTTGGAGAGGATGTTCTGAAATAGTTGGTAATTCAGCTGTTCTTCATGCTATTGTTTTTCAAACCTGTTCCTGTGTCTTAAACTTCTTAAAGTTACTTTCTAGTACTAGCACCTGGGTCTTTCCTAAAACCTCCATCTCTAGAGGCCAGTCTCCTAAAAAGGAGCTCAACAGCAGATGAAGTGGTTTCTTCATTGTTTTGAGGTAGGTGGGATAAATAACTTGAATGGTTCCATTTGTGTAGAGACACAGCTGCTAATCTGGACTTCTTTCTTCTTTGCACTGCTCGCTCCGGATTATTTAAATGGCCTTTAATTCTGAGATCATGATTTTTCCAGGTTCAGTAATTTCTCCGTTTCCCATTGTTTTAAGTTAAATTTCTGCCCAAAGCTTGTTTTTTCTAGCGCATAAGCGGTGTTAGGAGGGCAGGTTGCTAGATCAACAAAAGTGTAAATTTCTTAGAATTCAGTGTTGCTTTTTCAGGTTTTTATATACCTTATGTCGCTCCTGATCCAGGCTTGGCATCTATGGAGACTTAAGGAAGAAATAAGAGGTTGGTTTCTTGCTTTTAAATAATTTTAAAATGTGTTAAACACTTTGTCTTGGCAGTCATTTTAGCTTTAAAAAAATCATCTGTGTATCCAGGAATGCTCATGCGGGAGAAACCAGGGGACCGATGAGACTGTAGCTTGGGGAACTGGGGAGATGGTGGAATTGCTCTTTTTGTAAAACAATGAAATATTGAAAGACATGAAAACAGCAAGGTGGAAACATCTCTTCTGTTAAATTACTCTTCATTGGGCTTCTGACTTGATTCCTGCAAGCCTGAACTCCATCCTCATCCTATGGAGGATGGCAGCAGCTCCCTTGGCTGAGGGCTGTCTTCTGGTTCGGGCCTGTTGCGTGCTCTGCAGAGGGTGACACGTCTCACCTCAGCTCTTCCAGCTGCTCGTTCCCTTGCCTCGAGGAACGGCGTTTTCAAGGGTTTCCTTTAAAGGCCAGGGACGTACTTGTGGTGGGAAACACAAGCTTTGCAGCTCTGTGAGGTGACTCTCCTGTCTGGAATGTCTTGTACAATTCCAGCCTGTTCAAAACTTGTATGGCGTAAATATCTGTGCTGAAGTCCTGCTGAACAGCCTGCGGATGAAGGTGCACAGCAAATGCAGCAAAGTGGGCAGCAGCTGCTGCAGTTCCTCTCGGACTGCAGAGTCGTGAGGAACTTTGGGCCCCAGAAGGATCACTGCAGTTGTCTGCCCCTGCGCATGGGGGTGGGAGTGTGCCTGGGCTTCCCGAACAACCAGCATTCCTCTAACGAGGATCCCCGATACGCGCGCTGCGAGCAAGCCCCAAGCTGAGCGATGAACTCTCTCATTGAGCGCGTGCCTGGTGCCGGGGGTACCAGCCAGCCTCGCGCATCCCCTCCCTCGGCCCTGTAACGGGTGGGAAGCACAGAGCGGGACAGCCTGATGAGACAACGTTAATTTAACCAAATTTACAGATTACGTAAACTATAATGGAGAAGTTTTTGTGCCTTTTGTAAGAACTGACCGTCTTTTGCCTAGTGTCTTAGGAGTCCTTGTGGAGTTGGACCAGAAGTGATCACTGGCTCCTGACAGACAAAAAAAACGCTTGCAGATGTCATTTTTTTCAGTCTGTTTACACTGGCGTGATGTGAAATTCCTTCCTGACGCTTGCTTCTGCTCCGTTCCTCACTTTCTCCAGTAATTTGGAAAGACTTTCTTCCATGGAAGTGAATAACTGCATCTGACTGATAATGCAGTAAAAGTAATTCTTGATCCTAACCAGGAACAACTGTGCTAGATAAATTAGCTTGATTACAAAGAAATATTATTTATACACCTACTTAAGCATGTCAGCACTTGTTCCTCTGCGTGCCCTACCGTGTCGGGGGAGAGGAGTAGCAAAGGAAAGTGTGTGTGAATTTATTTTTTTTTAAAGCTGCTACCAGATTGCAGCTGAACACAAAGCAGAGGAATAGTTTGCGGGAAGAGAAAAGGGACTTGATTAAAAAATAAATAAAATAAGAAAGTGCCATCTGCAGCTGTGAATATGGAGCGGGGCTCCAGCCTGTTTCTTGGTACCTGGCAACTGCTGAAGTTCTTGGGGATGAATCACTGGGCTCCAGAAGTTACCAAACATTGTTTAAATGCAAGCATCTTGTTCGTATTGCACATCCTGGCACCCCACCCCTTCCTCTTCCATGCGCCCTCTTCCTTCTTGCTCTGCAGCATCCATGTCGTTCCAAACCGCTGGATTTCTTTGCAGACTCTGACCAGAGCTGGGGATCGCTGCTCGCTCAGCTCCCGCCTTGCTGCGGCGGGCAGGGAACGGCAACGTCCGGCGCCTCTGGAGCAATAGGACAACGCCGATCAGCAGGGCCTGGTGGTGCTACCTAGAGGGACGAGGAGAAAGCTTCCTAAAAGCGTGCTGAGCGGAGGTGGCCGTGAGGCAGCTGGAGCCGCGGTTCCCGAGCTCCTGCCGAAGCAGGCTTCTGCAAGGGCCCTGGCTGAACTGGGCTGCGCTCCGGCAGCTGCCTCCCGGGCTCTCCTGGCTGAGTGTTTGCTATCCGCAGCGGAGAATGCAACCTGAAACATGCGTGTTTGGTTTGGGTTTTTTTTCCTCTCTCTCCTTTCCAAAAAGCTGGAGTGGCGATGCCAAGCATTGTATAACAAACTTGCAGCCAGTACAATAGCTCGCTGCTCCTGTTTATCTTGCCTGTTGCTATCGGAAGTAATAGACGGATACAGAGGTTGGAAACTACAGTTCCAGGGTAAAGCCTCTTTCCTACCTCTGCGAGCGCGATGGTACAGGTTGGTGGCTTGCACTGGGCTGTGGTTGGTGCGCCCGAGAAAGGTGGAGGGAGCTTCGGCCGTGCCAGAGCCCGGCCTGAGGGAGAAGGATCCTGTCCTGGCCCACGAAGCCACGGCCTGCAGCCCTCAAACGGGAGGTTTGCCTAGTTTGCTTGTTAGCAGTGCGTATGGCTGCGCCGCTTGCAGGGCTGCGGGACGGCTGCCGAGCGCAGGAGGGGCCTGCGGAGTGCTCAGGTGCCTGCGTGATGAATGGCCCCGAAGAACAACCCGCGTCCGAGCTGCGCTCGTGCAAACTCGCAGCCTACGTGGCTGAAAGGTTCTTTACGCTGCTGCTGCAGCAGTGACTGCTCAGGGTGGGCTTCTGACTCCTAAAAGCTGTAGATGTTCACTCTTACCTCTCCCAGGGCGGGACTAGCTGTGCCCAGGAGGGTAAAACCCGTCCTATTTTCGTTATTCGTTAGTCTGGGAATTAGAGGCTCGTGCTCCTTGAAAACCACGGGGCTTCTCTCTGCTTACCGCCTTGGTAAGCATGGGTGTCTCCTGGCTGGAGTAGGTTTGTCTTAGCTGAACCTCCAGGTTCAAGCGCGGCCCTGTGGCGCTGGGCTGCTCGGGGGGGGAGAGCCGCGGCGCTGAAGTCATCCTTGGCGCAGCTGGCTCTGCCCTCGCCCGCCCTTCTGAAGTCTCTGCTCCCACCTCCATGCCCCGAGGTGTTGATTTTCTTTCCTATTTGCTTGTTGTGATTTAGAGATCTGCCCTCCTTTGATGCTCTTGTGGGAAGGGATTTTGCGCGTTCAGGGTTTGCTTTTTATTTTGTGCCTGGCTGGGTGCTGCCTAACCGCCAGAGCAGGTGGGGAGGGGCCGCCCCTGCCAGCCCCACCTCAAACCGTAAAATGGGAGCACCTGAAGCTATGTTTTAGTTGGATTGCTGCTGTACTGTCTGTTTTATGAGAGTTATTTACTGAAACTTAAAAAAAATAAGAGAGTCTTCCTTGCCGAGGCTTTGGGCCATGCCGAGGCTTTGCCGACGACACCGCCGGCTCCAGCAGCGGGGAGGTGATTGCCTCAGCCGGCGCCCGGCCAGCTGACACCTGCGCGAGCTCCTTTCCAGCTCTCCTCCATCGCCGGGGAGCAGGAGCCGCGGCTTTCTGCGAAGCCCCTCGAGCAGATGCTCTTTGCAGCGTGCCCAGAGAGCTATCGGAGGGGATGGGCTGCTCGCTCCTGTTCAACGTGTGAACCCAGGAAAGCCCGGGGTTGTTACCTCCAGAGAGAGAGAGATGCTTTTCAGCAGGGCTCTCTCAAACTGTCAAGCATTAAAATAAATAAACCGCTCTTGGGGCGCGAGACAGAAGGGGCTGTGAGGCTCCATCAAAGTCTCCTCTTCCATTTGGGCAGCATTTACACCCGCACATTCGTGCCTCGCGGCTTTTCCCTCTCCGAGCCGTGCCGTGCGCTGCCGTTCCTCTGTTTATACCCAGCTTCCTTCCTTTTGTTGTAAGCGAGAACCATGGACACCGATGACTTCCAATATTTAGTCTTTGTTTATCTGAAACTTGTCTTTGGCTGGGGCTGGGCTCGTGCTTTCAGTTGCCAATAAATAGCAAAGCACCAGGATTTCACAAGAAAAAGTTTTGCCTTTTCACGTAGACGGCGTCTGTCTGTCTGTCCTGCCATGGCTGTATGATCCAGCGTTAGGAAGAAAACAAGGCTGCCTTTTGGTGCGGCAGCGAAAGGTGAAGTTGCCGGTGCTTGTAGCCTCTCTCCTCTTTGCGTAGCCCTCGTAGGGCCTGGAGGCCAGGACAAACGGCGACGGTCGCCTTGTCTCCCGCTTCGCCTTGGCTGGCCCCTCGCAGGACTCCCCCGCTGTTGCACGCCTCGGATGGGGCCGGCCAGGACAAACGGGAGGGAAGGTGGGCTACCTTGCTAAACTTTTCAGACATGCCCTCGGTGCGTTTCAGCCCTTCGGCAGCCGGCTAAGATGCCAACCTCACCCTGGAAGGCCCTGCTTCCCCTGGATGGCCGTTAGGGTTGCGGGAGGCTGACGTTTTATCCCGGATCCTTCACGGACACCGTCCTCTTGTGTTGTTTCGGTGGCCCACTTACCTCCCGCTGCCGGCCCATCCCGGGGCAGCGGGCAGCAGCGGCGTTCAGCCGATTCTCTTCCAGGTGCGTGTTGATGCCGCGGAACCTCCATTGCAGAACAGCGGACACGCGGAGCTAATGCTGTCTTAGGGGAAAGGCTGAGGAAGGCAGCATGGGAGGATTTCATCCTGCGCTTTTAATTACCTGGGTAATTATATTAAGCATAATTTAGTGCAATAAATTATGTGCACATTAATGTACATTAATAGTAGATTATTAAACATTCCTGAAATTTACGCCGGGTAGCAGGATATTGCTAATGCTGTGTACGGTGCAGCTATGGGATCAAGTATTTGTTTTCCTTTTAGCAGTGTGTGGTGTTGCCGAATTCAGAAAGGGAACGGACGTGCTCCCGCAGCAGGGCCTGGGCTGTAACCGCTCAACAGAGACCTAGAAAAAGCCCCGGAGCCGCCTCTGGGTGCAGCGTGGTGGCAGGACGGAAAGAAGAAAGGTTCTGTACGAGCCGGCGTGGCATTAAAAAAGAAAAGAATTAACCCTAAAACCACTTATAATTACCAGTAATTGGCACTCGGACTGGTAGTCTCAGCAGAGAGCGCAATAATTTAGCGTGAGCTGTAAAAATGACTTGTTTTCACTCGTAAGGCAAAAATTTTTAGGCCACGTTGCCACAGCAGAAAATCGCCGATTGGTAAATGTGAGGTCCGCCATGGATGCGGCTGTGAGCTTTGGTGGAGCCATCTGCAGCCAAATCTGCTGATCCTTCCCCCCCAAAGCCCCGGTTCCCAGGCATTCGGAGCAGCAGATTTGTGCAGCAGCAGCCCGCTCCAGCAGGCCCCGCGTCCCAGCTGCTGAACGGCGGCGAAAGCTCCAGCTCACCCGGTGTTCTTCTCCGGTGGAAGTATTTTGGAGAAGTTGCCTGAAAGGCAACCCATAAAACAGTGGGGGTTTTTTTGGGTTTTTTGGTTGTTTGTTTTTTTTTTTTCCAAAAGACAAGATGAAATGAAAGCCTCTTAAAGTCTTATGACTGTTTACTGAGAATTTACAATTCCTCTCTGCTTCGGTGCCTTAAAGTTTGGTGGTGGAGTTGTCTTGATATCAGAAAAGTGCCTTGTATCAGCCCTGCAAATGTCTCCTTAAATGCAGCCCAGTTACAAGCCTCTGGGAAAATTCATGCTCCGTTCGCTTGGAGATCTGTTAGGGATGGGGGGACGCTTCCCAAAGAAAGGTGGAAAATGAACATCTGGGGCCTTCCTGGCAGCGCCCGTGGGGAGTAAACGGGCTCCTTCTCGCAGCTGGAGGTGCTGAGTGGAGCCGGTCCCGGTCCTTGCTCCTCCAGGCTGCTGGGACGAAGGGGAGGGTGATGGTGTCCGGCAGCCCCGGGGCTGCCGGGGTGTCTGCAGCTGAGACCAGAGATCCTTTACAGGAGGCAGCATAGACGTCCTCCGTCTCAGGCGGAGAAAGGAGGACATCCAGAAAGCAAGGACACCAAAGACTGGGGTGGAAGCCCGCAGCTCCCAAGCTTTTCTGGTTGGCTCCGGGGCTCCTGTTGGGGAACCATCACTAAAATACCTTTTTTTTTTGGTAACATGTTTCTTGCCTGTAGCTCAAATTGCCTTTTTTAACTGCAGCGCCTGCAGCATTGCTTACCCCGAGGCCGAGGGAGAAGTGTGGCGGTGGGAGGGAGGCTGGGGCTGCAGGAGCAGGGGCGGGGAGCAGCCACCTCTGCGAGCACCGGCACCCGCTCCCCTCCGGCCCCGGGAACCGAAGCCCGGCTTTCCCCTGCCTGCCGCCTCCGTGGCTTCCCGGGGCAGAGCCGCCCCTCGGCAGCAGCGCTCCGCTCTGTGCCCCATCCGCTGCTGGGCCTCGGGCATCGGAGCCTCGTGTCCCCGCGCCGACGTCGCGGCAAAGTCTGTTGTGGTTAAAAAAACCCACACGACCCAACCCCTTAATTTTCAGAATTTTAGCTTAAAACGTATGAAGTGGCACCCCAAAAAGGGCCAGGGTAATGCTGAGTTGCCAAGTCAAGCATTCGGAAACTAGGAAATACCAGACTTCAAGCGCCTGGGCCATCCTCAGCTGCGCCCATGCCTGTTTCCCGTTGCTGCAGTTTGCAGCGGCACGCACACATCCTCCTCTTTCCTGGGGCTTAATCCGTTCACACGTATTTACTTGAGCTTCCTATTTCTCCTGGTGAAAGGAATCCTGCTCCTCGCTTTCATTTGAATCAATGCTCGGTCACCATCCTTAGGGAGGCCATCAGCAGCCACCATGATGCTGTATTAATAATGAAGAGGCCAAAATTGCCCTGTTTGTATTTTTAGTCTCCAAGAAAGGCAGGAAATAGAGGACTTTTTTGTCTGGCTGTTGCTATTGTTTGTGCTGAAGCTGAGGGGATGCAGTTTTCCTTGCGCAGATTTATTGGGGAGCTAAAATGCAGCCTCCGCTGTTGCATCTGCTCTGGTACGTGCACGCTCCGCGCCTCGGGAGGTGCGAGCAGGGCTGAGCTGTGACAAACCCCGGGCTCTAAGGCAGAAGGGTGCTGTGGGACAAAAAACCCTGACGTGAACTCCAACCCCTCCTCTGCTGTTCCTTCGACTGGGGAAGGGGTTTCGGATCCAGCCCAGCAGCCGGGCTGGCCGCAGAGGTGGGATGGCTGCTCCTTGCTCCCTCGCAGCCCGGTAGGACGCATCAGGAGCGGGTGTGGACGGGCCGCAGCTGCGGCGCTACAAGGGGCCGCGTTGCCCCGTGAGCCGGATCGATCGCAGGTGAGGAGCGGGCTGTCGCGCTCGTGCCCGGGATCAAGCGGGATGCGGATCCGTCCTCTTTGTGAGCCGGGTACCGCGGCGGGGCTCGGCGGCTGGGTGGTGGCGGTTGCCGCGGCAGGAGCTTACCTGATGTTTCAGCTAGGGGCTACCTGGGCGCTGGGGATGGCGCACCCCACCCCGGCCAGCGGGAAATTTGGAGGAGAAGCCCCCGGCGAGGGGGCCGGGGAGCACCCTCGGCTCTGCCCCGAGCAGGCGGGTGAGGCCGCCGCTGCCCACGCCGCCCATCGCCCGCAGCCTCCCCATGGCAGGCGCCTTCCCACCGCCCGCTTGGCCCTTTCCCTGTGGGATGGCGCTTGTGCAGCGGGAGGGCGCGGGGCGGCGGCGCGGGCTGTGCCTGCCCGTCCAGGTGTGCGAGGGAGGAATGCCAACCCCTGAGTCACGGGCACCCCCTCCTCCCTCCCCAGCTGGGATAAAGCTCGTCCTCACCTGGGATCTGCTCTCATTTATCGTGGCTCCCACCTTTCCTCCCCGCCAGCCCCCCGGGAGGGAGAGGCGGCAGCTCCGGGCCGGCGAGGGGAGCAAGCACAAAGTCTATATTTGACTGGAGGGTACAGAAACCAGCGGGGAGGTATGCGGGATCGCGGGCTGCCTGCCCTCCCCGCCGGACTGGAAGCTGACGTTTAACCGGAAAGAGAAAAGGGACAGAAAATAGAGAGGAGGGAGGGAAAGAAAAAAAAAAAAGAAAGAAAAGGGCAAGGCTGGAAATCAAGTTGCAGCAGCAAAGCAGCGCGTTTCCCCTCTGCCTTCTGAAGAATTTCTTGGCTTGGCGTGTGGGTGCCTGTTATTCGGGCTGCAGCAGAGGATTTGGACACTGAGTCAGACCCAGCGCTAATGAGGTTTGTGGAATTAATTCATCTGTGTTCTTTAGCAGCCAGCTTGCTTTAATTTTTGCTGTGTTGATTAACCGGGGGTGAAATAAGGTGCGGGGCTCCCTGCGGAGCAGGTGGGCAGGGCACGGAGCGAGGGGGCTCAGCTCCCTGCCTGCTCCTGCCCCCTTTTTCCGCTGGTTTTGGCTGTCGGACGCCGTCCCGTGCCTCTCGCCCAGCTGGGAAGGGCAGCGCTCGGGCCCGAGCAGGGCTTCGCAGGGCTGCGCGGGGCGGCTTTTGGCTCTGAAGGTATTTGGGTGGGGGGCCGTGGGGCGGAGGTGGGGGTGCCGCGGTGCGCTAAGGCAGAGCAGAGCCCTTCGGGGACCACGGGTTGCAGGTTTCAGAGGTTGCCCTCTCCGTCCGCCCCGCTTCCAGGGAAAAAGGCGGTTGTGCCTTGGAGCTGGCACCCAGGGAAAGCTCTTAGGGGTGAAAGCACCAGCGGTCGGCCGGGGGGTGGGTGGCTCCGACTCGGCGAACCTCCGGAGGTTGTTCTGCAGAATGGGTGACTGCATGCAAAGCCCCTGCGAGGGGGGAGCGAGGGGAGGGGGTGTCCCGGGAGGAAAAGGCCATGGGGGAGTGGGGGGTCGGGGGGGCTTTGCCGAACTGCAGACGTCGGGGTATTTGCGAGCCGCCGGATCTGAAATACATGGGAAACAGGGAAATAGCTGGACGGATGGGTGCGAGGGAGCCGACAGGAGCGGGTTAGGTGGGGGAAAGGGGGGATGAGGAGTGCCCATGGAGGGCAGGGAGAGGAAAGGGGTCTCGTGGGGCCAAAGGAGCAGCGACCGCGCCGGGAGCAGCACGTGGGGAGGCGCGGGGGCACGGGAGGGTCCCGGGGCTGCGCGGTGTTCGGGCAGGGTCCTGACCGTCCCGCCGGTTCTGCCCCTGGGGGTTCCCCCTGCCCCAGCCCGGGGGGCAGAGGGAGGAGATGGGACGGAGCCCACGGCCCTTTGCCGGCACAGGGTGGTGTCAGCCGCTCCCTGACCCCGGCAGCTCCCTGTGGGTCCCCGGGCTGGGTCCCCCTTGTTTTGTCCTTCGCTGGAGGATGCTGGGGGCCGTGTCTGGGGTCTGGAGCTCGGCCTGGGAGCCGAGAGCCCCCTTCTCACTGGAAACAGCAAATGGTGACTCGCATGGAGCCTCCCGGCTGCAGAGGCACACCTGGGGAAGGAGGGGAAATGGATGGCAAAGAGAAACAAAATCAAAGACAAACATGATTTTGTGTTTAACCGATGCTTTGGTTTGCGGGTCAAGCTTTTGACGGTTTTCTGGAGGTTTGTCCTGATAATTTCCAAGTTTCGGAGCACGGCCCCCGGGAGCTCTGCGCCACCGCGTGTGCCGGGGAGGGAGCAGCGAGCCTGAGTCGTGGCCCCGCTCCGTGTGCCCGCAGCCCTGCCCGGGGAGGAGAGCGGAGCCTGCATGAGCCGTCGCGGCTGTCACTGCGTGCCCGGGGGGGAGCGGGACCCGGCTGCCTTTCTGCTTTGCCTCCACCGCTATTAGCTCTCCCTCAGCCCCCCCAGCCCCGTGCTGAGGCTGGCCACGGTGACCAGCACTGCCTGCCTGCCCCAGCACGCTGCGAGCACCGTGGTCCCCAGCACGCGTGGGCAAGCAGATGCTCCTCCAGATGCCTCCCATCTACCAGGGCGTCGGTCCCCTACGCAGCCCCAGCGCACCCCTCGACGGGACGGGGTGTCTGCAGCCACAAAGCGTTGCACTGCCCACCACAGGCGTTGCACCGGGGAGCTCCAGCATCTCCCTCGCTTTCCCATTCCCGTGTCCCCACCCTGCCGGGTGTCCCCCTCGCTTTCCCATTCCCGTGTCCCCACCCTGCCGGGTGTCCCCCGCGTGGCAGCTGGGGCCAGGCTCCCACCACGGGCTTGTGGCTCATCATAACCTGGTCCTTGGTCCCTCTCCTCCCTGGGGCAATGCCCAGCTTCAGCCTCGTCCTTCCCAGCAGAGAGCTGCTGGGTGGGGATGGGGCAGGGAGGGGACAGGGGATGACGCTCTGCTGCTCCAGCCCTGTCCCCGGCTCATTGCTCCAGTGGTTCCTTTGGAGCATCCCCTGGTTCTGGGGACGAGCTACCCAGCCCAGGCTTCCCCAGACTCGGGGCTTCCCAGGGTCTTTCTGGAGCAGGTTTGTTGGCTGTGCCGAGGTGCAGGCAAAGGCTGGGGGAGTGGGAGAGCGGGGGAAGGCCAGAGCGGCGGCCTGGGACAGGGTGGGATGTTTGTGTGCAGCCAGGAGCTGTTCCACTTTGTTCCCTGGTTTTGCACAACTGAGCAGCTTGTTGTTGTTGTTGTTGTTGTCGTTGTCATGAAAACCCAACCAAACCCCTGCAGCTTTTCCAAAGTGAAGGTGGGGTTTTCCCTTCCAGAGGACACTTCTGTCATCGAGGGATGGCCACTCGCGTATTTTTGCACGCACGTTACGGGCTGCGTTCTTGCGGCCGGCAGCGGCCATGGTCTGTGCCACCAACGTCCGGCGCATCGCCAACTGCTCAGCTAAATCCTCGGGGGCTGATAGCTCACAAGGCAACAGGACGTTAATATCGAGCTGAGTTTTATGGCCTTTTATCTCGGCACTTGAAAAGATATGACAGCAGTTTATGTGTCCAAAGCCCAGGGTGTGCCCGTCCAGCCCTTGGTGACTCTTTCTTGACTTGTGATTAAAGGAGGCTGAATTAGGTCTGTGCTTGGAGGCTACCTTGGAAGATGGGTGTGTGAGCTGAGCAGCCCAGTCCCCCGTACTCAATCCTTTCCTCATGGCCTTTGCCGTGATGGGAGATGGGATTTGCCAAGTGCTCGGGGAATGTTTTCGCTGTGTTTTCCCTTGACGGGCTCAAAGGACTTCCCTACCCTGTTATCTCGCCTGACTGGCATCTCCCCACCTCTCTGTAGTGCCGGTCGCTGCGGCTGGCCTGGCTTGCTGGGGCGGAGCAAGGGAAAAAGGTATTTTCCTGGCATCAAAACCCGCCCGTCTCGGTGGCGAGGGACATCACGTTTGCCAGCGAGTGGTGGCGTGAGGACTTTTGCTGAAGGAGGTCACGGGCATGTCCAGGGACAAGGACAACTGCCGGCCTCGGAGCCAGCGCTGGGGCTTGGCAGGGGGGACCCCCCCAAGGCAAACCTGCGCAGAGCCTGAGCTGGGGACGGTCGGTGTTGCAGGGAGCTGTGCTCAGGGGCCGCGGGAGGAAAATACAGGGATTTCCTTGGCCAACTGGTACCTTGTACCCGTAAGAAAACCAGCACATTGGCTACCAGGTCCTGACGAACAGCAAAGCTCCCCTGGCTGTCCCCCGCGGAGGTGCTGCCCTGAGGTTTCCATATTTCTCATGTTTCAGCTATGGGGGGTTAATTACGGTGTGATAAATCCCTCTGAGCACAGCTGACAAGATAAATGAGATACCAATGTCTTGTCCTGTGTTACCTGCGTATCCAGCGACCGTCGCGGAGAACAAAGAGCGAACGCCAAGGGAGACGTCTCCTGGGGTCAATGCCATGTTGGTTCAGTCCCTGGGCTGCAATGATTCCTGCGAGTGCTCAGCTTCATCTGTTCAATGTATTTCCACTGGCTTCAGTGACTGATGCAGGATCCAGCGCGATCCAACGCTGTTCAGACCAGAGCCGGTCTTCCCAGGGCTTTCCCTGGGCCCCAGGTCAGGCTGTCAGCAGCTAAGTCACCAAGTGACGGGTCTGCGATGTCCCCCGGCAACTCAGACATCTTCACTGCACACGACTCTTCCCATTTTCCTTCCCTGTTTTAAGTGGTTTTCACGTTCTCTTCATTTATTTTAGAGTCGGGGCTCACACAGCAAGAAGCTATAAGACAATTCATTTGCATCTTAGATTTCACACTTGCATCTTCCAGAAAGGAGATGCTTTACAGGTGTCTCTACACCAGATTTTTTGCCTCGACTGCTCTCACTTGCTGTGCTGGGGTGCTGGAGCCAGAGCCACCCTCCAGCACCGCAGCCGCAGAGCTCGGGTTCCAGCTTTGGCTCCTGTTTACCATGTGCAAATGCTGACTTCGGGATGGCACTGGGTTTTCTCAGTCACGTGCGGGTGCCGGGAGAAGGGGTCACTGTTTAGGATGTGGCCTCCGGATCCACGCAAGGGGTCCTGCTGCGCTGGACAGGGCGGGGGGAGCTGCCGGGCTCTTGGGATTCATTCAACAGTTCCAAAGCTCCAAGTCTGGCATCGCTATTTATTGCTGGTTCGACCATCCTGGAAACTCAGTGCAATAGGAAATAGCTGAAGGGAGGGGTCTGTTTTGCTTTTGGGGAAGAGATGTAGGCAGTTGCTTTGTTTTCTTCCTCTCTTTTTTCCTTAACCCACCAGGAAAAGCAAGGTCTTGACCCGGTCGGTGCTCCCACGTGTGGATAGCGCTGGGCTCTGGCCGGGAGCAGCCTGGGCTCCGGCTGCCTGCACCGACCCCGCTGTCCCGGGGCACCCGTCAAGCTGAGCACCCCGACTCCGGGGCGCGGGGGTGCTGTGGCGTGGCAGCTGCCCTGCCCTGGCATTGCCGGGGACTTTGAGCCTTTCTCACGTGCCTGAGCAGAGAAGGAGCCGCTCTTGGTTTTGCCTTTGTGCCCTGCCCTGCTGAGATCAGAGATTGCTTCCAGGCATCAGCTTCCCCTGGGCGGGCAGGGCTGTCCCACCCCGGCGGGGCCGGGAAGGCGCTGGCGGGAGCTGCCCCCACGGGCTCCGGGACCGTTTCCACCTCTCGGCTCCCCGCGACGTAGCGATCCATGTGTTTCAGGAGGAAGAGGATGGATGTGCTGCCACGGGCATGTGTCGGGCTGCTCCTCCTGTCCCTGCTCTGTGCCACCGGCCTCTGCCAAAGGAGCAAAAGTGAGTGCAGCCCTGGTGTGTCTGTCTGCGGCCTCTGCTGGGGCTGCGCGCCTCTCCTGGGCTCTGGAAACGCCGGTCCTCACGTTGATAAGTCCCTAGCAGATCTGTCCTGTGCCTTTCCTCCTATTTTCTATCTCCCCAGCAGCTGGGGCCCCTCTCTTGCTACCCCACTGCTCTTTTGGAGCCAGCTTCCACTAACCACCCAGGCAAAACCTCTACTGACTTGCCTGGGGAACGGGGTCAGCCTTTCTCATGCCCTCCCACGGCTCGCCTGGTTTTCTCCATTCCTTATGCCCTGATCTTCCCCTGTAGATAACCGCTGCGTGCTGTCCCGGGCGAAGAGCTGCACCGAGTGCATCCGCGTGGACAAGGAATGCTCCTTCTGCACGGACGAGGTGAGACCTTGCAGGGCAGCCCACGGCTCTGCTTCCCACCCTGCAGACGGGGGGATCCCACCATCCCTGGCGAAAAGCGGGAGAGGGACCCGACAGCAGGCTCAGCTTCTGGCTCCAGCTTCTCTCTGCGAAGAGCTGGTCTGGATGGGAAGCACCGAAACGTGGGTTTCCTTTGGTGCGGACAAACGAGGAGGAAAGGGTGTCTGGGGCAAACCAGCAGGAATACAGGAGTTTATCAGAAAATGCCAGTGTGCCAGATCTGAAACAGTGGGTGCAAGGGATGGAGGAAGAGTCTTATCCCAGACAACCCAGTAACTCACTGGTGGTCGCATTGCCCTGGTGCTGGGGGACACTGGCTCTTCTGTGCGAGGCTCGTCCCCATCTCTGCCCCTCTCCTGCTCCCAAAGGCTCGCTAATGGTCTCAGCAGAGGACCCTGACAAGAGCCCTCCCCCCTCGCATGGAGGATTCGCTGCTTTCTGTGGCTGTAATGTTGTTCTTGCTCCTCGCAGGGCTTCAAAGAGCCTCGTTGCGACTTGCGGGAGAACTTGCTGCGGTACGGCTGCAGGGAGGCCAGCATCGTGTACACCAGGGGCGAGATGCGGACCCAGCAGGTGGGTGCTGGGGAGGCAGCCCTTGCTCGGCTTCTCCTGAGGGGTCCCACCATTCCCAGCGTCCTTCATGTCCCTCATCCTCCTCTAGAGTCTTCAGCAGGAAAAATACAAAGTCCAGACCTCTGTTTATGTAGGGTCTACTAAAAACCAATGCTCTGCCTTCGCTAGCTGATGAACCTGTTGGCAACCAGCCCCGATCGCTTAGGGCTGGGGTGGCTTTTCAGGCCAAACAGATGTAAGCAAAATGCCAAGGTCTGGAGGAGGTGCCCAGCTGGACGCCGGGGAGGCTGCCCCGGTCCCCGGCTCTACGTGAGGGAAGGGAGTGTGATCATCCCTGCCTTCCCACTTCCCACGTACCTCCCTGCTCCTTGCCTCCCCCTCATTGCATCTGCGCAGGAGATGGAGTCCATCCCCTTCGCATCACTCTTTCTTCACAGAATTTCAGTATCAACACGTCCCTGAAGAGGACCCAGGTGTCCCCCCAGAGCATGTTCATGCGGCTGCGAGCTGGGGAGGAGATGAGCTTCGACATGGATGTCTTCCAGCCCTTGGAGAGCCCTGTGGATCTCTACATTCTCATGGACTTCTCCTACTCTATGTCTGATGATCTGGACAACCTCAAAAGCATGGGCCAAAACCTAGGTGAGACCAGAGCTGGGAGAAGAGGGGAGGCAGCTCCTGTGCTGGTGAAGGCAGGCAGCTCGCCGCTGCCCGCGGCTGCGAGTTCTCTGCCCGCACCAGAGAAAGGGATGCAACTGGCAAAGGGCCGAGAGGTGTCTGTTGTAATCAGAGTTTCTTATTATCGCTGCTTTGTGCAGCTTTGTGGGGGGATGTCTCTCCTGGCCCTGCAGGGACCATCCCTTGAGCTCTCTGCTTTCAGCCCACCTCGGGGCTGGTGCCCTGCAGAGTTGATCTGTGCAGTGGCTTTGGCATCCTGAACCTATAGGTGTGGTGTGTGCTCTTGCAGAAGCTCTAGCCTTGGAAAGGGGCTACCAAAGGTGGTATAGGCTTCTACCCCAAAAAAAGACAAGCCCCAAGCCCAAGCAGCTTAAAAGCTGATAGTTTGGGAGTCTCATCTAAGATCTGACCAGCAGAGAAGATGCCGAGGAAAGGACTTCTCTCTCTGGGGCAGCGACCTCACAGACATCTCTTTATTCACTTGCCTCCTCCTCCCTCCCTTCCTCTCCTCTCAGCGGGGTTCCTGCAAGCCCTGACCTCCAATTACACCATTGGATTCGGCAAGTTTGTGGACAAAGTCTCATCCCCTCAGACAGACATGAGACCTGAGAAGTGAGTGAGGCCAATGGGTCCCCGGGATGGGAGCGGAGAGGGGAGGGCGGGCACCTTCTGTTTCTCCGTGGCTTTCCTGACCTTTGGTGCCCGCGGTGCGAGAGCCTCCGTCCATTTCTCTCCCTTCGTTGTGAATGTCCCCCCTGGCCTCCCCACCCTGTGCTCAGGGCTTCTGTAGCCCCGTGCCAATGCCAGCAGTGTCCTCCTCCGCTTTCAGACCTTCCATGCTTTGCCACGACAGACTGCATGTCTTGTCTTCTCCTCCATCTCTGCCCTCATCGCCTCCCCCTCTCGGTGCCGATCGCTTGCCAACTCAACTTCGTGCCTTCCCTTGAGGGACTCCCCAGCCCCCGGGTGCTCTCCCCACACTTCCTCTGCTTGCACCCAGGCATCCCTTTGCTCCTGCCCCCGCTAAAACCCTGCTCTCCCCTTCTTTCCTAGGCTGCGCGAGCCCTGGAACAACGCCGACTCCCCCTTCTCCTTCAAGAACGTCATCCGCCTGACCAGCAACATCGACTACTTCAGCCAGGAGCTCAGGAAAGAGCGCATCTCCGGCAACCTGGATGCCCCCGAGGGCGGCTTCGATGCCATCCTGCAGACAGCTGTTTGCAAGGTGATGGTGGCCAGGGATGCAGGAGCCGTGTGGGCAGGGCTCTGCTTTTAATGAGTGGATCTTCTTGATGCTGGGTGATGAGCAGAAGAGCAGCATGCTGGGCAGCTGATGAGACAGCCAGGGAGCCCAGGTTGTACGTTCAGCTACAGTCGGTTCTTGCCCACCCAGCCGCACACTCCCAGTGCCGAGTTGTTTTGCATTCCCGGTTTTTCCTAGGTCTTAGACCGTCTGTGTGTGTATCTCTGGTGTTTGATCCCCAGCACAGGAGCCGCTTGCTGGGTGCCCTGCGTGTGCCCTTTGCTCTGTCCCGCTTTGTGCCTGTGCTGCTGAAACTCTGCTCCCTGGCAAACAGCCCACCTGGGCTTGGCCATTTGGCTGAGGGATGAGCACAGCTCCAAACACATCCAGAAAAGTGTGGGCTTGCCCCCTGTACCTGTATGTGCCTGGCACCGAGCTGCTGGGAGACACCCTGTGCGTTGGGGGTGCAGGTGGGGGAAGCGGAGACCTGCTGGCTTGGATTCCCAGGGCCACGTAGGCGGTTGCGTTTGCTGCCAAGTGGAGGTGGTGCCTTGCCCCTTGGGTTTTCCAGCTCCTGCCAGTGCTGGCCTGCCAACGGGTGCAAGTGCTGTGCAGTGGTTTGAGGGGCACAGAGATAAAGGTTTCTTCTCCCCCTCCCTGGCTGTAGGATAAGATCGGCTGGAGGAAGGACAGCACTCACCTGCTTGTGTTCTCCACCGAATCTGCCTTTCACTACGAAGCTGATGGTACCAACGTCCTGGCAGGGATCCTGGCGAGAAATGATGAGCAGTGTCACCTAGACACCAAAGGCACCTACGTGTATGACACCAAGCAGGACTATCCTTCGGTGCCCACCCTGGTGCGCCTGTTGGGCCAACACAACATCATCCCCATCTTTGCTGTCACCAACCACTCCTACAGCTACTATGAGGTGAGGAGACCACGGCGGTGGTGCCACGTGGGCTTACCTTTCCTCCAGGACCATTGCTCCTCTGCCTGCAGCTCAGCTGTGAGGAGAAAGTGTTCGCCCATCTCTTGTCCCCAAGTGCTGAACCACCACCTTGATACTTTGGGAGGGTGCCATAGTGTGTTGGGGGGCTGCTCGGGTTGTGGGAGGTCTCAGGGTGAGTATTGGGTGCAGGAATCTGGGCTTCTAGAGGCCTCCTCGTGTTGGTGTCCGTTTCTTGTAAAGCAGTGGGGACACAGAGCTGGAGAGTCATTTAGGTTGGAAGGCACCTTTGGAGGTCTCCGGTCCAAGCCCTGCTCAAAGCAGAGCCCACTTCAGTGCTAGAGGAGGTTTCTCAAGGCTTTGGCTCAGGGGGCTCCTGTCTCGTTGCAGAAGCTGCACAAGTATTTCCCCGTCTCTGAGATCGGGGTGCTCCAGGAGGACTCTTCCAACATCGTGGAGCTGCTCCGCGCAGCCTTTCAGGTAAAGCTCTGGGGCTTTGCTCTGCTCCCAGGGAAGGCAGAGGGTGGGCACCTCCTGCCCAGGAGAGCAGGCGGGATGCGGCCCCTCTGGGGCAGGCTGTAGGGTGGTCACAGGGCTACTGCTGAAAATCAATGCTGTGATGGTCTTCTGCCCCCCAGCGCATCCGCTCCAAGATGGACATCCGGGCTGACTTTGTCCCCAAAGCCATGAAGACAGAGTTCACCTCCTCGATGTACAAAAAGACAGAATCTGGCTCCTTCAACATCACCCGTGGGCAAGTGGTGAGTTCCCAGACAGCCCTGGAGGGGAGACGTGTGCGAGGGGCTGAGCCCTCCGCTGCGTCCCTCCTTCCTTCTTCACCCAGGGTCGGTCTGGCCGAGCTGCGGTCCAGCAGAGCTGGCTCAGCCCTGCGGCGTGTCCCTTCCTTCCAGGGCAAGTTCAACATGCGCGTGAAGGCGCTGGAGTACATCGGCGGGCAGCACGTCTGCAGCCTCCCTGAGAAAGACCGGCAGGGAGTTATCCACGTGAAACCCTCGTCCCTGAGCGACAACCTCGAAGTCACAGCCTCTGTCATCTGTGACGTGTGCCCTTGTGAACAAGTACGTGGGGGTGCGTGTTGCAGAGAGGTGACCTCCTCCTGGCCAGCCTGGGGTGGGAACGCGTTGACCGGTGCATATGGGTCCTGCTTGACCCTTCACCATTGCTCAGCGGAGGCTCAGCCTGGCCAAGGAGAGCTTCACCACTGCCTGTACCAAGCTGGGCATGTTGTCCTATGGCAGAGCTCAGTCTTGTGGGCAAAACTTTGCCCCCTAGATCTGCCTTTCTGATTCCTGAAATGGTCTTGGGGGCAGCTAAGCCCATGTGGCAACATCTCTTCTCTCTTTTCTTACAGCAACAAGAGTTTAACTCGCCCAAGTGCAGCTTCCATGGAGACTTCGTTTGCGGACAGTGCATCTGCCACCCGGGCTGGTAAGGACTTTGCCCAGCCCCGTGCCCCTCCCAGGGTTCCTGCTGGGTCTGGGGACCCACAGTAACACACGCTCATGCCCTGGGCATCCTGCCCGTGTGCCGTCCCCAGGCCAGGACCCTGCTGTCCTGCGCTCTGCTCCCGCCTCTCTCAGCACCATTTCCTCCCCACCAGGCGAGGGGACACGTGCGACTGCTCCCCAGCATCGTCCCCCAACAACGAAGCCTGCATCCGCCCTGGGGACGTGGAGCCGTGCTCGGGCCGGGGCGAGTGCCTGTGCGGGAAGTGCCAGTGCTACTCCGAGGACCTGACGCAGCGCTTCGATGGGGTGTTCTGCGAGTACGACGTCCTGCAGTGCCCGCGCACCTCCGGCTTCCTCTGCAATGGTGAGAGAAGCCCCGCCACCCCCAGCATCCCCCAGCTGTGGCATGCGCTGTGCCCCGCTCCGTGCCGGTGGCATAGGCAGGGTGTCCCTGGGCTGCTGGCACTGGTACGAGGGGTTGAGTGAGCGGCGATGGGCTGCGGGGACTCTGCGCTTGAAAAATGTGCAGGGAGGATGCTGTGGAGCCTGTTTGCAGCCCCTTTGCACCCCGAGGAAAGCGGGAGAGCCGGGGCAGCCTGCGAGCAGGGCCAAGGGAGCAGCGCAGTGCCGGTCCCTGGGTCATGCCTCCTCTTGCGTCGCAGATCGCGGTCGCTGCTCCAGGGGCGCGTGTGTGTGCGAGAGCGGCTGGGAGGGTCCGGGCTGCGAGTGTCCCACAAGCAACGACACCTGCATCGACAGCCGAGGGGTAGGTCCTGCCCTGCCTGCGCGAGGGACGGCCGGAGCAGGCAGGGCTGTAGCGAATTGCCCCCACGCCTGAGGCTCAGGGCCGCTGGGAGCTGGCGCCTTGCTGACTCCCAGTGCCGCTGCACGTCTGCTTGGATGCTAACTGTCATCTTTCCCTCCCAGGGCATTTGCAATAACCACGGGAGGTGCGAATGCGGCAGATGCATCTGTGACAAGGCTTCGCTGTACACCAGCTCCACCTGCGAAATCAGCTACTCCCTGGTGAGGCTTAGCCTGGGTTCCTCTGGGTTTATCACTTCTCCTTCCCACGTAGAGCCTCTGGGGAAAGAAAGGAAAGCAGGGATGAAGGCACATCTTGGTCAGGAGCAAAATCCTGAGCAGGGGTTAGTCTTGCCTGTCCCGCTTTCAGTGGCCAGGAAGGGTCTGGTATGGGAGCTGCTTTGCAGCCGTGGGCTTTCTTTCCCCTCCAGTTCAGCAGCAGCAGCTGCTGAATGTCCGTCTGTGTTTATCTGCGCACAGGTGAAGGGCAGAGGCTTGAGGCTTGGCTCCCGGCTTGTTCTGATTTGTCTCGAGACTGGAAAAAAACCATTTCACGGTCTCGTGCCTGTTTCCCCATTGACAAACATGGGCTAATCCCACAGTGGGAGTGGAGAAAGCTGGCTTGGTCATTGGGAAGGCCACCTAAAATCGCTGCCCAAATGCAGGCTGTTGGTATAAGAGATTTTGGAGCCCGCTTCGCTAGCTGCTTGCTCTCTGTTCGACCTTGCTCTGGCGCTGGGCTGAGGACCGTGCGTTGCCTCTCCAGCTCTGCCTTTCGGAGGCGATGGCCTCCCTCGCTCCCCGTGGGCTGTCTGCTGACCGTCCCACCTCGCCTCTCTGCCCAGGGCTTCCAGGCTGTGTGCGAGAGCATCCGGGACTGCGTTCGCTGCCAGGCCTGGGGAACAGGCAGCAGGAAAGGGAACTGCAGCACCTGCCACCTCCAGCTCCAGATGGTGGAAGAGCTGAAGAAAGGTACCAGGAGAAGCGGAGCTGGGTGCAGACACATGTGGCATGTGTCCCGTGGGCCCTGCCCCGTGTGTGTGCATGTGGGGCTGCTCCCCAAGCTTTTCCTGGTCCTGATGGCTTTGCAACCATGTCCCCTCTCTCTGCAGAGGACACCGGCGAGTACTGCTCATTCCAGGACGAGGAGGATGATTGCACGTACCACTACACCCTGGAGGGAGACCCCACTGTCGTCCCCAACACCACCGTCCGCGTGCAGAAGAAAAAAGGTGAGCAGGGACCCGGCAGGAGGGGATGTCCAGCCCAGGGTCTGGATCAGCAGTGACCTGCTCCACAGCACCCCTGATCCCCGCGTTGTCCCTTTGCTGTGCCCCTGGGCAGGGTCAGCTGCAGGCGGTACCCCCGCCCACCTTCCTGCGTGACAGGGTGGGTGACATTGCCTGTCACACGAATGGCAAGGAGTGGAGTGGAGCATCCTCAGAGACCAGCACCTTTAGAGATCAGTGCTGTTTCACTGCCGGCACGGGCAGAGATTGATGCGAGGTGCTGAACAGCCCCTCGGGGCGGCTGGATGTGAGCAGAGAGGTGCGATAGCTCTCCCTGAACAGCACTTTTCGTTGTGAGCACCAAGAGAGAAGCGCCCAAGCTTAACCAGGCTGCTCCATCCCTCAAAGAGCTGCGGTCCAGCCTTCCCCCTCTGCCCTGCCTCCCCGCTCCCTCCCTGCACGCCCCACGCAGGGGGCTGATGCCCGGGAGTGACGCTGCTCTCGCTTGCAGAGTGCCCGCCGGGGAGCTTCCTCTGGCTCATCCCGCTGCTCATCTTCCTCATCCTGCTCCTGGGGCTGCTGCTGCTGCTCTGCTGGAAGTTCTGCACCTGCTGCAAGGTGAGCACCTCGGCCAGATGCCCCAGCCTGGGGAGAGGACCAGATAAAGGCCAAAAACGTGACAAATTTCCAGAATCCACTCAGCCTCTAGCACGGCCAGATTCACCGGGGCTGGGTCCCAGTGGTATCCAGCACCACTGCTGTCACCGACATGAGTTGCTGTGGCATTTCCCCCACTGAAGGGATGCCTGGCTAAAATCAGCTTCCAGAGCCCCATCCATCCGTTGCCCACCCATCCTTGCTGATGTGAATCCTCCCAGCTGGAGACGTGGGGGCTTTTTTTGCCCTTGGCCGCAAAGTGATTGTGTCTTTGGCCATTTGTTTTCTAGGCTTGCCTGGCCCTGCTTCCCTGCTGCGCACGAGGTACCAGCCCTTTGACCTGGGGGGAAAGGGATCTGTGGGGTTCACTGCCGTCCCGGGTTGGGGGGGCATGCTGGGATAAGCGTCCCTCCTCCTCCTCCTCCTCCTCCTCTCTGGGCTGGGGAGGTGGATCAGGGGAAAAGCTCCTAGCAGAGAGCCTGAGCCAAGGAGCCCTTGGGCTGCGGCTCCACTGCTCCTCCCCGCCCGCCCCCGGTGTGCCCTGCTGGGAATTCCGCTGCTGGCTCTCCCCTGACCCGCGTCCCTTGTAATGCCTAGGTGGTGTGATGTGCTCTCCCCACTCACGGACACCCCTTGCCCACTCCACCCCTGACGTCCCAACACCCTTAGCGTGGTGGAAGCCCTCAAGATTCCCCAGAACAAAGTCTCCGGTGTTGGGAAGTTGATGGCTGGCGTTGTCCCAGTCTGCCCAGGCTCTGACCCTGCCCCTGGCTCTGCAGGTCGCACCGTTGGCTTCAAGGAGGACCACTACATGCTTCGCCACAGCCTTATGTCCTCTGACCACCTGGACACCCCCATGGTCCGCAGCGGGTCCCTCAAGGGTCGGGACACGGTCCGCTGGAAGATCAACAACAATGTTCACAAGCAGGGCTTCACCTCCCTCACTGCCGCCAACCCCAAAGATCTCAGTAAGTGCCACATCTGAGGAACAGGGCACAGAGGAGAGAACTGCGGGTGCCGTAAAGGACACGAACCCTTGGTGGTGGCCCCCAGCTCCAGCAGCCACGGCGTTACCTCCAAGCCCAATTGCAAGGGGGGTTGTTCCTTTATCTGCTTCTATCCTGGGGGAAGCTGAGCAGCACATTCCTGTGTCCAGCCCTGGAGACCTCCTGACAGCCTGGCCACGTGGTGGATGTACCCTGCACGTGTCTTAGTCTCATTAGCTCAGTGACCCGGCCTTGATTTTGCTGCCTCATCAGTCCAGAGCCACCACTGGACACTGTTTCCTTTGCCGGATCTGGCAGAGCACTTCCCAGTTAGCCCTCCAGTTCTCAGAGGGTTTTCTCTGCTGGTGCTATGGGGTTTGGGTGCTAGCGATACAGGGTCTGGACACTGAGCATCATGTGTGTCCCCATGCTTCCAGCTTTTGGCTGGGTTATTTCCCTGACCAAGAAGGAAGAAGTTTGACTTGGGAATTTCTCTTTCCAGTTCCCTACGGGCTGTCTCTGAGGCTGACCCGGCTCTTCACGCAGAACCTGGTGAAGCCGGACACCCGGGAGTGCGAGCAGCTGCGCAAGGAAGTGGAGGAGAACGTACGAGCCCGGGGCACGAGGGGGGCTTGGGGGGGGACTGGGGCAGTGCCCCTTCCCTGAGAGCCCAGACAGCTCTTGAAAGGAAGAAGCAATTTTTCCTCTTTCTGAAAGAAAGCACAAATTTTAAGATCACAATTGTGAGAATTATCAAAGCATCACGTTGATGGGATTTGAGGCTTGCTTCGGGGCACGTGGTCTGAAGCTCCTGTTTGGCCTCAGTTTGCAGCCTCTTGCCACCTCCTGGGGAGAAGCCATGGGGTGGTCTCTGCCTGGCGTGGCAGGGAGAGGTGGGGGGACCTGGGGTGGCCAGAGGGCTCTCGTGTTTGCTGGCAGCAGCGTCTGCTCGCTGAACACATCCCTGGTCAGCAAGGGATGTGTTGTGAAAGTCCCTCTTGCTCCTTGCAGCTGAACGACGTTTTCAAGCACATCCCCGGCTGCCACAAGCTCCAGCAGACCAAGTTCAGGTGAGTCACTGCGGGAGAGACCTCCTGCGGGGCAGGGTTCCCCCAGGGCCCTCAGTGGACCAGAGGGCTGGGGTGTGAAATCTGGGGTGCTGGGAGGGAGCGTGGTCTGTGAGACATCCCCGGCACAAGCCCAAGCCCGGTGCTTCACCCACCCAGGGCTGCAGAGCAGAGCCCACCCAGCCGTGCAGGTGATCTCAGCTGCACCTGGCTTTGGACCTGAGACTCCTACAGACAGGGACAAGTCCTGGTCGCATGGTGCTCAACGGGAAAATTCCCATTGACTTTGAAAGTTTCAGCCCTGTGCAGAGTTACGAGTGCCTGGTGCAGGACGGAGGAGTCTGGGGACACCGGCGCTGAGCAGGGAGTGTTGTCCCTTCCCCACGGCTCTGACCAGATGTGAACGTCCCCCACGGGCACGTTCCTCATTGCATTGGGAAACCCAGGGCTGGAGGGAGCAGCCAGGCAGGAGGGAACATGTGATGGGGCCACGGGCTCTGCAGGATGGGTTGGCACCCGCCGGGCAGCTGCCGCAGCTCAGACCTGCGCCGGGCTGTGATTCATGCAGAACTTTGTCTCCCCAAATGCGTTACTCACTCTGATTCGTTTTTTTCCACCCCCAGGTTACAGCCCAATTCTGGGAAAAGGTAAGAGGAACTTGCAGCCCTCTCTTGTGCTGCTTCTCCCTCTTCGTGCACACACGTGTGGGGTGGCTGAATGCCCCCGCGCTCGCTAGCCCCTCCAGCTGCTATGTGAGATGAGCAACCCTGGCCTCGGCTCATACCCGCCTTTCTCTTCCCGCCGGCCACAGGCAGGACCACACCATCGTGGACACAGTGCTCACCGCCCCTCGCTCAGCCAAGCCAGACATCATCAAAGTGACGGAAAAGCACGTTTCCCACGAGGCTTTCAACGACCTGAAGGTTTCACCGGGTTATTACACTGTCACCTCAGACCAAGGTAGGGAGCAGAGCCCAGCGCTGCCTCCTGGCTGGGCAGGGGGGACATTTCCCACCTCTCACCATTGCCCCTTCCCCTAGATGCTCACGGGATGGTGGAGTTCCAAGAGGCCGTGGAGCTGGTTGATGTCCGTGTCCCACTCTTCATCAGGGAGGATGATGATGATGAGAAGCAGCTGCAGGTGGAGGCCATCGATGTCCCCAGTGGCATTGCAGAGATTGGACGCAGGCTTGTCAACATCACCATCATCAAAGAACAAGGTGAAGGGCTGCAACTGTGGCACGAGATGAAGGGTGTTTGTGGGTCCTATGTCCAGACGGACTCGTGTGGTTTCTAAGGAGGGTGCAGGCTCCCTACCTGAGCTCCCCCAGATCACAAGCTACAGACTTGCCTGGTGACTCTTATGCTAAGTCACCTGGCTCTAAACTAGAGCATCTTTTAAAGCATCCAGAGAGGATTGTCATCCCTGGTGACAGAGACCCAGACATTTGACCACCACAGGTTTAGATACTACCGATTCCGTGGCAGATCCAGGGTTGACTGTATGCTTCTGCTGCTCTAGTTCATACGTTGCTGGAGTAAAGTAAACCCTCTTTGCTGTTGTGCTGTGCTTGGGGCAGGTGAACGTCCCCAGCACTTTGCCTTTGCTTCCCATCTGCTTGTTTTGAGCAGGGAGCAAAAGTCAGGAGTGGTAAAGTCTCCAGCCCATGCAGTAATATTTCATACACAGTTCACACCCATGGGCGACAGAAACTCCGTTCAGGGAGGACACCTGTGTGTTTGTAATGTGACTCTTCATGTATTTGCTCTACACATTCCTTCTCTCCTGCCCCTTCCAGCCAGCAGCCTCATCACCTTCTTGCAGCCAGCCTATTCCCACAGCCGCTTTGATAAGGTGGCCAAGATCCCTGTCCTCCGGGAGATCATAGACAACGGGAAATCCCAAGTCACGTACAGGACACGAGATCTCACTGCCAAGAATGGCAGGGTAAGGATGATGCTTCTGGCCTCAGCAGGCAGGAACGAGCGGGCACAGAGGGCTGGGAAGGATCCGGCCCCGGGGCTGCAGAAGAGCAGCTGGTCAGGCTCAAAGGGGATGTGGCTGGGAGAGGGGAGACCCAAGCCTTGAGGTCAGCACAAGGGCAGACATTCCCCTCCATCCCTTGCTCCCTGTGCCTCAGGGACCAGAGAGGCTGCCTCTACCTGGGACAGAAGGTACCGGCTGCCCCCTGAGCTGTGGGCACTGGGAGGCAAGTGGGGGTTCACTGGGAGACGAGGGGAAGCTCTCTGGGACCCTTCTCGTGGATGCTGTGGGCTATAATCACACACCTCTTCTTCTCCTCCAGGACTACGTCTTCACAGAGGGTGACCTGGTCTTCCAGCCCGGGGAGACCCGAAAGGAGGTGCAGGTCCCCTTGCTGGAGCTGACCGAAATAGATACCCTCCTACACAACTGCCAGCTCAAGCAGTTCGCCATCGACCTCCTCCATCCCAAGTACGGCGCCAAGATCGGCCGATACTCCCAGGCCACGGTGACCATCGATGACCCAGGTAGGGGCTGGCAGCCAGGCGGTGGGGAATGGCAGCAGGGGGTGTGGGACCCCCACACCGGCCCAGCCCACCCGAGGTGGAGTGAGGAGCTCCAGCCCTGCTCCTCACCCAAGCAGCGGCCATGAGGAGGCTCCTCCAGCTCCGACGGGTAGATTTGGGCCTCCCTCTAGAGGCCTCAGTGGGTACACACAACGGGTGGGAAGAACGTGGATAATCTGCGCTGCAAAAGGAAATAGAGTGGGTTCTTCATTCCTTTTCCTTGAGGATTTGAATAAAAAGCTATAAAAATAGGGGAGAGGTGGGACTTGCCATGAGATGTGCCTGGTGGTTCCTGTGGCTGGACAAGCAGAGCTGTAAGGGTTGTTGTCATCAAGTGGGTCGATAACATAAAGGTATCTACCACAGTACTGGTCATGAGTACTGGGGGTACAGGGAAGTCCCTTGTCACTGGGCCAACCAGAACCACTTCAGGGGCAGGCACTGAGGCTAGAGAGGCTCCAGAGAGCTCTTGGCTGGACTTGGTGGGTTTCCAGGAGAAGCAACTGGGCAACTTGAGAAGGCTCTGCCCATCTCCACCTTCTCTCGTGGCGGCACAGGGCAGCCAATCGAGAGGTTGAAGCATTATTAAATACATTCAGACAGAGCTAAAGATTTTCAGAGGCAAGAAGGTGGTCTCCTCATTTCTTCCTACCTGGGCAGCCTGTGAGAAGCAGCAGGAGGTGCAGGACTTGGAGGGTCTGAGCCTGACTCTCGTGCCAGCTTGCTGTGTGGCTTTGGGGGATGTCATCACCAAGTGCCTCAGTTTCCCTTCCCTACAATGGGGATCGGCCCCTCAGAAATGCTTTGAGAGGCTCACTCGGGATGGCCGGGCAGTGCCGGAGAGAGACACACTTCCTTCTTTTCCTTCCCCCTGGGGGAATAGCACTGATGTGCCCTTTCTTCCCTGCGTCTGCAGAGGTGGTGGATGGTGTCCCCTCGATGACTGGCCTGGGCCAGGTCTCCCAGTCCCCCAAAGGCCGCCTGAGTGCACCGCTTAATCCCAATGCCCAGGCTCACAGCTCCAGGGAAATCCGCTTCAGCTGGTTTCCTCCACCGGGAAAACCTCTGGGATACAAGGTAAGGGGCGAGTGGATCCCAGGAGAGGGTGTGGGTCCCATCCTGGGGGTGTTTCACACACCCAGTCATTTGTGCCAAAGGGATGGTGAGAAGAAGCCCAAAGGAGGGAGCAAGCTCACCCTTTCTGGCCCCCTATATCCTTGAGGGACCATTGCTGGGTGGATGTGGGATTTGCAGGACAGATTCCTGGTGGGTTCATCTCCTTTCCATCGCTTACCATAAAATGCCCAGACTGTCCTGGCCTTCCATTTCAGAGGAATGGCACAGCACCCCAGCTTTCCCAGAGCAGGTCTAGTAAGAGATGGGGTGAGGATCTGAAGGAATCATGGCTTGCTCTTGCTTTGCCAGGTGAAATACTGGATCCAAGGGGACTCCGAGTCAGAAGCCCATCTCATTGATGTCAAAGCACCATCAGCAGAGCTGAGTAACCTCTACCCCTTCTGCGACTATGAGATGCGAGTCTGTGCCTACAACGCCATGGGTGAAGGGGCTTACTCCGACATCATCCACTGCCGCACGCTTGAGGATGGTGAGCGACTCTGCACTTTGCTTCCCACCACATGGGAGCGAGTTGGTGCCTGTGCATCCAGCATGGGGTCAGGGCTCCAGCTGTGATGGTCTTGGGGATGAGCACTGAGCGGCTCCCACTGCGACCCAGCTGTGATCCGGGGAGCTCTGGGCATCTGTGTGCTCTGGCTCCTGACTTGCAGTAACCTGGACCCTTTGCTCTTGCCTTTCCAGCCCCCAGCGAGCCCGGCCGCTTGGCTTTCAACGTCGTGTCTTCCACTGTGACACAGCTGAGCTGGGCTGAGCCTGCAGAAACCAACGGGGAGATCACAGCTTACGAAGTCAGTTATGGACTCGTTAACGAGGACAACGGTAAGAGCTCATTTTCTGACCAGGGCAGTTGGGGCAGCTCAGCCAGGCTGAGGGGCTGGAGTACGCTTTCTGCAGGCTGGGCTGGTCCCAACCAGCAGCAGAACCAGAACAGCGCCAAGCACATTTCTTGTGAAAACTGGGATCTGGACGGGTCACTTCTTGATGGAGGGAGTACAGAACTCACCATTCAGGATTTAATCCTGCAAAGCTGAGCACTCTCAGTTCCCATTCACTTCCATAGTGTTTTGTGTCGGTTTTCATCTTAAAAACTTAGTTCATAGGTCTAGACTTAGGGCTAGGGTGCCAATAAGATGCTATTTGGTGACACACCAGCAACAGGAGACCTCTGCTGTAGGTTGACTTCAGTGTTCAGTTCGGGAATTTCCCCGAGACGATGTCACACCTGTTGTGAGCAGCCCAAATAGCTTCTGCACCTTGTCCCAGAGCCAGGCTCTGTCCTGACGTCAAACCTCAGCGAGCCTGTTGGCCAAGGGTGGGGTGCTGTGGGGTCCTCTGTATCTCGTGACTTCATGGGTGATGTGTACACCCATATTTGCAGTACCCATTGGCCCAATGAAGAAGGTGCTGGTTGAAGACCCAAAGAAGCGCATGGTGCTGATAGAAAACCTGCGGGAGTCCCAGCCCTATCGCTACATGGTGAAGGCCAGAAATGGTGCCGGCTGGGGTCCTGAGAGAGAAGCCACCATCAACCTCGCTACGCAGCCCAAGCGCCCAATGTCCAGTGAGTTACTGCCCTGCCTGGGTGGGGAGCGGGGGAGGCAGGAGCAGTGCTGGGGAGCGCTCCCCATCACCCCAGCTGCTTCACTGCATCCTACCCACTCCAGGTAGTGGAGTGGAAGTGGTAGTGGAAGGCCAACCTGAGCGTGGGAGCCCTGTGTGGTTTTGAGCTGCCTGTCTAATGGCACTTTCCACCTCTCCTCCAGTCCCCATCATCCCTGACATCCCCATCCTTGATGCTGAGGGAGGTGAAGACTACGACAGCTACCTGATGTACAGCACAGATGTGCTTCGCTCCACAGCTGGCAGCAAGCATCCCAGTGTCTCTGATGATTCAGGTACGTTGCTCTGAGTTTTGTGAAGGTCACTTTTAACATTCATTTTCCTTAACAACAGCTTTCAGCAATGAGCTTCACTGCTCCTTTCCTCCTCATGGAGATGAGGAGATCCAAGTCACAGAGATGGTGGAGATCAGCCTTTCCAAAGCACAGTAGCTGCATCCATGGGAACACTTGACTAGTCACGGTGTAAATAAGACCAGTGCCTCCTTGTCTTAGCCATGAGGCAACGAGAAATCTCAGCGTGGGGTGAAAAAGGAGCTTTTCATGGCCCTCCCTGCTCATCTTCCCTTCCTGTTGCCATTTGGCTGGACCACGACAGTTACTGTCAGCAAACAAGCACTGGCAAGGCACAGACCCCTGAGTCCCTTGGATGCTCAGAGTCTTGGCCAAGCCAACAGGAGGGAACTCACCAAGTGCCGGGGAGGCACTGGCCTCTCTTCCTCCATCGCTTCACTCTCTGAATGAGGCCGGCTCCCTTGTCTTGTACTGGGCCAACGAGGGGAAGATGGGCCATAAGTGAAATGATGAGGCTTGTCAGTAGGATCTGGAAGGTCTTTCTCAGGGGGTTTCTCCAGGGCCTGGGATCCAGGAGCAAGCCCCTGGTCCTTGCAGGGAGCAGAGGTAATAGGAACGCCAAGAGTTCAACCATCCTGTGTGCACATCAAAGAGTGAGGAAACCTCTCCTGAGCAGAGGACAATTGTCGCAGACTCTTCGTGACAGGGACAGGCGCGTGGTGGGACTTCGACTCTTGCCTTTTGTTGTGATGGATGCAGGGCTGGAAGACAGCCCTAGGGTTGAGGAACCCCATGCATGTCACGTTCCCTCCATCTACCAGTCGCACAATGGTTGCACCGCCTGAACTCATCAGCCAACACTTGGCGAGATGGGCTGTGAACGGGTGTCATTCCCACTGGCGCCTGCCCCTTCCCCTCCCCAGCAAGCAGCACGAAGGTGGTGGATAGCCCACTCTGTCCCCTGCAGATCATGCCAACACCAGTGCTTGCGTTGTCCCAAAAGGCTCCAAGTGGAAATATGTGCAGTTGCTGGGAGAAGACTTGGATCTTCGCCGCATCACCTGGAGGCTCCCACCTGAAACCATTCCCCGCCTCTCTGGCAGCAGCTGCCTCTCCTCAGACACCGAGGGTCTCCTCCGCGAGGAGGACAGCGACGTGGCTACTGGCAGCCTGACGAGGAGCGGGACCCCCCGGCCCCAAGCAGGTGAAGGACGGCTTCGTTACGGCACTGAGTGTCCTGTCTCGTCCTGCTCTGAGCCGAGGGGCTGGCAGCTGGGGTCTGCCCCAGTACCTGTCCCCTTCCTCCCCTCGTGTGCCCATCCTCGTGTTGGCGTGATGCACTGTTCACGTGCTGTAGTCTGCTTCAAAACCTTGTCCTGGTGTGTCTGCTCACGAGAGTGTCAAGGTAACCCCCATCTCGGCATGGACTTGGGAGCCTGCTAGCAAGTTGCTTCTACAAAAGGCTGGACCTTCAAGGCAGGAGCAAACTCAGATGATACCTGCTAAGTGCCACCTCCAAGGGCAGCTCCTCACCTTAATTAAGTGCCCTGAGCTTCTGGGCAGATCTGCTGGACTGTTAAACAGAAATCACTCTCTCATGGGTAGCTGATCTCTCCCGGCCTGCTGGGAAGGGATGGGGGTTTGTCAAGGACCAGGACAATGGAGCAAAGTTTGCTTTTCAGATCCAGTTGAGACGAGATCCAGAGTGAGATTTGGAGAAACTGCCTCCATAAAGGGCTGTTTTTCTTCCACCTTCTTTTTTAATCTGAAATTATAAACCTGTGCTTGCGTCAAAGGAGAGATGTAAGAGAACATGGCGAGAACCACAAGGCAGTGCCCCAGCGAGGCCGAGGTCTGGAGTTACCTTGGGCACCATGGGTGTCCCTGGTGCTGGGTGTAGAGCAAAGTCTCCATTTACCTGTTTGTTTCCCCATCATCGCGTCGGGTGGTTGTGGCTTGTTCTAGATGTAGCACTCCAGAATGACCTTCCAGAGTGGCTGAAGCCGGGATGCAGCCAAGGCAGCGTGCACCATGATGCCTCCTGCTTCCTCCCCATGGAAGCTGGAACAGCAGCCCTGTCCACAGCCACGTTCCTCATGGTGTGCCCTCTTTCACAGAGCACTTGCTGAATGGCCAGGTGGACTTCTCCTCCTTCCCTGGCAGTGGCAGCGGCACACTGACGAGGACAACAAACACCAGCTACCACCAGCTGAGCTCACACATGCAGCAGGAGCACAGGGTGATGGGGAGCTCCTCACTGACGAGAGACTACTCCACAATGCTGATGGGGCACGGTGAGTACTGTGGTGATGGGACCTGTCCTTCCCTTCCACCCCCATGACTGTTTTTGGACCCATGTAAGTCCTGTTGGGGTGGGGACTGTGTTCACAGCTAAGGGGGCCTAGGAACCAGAGATCTGGAAGGTCGTGTCCTCACCACTGATGTGTAGGTGCTTTGCTAAGGCCACCCTGCTCCCAGAGCATTTTGGAAAGGGCTCCCATCCCTCATGTGCAGAGTCCTTGGGAAAGGGAGCTACATCCTTATTCTCACACCGCGAAGCACTCCGGGAAGAGCGCGTGCCTCTTCTTCTTACTCTGTCTAGCAGCATGGTTGCCTTCCAGCTCTACACGTGTACATCAGCTGGCGCTGACAGAAGGTTGCTAAAAGGCTCTTCAAATCTGAGCCTTAAAAAGTCATCTTTGCAGGAGCCAGCACCCGGGCTGAACCCGCTCTGAAGCCTCCAACGGTGTTTTTCTCTCTTTCTCTTGCACCGCTTCTGTAGATTACCCGGGGAGACTCCTCCCTTCCATCCGTGAAGATGCTGGGAGGACAATCCCACGGCCCCGGGATGTGGGTTTCAGGAGCAGGGCAAAGGTGAAGGGTTACTACCCCAGCACTGGCTTTCGGGACTCTATAATCATGACTGATGGGTCCGCAGGGATTTGCAAGTACATAGGTACAGCTTTGTCCAGTGTCTCCTCCCAGCCACGCATCCCATAACAGCCAAGCCACCGGCCATCCATGAGCTGTTGCCATCCACTGCTCGCCCCAAACCCTCTCTCCATCGCTTGCTGTGTGCTGCACTGATCTTCCTCCTGACCCGGCCTGTGCCTCCATCACACCACCTTTCTATTTGCAGGTGACTTCAGCTGTGTTTCAACCCACCTGGGCTGATTAACACTCACGACCACTGCCACCATGCTCTAACGAGCTGATCAGCTCATTGTCCACATCCTCTTCATTCCTAACAAGCTTCTTGTTCTCAGTCTTACCCCACAGGCCTTTGGAGGACTCTTGGGGAGAACGTGTGCTCCATATGAGATGTCCCTCTGCAAGCTCCCTGGCCAAAGCCTATGTCAAAGAGGGGCTTCGTTCCCCGAGTGTCACCTGCCTGGGAGGCTGCTGTGCTCGCCATGAGCCTTGCATCCCAATGGGCTGAGTTGGTGGGGAGCCAGGAGCACATGGTCCTGGTCCCATCTAGTTGAACAGTTCCTGCAGGTGTTGGGCTGCTTTAGCTGTAGACTAGGGTTAGTCTTAACAGAGCCTCATCTAAAGATGTCCATGAAGCATTTGGCAGACTAGACAGGGTGCTTTGGGGTGAGCGAGATGGGCCACACACAGCACCCAGGGCCCTGCTCTGGTCTCTCTACAGCAGGGGCCTGAAGCTTACCTGGCCTTGTCCCGCCCAAGGTTGGCATTCCAAGGCCATGGGATGTTGCTGTAGGTGTGCAGAGCCAGCCAGTCCCCTCTCGTGACAGGCCGGCTTGCAGAGATGACATCTCGCCACGTTCTCCCTGGACCATCAGGACCATCCCATGCTTGTGTGTGCCACTCCCTCCTCTCCCCCAGTCCTCTTAGCCCCCAGCCCCCAAATCTCCACTCTGACGTTCCCTTTTTGCCTCAGACTCCAGGCTGCCGCTGGGCGTCCCCGACACCCCCACACGCCTGGTGTTCTCTGCCCTGGGACCCACCTCCCTGAAGGTGAGCTGGCAGGAGCCGCACTGCGAGAAGGAGGTGCAGGGCTACAGCGTGCAGTACCAGCTCCTCAACGGAGGTCAGTGAACAGGCGGCCGGTGCCCACCAGGCAGTTGGTGGTGAGAGATTCTCGTGGTGGAGAGTCTGGTCTGGGTCTTCTCCTGGGCAACTGGCTCTGGATGACCCTGCTGGAGCAGGGGGCGTTGGACCAGACGACCTCCAGAGGTCCCTTCCAACCTCAACCATTGTGTGATTCAGGGTCTGGTTCCAACTCTGCTCTTTGTGTAGCCTTGAGGAAACATCTCAGCTACCCCACAGCTCCTGTTCCCCATTTCTGCTGGAGGGACAGTTCCTGGGGTTGCTTGTGGAGTCACCTCTCCTCCAAAAAAACCTTGGGCTAGTCCTCCAATAGCCCCAACATCTTAGTTGAAGGTTTTTTCATCACATTGGACTTGGAGGAAGGATTGTGATGAAAATCTCTTATTTTTACATGAAACTTGGGGCAGTGTTAGTGAAAATGTAATTCTCTTTGGCTGAAAATCCTTGAGTTTTCAAGAAGCTGTTGTTTATCCCAAACTTTTTTTGGAACATCTCGTCCTGTACTGGCGGCTGTTGGTGGCAAGGCGTGATGGAGGTGGCTGGGAGGGACCCTGGGTGACTTTTCCAGGCAGTTCGTTTGAGATAGAGTTTAGGCGAAAGCCGTGGCTCTGTCTGTGTGCCTGCAACATGGTGCTGACATCCCCCTTCCCTGTGCGTCCCAGGAGAGGTGCACCGACTCACCATCCCCAGATCCAGCCAGAACTCGGTGGTGGTAGAGGACCTACTGCCCAACCACTCCTACATCTTCAAAGTGAAGGCGCAGAGTGAGGAAGGCTGGGGCCCCGAGAGGGAAGGAGTCATCACCATAGAGTCCCAGGTGGACCCGCAGAGCCCGCTCAGCCCTGTACCAGGTGAGGTGGATGGGGGACAAGGAGAAGGGTGGCCCTGATGTCTCTGCAGCTGTCTACAGTGCTGGCCTTGCTGTTTTCCCTCCCCTTACCACATCCTGAGCTCTCCTTTCCTTCCTTTCATTTAGAAATAGGACCTTCTTCCCCATGCACTCACCTTCCACTAGCTGTCTAGATAGCTGAGACCTTCCAGCTCGTTTCACAAATGCTGTGTGCAGACCCCTCCTGGGCTGCTCCTTGCCACCTTCTGTGGTACTGACCTCTCGCTCGTACCCTGCAGGTTCACCCTTCACGCTGAGCACACCCAGTGCTCCTGGACCACTGGTTTTCACCGCCCTCAGCCCTGACTCCCTGCAGCTCAGCTGGGAGAGACCCCGCAAGCCCAATGGGTCCATCTTGGGCTACATGGTCACCTGTGAGATGCTGCATGGAGGAGGTACAGTATCAGGCTGTGGAAGCCCAGTTCCCTGTGTAGAGCACAAGATACCTCCAGCAAAGGCGGCAGCTTGCTGCATTTTTGCTGGGACCAGCAACAAAGTTGTCTGCTTCCATCAGTGCAGACAAAGTGGGGACATGAGGCTGATTCCAGACCTGGGAGCTGCTGGACCCTGATGCTTTGTGTCATTGTATGGTCTGGTGTAACAAATGTGGTGGGAAGAGGAAGGACCTGTAGCTTATTACAGCCCAAACCCAGTGGAGGTTGGTTGTTGAGGGTCACCACTGTACTGAAATCGGGTTGTCTTAACCCTTGGTAGAACTGGGTGTGATCATACAGTCTGCAGGTGGCATGAAGCTTAGGGAAAGCCAAGACAGCAGCCAGAGTTGGGGGGAGTGTGTTTGGAGGGACCATCACTCCTGTCTGTCTTCACCGCTGGTATGTCTGTGTGGATTAGGGGAGCCCAGGAATATCTACGTCGAAGGAGACAATCCAGAAACTACCCTGACTGTGCCCCACCTGAGTGAGAATGTCCCATACAAGTTCAAAGTGCAAGCCAAGACCACCCAAGGCTTCGGGCCAGAGAGAGAAGGCATCATCACCATCGAATCTCAGGATGGAGGTACAGTACCACGTCTTTGTGGAGGTGCAAAGATAAAAAACCTCTCAGAGCAGAGAACACAACTCCTGGAGTCCCCTTCCAGCTCTGGTGGTGACTCCATTTTCCGTGAAAGACACGGAGACATTGTCTTCCATGAAGACATTGCTGTGCCTTGTGAGCACTGTCCCAGTCCTCATGCACTGAATGAGGGAGGATCGTGAGAACCTGCCAGTGTTTAATTTACTATGAAACTTCTGTCTTACAGCTTCTTACGCTGCACAGGTGTAAGACCTTCCCAGTCCTCCCAGTTCCTCCTAAACCTGGCTCTGATGTCAGCAAGAGAAGCCTCCTGAGCTGACTGTTGGTGCTCACTGTGCAGGGTTGAGGAGGTGGAGGCTCCTTGTCGTTTCCTGGCTGACTCGTCCCTTTTCCTTCTCCCCAGGCACTTTCTCCCAGTTTGGAGGACAGCAGTACATGAGAGAAGAAGCGTACAACTTCCCCACCAAATACACCACCAAAACCACCATCAGCCATTCCTCTCTGGATCCCCACTTCACAGGTAGGGGCTTGCTGTCTGCTTTGAAACCCTCGGAAAGCAAAGGGTAACTCTGCTTGTCCAAAGGTCTGAGGGTGCTTTCACCTCAAGCGTCAAAGGCAGGGAGGGTCCATCAGGCGGGACTGACGAAGAGGACCAGACCCTTTCCGACACCGTGTCCCTGCTCTGCCCCAGAGGCAGTTGCGGTTGTTTCCCCATGTGCTGCCCAGTCACAGAGGGAACGCTGAGTTTTCGAAGTCCCCCAGGACTATCCCTAGGGACCAAATCATAGCTCTTCCTGCAAGGTTAGATCTCGTCAGAGCAGGAAAAATCAACCATCTTTAATTACATCAGTGTAGTTGTCCCATGTTGTCCCACCTGAGTTCATGGACTCGTGGGTTCATGCTGCAACATGGAGAGTTTGGGAGATTCATCTTATTGACTGACATAGCAAAGTACTGAAGCACTTGATCTGGGGAGGTTTTCCATCAGTGAAAGTGGTATTTAAGGAGAAACCTCTGCCAGGAATCATCAGGTAGAGCAGATCCTATTCCCCGTGACCCTGTACTTAGCGCGGTGTCCTGACCACTGAGCTTCTCGTTGCAGATGGCATGCTCATGATGACCCAGCGAGTGGAGAGCGCCAGCAGCACCCTCACCAAACAGGTCACCAAGGAGTTTGTGAGCCAGACCGTGATGTCCAGTGGGACCTTCACCAAACAGACTGAGAGGCAGTTCTACGAGGCCTGAGCCAGGGCAGGCTGCCCGCCAGCGGGACATTTGTGTTCAGATGGCAGGACTTTGTGGAACGATCCAAGGGTGCTTCATCCAGACGCTGCCGCGGTGCCTGGGCAGCTCCTCCTGTGGGAAAAGACCCTCCATGGCACTTCGAGCGCTGGACATCTCCTTTGGAGCCCAGCGCACTCAAAGCTCTGGCACAGTTGGGTCACTGGGTGTGTGCTCATCCTTCAGAGCTTCTTCCCCCCGTCCTGCTCTGCAGACTCAGTTCTGCAGGGTCCACAGGGACGTCTTCCATGAACATTCTTCAATGCCCATCCATCCAAATGCATCTGCCGAAATCCGGGTGTCTCGATGGCTCCAGCCTCCCCAGATAAATGGAACAGAACGATTTCTTCTCAGGTCCTCAGTTTTGAGAGGATCCCAGCTGGCAACATCCTGATCTGTAGAGGGTCACCGTTTCCATCGTTGCTCCAGGCTCTCTGGCAACTTGCCTGTCCACTGGAGGCGGTTATTTTGTTCTGTTTCATTTTTTTTTTTTATGAGAGCTACAAGGCAGGGGCTTGGGGTAACCTATGCTTTCTTACTGCACCTATTTGTGTCTATCCTTCGCTGCTAACATTTGGTACCACAACAGCAAAGTATAGCCTTTCATTTGTATAGCATTACTCATGATGGCCTCTGATGCATATTTTTTTTTTGCATACAATATTGTACAGTTTTCATAGTACATATATAAATATATAAAAACGTATTTTATTATTTTATTAAAAAAATGGAGGTGGATGAGACCTATACTGAATGTGGAGGCTACACTGGGACTGTGGCTGCTGAGAAACCTGCATAAGTGGAAGAAATTAGTTAAGGGCTTGACCCAAAGGCCACTAAACCCTGTGGAAAGCCTGGCGATCAGCTGGTGGGCTCTGCCCTGGGCCTGATATCCTCCAGCACCGGAGACTCCAGCAGAAGGCTGCCAGCGGCCAGACCCGCTCGCTGCACAGCAGCCACCAGCCCCGTGCTCTCCAGCCGCAGCACAGGCGCGCAGAGGAGCTGCCTGGAGCTGGGAACGGTGCCTGGGATTCCTTACGTGGCTGATGCGGAGAGCGTGAGATGTTGGGGCAGAAGATGTTGGGTGTCTTTTAAAAGCCCTTTTGCCCAACAGCAACGTCCATAAAAGGACCTGTGAGCCCTCACGAAACACAAGGGAGAGCAACCCTGGGAAGAGCAGGTGCTGTCATCGTCCTGAGCAAGTCTCTGAGCCTCCTCCAGCCCTCGGCTTTAGCTGTCCTCGCACGTGGGCCTCCTTTCCTGGCTCTGGGCACGATGCCTGGCGCCTCGCTGCCCTCTGCCAACGAGAACACTTGGGCTCCACGTCTTGCTGAACGGCCTGTTTCCCTGGCGCGCTTCAGCTGCGCGGGAGCAGGCGAGGAGCCGGCCGAAAGCAAGGATCCTGCCCGCAGCAGCAGCTGCCACCGTTCTGGATTAGAGCTTCCAACCACAACAGCGGCCGCCTGCTTTCCCCGGCAGCATCGCCTGCCTGATGTGATCTGACGCTGCACCTTGGCTTTTTTGCTCTTTTTTCCTTTTTTTTTTTCTTGTTTTTTTGGACTCGGAAGGAGACTTTCCAGCACTGACACCACCGAGAGCTCCCGCTCCTCTCCGGGCTGTTCGTTTGAGTGGGACGGGTTCTACGTGTTTGAGCCAAAGATGCATGTGGATGAGTAAGGTCCACAGGAGTCTCCAGGACTACAGCTGGAGCTAGGTCAGTTTTGAACTTGGGTCGAGATACTTCATCAGCCCTGTGGTCTTACCGTGCCTTCAAGAAGCACTTATTTTTCCTGAGCAAGTACCAGTGGCGTTAGCCTGCCCGCCTCCCAGCTCCCGTCTCACCTTTGCGGTTGGGGTTTGCTCTCCAGCTGTGCCTCCTCCTGCACAAGGACTCCATAACCCTTTCCCTGTGCTTTGCGGTCCAGGGTAAAACGCTGAAAACTGCCTAAAAACGGAGCCCCACTTCCAAGCATTTTAACCAAAGACTATCCTGCAATCCCAGGGAAGAGCACAGCCCGCCAGCTGCCGCTCTCCCGGGCGCCAGGCCGTCCCCACGCGCAAGGCGGCTGCGCGCCCAGCCGATGCCTCGCACCAGAACAGCGTCACTTCGTAATTCTCGGCTGGTCCTTGGGGCTGGGGGCGATTCGGCCTTTCCAGCACGGACCCGGCAGCCCGCTCTGACAGCGGGTCTTTGATCAGCTGGCTTCCTCTTGCACTCAATAAATGTTTTCTCTACAGTCTGCCTCCTTCCTTCTCTTTAAAAAAAAATTTTTTTTTAAAAATCATCCCCCCAATACCCGCATCTGCAGCAGCAGCAGGACATGTGCCAGAAGCAGATACCCAAGCATCAGCGCCTGCTGCTCCGCCACCACCATCCCCTCCTGCGACTGCAGCTCCAGAGGCACTACTGGACCCCACGGCCCCGGTAATGGCTCGTTACACCAGTGTGAACTGGAGTTAAACCAGTCTCCTCTGAGGAAAGGTCCCCGGTGACTTTGGCATCAGAGCTCGGCTCAGGTGGGCACAGAACGACTGTGCAAATGTTTTGCATTTATTAGGCAAACGGTGCAGACGGACACATCGAATCCCTTGCGAAGCGAGGAAAGCAGCTGCCTCTCGGAGGGGGTGATCCCAGCCCAGGCGAGGTGGTCGCTCCTCTACAGGGGCAGCACCGCTGCCCCTCCGGAGGGTTTGGTGAGGTAGAAGGTGGCCGTGCCGCTGTATTTCTCCTAGGAGACAAGAGGAGCAGTACGCGCTGGCGCGCCGGGGCCGTACCACGCCGCGGCAAGAGGCCGGGCTGGGGGATGCCAGAGCCGGGGGGAAAGGCCCTGCCCGTCAGCCCAGCGTGCGTCTGGCCCAGCCGCCGCTCCAACAGCAGCCAGGCGAGATGCTCTTTGGGGACACTATGCTGTCCTGGCCACTGCCTGGGGTCCCCTGGCCCATCTACAGCGGGGGGCCATCAGCACGCCCCCAAGCTGACCCTTCAGCAGCCCCTGATCGACTGCTCTCTGACTTTTTCCAACCCCTTTTTTTCACCCCGCCGATGCTGCCGACCTCCACGGCCTCTGGTGGCAGCAGAAACCTGCCGCCAGCTCTGCGCAGTGCTTCCTCGGCTCTGTTTTTCTCCTAACTCATCTGGTGGTCACTGGTTCTTATTTTGGAGGATTTGAGGGTCAGTTCCACACTCACCCTAGCTACGCCCTTCGCTGTTTTGTAACTCCTGGTCACGTTCCCCCTCTCCCAGCTTCTCATCAGACAGCAGAGGCACAGCCCTTTCGGTCTCTCCTCGTTTCAGACACCTTCTTTAACCCACCCCGGCTATTTACAGGGCGCACCACGATCTCATACAGCAGCAAAACGAGGCTCTGCCTCATTCACAGCCCCGGTTCCCTGACATCCCATTTTGCTGGCATTTTCAGCTACCAGTGCACGCCGAGCTGCTGATTTAGAGAACGTTGATGATGGCACTGAGATCCTTCCCGGGCTGTAACCGCCGGCATTAAGCTCAGCATTGCCTAAGCTTGGCTTGGATTACTTTTCCCTAGATAGATAGATTTAGCCTTCCTGAAGCTCACCCGGCACCTTTTCACGCACTTTCTCAAGGCAGTAAGGTCCTTGGGCAGTGCTCTGCGACCAGCACGGTGCTGAACTGCCTGCGAGAGCTCAGCAGCCTTGGGGCTACCCCTGCGCAGCCCTGGATGGGCTACACCAACCCCGGAGCGCAGCTTCAGCAGCGTCCCCGGGCCATGCCCCGAGCGTTTCCTTGGGATCTTTAAGTCAAGCCCCTGGCACTCTTCTGCCACGCACCTGGATGTGGTGCTGCGCTCTCTCTGCAGCCCCAGCCTCCAGCAGCGTCACCGTGCAGCCTCCGAAGCCTCCCCCAGTCATCCTGCTGCCGTAAACGCCATCAACCTCCAGGGCTGCCGCTACCAGCTCGTCCAGCTCCGGGCAGCTCACTTCGTAGTCGTCCCTGGAGGGAGGAGACCCATGGTCAGCCCTGTCCTGCACCCTGGCCATAGCCCCTGCACCACGAGCAGCTGAACCACGCTGCTTTGTGCATCCATTGCCGTAGCGACCGGCAGCAATGCAGGATGCCGCGGATCCCTGAAGGGGCAGGGAAAGATGGAGGAAGGTGTCCCCCCGTCGGCTGGCTCTCCGAGGAGAAAAAGTAATAAGTGTAATTATTAATAGTTTCCGACAGATGGCTCCCGAAGTACAGAGGTGATGGCAATGCTGAGTACAAATACCAGACTGGTGTCGTGACCAATAATTTTATCATACCATAAACCAGTCTTACACAGTACAGCAAAGCAATAACCTTAATCCAGCTCCCAGAGGTGAGAAACAGCACGTAAATACTGCTAAGCAGCATATACGGCAAGTAAGGTGTTACGTAGCACAACTCTGAGAACAAATACAACAACTTTGAGAGCAAATAAATCAACATTGTGACCAGCGACTACTAAACTAATATAATGACTGCTTATAACAAATTTGTTTTAACGACAGATCTGCCCAGAGCATGTTATCTCAGCCCTTCGTGCCCCACGTTGGGCACCAAAAAGACTGTTGGGGTTTAACCCCCCAGGCAGCTCAACACCACAGAGCCGCTCGCTCGCCCTCCCCTCCCCGGTGGGATGGGGGAGAGGATCGGAAGGGTAAAAGTGAGAAACTCGTGGGCTGAGATAAAGACAGCTCTTTGCTGCGCACGCAAGCCGAGCAAAAGGAGGAATTCATTCAGTACTTCCCCTCGGCCGGCGGGTGCTCAGCCAGCCCCAGGGAAGCAGGGCTCCAGCACGCGGAACGGTGACTTGGGGAGACAAACACCATCGCTCCCAACGTCCCCCCTTCCTCCTTCTCCCCCCGCTCTGTGTGCTGAGCGTGGCGCCATGCGGTGTGGGACAGCCCTGGGGGCAGCTGTGCCGGCCGTGTCCCCTCCCAGCCCCTTGTGCCCCCCGCTCGCTGCGGGGTGGGGGAGAGGCAGAAAAGGCCTGGACTCTGTGCGAGCGCTGCTCCGCAGTAAGGAAACCATCCCCGTGTTATCAACACTTTCCAGCACAAATCCAAACCATAGCCCCACGCTAGCTGCTGTGAGGAAAACTAACCCTATCCCAGCCCAAACCAGCACGCCGCCTTAAGCGCACGTATACATGAGTGAGACCGCGAGCACTGGGACCCGCTGGGCGCTGCCGTAAGCGGCGCGCGTCTGTAACGTACCTGACCTCGTCCCAGCACCCCCGGCACAGAGGCCTGTGGGGCTTTTCCTAAAACTCCCCGGCAGGCTGAGCCACGAGAGACACGGGGCAGGACACGGCTCTGGCTGCCCCCGCTGCGGGGCCCACGGGCAAGGGGACCCAGGAGGACCCGGCGCAGCCTGCCCTGCCCCAGGGTGGGCGCATCCTCACCTGAGGGACTTGTGACTCTCCACCATCAGCCTCCCAAACATCTCGTAGTCCCTGTCCTGCAGTGCTCGCGCTGCCTGGGCTGTCCGCGCTATCTCGCCGATGACATGCCTGGCCCGCCGGTACACCTCCTCGCCCAGCCTGCTCCTGGCCGCTGCGGAGACACGCATGCCCCTGCAGCAGAGCCGCTCAGGTCTGCGGGATGCTGCTGGGGACGAGCACGGCCGCATCCTGCAACCATCCCATGCCAGAGCTTCTCTACTTGCGGCACGCTCCCATCCCGGTGCGTGCACCCACCCGTCCCAGGTGCTGCCCCACGGTCTCAGCCCACGCCATGGGGCACTGAGCTCCCGCTGCCCCGAGGAGCAGCCAGAGCCAAGGGAGGGACCGTCCCCACCTTCCAGCTCGGCCATGGTGGCATCTCGCAGGCTGGCCTTGCCGAGCGCCGCTGCCGCCTCCTCGCACTGCCGCCGGCGCGTGGGGTACTCGCTGCCCGTCAGCGTGTGCCGCACGTTGGAGTTGGTGATGAGGACGGCCAAGCTGGCATCGGTCAGCGGGACGAGGACAGTCTCCAGGGACCTGCAGCGAGAGCTCAGTGGGGGCCATGTGCCTGTCCCCCCGCCCGCTCCAGCCCTCGGCCCCCCGGGTGAGGCCACGCGGCAGGCAGCTCCTGCCTCCGCAGAGGCAAAGTCCAAGTGGCTTAGGGTTTCACTCGAGCATTTCACTCCCTCCCAATTATTAGTCCCATAATAGACCCCGACGACTTTGCGGGAAAGAGCCCAGGCAAGTAGCAGAAAGGATGCGGGAGGAGGAATCAAGACACAGGAATTAAAATGCAGGGAAGCCCAGCCCCAGGATGACATTTTGGGCTGAGTTCAGGGGTTAACCCTTCCCTGCACTCCTGCATTTATGTCATGGCCACAGGACCAGCTCGGCCCCCCCGCCCGAGGAGGTGGGCACGGCGCAGCGAGCTCGGCGCTCGGCCCTGACCTGCAGTCAATGAGCAGTGCGTGGCCTTCCTTGCCCATCACGGATATGAACTGGTCCATGATCCCGCAGGGCATGCCAGCAAACGTGTGCTCCGCTTTCTGGCACGCCAGCGCCTTGGCTACCAAATCACCGTCATCTGTGCCAGAGCAGAGAGATGGAGGTTAGCAGCTCTGGGACCTTCGCCCCTTGCCCTGGAGCAGGAGGAGCAAACGTGAAGGTAAAGGGTTGCTTTCCCATGGACCGGGATTTTGCTAAAGCATCAGCTGCAGGCGTTTGCTCCCGCACCAGTGCACGGCATCTGTGCCAGCACGGGTCCCCAGGTCCAGCTGGATGCGATAATTTGACACTGGTGTCTCAGATCTCTCCATTTTTGGGGATATGAGGGTGGGGAGAAGATGCTCCCAAGGGAACACCCTCTCCTTCCCCCCGCGCTGGGCCGTGGGCTTTAGAGGCATGGGCAGGTCAGGCTGGGTGAGCCGGAGGAGCCCCGCAGCCACAGCGGTGCCAGCTCCGGCTGCGGCGGGGGGCTGTGACCCACCCCACAGCGGCGTTTCCCCGGGGGCTGCGGGATCTTGCTGAGGGCACCCCCCTCACCCCGGCACCCACCCGGGAACGGAGGCGCCGGGGCCAGGAGCGGCTGCTGCCTTACCAGGGCAGAGCTGCTGGAGGAAGGTGTAGGCAGCCACCTCCAGAGCGGCCGAGCTGGAGAGGCCCCCGCCCAGGGGGATGTCACTGGCGACCACCGCGCTGAAGCCCGGCACGGGACCACCTGCAGGAAGAGAAAGGAGGCGGGGGGCCGTGCCCCACAGCTGGCGGGGAACTGAGGGAGAGGAGCCCCTGCCCGACATCCCATTTAAAAGGCAGCGTGACCTTTGGAGCTGAAAGCGTCTCTGCCCCAGGATTGTACCGGCACTGGAAGAGCCCCTGGAGCACACCAAAAGCCGGGCGCCGAGCACCGGCCCCGCGCGAGGGCAGCTCTATGCCGCCCGGCAGCCTGGGCCTTACCCCGGTAGTGCTGGATGACGCCCTTGATGTAGTTGGCCCAGCGAGGCTGCCCCGGGCACAGAGGGCTGCCTTGGCGGGGGGCCGGGAACTGCACGCTGTGGGGCTCGTCCGCCTCCACCGAGGTGGTGAGGATGGAGATGGTCCCGTCCTGTGTGGGGGACCCCACCAGCACCGTCCCCAGCTGCAGGGCCTGGGGGGGGAGGTGGGCTCAGACCCCGCGGCACCCCTTGCAGCATCCCCACTGCTGGCAGGGGACTGCGGCCGCTTCCACCCACAGCTGGCAGCACCCACCACGCGTTACCCTTAACTCTGCCCGCGCGGAGCTGCCAGCCCCCACCGCACGCTCCGGCTCATCACAGCATTAAACTTTCTGGCTATTTAATGCCACACAGGGTCAGTCTTAGCACCAAAGTGTTGTGACCGACCGCCCCGGCTCAGTGCCGGGGTGCTGGCCGCCGGGCTCCGGGGGAGCAGCAACCCCCGGCGCGGCCGTGCGAGGCTCCGGGAAGGTTTCTTGCCTGCGGGCGAACGCAGCCGACCTGCTCCCACGCTCCTCGGCCTCAAAACGATGAGCTGTAGGTTTGATTTAGGACGGAGCGGGGGCCTCCCCGCCGAGCCGAAGGAGTTGCAGGAAGCCCCAACGGCTTCGAACCCCTCCGCGCCCAACCGCCGCTCTCCGGGAGCGGAAAATTGTTTGCCGGGGTTGAAGAGGCTTCAGCACCCCAGGCGGTCGGGGAGGGGGAATCGCGTCCCCCCGCACTGAGTTCGGAGCCGGTGCCGCCCCCGGTGCCCCGGGTCCTGCTCCGAGCTGCGGCGGGGATCCCGGGCGAGGGATCCCGGGGGAAAAGGCGGCGGCCGGGGACCCCCGGAGGCTGCAGGGGGACGCGGAAGGGCGGCCCCGAGGGCGGCCGGAGCCGGGGCGGCGGAGCACGGCCCTTACCATGGGCAGCACGAAGCCGCCGTTGTAGTCGGTGTGCTCGCCGATGAGGTTGACCCGGCCGGGGGCCCACGCCGCCAGCACCGCCGCCCCCCCGAAAGCCGCTCGGTGCGCCCGGCGGGCGGCCGCCAGCAGCGGGGCCGAGCCGGGCCCCGCCACCGCCTCCGCCTCCGGCTCCGCCATGGCCGCACCGCTCCGCTCCGCTCCGCCCCCGGCCCCGCACCCGCACCGCCTCCGCGCCCGCTCCGCCCCCGGCCGGGCTCGAACCCGCGGCCCCCGCAGCCCCTTCCCTAGGGCCTATGGCCGCCCGTGGCGGTGCCCGGCCCGGGGTCCTGTCCCTGTCCCTGTCCCTGTCCCTGTCCGTCCCTGTCCCCCATCCCTTGTCCGTATCTATGGACAGACACACGTGTACGTGTACGCACCGCATATATACCTATATACGCATATATACATACGCGTTTTATGCCGATACACCTGCCGTGTATGTCTTTTATATATATAGGGATGTATACGTATAGAGGTGCCACTGCCCGTGTTACGCCTGCATGTGCCCGGGGCTGTCTATGCTTTTTATCCAGGCACAGGTGCACGCAGATACGGATCCGCACGCCGCGGTGCCACGGCTGCACTGGGGGGGGGGGGGGGGGGTATGGATACGCCGCTGCCCCGACAGCGATGTCGCTCGGTCCGCGGCCCGCGGGCAGCGGCGGGCGGCTGTGAGCCGGGCCCCCCCCCCCCCCGGGCCGGGGCGGGGCCGCTCCCGCGTCCGGGTCCGGGTCCGGGTCCCGCCCCGGCGGGGGCCGAGCCCATGGCCGGGAAGGAGCCGCTGCTGAGCGCCCTTAAAGGTGAGCGGGGCCCCCCCAGGGCCGGCAGCCCTCGCCCCCCGCCCGGCTCCTCGCTGCACCGGTTTGGCCGGGCCGGGTGGCGGCGGGGGGGCCCCGGCCCCAGCCCAGCCCAGCCCAGCCCAGCCCAGCCCAGCCCAGCCCAGCCCAGCCCAGCCCAGCCCAGCCCAGCCCCGCTGCCGGGCCGGGCGTCCGCGCCGCCGCACCTGGCCTTGGCCTTGGCCTTGAGGAAGTTCTCCTGAATTTCTGGCTGGGGCAGCCGGAGGGGTCGCATCCTGCCGGGGTGCGGGGCCCCTCCCGCAGCACCAGCGACCCACCCCGGGGCTGCACAGGGAGCCGTTCCCATGGCACCCATGGGACACACCGCCCCCCCCCCCCCCCCCCCCCAGCCGGGGCACCCATGGGTGCTGATGGTCCCCCCACCGCAGGCGGGGTGCTGCGGCTGCGGGAGGGCGAGCGGCCCTGCACGGACGCCTCGCCGCACCTCGCCTCCTTCTGCCAGCTGCTGGAGAGCATCCTGCGCCGGGGGCTGCGGCGTGAGTGGTCCTGCGCGCCCGGGCCGGGGGTGGCAGCGGCCCAGTGCCCGCGGCGAGGGGCCTCGCGCTCCCTTTCTCCCGCAGAGCCGGCCTGGGGCTTCAGGAGACGGGATTACTGGCACTGGCTGGAGCAGCTTCCCGCAGGGGACGACGGCAGGTGAGCGGCCCCGGTGAAAACCTGAGCCGTGGCAGCATCTGTCGCGACGGGCTCGTCCCGAAGGCCCCGGGCGCAGGGAGGGTGCTCCCACACGCCGCCGAAGTTTCAGCCCTGTGGCGAATGAGCGGTTAGGTCGCTTAAATAATCGCAGCCACAGATATTTGCAAATAATGATTTTAATAGAAATTCATAAAAGGATGATTTAAGAGTTCGATGGCAAGGTTCACTCTGTCGCTTATTAAACGAATGGAATACATGGGGGGGGAAGATTGCGATAGAAGGGGATACGAGGGGGCAAAGGGGGCCCCCCCTTGAATCACGACGTGCGGAATGGAGCCCTGGCTTTCTAAACTCCTCAGCGAGGAGCCTGGGTGCGGCTGGATCCAGTCCCAGCCTCAGACTTGGTCAACGGTTTATGGCCAAGGCTTACATGTATTGAGCAGCAGCTCAGGGTTTGTTCACAGTAAGGAGAGAATCCCAAGAATTGGGTAGTAACTAATCACTGGTTACTCACCGCTCGTTCGCGACAAGCCCCAAGCTGCTTCCCCTCTCCCCGAGCAGGCCGACCCCTCTCTCCATCAGCATCCAGCAAGCCGGCAGCTGCGAGAAGGCGCGGACGGCGCAGGGCCGCGGGCGGTACTTTCTGCGCGTGGCTCTGCAGGGGAAGGTGCTGGCGGCGGCCGTGCGGCAGCTGGCGCGGACCCCCCGGCTCCTGGAGGTGCGGCACCGCGCGGGGAGCCGCTACCCGCGGGCGGCGGGCGGCGAGGCGGCCGTGCGATGGTGGCATTGCTCTGCGTTTCAGTTTTACGATCCGGCGAGCTCCATCCTCGGCAACGAAGGCCTCCTGGGTAAGGCGGCGGCCCCTCCGAGGCGGGACGCAGCCTGTCCCGGGGCGACTGTCGCAGGCGTTACGGCACCGTGCCGCTGGGGCAGGGGAGGAAAATAGTCCACTGTGATTTTTTTTGTCTAAGCCAAACTTAGCGGTTAAATCTAAATGTGCTGCTGCAGTGATGGGAAAAGAGGTGTAAATATTTCAACGCGATTTGAATCCATTTAAGGTTGGTTTTAGTGTCATGGGATAGGAAAACTGCTTCTCAGGTGTCTCCCGTGTTGTTTCTTTGTGCCAAGGATGCTGGTTGAAGCGGGCCCAGCCGTCCGGCTTCGAGGGGAGCCCGTGGCGGCTGGGCCCGGGCTGCGGTGCCACGGGGGGTCGGTGCGGTGAACGGCTGCGGTGCCTTGACAGGCTGCACCGCTCCGCCCGCAGCCATGCTCCCTGGGGGGCCAGGCCAGGCTGAAAGCCTTTAATCTTCTGATTATGATAAATAACCCCGTGTTAACCTGTACCTAGATGGCTTATAAATCACCCGTGCTGCTGGTGCATGAGCAGATTGCAGATCTCCGTCAGCGTAATTGCAAGGCTCGTGCAGGAGAGCCTGGGCAGCTTTGCTTTGCATTTAGGTGGAGAAACGGAAAGTTGCTCGTCAGCAGCATTTGCTGCGAGCCTTGCTCTGAATTTGGGGAAATCGGACGTCGAGCTGCAGCGCTGCTCTCCCCGTGCTGGCAGCGGGGGCCTGGGACGAGCCTCCAGCGGCAGCCTGGGTGCCGGTGCTGGGACGCTCCCAGGGCCTCGCTCCCCAGGGCTCATTAGTTACACTGAAAACGGCTTTATTCGGACCTCTGCCGTGTCCCCACGCAGCTGTGGCTGCCGGGAACCCGGCGGTGACGCTGCCTCTCCATCCCCGTCCCTCTGCAGAGCCTTTCCTCTCGCTGCTGCTGGTGGTGACAGAGGTGGATTTCTCCCTGGACCTGCAGGTACGGTGACGAACCGGCGGGGTGGTGGCCGGCACACGGCTGCCGGCGCGGGGCCCCGGCCGCTTCCTCGCCGGGACCCATGGCGCTGACGCTCCTTTGCAGAACTGCAGCTTCTTGGACGAAAGCTGGCTGCTGCCGGTAAGAGCTCGTCTTTCCCCGGAGCCGTGCTTCCGCCACTTGGCCCTCGCTGAAAAGTCAACCGAGGGAGCTAAGGAATGATGTGGCGGGGAGGGACGGCCACGCGGCTCTCCGCCCGGCCGCAGCCGCGGGCGAATTGGCTGAGGGTCACCAGTAGCAGCAGAGCCGCCCCTGCCACCGAGGTGGGATCCTGCCGGGTGCCTGCGCTGTCACCAGGAGCAGATCCCAGCATTCCTGGGAGTAAAAGCAAGCAAGAGTAGTACCCAGGCCTAAATTGCTGACATAAATCAAGTTTTCCCATGCTCCCTTCCCTGATTTCTTGCCAGAAAATCCCCATTTCCCTGGGCTGGCACAGGTGACGAGTCAGTTGGTTTCGCTCTTGGTTTTGCTCAGTGAAATATCGGTGCATGTATTGAGAACAGTGGGGATGCCTTGGTGTCTTTTAAAAATGAAGAGCATTCCTCTCCTGCCTTTTTAACCCAAAAGAATCCCCAAAAAAGCTCGAGGCGGCTTTGGGGCTGGTTACGGCGTGTGCCGAGCTGCGGCGCTGCTGCAGAGGCTGGGATCCCGCTGGCTTTTGGGCATTTCTAACAGCGAGTGCTCCCGGCCGAACTGGCCGCGTTTCGGGTCCCTGACTAATGCGATGTGACACTAAGTGCTGCCGCAAACGGCGGCGGCCCTGGGGAGGGGCGGCAGCGCTCCCCCGCCTGCGTGGGGACGCGTGGGGCGAGGGAGGAGGGCTCATGGCTGAGTTAAGGGTTCTCCCGCTGCTTTGCCATCCCAGCCACCCTGCAGGTTTGTCCCGCCCGGGCCTGGGCACAGCCAAATCCCGGGAGAGGACAGGGACAAGCAGGCACTGCTGGCCCCAGCCCAGCCTGCGGCACTGGGGACCGACCTCTGCCCGGGCTCCTGTAGCCCTGGTTTGGCACCAGTGCCAGAAATGACCCAGGGCAAGGGGTCCCCATCCTCCTCCTCACCCTGGTGACGCTCCTTGGGTGTCCTGTGGCCGTTGCCAGGGCCACTGTCACCGGCCACTCTCTTCCAGGTGTCCATCACTTACGAGACGGTCCCATGCCGAGCGCTGGGGATGGTGCTCAGGTAGGAGCCCTGGGTCCTCCTCTCCGCTCTCCAGCGGGATCTGGACACCCTGGCACTCAAAACCCCCCAAAAGGGGGAGATAAACACCCCGCTGAGAGCATCGGGGCTGTCGCGGGTGCTTTTCTCCCCATCGGCTCAGCCTCGCTGGTATCTGCTGTCCACGGGGTGGCTTTTCCCTGCCTCCGCGTTATCGGTGAAGCATCGCTGATGGTACGAAAGGGCTGGGGGAGCCGGGCTGGGTCCCCGGGGCTGAGCCGGGGCTCGGCCGCACCCCCAGGTACGTGGACGGCCGAGTCTTTGTCACCGAGGTGCTCCCCGAGAGCCAGGCGGAGGTGGACGAGGTGGTGCTGGCCGGCGACATCCTCGACGAGATCAACGGCTGCTCGCTGAGAAACGCCTACAGCGGGCAGGTGGGTGGGCACGGAGGCTGGCGCATCCCCCCCTCTCCTGCCCCCCGTCCTCCCCTCTGCTTCCCCCTGCTCCCTCCAGGCCGGGGCCATGCTGCAGAAGCTGAAGGGAGAACCGCTCCGCTTCCGCCTGCTGCGGTGGCGCTGGCACGACGGCGGGGTCTACGAGCCGCTGCTGCCCTACCTGAAGGTCCTGAAGGAGAAGGAGCCCCGCTTCCAGCTCCAGCGCGGCCCCCGGCACGGGGGCGAGGGGGAGCCGCGGGGGCTGCAGGGGGGCAGGTAGGTCCGGCACCACGGGGAGCCCCCAGGCTGGGGGTCCCGGCATCGCCGCAGCCCCGTGCCCGCACTGTCCCCGGTCTCCGCTCAGGGCCTCTGAAGCCTCCCCGTGGCCTGGGGGCAGTGGGGGCTGCGAGCATCTTCCCCTGCGAAGAGGAGCAGGAGGAGGCGCGGGGTCCGTGCTCTGATGCCCCCGAGCCCTTTTCTCCCCAGGCTGCTCTACAACCTGCGGTACCTGGGCCGGACCTGCGTTGGGAAGGTGAGGCGATGGGCCGGAGCCATGCCTCGGGGTAAATTGTCCGTTCTGGGTTGCTTTTCCCGTGCCCGTGCGTTATTTCCCTCCTTCCCTCTCCCTTTCAGTATGGTGGCAAAGAGGTGCTGGACCGGGCCATCCCCGCCGTGCTGGAGAGGCCCTCGGCCGCGCGGGTGAGCGAGGCGGCGGGGGGCATCCCGGGAAGGGCTCGGGGAGAACACGGCAGGGAAATACGGTCTCTGCCCAGGGATATTTTTTTTTTCCTGCCGGCTCCAGGTTCGCTTGGCTGAGTACTTGACACCCCCCAGCCCTGTGGGGTTTCTTTCTGGGTAGAAGCATCTCTGCAGCCGGGATAGGAAAGTGCATTAAGGAGAAAAAAAAATTGCAACAGCCAACGGGGGGAGGCTGAGCCTGGCTCCAGGGGTGCTTTAGGGCTCGGTCGCTGTTGCTTGAGCCTTTGGGGGCTGGTTGTGAAGCGACTCCGGTGCGAGAGCAGGGGGTGGTGACAAAAAAGGGCAGCACAGAGAAAAACTCCTTGAAAAAGCTGTGCTTGACTGCACTTTGTCACCTCCGCTGTGGACTAATCTCTGTCTGGTGAGTGCCTTGTTAGAAACAGAGCTCGGGCGCTGTGGTGATCGGGGCTCTTCCCCTCCCTCCCCACGCAGGAGGTTTTATTTGATGTGAAGGAAGCAGAGGTCCTCGCACGGGAGAAGACTTCTTCCAAGGTGAGCGAGCGACGCCCGAGGGCCGGGGGAGGGCGGTTACGGGAAAACCGGTGGCTCCCGAGGCTGGCGGGGTCGCGGCGCTGGTTTAGACCGGGAACAGGGCCGAGGGGCCCGGCTGCAGCCCCGACGCCGTCCCCGTCCTGTCCCCGGCGCAGCTCCTGTGCCGCTGCCCCTACCCCGCCATCTCCTGCGTCGGACGCCGCGTGGGCGGCAGCAGCGTGTTCGCCTTCTGCGTGGCGTAAGTGCCGCCCGCGGGCCGGGGAGGGGGCGCGGGGCCTGGAAAATGAGCGAGCGCGGCCGGGACCCGCCGCGGGGTCTCTGCTGCGGTTGCAAGGCCGGGCTGGGCTTTCGGAGCCGCGCTCTCTGCCGGCGAGCGTACGCGTGTCCATTTTTAGCGCTTCCCCGGAGAGCCCGGACGGGAGCGCCTTCGACTGCCTGGTGTTCGCGGCGCGTTCGGAGCAAGAATGCGAGGAAATCGTGGGGCGAATGGGTGAGGGGGCGGTTTCTGCCCGCGGGTCTCACCGCGCGCTCGCGGAGCACCAGCAATTGCTGTTCGGGTCCGCCACCTGCAAGCTCGGACTTAATTTCTGTTTGTTGAGGTTACTGAGATGAAGAGAGACTTTGGTACGGTTTTCTGGTGGGTTTGGGGTTCGTGTTGGGTTTTGGGTTTATTTTTCTTTTTTTAGGCACCGCTAGACAATGATTTTATTTTAGGAAACAGCTTCTAGGCATACCCAGATGGTTCATTGTTTCCACTAAGAACTTGGAGGAAACATTGTTTTCGAGGGATGTTATTTTAAACCGGGCTTTTCCTGCGGGAGCCCAGCCTGCCGCCGCAGCTGAGCACCAGCATTCAGAAATCCCATCACTTGGGCTTCTTATTTTTTAACCTGCCTAAGCGCAAGCTTGGGGCTGCGCAGCTTACACAGCTCCTGGGCCACCGGGTTTCTCGTGGGGCCACCCCCGGCCAGGGTCCCCCCCCGCGGGCGAGCGGCTCGGGACCCCTTAGCGTCGGCTGGAGTTGCCGAGCCGGCGCTTAACTCCGCTCCAGCAGTTAAGTGGACAACATAGATGCAAGGAAATGGGGTTTAGCAGTGAGGGAAATCCCTGTTTAGAACCTAATCTTGGCTCCCTTTGGAGCACGCGTTCAGCAGCGCCGCGGCGGAGGCGGGAAGGGCATTCCCGGGGCCGCGGTGGTGCCGCGCGCAGTAAGGCAGACGCCCGTTCCCCAGCCGCAGGGTTTAGGCGCACGGCCTGGTCCGTCTGAGGAGGGAGAGCCCCGGCCCTCGCCCGCCGCCGCCCTTCGGCCGCCGGGAACGCCGCCGCCTCTGCCACGGCCCGCTGGAGTTCCTTCATTGAAATAAATCCCGCCGAGCCGGCCGAACCGCTTCCCCGTGCCGCTTCCCTGCGCCGGCGCCCGGTCTCTAAGATGTAAATGGCAATTACCGGTGCCACAGCCTGGCCAGGCCCGGCTGCTCAAGCCAGGCCTGCCTGAGCCCAGCCCAGAGCGCGAGGGCCAGGGTTTGGGCCTCACCCCGTCCCATCGGAGGTGGGAAAGGGGGGTCCTGCGGGGCGCAGCCCCAGGCCCGGCAGCTCCGCGTTGGGCAGAGCCATGCCACCGCACCGAGCTTCCCCTGCGCCGGAGGAGAGGAAAAGCCAAGCTCTGGAGTCGCGCCTCAAGAGCTGGTGCAGGCAGGTAGCTAAGCCCGGCCTAGGCCGGGCCTCCGCAGCCCTCCCGGGGCGGCCGGGGCAAGCTCCCCGCGCTACCGCCAGCCAGAACCCGGTTGCCACAGCTGCGGTCGCGGCTCGCGGGCATCTACTGCCGAGCGAGGAGAGGAAGCTTCTTCCAGCCCATGCGAACCAAATGACAGAGACTCCTCACATGTGAATGTAAAACATTTAATTTAAAAATGTTGACACTACAATATATAAAATAGCTATTATAAATGCACATAGTGTATTCTATAGCTGCCAGGTTTACGTTTTTAGGAAACTGTAAGTTACACTGTGGTTAAGACTTGTAGCTTCACCCTCTGAAAAAGTCCACATTTGGTCACAGTGATGTATGGTCAGACTAACAGCCCCAATTGTTAAACACTTGGATCAAGTCATAACCAGTTTTATTGCAAAAGGACCCTGTACACATTTATATCGATTCTAGTACCTTACAAGTTTAGCTACCCAACAAGTCATTAACATACAGAAACATGCATGAGAAGCAAGAAAGATCACCCATCCCTTCTGCATATTAGCAACTTGTCACTCCCGAGCAAGACGGCTCGCATCACTGAGGTTTGTGTGAACAGTCACTTTGAGCATTCATCCTGAGTGAAAGATGGAATGACTTAAGTACAAATGCAACATATTATAAACAATTTCTTACAAAAAAGTCACAAATTAAAACCAAAGTATTTTACAGAATTTACTACAAAACACCATAAAAACAGCCTTCACTTAAGCCCTCTCCCCCCGTATCCTGCGAGCCAACTGGATGTCTTTGGGCATGATGGTGACTCTCTTGGCGTGGATGGCGCACAGGTTCGTGTCCTCAAACAGCCCCACCAGATAGGCTTCGCTGGCCTCCTGTTTCAAGAGCACAAGAAGAAATGGCGTTAGAAACCCTCAGCGAAGCACGCTCAGCGCCGCGAGCGCCGGGGCCCCGCTAGCGATACCTGCAGCGCACCGATGGCTGCACTCTGGAACCTCAAGTCCGTTTTGAAGTCCTGGGCGATTTCCCTCACCAGCCGCTGGAAGGGCAGCTTGCGGATCAGCAGCTCCGTCGATTTCTGGTAGCGACGGATCTCACGGAGGGCGACGGTGCCCGGCCTGGGTGGAGGAGGGAGGAGGGAGCGGGTGAGCCGGGGCAGGGGCTGCGGCAGCGCCGGGCCGGGCCGGGCCGGCGGCCTTACCTGTAGCGGTGAGGCTTCTTGACGCCGCCGGTAGAGGGGGCGCTTTTCCGGGCCGCCTTGGTGGCCAGCTGCTTGCGCGGAGCCTTCCCCCCGGTGGACTTGCGGGCGGTCTGCTTTGTACGGGCCATTTTTCTTCACTTACCTACGGGGGACAGGCAGGCGTGACACGGGGCCCAGCTCGCCCCATCCCCGCGGCGGCGGGGCCCGCCAGGCCCAGCGACCCGGTGCGCGTTCCCCCTCCCTCCACGTCCAATCCCCTCAAGCCCCAGAAGCGGCAGATGTCGGCGAGCTGCCCCCCCCTCCCCCGCCGCTGAGGCGGGCAGGCGGCCAGCGGCCTCCCCGGGGAGGGGGAGGAGGAGTCACGGTTCCCCCCTCCACCCCCGCTCCGCGTCGCGTCGCGGCCCGGCCTCTCCCCTCCCCGGGGGAAGCGGCCTGAGTCACGCCGCCTCCTTCTTCCTCCCGGGCCGCCCCGGGGAAGGGGGATGGGAACCGGCCGTGACTCAGGGCACGTAGACAAGGCCCGGCCTGCCCGCCGGGCTCCGGCAGGAACCGAGGCCGCCGAGGGCCCCGCAGCCCCGCCGCCCGCCACGGAACGCGCCCGCCGCCCGCCACTCACCGCTGGGAGAAGAGGGAAGCACCGGTACCGGTAGCGCTGCGCACCGAAGCCTGCGCTGCTCCTGCCGCGACCCGCTCGGCAGCCAACCACCCCCTCACTGCGCCCTCCCCGCCGCGGGGACCCGCCTTTTATAGCGGGGGCGGCACACGGCGCGGTGACCTCACAATGCCTGGAAGCAGCGCGCCCTACCATTGGCCGGGACCTCCGCCGGCGCCGTGGCGTCACGACACACAAAGGCCGTGCTCCGGTTCCTCGCCGCTGATTGGGCGCATGCCCGGCCGCTGATTGGTTCTTAAAGTAGGCGTCCGATTGGGTACTGTGAGCCGAGAAGGGGCCAATCGACGGCGGGCGGGCGCTCTGCGCGCTGATTGGACGAAACGGGGCAGGGTTTGGATCCTACCCTTTGTTGCAAAGCTCCACAATGGGAAGTCAATAGGAGCGGGGCGAGCGGCGGCGGGGCGCGGCGGGGCGCGGGGCTCCCCCGGGCACCCCGCGCCCGCCCCCGCCGCCTGCCGCCCGCCCCACGCCCCCGCCAGAAAGCGCCTTTCCCGGCGCCTGCTGCGGAGGCGCCCGGCGGGGGGCTGCGAGCGGCGAGGGCCGGGCCAGGCCGCGGGGCCGCCGGGGAGCGGGGGGCGGCGGCGGGGCTGCCCCCCTCGCCGCCTGCCCCGGGAGCCGCCGGTGCGGTGGCGGGCCCCGTCCCCCCCGAGCGAAGCCCCTGGCGGGGGAGCAGGCTCCGGCGTTTCTCGCCCGGTTCCGCGGCCGCAGCGGCCCGGGGCCGCCGGTGGCGGGACCCGGCTCGGGGCCGGGCAGCGCTGCTGGCCCCTCGCCCCCCGAGCGTCGGGGCGAGCCCGACCCTCGGCCCTGGGGAGGCCGCCGCCCCCGGCAGCCGGCCCGGGGCACGCAGGGGCTGGGCTGCGCCCCGAATCCCCCGGCTTCGCCTTCAAACTCCCGACGCTAAAGCGAACCGCAAAGTTTCCCTGCGAGCAGGCAGCCAGAACCCCACGTTCCCTGCTGGTAGCACCTAGGAAGATACATGGCAATTAAATAAAAAGGCTGTCTTTCAGGGGAAGTTGCCGCCTTGAGTTACACCTCGCCATACATTACTATTTCATCGTATTTGTAGCGAGTGGTGGGAGCGGAGGCAGGTCCCTGCGCCGCGGGAAGGGTTCCTCCATCGGGAGAACGGGGCCGAACGCCCCGCGGTTGGAGCGCGCGGGACGCGGAGCGAACGCACCCAGGCGCCCGCTTAACGCGCCGCTGCTAAAGGCACCCGCGAGCTCCGCAAACCGGGGCGCAGCTGCCGTCGCCCCGGCGCCGCGGGAGGGTTTTGCATCCTCCCCAAACGCGTGCGTCTCTCGGGCCGAGGCCCGGCGCGGCGGGCAGAGCGAGGAGCGCGGCTCCTCCGCCCGCCCGGGTACGTCAAGCAAACGGGCGCCAACATGGTGCGACGGGACCCTCGCGCGTGCCAGGGCCGGAGCGACGTCGCCTCCTGCGCATCTCTGCTCCTCGTTTTCAGGTTAATTTTCTTTCCCGTAAAGGAAAACATTAATTATTTATCAGTGACAAAAAATCTGCGTATCGAGAGTGACTGGGGAGGTGCAGGTAAACAGTCATCGCACCATGTGGGTTTCGGAAATGCTGAAGTGAAGAATTCCCCTTTCACCTCAGTTGTTCACACTTCGGAAGAAGAAATCTAGAAACCTGTTCTGATGTAACAGCACGTACTTCGATGCGTTATTTTTAAGAGCGTACTCCGCTGTCGCTGATGCCGGGAGACCGGTGCTTAGTGTTTGTTACCAGGAGCGGAGAGGCTCCCGAGATATTTCCTTTCCCATGGCTTTGTAGCGCTGGCTGCTTACGCCTCTAATTTTAGAGATATTTTTGATTTTTCGTTCTCTTTAAGACTGGAGAAAAACTCTGCATCCTCTTGGATGAAACGGGCTGAGGGAAAGGCAGAGAAAAGCTGGAGAGAGCGGACGAGCGCGCATTACCAAGGACCCGCGCAAAGATGGGAGCGAATGCGCCCTGGGCGCTCGGAGCTGCTGTGTCCCGAGCGTTTCCCTGTTGCCTGGCCGAGCGGGCGGCGAGTCGTCCCGACCGTGAAACGAAAGCGAACTGGAAGAGGAAACGGTGTCAGTACTGGATTGTCCATTAAACATCAGCGCACACGGGTTCGAGGCCGTGGTTTCCGAATCCCTGCGCACAAAGCGCACGTTTTTTCCGTGTGATTCGTTGAGAATCGAAGGGTTTTTTCTGGGGGTTCATCGCTGACAGTGATTTTGTGTTGGGAATACAGGCGGGTATATGTAGATATTAACTGAAATACCTCCAGACGTATTGGCTTACGCAAAGTTGTCCTACGTGACCGAGAGCTGCATAATTACAGTGCTCCAGCCTCCCGTCGAGGGTTGTTAGGTGAATAAGGAGGTATTGATATCCTGTGACTTACTCCTCCAAATGCAGGGGAATAAGCTATTAAATTACCCCAGTAAAAGCCTGCCCGCAGTAGATGCTGAATCAGTGTAAATGAGAATTAAAAAAGTTATTTCCCTCCCCGAACCAGCTGCGCCGGCAGCACGCAGACCAGGCCCGAAAGTTTATTATTAACATCGTTCGCCCCGCACGTGCCGGCAGAGTTAAAAAAAGGTGTTTGCCTTATAAATCCTCGCTGCCCTTTACCACGCAGCTGGAGAATCCCAGCGAGGGAAGCGGTTCTGCGCGGAGCCCAAGAGATCAAAGTCCTATTAAAAGAAGCTCATATAATTTCCTCCCCGGGGAGAGAAGTTAATTTACGGAGGAAGCTCTTGGCATGGGAATTCAGCCACTTCCTTGGACACGGCTCCTTCGGGGGGGGATTGTCTCCCGGGGGAGGACAGGGAGCCTGTGCGATCTTCTGCTGGCCCAGCAGCCGGGGGCCTTTGGTGTCACCTACTCGGAGGTAGGTTCTCCAGGCGGCCCCGCTGGGCCTTCCTCCTCCTCCTCCTCCTCCTCCCGGGGACGGCGGTGCTGCTCCCGGGCACTTCCTGGACGGCGTTGTCCCGCCGGTGCGGAAGGCCGTGGAGCGACGAGAGATGCCAACGCTCAAACAACGCCTTGGCCGGGACGCCGCGCTCCCGCGCCCGCGTTGGGTCCCTGAGGCGGAGGGAAGGAAGGAAGTGAGGCCGCCTGCCACAAATAACTCCCCATCCTCTCACAGGCCTCCCGGCCCAGCCTCCCCCGCGCCCTTCCCCGCCTGCCTGGAGGGGCTCGGTGCCGTCCCCGGGGCCCGGGGCCCTCCCCAGCCTCGGGCCCTTCCTCAGCGTCGGCCCCGGCGACGGCGGCCTCGAAGCGGGCGCGATCCCGCCCCGCCGCTAGGGGGCGCCCTGGCGCGCCGCCGCGCCCCCCCCCCCGCACTACAAGTCCCGTCGCGCCCCCCCTCCCCGCGCGGCAGGAAGTGCGGGCCGCGCCGCCGCGGGGCGCCTCTGGGAGTTGTAGTCCCGCCGGCCCGGAAGCCGCCGCCCGCCGCGTCCCGGGTTGGCGGAGCGCGCCCGCGCGGCGGGACTACAACTCCCACCCCGCCCCGCGCACCGGGGCGGCAATGGCGGCGGCGGCGCCTGCGCGCGGCGCCCTCCGTGCGGACCGCGCAGAGTGAATAATAAAGGTCTCCTCGGCGGCGGCGGCGGCGGCGGTAGCGGAAGGCAGGAGGCATGTCCAAGGGCCCGGTGGCGAGCGGCCCCGCCGCGGCCGGGCCGGCGAGCGCCGCCAGCGCGCTGCAGGCGCAGCCCGAGAAGCCGCAGCACTACACGTACGTAGCCAGAGCTTCCCCGCCGCCCGCCCGCCCGCGCGCCAACACGCGCCTGACGTCAGCGGGCAGCGTGCGGCACGCGCGCACGGAGACCCCGCCACCCGCCCGCGCGGCACCGGCTGGAACCGGCCCCGACCGGCGCCGACCGGCGGCTCCCGCCCGGGGTGGGGGGGGGCGGCGGGGGCGGGGCGGGGGATGGGCCCTGTGGCGGGGCGGCCGCCATCGCGGCTCCGTCCCCCGCGGCGGGGTCCCTTCGCCCCGGCCCACGCGTGTCTCGCCTCCGGCGGGGAGGCGGCAGGCGTGGCGGTGGTGGCCCCCGGGGCTGTCAGCCCGGGCCTCCGCCCCCTCAGCGCTCCCGGGGGCTCCTCGGGCACCCGCCGAGGGAGGCGGCGTGAGGGGCCGGGGCCGCGCTGCCAGGGGTGGCGGGAGCGGGGCGCCGCGGAGGAGCTGTCGCAGGCGTGCCCGTGAGAAGCGTCCGCCGTAGGGAACCGTGCACCGGGGTGGCGGGCGGCGCTTGTCCTCTTCCCGCCTTTTCTCACGCCGTCGGGTGCGATTCCTCTGCGAAGGCAGCGCGGTCGGTGCCCATCGCCTCGTGGTGCCCATCGCCTCGTGGTGCCCATCGCCTCGTGGTGCCCATCGCCTCGAGACGATGCCTCGGTGACGGCTCGTTGCTGGAACGTGTCTTCCCTAAGCAAAACATAGCGTTTCGCAGCGTCGTCCCAAGGATACGCGACCTGGAGCTCGGGGCGTGTGAACTTGGCCTGCGACAAGTTGTTTGGGTTGGAGGTTGTGGCGGTGGTATTCAGTTCTTCTGCGCTAGGGATAACGGGGTGGATTGAGAGTGAGCGTCCTCTTTGTGAGGATGGGCGAGCGATGGCCATGTAATGGATGGAAATAGGTCAGGTGCTCCCCGTCCTCCTTATAAGAAAAAAGTTTGGGACTGTTCCTTGCGAACAAAATACGTGTGCCGAACTGTCTGCCCTTATCATTTTAGGGTGTTGTCCGCATACAGGAAAAATGTTGTACAAATTACCCGTATCTCTGGCTGGTGTTGATGCCCCCGCCCAAAATGAGAAGGGCAGGTTCGGAGTGTGGTCTGTGTTCTTTTAGTTTGCTTTTTCATAAAGTTGGTGACGGGCTTCTTCCCTGCCTTCACACTCTGGTACGCAGAATAAAAAGAGCTGCAAGAAGTGCAGAGGCCTGGATCCGTACAGCCCGTACGCCTGCTGCAGGGATCGCAGGCTATTTGACGTCCTCTTCCTTCAGGCTGCTCGGAATACCGAGTCTGTGGCAGAACGAGGGCTTGTAGGTGGTATCTCCATCGTGAAGATCCTGTTGTGATCTTCAGGGAGCTGGCAAGCGACAGCCTCATAGGTTACTTAATTTCTGGTGGTGTCTACAGTTAAAATTTGGCCGCCTTACAGGAGCGGCTGGGATGAAGGAGCCTGCTAGGACCGGTGCTGTGGTGGTAAAGGAGGGTACAGGACCTGCCCTTCGAGGTGGCGTTGCACCAGTGACAGAAGCAGTCGGTCAAAAGCGAGGGGGGGGAAAACCCCAGGTGACAACGAGATGAGGTAGAGAGATTGCAAGTACACTAGGGAGAGGAAGACAAAGGTGATAACACAGCTAAGCATGACCATGGAAACAAGGATATCAAGGATTAGGAAAGAAACAGTGGAAGAAAGAGTTCAAGAAATGGGAGGAGAAGGAGGAAGATCAGGACCCGGTAGCTGAAAAGGACAGCGTGGAACAAAGGTGATGGTGCAGTTAGCTTCTTTCCAGAGGGCAAAACGTGTATTTTCAGATGGATGCTAAAAATACTTCTGTGAAAACGGTTGCAGAGAAGCTGAACAACCATAAGTGAAGGATGGGCTTGGGGGCTGCAGTGCTGACAGCGGGATGTGAGCCATACTTTGAAAGTCTTGGATTTGTACGCTAGGTCACGTCATACTGTAAACCTCCTCCCGATAACATATGGGAACTTATTTGGTGGTCGTTTATGTGAACAAGTTGTATGTTGTCAAAATGTAAATATTTTCTTCCTTTTTTTTTTTCCCTTAAATATAGTTTGTTTCCATAAAATGACATGAAGGTTACAAGTTGTAAACTCAAGTAAGCTTAATTATCTGCATACTTTGCTGTTCCCTGGGGACAGGCAATCTGGTGCTGGGGATCTCTGTCTTGGAAAGTTTGGGTTGTATTTGTTAGGAAATGTTCCAGTTTCCCTCAGTGTCGATTTCTACGCTTGTATTTGCATGAGATTTTTAGGTACTTTGAACGGCAGCTCTAGATCCTGCCAGGAAGCCTTTATATTTGTTCTAGATGTACAGCAAGAGAAAATCTGAAAAAAGTAGAGTTATCGATGCTATCTCACACCTTTGGCGCTGTTTGCTAGCGGAAGAAGAGCCTAAAAAACTCCTTTGATTGTGTCCTTGGTAGCAGTTGTAGCGTGCAGCTAGATACTACCGGAGACCAAGTCGTCCTGGTACACGCCAAACTTTACTGTTGAATTATGAATGGCGTGTTTCTCATCTGCGGATCTGGTATTCTGTTTGTAGAATTTAAGTGAGTAATGAAATACTCAACAGCTGCTGGCGTGTTCTCTCTGGGTTGCTGGATTAGAGGTTTCGGCGGGTGGCTGTTCCTCGCCGTCCCGCAGCTCCCGGAGCAGGATGAGGCCGGCGTGTTCCTCAGCACAAGCGGGTGAGATGGGCTCGTTTCTGGGGTACCCGCGGGCTGGCGCGGCTTTGATCCGCTTCGGGCGATGTGCTCTGCAGGGGTTAGCTGGTTGCTCGTAGTGGGAAGTGGATTTGGTTTGGGTAAGCTGCGTCAAACCTCAACTAAGTATTGACTTTGCACCGTTTCTTAGCTCTAGCTGGCATGGTTATTTTTGTGTGTATCTATCTCTGTCTTTAATGTGTTATCTACAGATGTGGATAGAGGCCGAGTTCAAAGAAACTGAAAGCAAGTGATCAGTCACTCGGAGTTGTAGATACTGGGTACTGTGGTGTACGTTTGGTTTTGGTACAGTCGATCCATTCGGCTGTTGCCGTCTTCATTGGTTTTCAGTCAGGCTGGGCTCTTTAATTGTGAATTGTCAAGATTGTATCCACCGCTCGGGCGTTTATCGATCCGGCAGAGTTTAGATAAGTGAAAGTGGAGCAGTCCTTTGTTCACTGTGCATTCACCTGGAAGTCAGACAGTTTAATAACTCTGCGGGAAAGCAAACGTTCGGGTGAAGGTAAATTAAGCCATTTAAAAAAAAAAAAAAAAAAACCAAAAAACAAAGAGCGCCTTCATTCTAGTCTATTCAAAATACACACACTCAAAAGCAGCGTTGAAAATATTCTGATTTAGGTGATAAACTCTTCGGAACACAGATTTGTTGGGCATAACCCAGATCATCACTACTCAAGATAATTCCCTTGAGCGTGCCCGTCTTAAATGCGAGCAGCCATCCTGTAAATAAACTGCAGGTTTCCGCGTCCCCGCAGGCTGTACCCTCGCTTGCGTTCTGGACCGAGATGCCTGGGAGCGCATCCTGTCCTCCTTTGTACCACAGCGAGATAAGCTTTGCGGTTATGCCTTTGCAGCATAAAAGACAAAAACCGCGTCTTTCCTTTTGCGCGAGGGGAGGAATTGTGGGAAATTCCTGAAAGATTAGTACCCTGTAAGTAGTGCTAGAGCTGCGTCCACGTGGCTGGTCGTGCTGTCGTGTTAGCGACTGCTGGCTTGCGCTCCCCCGAGCTTTATCTTGCAACCGTTTCGATGCCAGCCGTTTGGAGGTAGAGGGACTAGCGCACTTGAGCGAAGGACGTTTTAAGTGGGGGTGAAAACCAGGTTGGCGCAATGGTTGAGTTGTAGCTCAGATCAAAGGCATTTTTGTATCTGCGTGTTTTTGAGTAGTGCCTTGTCTGGTGGTTTCTCAGCCTTAAATAGGAGCTCTGATTAGGACAGCGAAGGAAATGTGGGTGAGGAAGAAATAAAAATAGCGAGATCATAGGTGGACTTGGATTTCAATGACGAGTTTGCATGCGGAGTCTTATTTACCTCAAAATCTCATGTTTAAATTCTTACTCGAAACCAATGGCACGCAAAAACACACCTCGAAGCATTTGTAGTAGCAGAGAGTAATCCTTATCTTCTTATCAGCGGACAGTATCTTATCACTGGCAGGGCAAACACGGCATGTCCGATCTCAAATGTGCAGACCGACTGTCTGTGGGAAGAAGACCAAAAACCAGATGTGTAGCTAACACCTTTTCGGGGTTGTTGCTTTTTTTGTGAGTGGCTTGCTCTTCTAGGGCCCCGAGCGTTTGTCTGCCTAGTCTGTTAGCTTACACTTCCCACGTGCTTGAATTGGGTGGTCTTCGCAACCTAGCGAATACATTTAGGCTTTTGAAATTGTTTTTAGAAGCCTTTTGTGTTCTTTTTAAACCATCAGAACTCTTAAAATAACAAACTGTTGCCCTAATTCTGCTTTGGTTTTACTGGTGACAACCCTTAGATTAGTAAGCTGATGTGGACTTAGACAAAAATAGAAACTGTCCCTGTTGTTTAAACAAAACAAACAAACAAACCAACCAAACAAAAAACCCCACAAACAACCCAGAAAACAAAAACAACGACAACAAAAAACCCCCATGCATTTTTAGGTTTCAGATCTGGTAATACCCTCGGAGATAGTTAGGAAAGCACAGAATAAGTCAATACTTCTAAGCCAGGGACTTACCAGCAGTCTACTACATCGTTACGTGTAAATGGCAGCTTATCAGGCAAGGATAAGCTGGTTATTATTGCTGTTTTTTAGGTCTGTGTGAACTTCACTGAATACAAGTCCACTGCAAACTGGTATTAGGAAGTGTGAATCGTTAGAGGAAGCTGGAAATATAAAGTACGGGAGCGTGAACAGGAAGGGCTGCCTTCGCAGGCTGTGCTTACCGCCGAATGCTGAAGAACAGCCCTCCAGATGGTACGGTGCTTCAGAGGATGAGTGTTGCAAGCGGGCGGCCTGAGAGAGGGGCTGGGGGGCGGCGGGGGTCCTTTGGCCCCATCGGTACGGGCTCGGGGCAGGACTGCGCTGTCCTGCTGACCAGCGCCCGTGCTGGGGCCGTAAGGTATTTCTCCCTTCTGTTGGAGTGGGACTGGAGCTGTGGTTTGCTTGCTACGTCTACACTTAGTGAGGGAGTATTTTTGTACATCAAAAGTGGCAGGGAATTCACATACAGATAACGGCTGTATAGGTGGCATATAAATACTTTGCAGAGTGAAAAGCTTCATGTGCTGCTTTGATGTTTTCAGAATTAGTTTTGGTTTGGCTGGGCTTGCTATTTCAAAAATCCAAAACTCTCTGAAAGAGGAGAGGGATTCAGTCATGCAGAATTGTTCCAACTTGGAAAATGGTTCTTCCCATTTTTTTATTAAAAAAAAAAGTATTATGTTAATGCTTATACGTTGCTTACATGAGCATATAGGACAGTTTTTTGTGGCATGGGAGACAAAATTAAAATTAATAATTCTTTTAGAAAACCTCAGAGCTTAGAGTTTCCCATCATATCATTTTTTTCTCATTTTGTAGGTTTATGTGTTGTCTAATATTTTTTATATCGTGCGGCTTTATTTTAAGGAAAATTCTGTTGGAATTCAGTATTTTCTTTTCTTTAGATCTATTCTTTCCACCAGAATAAGGTTTTTCTAACTTCTATGAGCAGCTGAAACGTGCAGCCGCCTTGTTACAAAGGGTCTGACCAGAGTCCTCTGGAAAATCTTCTGCAGCGCGTACGGCATTTGTGCCTCGCCGTTTGCTGGCCGTCACTGCCCCGGCCACGACGCGGCAGGAGGGAATGTGTCAGTGCATCCGCTCATCGCGCTGCTGTGAGGCATGCTGGCGTGAGCTAACCGCACTGGTAGGCTGCATTAATATACCCGGCTGTGAACTGGGGCCGCTGGAGAGCAGGCACCCGCTCCCTTCTCTTAACCCTGCTGTGAGGAGCTGCCCTTTCTGAGAGAGGAGCAAAATAAAGAGCTGGAGCAATTATGTCTTAACTTGCTGCGTCGGGGCTCGTGAGAACCTGCTTGTCAGCACCCTAAGAGCTACGTTCATTTTCAGAGGATGCCAAGGTAGAGTTTTGGTCTTTCCATTAACTTTTTCTTTTGGCTTTTTAAAAAGTCATAAATCTTTCTGAAAGCACAAGAGACGGGGCTGAAAGAGATGCTGAGAAGTTACCTGGTCCGTCCCTTTGCCGAACGGCATCACCGATGTCTGGACTGTTCCTAAGAATTTTTTGTCTAACTGTTGCTTTTTTTTAACATCGCGTCAGTTAGCTTCCTCCTTAAAAACTCCTTAAACTAGATTTTGGTGAAATGGTGGACTACTAGAGGGAGACAGTCACAGAGGTTTCTATCTTATAAAGACTTTGTAAACTTTTTGTAACATTCAGCACATCGCTTGCAAATGGGGTGCAAAGCCGTTACTGAAAGCTGTGCCCTGTGCGTGCACGGAGCCAGCCAGCAGTTCCCCCGGTGTCCTAAATTAATGAATGGCCACGTGCCAGCAGGCTGGGGAGCAAGTGCAATTTCTCAGCTACCTTTTTTCCCTACTTTATTGAGAGATAGTTTGTCTTTTGTATCGGGGCAATCAAAAATGCAAAGCCTCACCGGGAGGGTCCATGGGGAGATGCTAAAGGCTTGTACTTTCTCAAACTCCACCTCGGGATGACAGCCAGTTTAGATGCTTGTGGTGATAATTTCCTCAGCAATCTCCGTCTTGTGTATTTTGATCAGTGCTTGATGCAGTTAATACCAGTTTGACATTTGAAATATCAGTTGGAATGAATGTTCCCTTGAAATGAATACCAACAATTTCTTCTCTTCTTAGCTTTGTTGCAGGCTGTCTTCTGATTCAGACGCCCTCACCCTGCCGTAGCGTTCATTCAGGTTTAGGTGGTTATTGTTACAACGAGAAAAGTTCTAGGTTTTCTTTGAAAGAAATATTTCGGTTTTAAGTGTTAAAGTGCAACGATGGCGATAAAAGTGCTAGTGCACTGAAAAGCTTGATACTGGCCTGATTCTTATCTCTTATTAAAAGTCAGAGACGTTTAATTGGATATAGTTGTCAGAACACTGCCAGAAGAGAAATGTATACCAAGTTTGTGGTCAGACACGAAAAATCTTAGGCCATCCCCAGCTACCTGTTGGTCAAAAATTGCAAATACATTTCAGTAGAGCATACTGGATATTAAGAATGATGGCACTGTTAATTACAGTGAAGAAATTAAGGTTGGATTACTTTTTATCATCGTACGCCCAGAATTTCTTTAGATTAATAAACAGTCATGAACATACGGAAAGGGAAACAGTTTCTTGAAACTATACCTGATGAATATCTGCAAAAATCTGACTTAATTAAAGTCAATATTGTTTTACTCGTTAGCCTTCATCCTCAGCATGTCACCACGGTTCAAAAAGAAGCTGTCGGTCCACACCCAGTACGCTCAGAGGTGATTTTTCTCCTCTAATTTTCAATAGCCTGTGAGCTTTCATTAATAGCGCTTGAATATTGCCATCATCGCAGAAATAAAAACAGCAGGTGCCTCAGGGCAGTTGCGCGGCTTTACAGCAACAACAATAAAAAATATTGTTTGCACATGTAAAATATCTTGAGAGTGCCACCAGATTTATTCGTGTATCGATTAGTCAAAGTGGGACTTGGGAAGTTGTGGTAGAGCCTGGGATTTGCCTGCTTTCCCCTTGGTGGGGAGCTGGAACGCGTCCCCATGTCCGCGTACCCGTTTGAGGCGCCGTCTGCCGTGGACTCCTGTAGCGGGGCTGCTTTGGACCAGTCCATCCCTGTGCGTAAGACTTTTATTCCAAGGCGTGCCTGCCTTATGGAGCGTCGAAAGAGTCCGCTGGGCTGTAGCAGGCGCGGATGAAGTCTGATATGAGTGCTGAACGGACAAGAAAATCGATTGAATGGCTGGCATTGATTCTTCAACATCAACCAGTAAGAGCTGGCTTTTATCTTTGTGCTGGCGCATGTGTTATGGGATGCAGGTTCCTGCTTGTTAGATAATCACTGTGTTTGGTTTGAAACTCACAACAGAAAATGTCTGTTCACAAATGTAAGCCTTTCCAAAGAGGCTGCTGCAAATCTGGTTGGCACTTAACCTGAGAAGAAGCAGATGCCGTTTCATTTGCAAATGCAGATGGGTCTGGATGAGAGCACTACAGATCCGTCATTTCTTGTGGAGCTTTGGTTTTCTGGTTTTGGTCCAGCATAAGTATAGACCTTCATACAGTTCATATACTGCCTTAAAGCTGTTGTGAGTATGGGGCTGCAGTTGGTCTACGAGCTGCTTGTTGAATCGTGAGGGTTCTTGGGGTGGTCAGGAGAAGGAAGGCTGCTGCGCTCTATTGCTGAAGCACCGCAAGGCGTTGAAGGTTAGCTGCCTAAAAACGTTTCATAAAAATCTGTAGCTGAAACCCAGAGCTGTGTAATGGCTTGTATGGAAATAATATTTTTCTGAATTACCCTTTACGGATTCTTACATGTGGGATGTTTTGTTTTAGGGAACTAGCAGAGTGAGTAACACAAGTTTTAAAACAGCCCGGCCCTGTTCCCAGCCTTCACTAGTGTTTCTACAGTTGCTCGCCCTGGGTAGGCTCTGTCAGCGATTGGGTCGCTGGTGGGCGAAGTACAGTGCGGCACAGCTTCACTGGAAGCTGGAACTTCAGTTTTTACAGCACAGGCCATCAGTGTTTTATTCAGCCCTTACTTAATTCCTTGTAGTCCAGTGCAGCAAACCTGATGCGTGTTAACTCCATTCGGACTCTGCCTTTCTGCAGACCCTCTCCATGCGTCTGAGGCTCCAGACACCAACGCCAGGATAAAGCAGCATCATCTGTCCCAGCCAGTTAATATAAGATAGAAAATTTATCCGGATATAAGCTGAATAAATGACCGTAATAGACAAGTCTGTGGATGGATGTTTTTGCAAAGTAATTAGTAGTAAAATATTTAAGTGCTCATATTTAAGCACATGTTGATATATTGTGCTGACAATTAAACCAGGTGTAAACCTTCAACAGCGTACAGCTGTCTGGGTGCAGGAAGCACCAGTATTTTCACGGAAACAGTTAGGCTCAACCCACATGTTATTGAAAAAATAATTATTTCAATATGATCCTGTTTTCATAGACTCAGCACTTACACAGGTGCTGTAGGGAAGGATTAATGGCAGCTAAATAGTTTGTAGAGCAGAAACCAACCCACAGAGTGATGAGGGTTGTCTCAGTTGGGGGTGATCCATGTTTTAAAACAGGGAGGTGTACTTTAGGCACAGCTGTGTTGTTCACATAAACTAGCAGTGTCAAACTGAAAATATGGCATTTAAACTTGGAAAAAAATTGGCTGTGTTTTTAAAATGTTGCCTGAACTGTCTAAATGCTTAGTTAATTTTGAGGTCATGTCAAGTAATACATATTCATGGCCAACTAATTTGGGAAAAAAGATCAAACTCAAGGAAATGTAAATGTAAACTCAAGGCTTTATGCGGACTTCTGGATCTTGCTGAATGGCTTTTAAGGAAACATCTCTGAAATGTAGTGCAGTTAAGTGTTTGCATATGCCCGTGCTTGGATTGTTTTAATTAAAAAGGTGAAAGCTCTCTGTAAACAAACACTTGTGTTTAAAGTGGATTTTATTGGTATGGCTTGGTCATACACACTTCATGGTCCACTGACACAAGAAGTTTATGCTTTCTAAAGAGAGCACACCGCCAAAAAAACGACTCCAATTGTGTTATTTGTCGGGTTTGAATGGCAGGACTTGACGTATGCCCGGCCTACGGGATGCACAGCGCCAGGGACGCCTGAACAAGCACCTCTTTCCCCCGGCGCCCGCGGACTGTAGCACGATTGTCAGCCGGTGGGGCTCGTGTCTTGGCTGTTCACAAACGCGATAAATGTTCATTTTATTGAGTTAACTCCGAGTTGAAAGCCTCGATTTTCTTTCCTCATCAAGACAGAATGTTGGTGAGCTACTTAGCTACAACATGGTATTTCTCTCCAAACAAAGCCATTTTTGCTATAACTGGAAACCAAACAATGTTTTCCCTGAAACGGGTGCAAGGCTGTCTTCCCGTGATGGGCTGGCACCGTGCTGTAGCGTCTCTCTTTCTTTCTCCTTAGTTTTTCAGCATAGACAAGACACAACTGTTTTTGTCTGACATTTTGCTTTTCATTGAAAAAATGTCCCGATCGTTCCTGATAGTTGCCAACGCGTGTTATTTTTAGCATGAACACTTGCAGTCAGTCAAAGTTTTTATCTATAAAGTATGGGGAGTAGATAGTTCAGTCCTCGCGGTTGAATTGAATTACTTGCGTTGTTGTCCACCCCATGATCTGCTTTAAAATTCAAAAATAGAGTTACAGTAGCTATCAGATTACTGTTGAATATGACTATTGTACTTGGTGGTGTGTTATCCCGAGTTTTCTGTAATCTGGCGGTTTGTGTTTTAGCTTCTGCAGTACACGCTATCCTTTAGCATTTATTTGGAAGCGGCCGGCTCAACTTTACTTGCTGAAGCGATTGGATGCCTAGAAGAAGGGAAACTTGTGAGTGCTGCCTACCTATTTCTGTAGCGAAAAGTGGGGGAGCCATGGGCTATGGATGTGAGCAGTCGTCTTTTTGATCCCTAAGGTACACGGTGAGTTATAGCAACTGTTAAAACAAAAAAACCCTCCACAACCAAACCAGCCCAACTCCATGCATCTGTAATAAGTCTCTCCAACTCTCACTTTCTTTATTTGCCCTTAGACTGACATTATTGTCAAGCTCTAATGGAGAAGGGGAAATCTAACAGCTTTAAAATCACGCGGTGCTGTCTGCTGTATGACCTTTTTCCAGTTGATGGTTCAATTTATTTAGGTGATAAAGAACACACTGAGGCATGTGAAGTCTATCTTCTTGACAGATGTGAGCTTACTGAAACTTTTTCCTCATCCTTTTCTCCTTCCCCACATTCACAGTCAGCCTTTTGTTTTTATAAAGTGATCCATATATTTTTTTTCTTTGAGGTTTAAATGCTTTCTGATCTTTCCAAGGTTTACAAAACTGCACCTGGCTGTTGAGGGTATGGAAAGGCAAATAGACTGATAGTCGTTGAGATGTACTGAGAGAGAGATGTTTGCGTTTTGTGTCAGGCGATGCATGGCGTATGCAAAAGCTCTTCTTGATATGAAGTGTGAGGATTTGGTCAGGTCTCTGAGGTTATTTAGAAAAATACCATTAAATATGGAAAATGGGGAAATCTCCAGTAGTGGTGAGCCACAGTAACTGATAAAGATCACTGGTAAAACCTGGTCAGAACTTCTCCTGAAATCATGCTGAAAACCTGCAAGATTGCTGCTAGAAGTGTTTGTTATTATTTGATATTCAGCGCTGGTTTGTGTGAGCCTCTGTTTCAATATCGGATTACATCTGCCAGTAAGTAAAAAATATTGTTTATTGAAACAGACTTGTCTTAACTACTGCTCTTATTAGAAGGATGCGGAGCATTTCCTTGCAGAGGTTTAGGCAGGCTGCTGCTAGTCTGCAGCTGCCGGTTAAGGGATGTGGCTGCCTTGTGCCCACCCCTGGGAACAAGGAACGACAGCTCCTCCGAAGGTAGATTGTTTGTTTCGCTTTTTTCTCCCAAATCCCAAGAAATCTTGGGAGTTGAAGGCTACGTTCCCCGTCAGGAAGCTTGCTTTGCATTGAAATGCCAGCATTTTATAAGACGCCGTGGGAATGCTGGTATCAAACCCTCTCTCGGAAATGGTTTGGACTCCGTGGTGACTGGAAGCCGTGAAAGCCCCGAAGTAGGCAACCTGCCGAGCTCCTCGCTGCGCCGAGGGAGTCCTGAAAAACCCAAGCCTTCTAGCAGCCCTGTTGATTTGCCAAGAGTTGTGTGAGGGTGTTATAGGGAATCGCCAATGCGGAGAAATTGAATGGCTGTTCCAGAATATCCATTTTGGAATGACACTATTCTTTAAATTCCCCCCCCCTTTTTTTTTTCTCTTACTCTGGAATATCTTCTTTGCCCTAAGAGCAAAAACTCCTGAGCGGTGTCAGAGCTGCATATCGTGGGTTTTCTCTATCAGTAATGATATGTTAAACGAAAGGTGCATTAGTAGGATTTTTATTGAGTATCCTGTTGGAATAAGTAGATTCTGTCATGCACCACTGACTCATTTCAATTGGAATACCACAGTTCAGTAAAAGAAAATAATTGAGTCATGGGTTTCTTACTTAAAGTGTGTCTGATATCATCTTTTGCAATAAAATTTTATGAAGGCGAAATGAATTTAGAGCGCTGATTAAATATGGACGGCTCTTTTCCTCTTGTGTTCGGGTGGCTCTTGGAGCTTAAGAAGAAAATAGCAGTTTTGAAAATATTTCCAGCAGATAGCATTATTGAATTAGAAACATCTATATCTACGGTTAGATATTTTCTCCTGGGTGTTGCAATGCTGCCCGCCTTGCAGGCAGTCTGTTGGGTAAGCACACCCTGGTTTACTTCAGGTATTTTTTTTCTGTGTTAGCTCAAACCACTCATGCAAACTTTAAAGCTAAGCTGGTGATTTTTTAAAATTATTTATTTATTTATTTTATTTTTTCCTAAACTGAATTAGGAAAACTTTTTCCAGCCTGCTCTCTGGACAGATCAGTGCCAGCAGGAGCTTCCAGCAGCGGAAAGCTGATGAGCAGCTGGGAGCAGTGCCCTCTGTCCTTCAGGCTGCGGCGTTCAGGAAGGATGTCCGTCTGCAAGTGAGGTGAACTGGGACCACCTGTAGCTGTACGGAGAGGTCTATGGCCTCGCGCAGTCCTGTCCGAAACGGCAGGACGCGACTGATACAAGAGTGCCAGCAAAAGCCCCCAGCGCTCCCATGCGCTTTTATGCCAATTAAATTATATCTTTGCCAGTGTGATCCTCAGCTGAGGCGAGACACAGGGCTAAAATAAATTGTAATGGCAGAAGAGCATTTTCTTCCTGGTATCTGAAATCTTATCAGGAACTTAAGCCTTGGTTTCAAATACAAACACACAACCAAACGCTTTATTTGCAGGTTTCTTGGTTAGATTTGCCTCTGTGGGCTCGTTTGGACAGTGGTTAGTACTAAGAATCTTTATACAGCCCTGAACCGAATATTCCTAATATTAGTGCTAATAGTATAGTGAAGTGTCCACGCCAGGCTGGACTTCACAGAAACGACCGGAGCCTGCGCTGCCTGAACGTGGCCTGGGCTGCCTTCTCGGGGTTAGCTTCTTGTGACCGAGGAGCAGCCGCGGGGATGGAGCCGCTCCGCCAGCGGCCGGGGCTTTGAGCATGGACCTGCCCGCTAGCGTAAAAGATGTCTGTAGTTTACACTGGTCTGACAGCAGATAACAGCACTGGTACCAGTCACTTAACGCGGCCCTTTACTAAGGGTGCTGGAGCGGTTACATGGGTGTAAACACACACCCACATGGATGCGAAATCGAGATGACAGTGGTGTTAGATCTCACTATTGTCCTACATTTACTGACAGTGTCTTACTCTGGATTAGCCAAACAATTACCTAGTGGTTTTCTCTCTGGTATCGTAGTGCTGCAAAAGATTCAGATCCTGTTTATGAGCCTCTGCGCCCTCTTTGGGCCCGAAAGGAATTTTGGCAGAAAGGGGATTGACTGGGAGGAGCAAGGCGGGCTGCAAAGGAGAGGAGCTCGTCTTGGGGCCTGCGTAAAGATTGCAAATAGCGGAGGGGCGTTGGAAGCAAAGGAGGGCCCAGCTTTGCATTATGGGAGCAACAAGGGTTCGCAAGAGTTGGTTTTAATCCTTTTGTTTCCATGCTCCTCGATATTGTTTCTCTCCCCAGTCTTCCTGATCCCTCTGTTACAAAGCGAGACTTCTCTCTTGGCGTCAGCGTGCATCTTCCAGTGATTTCAGGGACCTTTGGGTAGGGCTTTTAATGAGGAATTTAGCGCTCAGCTGTCTTCATGCATTACCAGCACATTTTCCTGAACTGAGCTCACGCCACTGCACGCGTGACTTATGTCAAGTTTGGCAGAAAGCTTCCGGCCCTGGAACGCGGTACGGACGCAGGTATCCTCCCGTGCTGCGCCGCTTGAGCGCACCGGGGGCGAACAGAGCCAAACCAGGAAAGCTGCAGCAAAGCAAGAGAGCCGTGCAGCAGCAGGCAGGGAATGGGACCGGGACGAGGACATGGCTGCAGTGTTGAGTTTAAAAATGAAGCTTCTAGGTTAGAGTTTTCTTCTTGGTTTCTTCCCCCCACCCCTCCTTTCTAGGTTTGATTTTTTTTTTTTTTTTTTTTTTGGGTGGTGTGGTGTTTGGAAGTACAATTTTATTTTTTTTTTCCCCTCACCCTGCTCATCTTTTTTCCTGCAGCTCCCAAAGCAGGTTGCCACTCAATTCCTCTGGCGCAGAGGGGGGACTAGCTGCAATTACTAGCTGCAGATGTAAACGCTTGCTGCCCTGCCCTGGAGAGTCCGGCTGCTACTAGCAATTAAAGAGAGTGAGCAGTTCCCCCGTAGTGTAAATTCTCGCGCAGAGTAATTACTGCCCCCAGAGGAAGTGGAATTTCAGCAAAGTAGTACTGTTGTTTTTTTTTTTCCCTAATACTTTGCAGCCTCTGTCACTCTCTGGGAGTTCCCAAAGGTAGTCTAAGAACCTCTCCTCCTGGCTTCCTAGTGAAATAAGCTTTCATTTCCAGTAGCGTCCATCCTGTTCGGCAGCAAGGTCAATTCAGCCTGGGGACTTTGATCTACATTGTTCTGGCTGGTCTTGTCCTGTTTGTTTAGAATTGCATTTGTCTTTGTTTGGTAGGGCTCATAAATGATAACAGTTCTTCCAGGAATGCGGGTGTTGCTGTTGATGTTAATATAGTATCAGGAGAAGCCCATGCTACGTGTTTGAAAATACGGGTTTGAAAATATGATGTATACGCGCGTACAAAAGTATGTGCATGTAAAGAAAGCGCATGTCAAGTAGACCAACACAGAACTGATGAGTTTCATGGTTGTTTTTTTTTTTCCTTTCTAAATAAATACAGAAGTAACTCCTATATAAAACAGAGGTAATAATTCTTCTGCCCCTCATCTGGGGGCTGTAGAGTTTCCTGAAATCTTTAGAGAGGAGTTGAGAAATGCAAGTTATCATTGCTGGATTTCCTCTTCCTGTACAGAGGCAGCAGTTGGCTGACACACGGTGAAATGTGAACCGGTTATCAACATGTTTTCAGTTTCAAGGGTCGTTCAAAAATTCCTTTTCTCAGCTGTTCTGGGAAAAAATTTATAGAGACCATTGACACCAGAAGAATTTGTCATGACAGTGTTTTCTGCGCTTCTGTTTAGAGCCTTTGCAAAGAGGCTACTGAAATATTAATAGCTTTCTGCTTTGTGAGCCATCACATTGCGGTGGTGCGGTCTGGGTATCCTTTCTATGTTCCCAAAACACATGTGGTTTAGATGCCTTTCCTATATTTTAATACAAAGTGGCTGGTTGAGTGGTCCATGTTCTCCCAGAGGAGCCAAAACTCGCTGCATGGATCAAGAAAATAAAGGGCTATAAGGCAATTTACCATTCAGGCTATTGTGGAGGAGGGTGATTTAAAATGTTGTAGTGGCGTGAAAAAAAGAAAAACCCACAGTGGTGATTGAAAGGCTTGAAATGACCAAGTTAATGTGACAACTCCTTTTCCTCTGTTGGGTCTGTTGCAGAGGTGATCACGCACGGTTAATGTGGTGTGCGGAGCTCCACGGTACCCGTTTGCAGGACTTGCTTTGAAATTAAGAGTGAGAGATCATTTATTTAACAGACAGCATTAAAGAATGAGTTTCTGATGAAGCAAGTTAGGTGTTAAACACTTTTCAGGTGAACCATTTACTTATGTAATTATCTCTCATTTACATTATAATAAATGTTTCTCCAGGGAGTTTAGCCAATCATGAAATGCAATTAATTTTCAAATGCTCTTCAGCAACAATTGACGCTCCGGAGACCGAACTCCCCAGTCAGTGTGTACGTTTTTAAACTCTCCTGCTAAAGGGAAGCTGTTTCAGCTCGGTTGATCGTGCAGTTGTTAAATTTTAGGGTTTTTGGCAGCGTTTCATACGTGCCTGTCACTAGAAGTCAGGAGTGCAGGGCTTGATCCCCAGGTTGTTTAGGCCTGGTGTCGCCCCTTAGTTTCCAGAGCATTGACGGGGTTCAGGATGCCGTTCTTCAAACGGAGCCCAGGACTCGCTTCAGGGAAGGTGGAGGAGTTTAAATGCTCTTGGTTTCTCTGGCCAACTCCGGTTGCAGTACGATACTGGCCAGGGCACGTAGCCAGCTGTTGTGCAGTTCCTCCATATGTAAAAGGGGAGTAACACAAACCTCGTGTCTCTGAGGCGTACGTGGAGGTGTCTGGGTGGAAGGGGCTGGCCGGCGGCTGCGTGGTATTGCTGGACGGCAGTCTGGGTATCGTGCTGCTTAAGTTTACTTAATTCATTTTCTAACCTAAACGTTGTTACGGTCACCTTTGTTCTAAGTCTTATTAGCACGCTAGTAAAATAAAATAATCTGTGGAATTCCACCTTTTACAAGTGTACTTGGTCCAACAGCTGAGAAAGCCTTTCAAGAATGGATTAATTTTATTGCAGCATTCACTTTTCAGATGAATTGCTGCTGTGGTTGGAGCAGGGATCTTCATTTGAATGAAGCCGGCTTTTTAAAAGTGAAAAGGAACAAAGTGATGCTGTTAGCCCTCACCTACTCCAAACAGACCCGTTTCTGCACGCTGGCTCCGGTTTTTCTGACGTTAAGCCTTGGGCCCCAATGCAGATACTGGTCCAGCCAGGCTGGATTGCAGGGGCCAGATGGGCTTGGGTTGAAAAGGGCTTACAGCCGGCTGCGGAGGCCCTCCAGCCCCCAGCGGTCGCCGATCCGAAGCAGTGGAACCTGCAAATATCATGTATTTGGAGGCTGAAGAGGAGGAAGAGCTTTTATCCTTTCATGCTTGCAAAATCCAGTGTAGGAAAGCTCTTGCCGGCGATATTCTCTCTTCATAGCAAACAAATAAAACCACTTCAGTTGAATCTGTGCGTTTTCCTGAGGCTTTCTCTTCAGCTAGGGGTAAAGAGGAAAGGAGGCTTTATTTACAGATGTTGCTTTCAGAACAAGTCTAGTATGATGATATTATCCGTAAATACATCTTTGGGCATCAGACATCTTTCCATTTATTTAGAAACACGACAGAAAGATTGTCTGATATGGGAATGAATACTTGACAAATTCCTATACTCCGTTTCATTGCCTCGGCGTACATAAGCAGTTCAAAATGAGTCCCTGTCTGCTGTTATATCATCCTGTTGCTTCCAGCAGAACGCCAGCACTTTTATTTTGACCAAGAAATTTTGTTACTCGCTATTTAAACTGACCTTTAAATGTAAGAGACCAGAATGTGACTTGTTATGGGATGCAGTTACCCCGCGTCTGCCTGCTCTGGGCCTTGTGTGTTGCTCTTGGAGGTGTCTCTGAGACCAAACCCGGTGGGATTCGGGTCTCGGCTCCTTGAACTGTTCCTATATTCTATATAATACACATCTTCTGTACAACACCTGTAAATACAGGGCAGCTAGTGGGTTTCAGGCAGCGTGGATTTTGTAAGCACCTACACACAGATCACAGTCAGATCATTATGTTGATCTAAACCATTTTGTAATCCTCTACAATCTGGGTTTAGAGACTGTTATTAGTGTCACAAATAAAGGCTTGTGACTTCTGTAGTTCTCGGGATAAAAGACGACACATACTTTCAGAGAATTACATATTAAAATAAAGCAGATAAACATGCAGGAGTGTGAGGATAGTTATCTCGCGTTTCAAGACCGAGTCCTGAGTTCACAAGATGGCAAGAGAGAAATTGATTAATTTTAATTTCGTAGTCGACCATGTACTGAAGAAGAAGCCGAGTTAAACCAGGAGGATGAGGCATGAGAAATAATCTTTTAAAAATCTTTCTCAGTAACTTGAAGCTTTAAACATGGCTACATGGAAGTGTGTTTTATTTGGTGGGTTTTTTTTAAACCGAGCACATATCTTTTAGGAAGGAAACCCCTTTTTGCCCAGATAGGTCTCAGATTTAGAGATAGAAATGGATAGAAAGGTACTATTTTTCTCACAAACCGTTTTCTAAGCTCATGAAAAGCCTCTTCAAGGGTACAAGAAATTCAGCTATCGTTAGCATTCACGTTTGTGTTCGCTGTTATCTGCCCCTTACGGACAAGCAGCAGCTTCCAGCCTCGCTCTTGAGAGGGAAAGCAGGGGAGGAGGCATCGCTGCGCTGGATGCGGGCTGGGCTTGGCCGGGCTCTGCGGGGTGGTTGGGTATTGCCTCCGAGCAGCATCCCGGTCCTAACCTCCTGCTGTTGGGTTTCTGCCTGCAGTTACCTGAAGGAGTTCCGCACGGAGCAGTGCCCTCTCTTCGTGCAGCACAAGTGCACTCAGCACCGGCCCTACACTTGCTTCCACTGGCACTTTGTCAACCAGCGTCGTCGCAGATCTATCCGCCGCCGGGATGGTACATTTAACTACAGCCCTGACATTTACTGTACCAAGTATGACGAGACCACAGGAATCTGCCCAGAAGGCGATGAGTAAGTAAAGACTGCACCCTGCTTTTCAGGTATTAGGCTTTTGGGATCAGTCCAGGTGATGATTCCAGCCAGTTCTCGTAGAGATGAGGCAAGTCAGCAGTAAAGCAGCTTTGTAACATACGTAACATTAGAGCAGATGTAAAAACTGTAACAGCAACCCCTGGGCTCCAGACCTGCTGCAGAGGTGATGCTAAGGGTGACTTGGATGGGAATTCAGCTCTTGCATCGTTCGGTGTCCTCACGAGCCTTGGCATCCTCAGCAAAGTCGAGGTGTGAAAAACAGCTCGCTGACGGACGGACTGAGGAGGACTCCGTTCCCACAAGTCCCTGACTGTCAAATGATCGCTCCTGCTCGCTAGCAGGGTGCCTTAGTTTTTCACAGCTTGCTGAAAGAGGAGGAGCTTTGCCCTGTAGTCTGCCCCCTGAATTATCTATCCCCAGCTTTTTAAATCATATCGGTTACTTGCCAGTTTATTTTGTCTTCCTGAGCCTTTAAGAAGCCAGTAGGGAAATGGCAGGTACCCCGAGTAGGGCAACATGAGGAAGAGTTTGTGTTATTGGGTCTTCTCTCCCTGTGACTGCGCTAAGTTTAACTGGAGCAGAGGTGCAAGTGTTTCTGCTGTGCGTGTGGCAGACTCCAGCAATTAAAGGGTTAACCCAGTAATATAACTTTAGCCACGTGACAGATATGGAAGAATAAATACTGTAGCCAAACTGTGGTCAAATATAGGGAGTGTTTTATATAGAGATGCTATAGAAGGATGGAATTTCAGTTCCCTTTCATGGTGCCAGTATAAACACACAGAAAAATGCTATTTATCGGGAAAACAATATTTTTTTTACCTGAATAAGTAAAGATCTTGTGACTCCAGCAGAATGGAATAATCCCCCAGCCTGAGGCCTCAGTTTCAATACTTTCTTCCTTGTCAGAAGAGAACCAGAGGGGACTGAAAATAGGATATTTGGGGGCTTTGGCTTCTAGATCACTCGTTCATATCTGGATCAAACTTGGTGAATGAAAACTGTTGCCGTCTCAGAACTCTTTGCTGATTTGTATTTTTAGCTTGATGCTGCAGTATCTAAACTTTACCTATTCCATCTTGTTCATTTTTTTTTTTTAATTTCTTTGTGTAATTGTTCTTTTTCTGCCTAAGAGGGGAAAGAAAGGATCAGTTAAAACGGTAGTATTGCAATTCTGCTTTCTTGTCCCGTGCTCTGCATAAAGGATGCATCTGGCTGTAGATAGACTGTCGCGGCCCTGTAGGAGCACATCAGCAGGAAACAGTAACAGCACGAAGTCTGATGGGCTGCTGAGGAAATGGCGTGTGCCGTGTGCCGTCCCTTCCATCACGGCTAGTATATCAGGACGCCTTGGCAGTGTCCTTGCTCTTTTCCAGAACCGTGGCAGTCACTAGGCTAGAATAATAAGCTGCTGCTGGCTTAATAATCCAGTTGTCTTTCTGGGAGGGAAACTATTACATATTGTGTAGTGACGCATTTAGGGGTTCTGTGTAGCTTTGGAGGGCACAGCGTAAGAGAAGAGGCAGAGTTAGCAAAGGTGTTGTCAACTACAGCATCCTGTGTCGGCAATATGTCTTCTGGTAGTGTCGAGTCCATCACCCGTGTGACTAAACTTTGGCTGTTCTTCCCCTCCTCCTGCACCTCAGGTGTCCCTTCTTGCATAGAACTACTGGAGACACAGAGAGGAGGTATCACTTGCGCTACTACAAAACTGGAATCTGCATTCATGAGACAGACTCCAAGGGAAACTGCACAAAGAACGGAGTCCACTGCGCATTCGCTCATGGGCCCCATGACCTGCGCTCTCCGGTGTATGACATCAGGTTAGTAGAGGCTGGGGCTCTGGATGAAAAGGGTAATTTCTGTACCCAAACGAAAAGTCAGACGATTGAAGGACAGTGCTGCTTCAGCGTGAAATGTTTAGTGTTGGAGTGATGATGATAGACCCTTCCTAATAAGGCGACTCTACAAAATCTCCGGGGCGGATACTCAAAATGGGGAAAGGGAGCACACTTGAAACTAGTTGTGCTGTGGTTCAGAGTCTGATGGTGGGGTCCAAATAATGCATCTGGAATTCCCAGGGAATGAAGAACATGAATTGCAGTTACTGTTCGACTAAAGATGTTCTGACAAAAAACACATGAATGAAATGCACCCACTTAGGAATTGTTGCCATGCTCCAATATGTCAGTTTTTATACCTGTCTCTTCATCTGCTCAGTCTGTATATTCATTTAACTCTGTCCACAAAGGGAGCTTCAGGCGATGGAGGCTTTGCAGAATGGTCAGACTACATCAGAAGGTGGCATAGAGGGTCAGTCGGCAGTTGCTGCTAGCCATGCTATGATAGAGAAAATACTCAGTGAGGAGCCAAGGTGGCAAGGTGAGTGTCACTTGGGTCTGTGGCGCTGGGAAAGTCTGGTGTTTGTGGAGTGCCCGCTCCTGTCGAAAACTTTTGTATAGTAAATACAGATCATGGTCGTCATCTGCTAACTGGTTGCTTCTTTTGCAGATACAACGTATGTGTTGGGAAATTACAAGACAGAGCAGTGTAAGAAACCCCCCCGTCTCTGTCGCCAGGGTTATGCCTGTCCCTACTACCACAATAGCAAAGACAGAAGAAGAAGCCCAAGGAAACACAAATACAGGTACCGTGGTCCTGGATGTTCTATTTCCCAGCTGAGTGGTGAGGTGTAGTGGAAGTCTGTAATGAAGGATCTAGGATTTTGTCCACTAGATAATTTTTTTTTTTTTTAGTGTGTCTCCGAGGCCTGTACAGACAGATGTGATGGACTGTTATTTCTGCCTAGGAGACAGGATAACAAGCTAAACAAGGAGTTTTGTTGTATATAGGAACCAGTATCTCTAATAAATGACTGTTGCTAAATCATGTTACAACTCTGGTTTTATGGCAAACAGAACCTGTGTCTGGCCTCCCCTTACCGTGTAAACTCCTGCTTTAGAAAGCAGTGCAGGAAAAAGAAAACAAAAGAAAGTTTTAAGTTCCCATCTAGAAACAAACACACGCAGCAGTGTTTTCATGGTAAAGGATTCGGAATCCTCAGGCGGCTTGTTGTGTGTGCGCGGTGACGGGGATCGCGGGGCGCGGCGTGGGCAGTGCCGTAGCTGGGCGTGCATTCCTAACCCGCTGCTGAAGACTCTGCTTTTGAGGCACCGGGGTGTTCTCGTCACTCAGCTGTCGCTGGATTTTCAGCACGCCGCGTCTCCCTCAACGGTTTCATCCAAGTTATAGTCCCTCATTTCCTCCAACACAACAGAGCTTTTGTTGTGGTCTCAGTGGGGCTTTTCCTTAGTTCCTTTTTGAAAAACATAAGACCAGACAAGAAAGCCAGGAGAGAAAATACCATGGATGTTCTCACTTCCTTCCCCACCCCCAACATTCACAGAAATTTTTGAATCGGCACTGAAATCCTGTATTTAAAAAAACTAAATAAACAAAAGTCAAAGGAACATTAATCCCAACACCTTCAGAAGAAACAGAACCACTAAGCCAGTCTTCAGGCAGCAGCTCTGTGCTGTCTGCCTCCGCCCAGGCCCTTTGGGAAGGGAAGAGGTGAAAGCTGCTCCCCTCCTGATCTCCGCTCACTTCTGTGTTGCTTTCCCCACCCCCAGCTGATGTGGCTGCCTCTTTCGGGCAGGCATCTGCTGCTGCTATCTGCTTCCCTCTGCTGTTTTTTGAGGGAACGGTTAAGAGCATAAAGAGCAGGGGAAGTAGGTCACGGCAAAAATTCAGAACTGGGAAGAAGAACTGTTCCTGGCTGGGAGCAGGAAAATGGCCTTGCCTTTTCCCCAGTGACCTGACTCAGCCTCTTTTCCACATGGCCATACTATAACCCTGGAAACATACCACTGTAAGGGCATTATGTGTTTTAGGATTAGCCAATTAACTTATTAGCTTTCTATGAATGTACAGGTCCAAAACAGAAACCAGACCCAGCATCTCTGGCACTAATCACATCAGCTGCTAATATTGTTAAGTTACGTTGGTTCAGGTCGCATTCGGTTTCAGATGGAGAGCTAAGCCACGTTTCCTTCACTGGGAAACTGGAAGAGGGGGAAGAAGATGCAGTAGCAGCAAGGTGGGGGCTGGGGAAGCAGCAGGCAGCCAAAACAGATTGTACAGCTGAGGGTGGGCAGCTGAACCTGCCTCCCGGTTGAGGAAGCAAAGCTGAAAGCGCGTTTGTGGGTCTGATGCATTCTCCTGCTACCTTATTTGCACAGATCTTCACCATGTCCCAGTGTGAAACATGGGGACGAGTGGGGAGATCCCAGTAAGTGTGAAAACGGAGACTCATGCCAATACTGCCACACTCGCACAGAACAGCAGTTCCATCCAGAGGTACAGTAACCTGCTTGCTCCGTTTGGTAGCTGACTAGAAAAGCAAAAGCATTCCAGGCTCCTGAAGGAAATCAGTGTGCCAGCTGGGAGAGCGTGTGGGCTGCTTGCAGTGTGGTCCTGGGACAGAGAAACTGCCTGTTGGAAGTAAGCTGAAATTCAGCTGCTTGACAGGGGTGCCTTTTCATTAGGTAGACCATGCGGGAGGAGGTAAGAAAAGTAGGGGAACACTCAAGTGTAAGAGCAGTCTCATGTAGGGGGGTCCTTTTGAAAGCATGATGTGGGTCTGCAGATGAGCATACAGCGTCTGTTTCCCTGCGAAAAAATTCTTGGTTGATGATGATCGCACTAAACCATAGATACCCATGAACTGGTGATAAAAACCACCAGGCTCTTGTTGTGAGCATGCCCAGAGCGTTCCAGTATCCTTACAGAAAGTGTAATTAAGACCTTGTCCTAGTCTGCTTCATGTTACAGTGTTGAAAAGCTTTGTTGGGCCTGTATCGGCAAAGTAACCATTGTCACCGCCTGTCAAACTGGGGGGAAGGGGAATAATCCATTTCCTACAATCATTGTCAACGGTTTGTTATTTTCCTTGCAAACACGTGGCTGTAACTTTCTGTGCTGTCATCTGTCAACTGTTTCCTACCTTTTACCATTTGTAATATCCGTGGAGCTTCCAGTGAGACTGAGGGACTTTATGGCAAACGGTGACCCTTGGGCGAGCTGACGTGTGATGGGTTGATCTTTGGGTGAGCTTAGCTGCGATGGGCATATTTCGGTGTTTCTGTAACTATAGCGGGTTTTCCTTTCTTTGAAGCAAAGCACTGAAACGGTCACCCTGAACTCTGCTGGCCTTTGCGCTTTTTATCTGTGTTCCTATCTTGCTGTTGAGTCTCTTCATAGTACTTTTGTACCTGGGCTGCTGGTCGCTGTTTTTTCCTGTTCATGTCTGGTTTTTTTTTTTTTTTGTTTTTTTCCCATCCTTAGATCTACAAATCCACCAAATGCAATGATATGCAGCAGTCTGGCAGCTGTCCCCGAGGACCCTTCTGTGCCTTTGCACATGTAGAACGTACGTGGGCTGCTTCTCTCGTCTTTCATGGATATTTGAGCTATGGAGAGTTTCTGGCCAAAATAGATAGTTTAAAATATAGGGCCACTAAACTAGAGCTTCTGTGAAGGATTTTCAAAAACCAAGTATTAACTTTGATAATTCCTATGAAACCGTGCTAGGGCGGGAGGTGTTGGCAGAGCTGGAGGCAGTAGGTGGTCTGTAGGACTCAGCCCGCAGCTCTCGCCGCGCTGTCTCGTGAAGCATCTCCCTCTGTTCCCTCGCGCTTGCTCAGTTCTCTGTACGTCAGTTTGGGAGGACTGGAACAGAGCGAGCTGCTTCTCTTCTGTACGTGGATGAACGGTACCTAGCGAAGTTAGTCTTGTATTTTAAAAAGCTGAGGATAAAATTGCTAATTATAGATAATGTATTGATCCGTTTTAGAAATCAAATACTGTTTTACTATTTATGAAGTTTTGCGTAGAGTTTAAATCTTTAAGTCAGGGTGGAGAAGAAAAATAGGCAGCTTTTTGTCCGCTTTCCCTCAAATCCTCTTTTCTCGCTAGCTCCCTGATTTATAGGGCATTATTTCAATCCTCATTTTCATCATCTGTAAACTAGAGACGCTCTTTTGGTTGTGGGCGTTCTGTATTCAGGTGGGTACCGATATTCATAAACGGTTACCTCCTGGGCCTCTGGCTCCTCCTCAGTTCCTGCGCTCCAGTCTCACTGTTGAATTTGCAGCAATTAGAGCAGGTTACGCAGAAGTCAATAGATTGGCTCTGATACTGACTCACTACACGGCCCGGAGCAAACCTCTTTGTTATTTGATTATCCTTTGTAAATGGTGGAATTAGTAATTGCTGCCTTTGTCAGGGAATGGTGAGAGTAAATTCCCTACAGGTTATGCAGTTCCTTTTATAGGAAGCCTTGTCGACAAGCAGTAATTATAGCTGGAGCTGTGGGCTATAACGGCCCAAAACACAGTAGTGCAACTACACAGTATGATCCAGCAAGCTCAAGAGAGAATGAAGTCTTGATAAAGAAACAGTGTTTAGCAAACTCCCTTGTGTATAACATAGTATTTTTGTTTAGGAGATGCCCTATTCCTAACAAGATTACTGCACTTGATACTGTACTACTTTAAAGCCAGAGTAATATTCTGTGGCACTTAGGTCATTCCAACCTGGTTATTTCTTGTGCTGTCTTATGGAATTGTATCTTTTAGTCCTTTCTTAGCAAGGCGAACACCAGGGGTCTAATTCAATTAAAAAAAAACAGGAGTCCATTTATTATATCTGCTCTTGACATGAGTTTTGCTGATTGTTAGCAAGAAATGTGTTGAAAGCAGTACTTTGAAGATACTGCGATACAGGCATGGTGTAAGTAAAAAGATGTGTCAGTAACGATGCTGAGTTGCGTTAGATGTAAATACAAGTAGTCTACAGCATCTCTGCTTTACCTTCCAAGCCAATGACACTTCCTTTTTGTGTATGCCTTTCTATGCACGTTCCTTTTTTTGGTAATGGTTTGTACTGAGCACAGATGGAAACTTATCTCCCTCAGCTAATTATAATGTACCCATCCACTTTGTGCCTAGCAATGAAGGAAGCTCCGCTCTAGTTCAAGACAGCTGAAAGAATAACACACAATTCATGCAGGGAAGATAATTTTGAGCAGCGTTAATGGACTAAAGAGCAGCACAGTGTACAAGTGATGACAGTAATACTGTAAGGAATATTAGATAAGTAGTAGCCATTTGCCAGATAAGGTTTCTCCTTGCTTCTACACTTATCAGTAGGTGCTTGTGGAATATTTTTTCTCTCGGGAATATCTAGGTATTCTTGTTCCTAAACGTCTTGTGCTCCGTTGCAATTGTACAGCTTTGAGTAACGTTCCATGTGCTTTTATTTCTTCCAGAGCCTGCGCTCAATGAAGATTTACAGCAATCCTCGGCTGTGTCTAGCCCGACACAGACGGGCCCTGTGATGTACATGCCATCGGCAGCTGGTGATTCTGTTCCGGTCAGCCCCTCCAGTCCACATGCCCCAGACCTTAGCAATGTATGTAGCAGTGTGGGGAAGCCTTGTCCATATTGTGTAAATCTGAGTTTCTCTGAGCCACTGTGCTTCTTTCTCCCAAGAAAAGAAATCTTAAGTATCCAAAAGCCCAAAGGATATGGCACTTTTCTTTTAGATCTCAGCTCCATGCTTTTTAGAGGGATCTGTTTGTTTGGAACATACAATTCAGTGGCTTTAGCATTGTCCTCTCACCTATAAAATTTCTAAGCCTTCCTTTCTATGCAGAGTTTGTTGATGTACTTTCAGGAAAGTGGAATACATCCGCACATGAAGTCCAACTCCTTCCTGTCTGGAGGTACATATTGGGCTTAGTTTCCAAGTACTCTAATTAAAGGCTGTGAGCCGATAACGTCTAAAGTACATAACTACAATCAAGTTTGTTTACATATGTAATCTCAGAGGCTTAGCCTGTGCATATTTGTGTGTTGCATTATAGGATATCCTTGATTCCCTCCCTCTCCTACTTCTGGAGATGGCTAAACTCTGGAATATGTTTAAGCAATGCCCCAGATTGTTGGTAGTACTTTATTTTAGTTGTACATACAAGAAGGGAGGCCTTTAAACGCCAAACAGATACACGCAGACAGATAAGAAGCCCATGGAATGCTAGACCACTTCGTTTTTGCTGAGATTTTTTTTTTGGTCGTGAAGTCTTTCCTGTTTGCACTACTGTTGATAAGGCGTGTAACCTTTTCAAATGGTTGGTCGAGGTTTTGAGAAGGTAAAATGACATGAGTTTAACTCATTTGAAACTGGTCAGAATGACGTGAACTCATTTAGGACCTCTGTTTTATCTTATTCCCCCTCTTTGAAAAGAGAAGCTGATAGTTTGATTTTATTAGTGCCAAAGCCAACCTAACAGTTCATAGTTCTCTTGAATTTGATTGCAGCTAGAATTCCAAACAGATCTTGAAAAAGTCCGGACATAATATTTTCTCTCGCTAAATAACACTGTGGAAAGCAGTAAAAAACAAAACCCTTTCGTCTTATGAATGTATCATCTAAATTCTCCAAAAACTGCAGTGAAATTGAAGATACCGTCCACTTAATAGACCATTTAGGTCTTTTCTATCTGAAGCTCTTAGTCTTTTAAACAGTCTTTCCTAATCCTTGGATATATGCCAAACGGCAACACATGTCTTTGTGTGACTTCATCACTCCACAGGGCATCTGCATGTCGCTTGCAAACAAATATGGCTTTGCTGGTGATCATTTTACATGATGAATTAATCAGAGAAAAAGGTCCCTCTAGCAGCCAGCCTCACGTGGCCTGTTCTGTTTTGTATTTGTACTGTAGGTGTGGAATAAATCAGGAACTCTGCCAACTAGCCCCACCTCCACCACAGTGAGTAGTAACTTTGCAACTGTAGGGAAGCGTGGACAGCAGAATGTCTGTATAAAAATAAAATCAAAACACTGTAGGATGCTCCTTCTTTCTAATGCCAGCCCAAACTGTGCCACATTTGAATCTGCGGTAGCAGTAGCTGTCTAAATTTTGTCTAAAGCACAGGCACGCTTGCCAGGGCAGGCAGATAATTTCTTGTCCCAGAGAAATGGGATATCTGCATTGATCCAGGTAGGCGCTTTCTCTAAAACTCATCTTAATCTCCTTTGCTGCTGTCTGCGGCTTCATCTACAGTGCAAAAGTGGCCTTGTTGCATGTGGTCGTGATCCCTGGTATTAGTCCAAAGAATGGAACTGTTGGAAAACCTTGGGTTTTTTAATGCAGCTGTTGATACTTTGCTTGTGCCTGCATTAAAACTTTCAGATTTCCAACTGGAAAGCGAGAGATACAGTATTACACGTAGCTCAGATACGCTTGGTTGTTCTGACTGCCGTAGCACCTTTCCAGGTTTCACGCTGCTACTCAGAGTGCAGACAGGATCCGCTGTAGCCTAAGGAAAGCCAAGAGAGTTTTGGTCAGGTTTGGAAACTTGATCAGTCACATCTGAGACCTGAAAAAGAATAAATGTCGCTAGAGCTGTAGGTTGGTTTTTATAAGACTGCCCTCCAGTACAAAGTAATGGCAGTAAAACCGTAATTGTGGGACTTTAATAAATCCAGTATCGACTGGAGCTTTTTCCTGGTTTTTAATTACTGTTTACTGGAAGCTTGTATGCTTGTGTTGACTGTCAGTACAATTGATGCACAGTGAAGTGAATGAGCTCTTCCGTGGGATGCCTCTCCTCTTCGAGTCGCTGCTGCTGGCTGGCTGTACTTTCCTGACACTTGTTCCTTCTATTAGATTCTTTGTAGGAACAGCAGTCTCGGAAGCCCATCTAATATATGTGGGTCTCCTCCTGGCGCCATTGGAAAGCCACACAGCTTGGAGACCATTGGTTTTCCTCCAGACTCTGTAACAGCAGCCGGCAGCTACAAGAAAGCACCGGGGTTTGAGCGAGAAGATCAGGTGGGGGCCGAGTATTTGAAGAGTTTCAAATGCCAGGTTAGTAGGGAATATTGGCTGGAAGAGTTGGGGGGATGAGGAGCAATGAGAAATTGCCCAGTCTAGCTTGAATGTATTTTTATTTTTCAAGGACCAAGAATGAGAAAGCACTGTCCTCATTAGCAGTTCTCAGATCCCTGCTGTTGCTTTCAGCCTCCCTTCCAGTCTCTCCCATCTTACATCTGTTCTTGTCTGCCTAGCTGCCATCGCACACTCAGTTTGTCAAAGTCGAGCTGCTGCTTGTTTTCCTAATCCCTCAGAACTTCTGTCCTGTGTTGACCCCGGGGAGCTTCCCACATATCACTTCTTGCTCTTTCTTTTTCTATATTTAGGTCCTTGCCAAGAGTTGCTGTTTCTTTCGCTGTATTGTCTCATGGAAACTCATCCTTCCTCCTCTGTTCTCACTCCAAACTCTTACCTTGATCTCCGTGACTTGGTTTGTCTTCTGTTTTCACCATTCGTTTCTCTGATGTATTAAAAATGTCATGTTGGTTGTCTCTGGCTGTATCATTCTGCTCCTTGACTCTCTCCTGTGGCTTCTGTAGTAAATTTGAATTCCTCATTCTCATTTGAAGAACCCTCTGCAATCTTAATCAACCCACATCTCCAGTGACGTTCCCTCTTACGCCTTTTGGATATCCCAGTCTTGCCTTGCTCCTTCCTCAATCTTCTCTGTCTCGCTCTCATGCCTTATTCAGGCTGCTCCCTAAGCCTAGAACAGTCTCTTCCATCTCTTCTGCCACACGTGAGCTTTTCCAGTCAGCTTCTTATTGTGAATTTCCTTTCTCGGTGTTACAGTTGATGGTTTCTCTGCACCATCCCTTCCAAGTCAGCCGAGTCCAACCCAGAGCTTGGGTCTCGGTTTTTATCCCTCACTGGGTTTGTAGATGTAATAGAATAATGTCTCGATTTAGGGGAAGGAATAGCTGTTTTTGTGAAGAGGTACCTGCAAAAATATTTACTGCAAGTTCTTTTTTTATATTTTTTTTTTTAAACTTGGTCTATGTTGCTTGAAAACAGAGATGACAAGAAATGCTGCTTTCAGCCTGGCTATGTTTAAACTTTTGCCTGTGATATTAAAGAAGCTAGCCTTAATAAGCTTATACTGTTGCGTTAGTATTGCACTGCTGTGAGAAAACAGTGGAAATATCCCGTCCAGACAAGATCTTGCATAAAGGTGTTGGATTTAGAAGCAGACTCTGTGGGTTTTGTTTTATTTATTTTTACAGCCTTGGGAAAATATGACCAAACTTTGCAGTAGGACCAGTCTTGAACACTGTTTAGTCTAATTAAAATGATTTAGTGACAAATGCAGATTAAGCTATATATGCACGTACGCTTTCTTATAAATGCTTTCATTGTCTTGCTCAATGTGGATGTGGCTTAGGAAATTTCCAATTGATGCAACACGTCTTTGGGGGTAAAGAGCAGACCATGCTGTGATCCTGGCACTTCTTGCGGGCGCAGCAGCTTGTAGCAGTTGTTTAGAAACAAAAGAAAAAACATGGGCTCGTTCTCTGTTGCCTCTGGTGCAAAGGAGGAGTGAACCCAAAGCCGAAGGACTGAGAGAACCCCTGTTCCCTGCCAGCAGAGGCAGGCTGCCAGGGAGGCCCTGCCTTGGAGAAAATGAGCAGCAAGCCTAAGCCAAGGAGAAAGGGGATGGAGTGTGAATAGGACTTTTAAAAGGAGGGCCAGATGATGAGCACTTATGTCTGAAGTCCGGGCTGTGCTACAAAGATACTGTATTCAGGTAGCTTCTGACTCATGTGGCTTTAATTAAGCAAAAACCTGTATTAAATGACTGGAATAAATAGCTATTAAGATATAGATGGAAGTAATCACAGTTGCCTTATGCTAGGCTTCTGCAGACAAAATTAGGTGTCTCGTAAGTGTCCTGATTTAATTTTCTTTTAAGCTATAATTACTTACTTCTTTAAATCCTCTGTAATTCCCTTTGGCTGCAGTGGTCACCAGAGATTTTCGTATACCCTGTAAATTAGACCTAGAATTAGGCATTTAACTTTGTTCACTCATATTTGAAAACTTAAGAGACGCTCTGGCTCAGCTCTGCAATAGCCTTGTCATTTTTCCTCTGTAGAATCGGTACAAATAGTTTCTATCCTATTAGAATGAAAAATGCACCTTCTGTGTTAATAGGTTCCACATAGTTTGTGGTAAGGCTGAGCCAGCAGTTAAAGCTAAAAATACTTTTCCTGAGTCCCAAAAGATTTAGCAAGCTGGAAAAATTCTGGCTGCACTGGAAGGACTCGAGTGCCACGAGCAGGAGGCGTTCCCAAGCCCTGACACACAGCACAGTAGGTTTGTTCCGTGCTGGTCAGAAAACATTCACTTGCACCCATAATTTATGTTCCCTGGTTTCTTTCCTGACTGCAAGAGAGCGAGCTGGAGAACTTCAGCCTGCCCTTTGAATTTCTGTCTCAATGTTTTTAGTGTTATTCAGAGCTAAAGGACGCTGGCTTAGTGGTGACAATCAGTTTGCTCCATTTTTCACTGGTGTTACGTGAATTCAAGGCAGTGGAAATTGAGACTAGATGAGAAATGAGTTCACTTTTTCTCCTCCTTAAAGAAGAAAAACCCTTCCGATAAGACTTAACTGCACTGGAGCCAGCTCGCTACGTTGGCAGGCAGCCTCTCGGTGCGGGGGGCACGGCTGCGTATGTGCTTCACTCCAGCTTCTGACATCTGTTGATAGCACATCGTGGGTTCAGATGAGTGTCAAACAGGGGAGGGATGTGTTGGATAATCTAGCAGGCGTGTTATCAGACACACACAGATGCGCTAACGTAACGCGTCTGCTGCACACAAAGGAAAACAAGCCCGTGATCGGTCCGGTGGTAGTTTTGCTGTATGTAAACGCACTGCATCTTGTTCAGGGAAGCGTGAGAGAATGGTACCCACCGCAGGAGGATCCTTGTGTCCGTATCTCAACTGCCTGTTTGCCAGGCTCTGACCTCCCCATCTGCCCGTAGGCATACGGTTGAGCAGGGAAAATGATTTAATTAAGTAAAACCAACGGATGAATTCTTCCGCTGCTCTTTCGCCTGTCTGGTTATGTCATCCCTCTCCAGCAATCATTTATCTTTTTTGTAAGACTGTTTAAGCCAAAAAGTCAAGGCGTATCACTTCAGGTCAGCGTGGCGTCTCACGCGCTGCTGTTTTACATCATGCCTGAATCTCCCCTGCAGAGGCGGTGACTGCCTGCATTTGCAATAAAAACGATTGAGCAGACTTTATGCCTGCAATATGTCTCTGGTTCGGACTGGGGGGGGTTGGAGAGCAAGTAAACAAGCGGCCCTGGCTCTCGGCACTTTTTTGCTCCCTCTCTGTGCCCGGAGGGTGTGATCGATCTCCCCGTGCCTTACGCGTGTAGCAGCACGGGAGGAGCAGAGCAAGGCCTGCAGAACAGACCGTTGCACACGGACAAGCTCGCGAGGCCGCTTGCTTCCCAGCTCTGGTTATTGTAGCTCAGAATTGACTGATGTGAGGCAAGAGGGTTGATATCCGCTAAGGATATAGTGCTGGCAGGGCCTTAAGCTGAATTTTTAGGCTGGATAATGGAATTCTAAATGTTTGTTGGCATTCATGCAGTTTTGCAATTCCAGACAGCCTTGACCTCACTTATGTTTTATAGCTTTGAGCTCTCTATGTTAATGGATGGGGGAAGGATTTTTTTTAAAATTAGTTTTGATGATGTTGCTTTTAAAATTGGTTAGTTATCACTTTATTTTACTTCGCAATCCTAGCTGGGAGCTGCAAAAGTTGGAGGGAAAACATAATCTACATAGTTTATTTTCCCAAAGCTGCAATATGTTTACATAATTTAAAAATATAGTGTGCCTCCCACCATTTCTGGACCTTTTTTTAGATACTGGTAGGACTGATGAGTGAGTTATAGCAAGACAAAATAATTCATTTTTGGTCTTGGTTCTTAAGATGGCCTTTGTGCTAGCAGAGGACTTATAGCCGCATTGAAGGCAGGTGTAATTGTGACGAGTCTTTGCATAACTCTAGGGGTGATGTCTTGTTATACAGAAAGCAAATTACTTGGAGCGTTTTCAGTTGGCTGTGCTTTCCCACTCTCTGAATTCTCTAGTGCCCAGAGCAGGCTGTAAGAGAGGAGGGGACTGTGTTTCTCATGGCCTCTCCAAAGCCAGCAGTCAGCCATTTTTAATTTTGCTGCTAATCCCTCTGCTTATCTTTTGTTCTCTTTCTTTACTGCAGCAAGCAAAAATGAAGTCCCACTCACTGGAGCACAGGAGCCAGGAGCAACCTTTGTTACAGCCCAAACAGGTACGGTACTGCTAGCAGGGCTCTCAGCCTGGCTCAGTGCTCGCACCACCGTAGACAGGGACACGAGAAATCTCTGTGGGTCCGGACAGCTCTGCAGGGAGTCGCAGGCAGTCCAGCCACCACTAGGGATGCTCAGCTTGAGGGATTACTTTTATGAAGATGGGATGATTTGCCCGAGGGGTTAGTTGTGAATGGCTAGACCTGCGTGAATTCAGGATAGATTCATAGGCCTGGACCGTGCTGGAGAGAGTCTCCAAATTACAGAAAATGGAGCTGGAATGGATCTCTGGAGTCATCTAAGTTCAAGGATTCGGCAAAGAGAATTTAGTACCAGGCTTTAAGTAGTGTGCTGAACTAGGTCTGAGTGAGTGAGTGTGCGACCCATCCCTATGATTGCATGCAACCTGTGGGTCACAGGAGTTAATTCTGGGGCAGCCTGAAGGGTGTTTGTAACACGGGGGCGAGGGGGAGAGTGGAGAACAGTCGGCAGAAATTAAAGAAAAGCTGTTAATCTCTCCCCCAGCCCAGTAGTAGCACCAGCCATCTGTCAGGTTGGAAGCAGGCAGGAACAGGTTCGCTGCTGCTCTTTGGCTCATTCCTGCATGTTTCTGAGGGGATGCTTCTATAAAGATGTTTTATTTCCTACCTCTTTCCCTTTTAAAACTCTCGTTTCAGGACATACTGGGTATTCTCCCAGTGGGGAGCCCGCTGACATCCAGCATCTCCTCTAGCATCACCTCCAGTCTGGCTGCGACACCACCAAGCCCTGCCGGCACCAGCAGCATACCAGGCATGAATGCCAATGCCCTTCCTTTCTACCCAACCAGTGACACCGTTGAGTCTGTCATAGGTAACTTCACCTTTTTTACTTATGCTAATAGGGCTTCCTCAGCCGTGGATCACCAGGTATGAGACTTGGAATAGCCATGGGTGTTCCAGTGAACTCCAGGTTTTCATCTCTGTCAGTGTTGGCAGATTCCTGAGGCTGTAAGCTTTTTCTGTGACTGTGACACATCTGATGTTTTCTGCAGGTCATTACAGATGAAATTCACCCACGGGACCAACAGAAGGCCTCTGGGCCACTTAATTCAGAATGTCAGATGGTGTAAAGGGCCTTAGTTCTAGGTTTGTCAAAGTGACAAAGAGGTCTTGGAGTAGGCAGGAAATCAGAGGGGCATTTTCCACAGTTACAACCCCGTACCTTCTAAATGACAATTTTATAGCAAGGGCTACCACCAGGCAGATTGGAAGGACTGGCCCTTCGTAGAGTGTGGGACAGCGGCTGTAAGAAAAAGGAGAACAGGAGAGTCCAGAGAGTAGAATCACTCCTTTTAGATAGGTGCAGGCTTTTGGTCACCTGGTTGTGGGTTTTTTGGGTATTTTTTTGGTTTTTTTTTAATCTAACGTTTCTGAGGTGATCTCACTAATTTGTTAAAACTAATAATAGAAATGAGTGGGCATGTGTGGGATGGAATTATATTGATCATGATTAGTGATGAGGCATGTTCAAATAGATACAACATTTGCAGGCGTTCATAAGCTTTCTTTATTTTACCCCATCTTTGAACCTCAGAGATGATTTTCAAGTGTTCCCATCTACTTGAGTGGCTCTTCAGCAAAGCAGGGACAAAGCACAAGCCAGACCCAGACATGTCATAAGCCAGTGTTATTGCATATTATGGACAGACTTGAAAGAGCAGTTTGGGGAAGACTTATGGGAACTGCTGTTATTTCATCAGATTTTTGTTTTCATATAACATTTGGGAATACTTTGAGACAAAAAGAAATCAGATCAGGCAAAAGAACCTGAACTGAAAAGCTGCCCATGACACTTCTGCCAAACCGTTTAAGAACAGCGTTGCACAGGGCGGAGAGTAGGGCTGTGCAGGCTGACAAATAGAGAGCGAAGGCTCCTCTGCATGTAGGCTCTTTGGGCCATCCTATCTCTTGAAGTTGTTGGTCCTTTATAACATAATTGGTACCTCTGTGTCTGGCAGAGTCTGCCTTGGATGACCTGGACCTGAATGAATTCGGAGTGGCTGCCCTGGAGAAGACATTTGACAGCAGCACAGTGCCCCACACGAGTGGCATCATGATAGGTACATGAAAGCAACAGAGCTTTCTTTATCTTCTGCCAAGCAGTGTTGCCCAGTCACCTCAGTGGAGCCAGCCCAGCAAAGCTCTAAAACCAGTCCCAAAATAACATTGGTTAAAACAGCAATTATAACAAACTCTGGCAACCGCTGAGCATCTTTGAAGTGAAAGCTTGCCCTTGTTGACTAGCAGAGCTGAGTTCTTGCCGTTGGGCCCAGGTGTTCGGGATGTTTCTTGAGACTGAATGGGACTTGCTTGATTTTTTTTTTTTTTTTTTTAAGTGTGTAAGTAGACTCCAGAAGGCATCTGATACCTTTAAAAACAGGCCAAAGTGTAACGATTTGCATCTTAAGCAGAAAACTCTCCCTAGCAGTAACAGGAAACTCACTGACCTGGTAATGCTATCCATCTGTCACAGAGTGTCATCACGGTCTGCTGATTTGATTCCTGGAATGTCTGTCTCATTTTAATACGTGGAGGTAGGCTAAGGCCTCTTCTACCCGTCTCTAATGAGTGTCCAGGATAAAAACGAAATGTCTCAAAGCTTTTTGGAAGTGGTTGTAGTTTCTGGCTACCCTGCTGCGTAAGACAGGTTTTGAATGAGGGCTAACTTTGGTGGTCTGAAGGTCTCCAGGGGAACTACGCTGCCTGGAGCTGTATCGAGGTAGGAAGGGACCTGTGGAAGGAACCCTAAAGAATATCACTTCCACTTCCCTGCCAAAGATAAGGGCCTGGCTGGGGAGTTCACCGTGCACGTCTGCTGATAGCCCTGCTTCTGCCGCTACCCGTCGCGGTGGCTCAGATCCTCCACGCTGCTTTTCCCTCTGTTCACGTCAGGTCTGGCTGTTACCTGGTGATCTTCTAAGAAGGGAGATCAGGAGAGAGTGGGGAGCAGGGCTGAGATCTCCCTCAAGCTGTGTGCGGCAGACAGAATGGCCTCTTGTGTAAGGGAAGTGTGATGTCTTTGGAGGTTGGGCTTTGCTTTATTTGGGGTTTTTTTATCACTGATAGATCCAGGCACTCAAGTAGGTCTAAAATGACTAAAGCTAGTCGCTGATTTTTAGTGGTTAAGATTGTGACCTGACCCAGCATGACAGTCTTCTCACTCCGGGTGGTTTGGAAGTATTAAAGGCAGAGGCACATGTCTTAGAAATGAATTTTTCATGACAAAGCATTTCACCAGATACCAAATTCATCTTCTCTGGACTGATAGGGACTGAACTCTGCTCAAAAAAACCCTTTTGTTGCTTTGGCCGATGAAAGAGTAGTCCGCTGAACTCTGGAGGGTCTTAACCTACCTGGTTCATGGGACGGCATCTTCAGTGCTCTTCTTAAAGGCTGAGAGGGGAATGAAACGTGGTGAGGAGCGGAGGGAATCCCGAGGGGCTTAGGAAGGAGAGAGGGAAGCTAACGCCTTCTGCTCTGAACTCCTGCGCTGTGCTCTGGCCCATACTTCACGGTCATACATAGCCATCCTCTCTGTGTGTTCTTTGTCCAGGTGGGAGTTTGCTGCAAAGTTCTGCTCCTGTAAATATCCCCGGGTCCCTTGGAAGCTCTGCCTCCTTTCACTCTGCCTCTCCTTCTCCACCGGTCAGCCTCTCATCGCATTTCCTCCATCAGCCCCAGGGACACTTAAGCCAATCAGAAAACACGTTCCTGGGGACGTCAGCTTCTCATGGATCATTAGGTAAATGCACAGTGTGTGTGTCCCATGTACATGCCTGTCTGTGCCATGTAAGTATTTTCTTTTAAGTTAGCTTTAATTTTAATGTATTATTTCACTGCTGCCATTTGTATCTCTTCTTCCCATGAGAACAGCAACAGCACTAGAAGCTGCTTTATCAAAAATCAGCTAATACCTTATGAACAAGGGAGCAATTCCCTTTACTCCCCGTGTTTCTAGGCGGAGAAAAAGAGACGGATAGGTTAAGTGACTTGCTCTGATGATGCCTTTCAGGGAAAAGAGCTTTGCCTTTTCCTGACAACAATGCTGTGCTGAGGCTTTACATAAAACTCAGCTTTGCTTAGTTAAGGCGGGGGTTGCAGTTTGCCCTTGGGACTGCTTGTAGGTCAGATTGGCTTCTGGGAGCTCTAGAGCAGGCTTGGGTCATTGTACTTTTTTCTCCTGTTCGGCACTCCCCAAGCAGTTTTGCAGTGTGGATTTTGCAAGCAGCTACAGTGTTCCAGCTTTGTCCCCTCCGCTGCTTTTTTTTTTTTTCCTTTCCCCCTCTTGAGGATCTGTTTCCTGTATGAGGGACTGTGAAGGGATGAGAAATTGCTTTGGAGCTTCAGCTGTATCAGGCAGAGCTGGGAACGGAGGGGCCAAATCTATTTTATTATCAAGACACAGGGTTACCTTGAGAAATAAAACTGTTTGATGGGCTCAAGGCTGCAGTGACACCGGCTCTGCTGATTTCTGTTAGTAACAGTAAATATTAGTTCTCTCTATTGATACTAGACATAAATGCTTCTTCAAATTTGAGATACACTTTAATATTCAGCTTAGCCTAATAACATGGTTGCATGCTTTTGTAATCTATTTGTGCATGCACTTACCTGTGTAACTGCATCCCTTGTTTGCATAGGCCAAAACCATGCTTCCGTGCCTTGTGATTGCTGTTTGTTTGGCTTTAACAGCTTTTACAATTACTGTAACAAGAAAAGAGACATCAGAGGGAATCTCTGCTATTAATTAGTGTTGAGGCTGGCTGTTCATCCCAGTTTCAGTAAGAAAAAGAAAACTTGCTGATAAAGCCTGCTTTTAATCTCAGAAGAAACAAGTTAAGCAGTTATATTTGTATTGACTATGTAGTTACACACACAAAAAAAAAACAAAAAACAAAAAAACAAACCAAAACAAAGAAATGCAGGAAATTCACAAATGCATTTAAATACTTGATTTTTAAGAAAAAAGTTAGATATTTCCTGTAATCCAACAAAACCATTTTTGCTGAGGTTTTGATAAGAGATTTAAATAGTAACCTAGCAGTTGGGAATCTGGAATGTATCTATTCCATGTGACTTGCTGAATGCACCTAAGTTAGTGTGTAATGTGCGTAGTTATTACTTATTTGTATTGCAACTGAGTTAAAAATACCTAGGCCTGGGCTAGTTCCCACTGTGCTAGATGCAAAATGAGCAGAGAAGGCGTTCCTGAGCAGAGGGGCTTGCTACTTCAAATGTGAAATGGGAACAGCAGGTGGAGAGAGTAAAAAGAAACGACGAGAGAAGCTTGCTCAGCATTATGGCAGAATTTGTGGCTTGCCAGCATCCTGCTTAGTGCTAGGTTCCCTTTCAAGAAAACTGGAGCTTTAATAACAATATGTGAGTTGGGGTTCCATTAAAACTTCTTGCTCTCAGCCGAGCGTGCTTCAGAGCAGCTCAAATAGATCTGTGGTAAGTGGCTCGAGCCAGCGAGGACCCTTGTTGCTCTGCTAAGTGACTTGTTAATGCACCTCAGCCCTTAGTGAAGACAAGTTACTATTTTTCAGCTGTATTTTTGGTAACTGTTCGTGTCTTGGCTGGTACTAAATGGGAAGTAAGCGGTGCTGGGTTAGCCCTCAGTGAGAGGCCCTTGGCTCCAGGGCTCGCTTGCAGACACAGTCAGTTTGGCAGCTGTAAGATCAGAATTATCAAATGCAACTGGACTTAGGAGTGTCCACACCCAGTGCCGAGCACAAAATGACTCCTGCATCAAACCGGTGCGTGTCTGCGTGCACAAGAATCCACATCACTCAGTAACTCGGTCTCAATATGAGCTTCTCCTACTGGTTCTCCCAGGAGTGCAAAGTATGGATGTTTATTTTAAGTAAAAATATTTTTGTTATTAAAAGAGTACAAACCTTGGAGTCTGTGAAAAATAGCCAGTTTTGTTTACAACTGGTTTTCTACTGCTTTGTCTCCTAAGCCTTGAATTTATTCCTGAAAAGAGAAATTCTTTGAACAAGCTAAAAGAGGGAGGTGGTTAGTCAGTCTTCTCCGGTGCGGATCGCTAGCTTTACGCTAGAGCTCTGCAGGGGGTGAGGCTGAGGTGTATACTATCGCCTCCGCTTGTTTGTAAACAGGGTTTTCCAGTTAGTGCTGTTTCTTGCATATGCAAACAGTAACGACATTGGCGCGTTTTAGTCTCACTGTTTGGGAAGTGAGACTCCTTTTCTAAGCGCCAAGCTGAGGAGGCAAAACAAGAAGTTTGCGTAGGGTATAATGTGAGAGAAAGCACCACCTGGGTTGGCTCTGTGAACCAATCTGTTCACCAGCGCTGATGGCTGTGCTGCACAGAAGAGTGGGAGGGTAGTACACAGTTCAGAGGCTCTCGTCTGAGAGGGGGATTCAAGCTGGTAGGCAGCTCGGCTGTAAAATAGACGCTTCTAAAAACAGCCTGGTTCAAAAGTTGCCTCCACTCAGTTTCTTGGGTCCTCCCCGTGTCATTAAAGATGAGGCCTAATGGTGTGAAACTTCCCCTATAAAGTCCCTCTGTGATGGACTCCTGGGTCCTGGGGCTGAAAGTAATTCTTAAGATGATCTTCTCTTTCCTATGTACATATTTTTGAATCCTGGATTTCACAGGGGTAGGGAGGAAATGGGGAAATTGCCAGCACCTGTGACATAACCCTCTCTATTTCCCTGTGAAACAGGTTTAAATGGGATGAACAGCAGCATATGGGAACACTTTGCTTCGGGGAGTTTTTCGCCCAGTACCTCACCTGCATTTCTGTCAGGTCCAGGTGCTGCGGAGCTGGCACGGCTACGGCAAGAACTGGATGAGGCCAACGGCACAATAAAGCAGTGGGAAGAGTCTTGGAAACAAGCCAAACAGGTACTTGGGCAACTCCTGGGAAGAGGGATTAGGGAGTGTAAAGGAGCAGGAGGGTGTCAGCCCTTCAACAGGAGCTTTCCAGATGTTGAGGTGATGTGAAGAGCTGTAGGTTTTGCAAACAGATTCTCTTAAGCATTCTTATTCTTTCTTCTCCCTTGGAAAGGGGGACTGAATCCCTGTGCCTGATGTGTTCCCATGCTGGAAGTGCAAGGCCGGGTGTCATAACAGATGCACTGAAGGGCTTGACAGTCTCTCAGACCTGCCAATTGACTTAGGGCCGTGACAATTTGCCAGTATGCAAAGTTCATCCCCTTGATGGTGCGAGCCAAATCTGTAGAAGCACAGCCCAACCAGATGGGGTGTCTGGAATGAGCAGCGCTTTGAAGCGAAGCTCCAAGGATGTGTCAGAATTTGGGAAGAGGGCAGACTGGACAGAACACGCTCCTGGTGAGGAGTGTATGGAAATGGATATTTTTGCCTGGAATTCTCTTTTGGAGGCTGACCGAGTTTTCAGACTGCTTCTTTTACCCTCTTTGTCGAAACTTGTAGGCTTGTGATGCTTGGAAAAAGGAGGCAGAGGAAGCAAATGATCGCGCCAACACAGCTAACATGGAATGTGAACTGGCCCGGGAGCAGAGGGAAGCCTTGGAGCTGCAAGTGAAGAAACTGCAGGAGGAGCTGGAGAGGATCCACACAGGCCAGGACCCTCAGTTTCTGCGCTCCTTCTCTGACCTGGAAACGCTCTCGCTCTCTTCGCTTTACACCCTTCAGAAACAGCTGCGGGCAAACCTGGAGAAAGTCGATAAGGTGAGTGCCAGGGATTCGCAGGGCAGGGCCTTGCTCTCTCTGCTCCTACAGATCGCAGCTTTTTTCCCTTTTCTTTAATACAGCCAGAAATTGGCAGCCTATCAAAGCAATTCCATGTGGATGTAGCCAAAGTGAGTTTTAGCCAGCTCACAGGAAAATACCTACCTCTTCTTTGTACCTACAGTACAGAGTTTAAGTCAATCAAAGCTGCTCTGTTGATCCTAAAGGTCCTAAAAGACATCATGCTGCGCTGCTTTGCTTTTGCTTCAGAAGATGAATGGGCAGAGAGCTGCGAGTCCTTCCCCTGCTGCCTCCTTGCTGTTCCCCAGACTGCGCAGCACAGGCCGGGAGCCCTTTTGCTTGGTGACTTCGATGCTTACGTTTTGCCCTGTCCCTCTCTCTTGCAGGCGGTATTTCAGATGCAGTCAGTGAAATGCCTTAAGTGTCAGGAGGAGAACCGGGTGGTGTTACCGTGTCAACACGCAGTGCTGTGCGAAACGTGCGCCGAGGAGGGGGAGTGCCCCATCTGCCATCCCAACAGGCCCCACTCGCTCCAGTCGTGACCTTCCAAGGACACTTGTTCTAATCATATCGTATAGATCTTTTTAACTTTATACATACGTACATATATATGTATGTGTACATACATATATGTATGTATATATATATGTATATATGTGTGTGTATGTGCCTGTTTGTGTATGTATATATATGCACACACACACACATACACACATAAAACAAAAATTAGTTGCAGAGCACTTTTTAATATTTTACGTCCCGTATCTAAACTGCCCCTCACCCGTGCCCCACTAATTCTAACTCTTGAGGAACTTTGAGAGCTGTTTTTAATACAGATCAAAGGGCCATTTGCAAAGAGTCTGTGTTTCTCCTCTTTTCTATTTAGGTGATAACAAATTTTTGACTATTTCCAGAAGGATTTAGAGTGGGCAAGAGAGGCTTCCATGTGCTTTCCAGAGGAAGAGTTGAGATCACGGGGAGGATCGAGGTGGATTGAAATGACTTGGTCATGTCTTCGGTCTCCCTGCTCTTTCACTGACCCAGCTTGGTTAAAGCCGTCCTCCCTGATGGAAGCTCCGCTGGGTGCCTGCCTGGTGGGCCTCACGTTGCCGATCTCTGAATGTGCAGGAACTTTGTCTGTCATTTAATCAGCAAAGTTCGCTTTTTAAATTTTTTTTACACTCTTTGTATATTTGTATGAAAAGAAGAAAAGAGGGAAAAAAAAAATGTATTGGACCTAGAGCAAGCCAAGCCCCAAAATTCAGTGACTAGTGTTGATTGCTGATCCAGCTAACGTGTGAGCAGCCTTAGAAGTATTGCCCTTGTGTCAGCTAAAGCCCTTTCGGAAAGAAATATGGATGCAGAGGTTAGTCCTCGCCAGGCACCCCTTTGTCTGGTGGCTGTCTAGAGACTTTTTACTGCTTCAGACCAGATTAATTTTGGTTTAGCCCCAGGGACCTGATTCATAGTCACTGCTGGATGCGTGAAACGATTCCAGGTAGTCTGCGGACACTTTTGTTGTCCAGAGTCCGCGTTGCCCGTGTCGGCACCTCAAGGATGCTTTGTGCACTGCTGGGTCGAGAAGCCCTCGTGCTAGAGATCACGTATGCCCATGGTGACAGAGAAGTGCCACCAGCTTCGACCTGTCCAGGAGCTGAGCTTTCCTGTGACTTTCTTTACCGGTGCGTCCATTGGATTTTTACATCAGGTGGATTGCAGTAACCTGCTGGGATCTCAACCAAAAGGCCACTCGGTTGACTAAACCTTTTTATTTTGCACAGGGATGCTGCCTGTGCTACCCCTCCCTGACCTGGAAAAGCACTGGAACCTCCAGCAGCCCACTGTTGTAGGAAAACTGAATTTTTACCGGAGCCTCTCAGAAAGCTTCATATTTAATGCAAAGACATAATTAGGTTTGCTTCCATAATTCCACCTTTCCTTCACATGGAAGGGCTTAATATGCATTCCCAGATGATCTCTTAAGTGCAGCTCTGTGTAGTTCTTTTTTATGTTTTTCCCATTAACTTGTTTTGGGGTTTTTTGGTAAAAATGCTTTTTTTTCCATGTGTATTTTATTGTAACTAGCATCAGTTTTTTTAATTTTTTTTTTTTTATGGAGAGACACTGTTGAGTGACTATTGTGGCTATGTTGTTTGGTTATAGCCTTTGAATGTCTGTGCCATGGGGCAGCGCATCTGCCTTGGTCTGATCTTAAGGGAAGACCTTTTATTAAAATACGTGAACGTTTCTTTTTTAGGAAAAAAAAAAAAAAAAGAAAAAAGTGGGGGGAGGAGGAAAAAGCCCAATTAAGATAAAAATTTACTAAAAAGTTTTTGTAACTAACTTAAATCATAGGAAATAAACTCTCGAATCAGGTCTTTTAATATTTATAAGAACCAGAGCTGCTCGGCCCGGCTTGGCTATGGGTTTGTACCGCGGGGTCGCAGCGGGGCGGCCTCCGCTCTCCTGCCTCCCTCTGGGGCTGCCCCTTTGCAGAGCCCCGCGGCACCCGGCTGCGTGGCGGCATCCGCGTCCCGGAGGGGAGCTGGCTTTGTCCCTGCTCTCGGGCTGAAGCTGGGCCGCCGACGGCAGCTCCCCTCGGGGCTGGTGGCCCAAGGGGAGGAGATGTTTGCCCCCCGCTCCCCTGGGGGCGCGTTGCTCAGGCAGGGGGGTACAAGGACCATTCTAGGCCAGAGAAAGCACGTTTTTCCCTTTTGAGTAAAACAGTTTCTCTGTTTTAAAACTTATACTGAAGGACCAAAGAATTCAGAACTTCACCCATTTGTGGCCCTTAAAATTTAACTTTCCCTTGCCAGACTGCACTCCCGGCAGGACAGCCTGAAGGAATTAGCACTAGCCCCGTCCCTTGCCCCCGCGTCTCTCGGCACTCTCTTTGCACAAGCACATAGACTGTTTCTCGCTTTCCTCTGGTTCTTTAAGAAACACTTCCTAAATTTAGGTTTCTATGAATTTGTTTGCTGCTTTTAAGAAAAAAACAAAAAGGAATATCTGAAATGTGAATTATTTTCTTAAGCATCAGATGGAAAAGAGAACTTCATCTTTGCGTATTTTGTGAATATTTGGGGGGCTACTTCTGAGACAATTTCATAACTGCGTGAGGTGACAGCAGGGGCAAGGGCAGCATTTCTGCCCCGCTCCGGTTGTTCCTGCCCCAGGCGGGGAGGATGAACCCCAATCCCGGCACTGCGTTTCAGGCTTAAGAGTCTGCGGTCAGCTTCTGGCTGGTGTAACGAGAGCCTTGTTGAAATAAACCTGGTGCTAACGCGTACAGCCCCCGCCCTGTACTGTCAGGCTGCCCTCCGAAGCAGGAGCTCCGTCAGAGCTGAGGGGCTTTTTTTGCCCGAGTCGCGCTGCAGACCGCAGCTCTGGCCCGCGGGGCTTCTGGCTGAGCAGCGCAGCCGGGTCCTGCCTCTCGCGCGGGCTCCTTATGGGATAACGACATTTTCCTCCCCAAATTTTTGGGAGCTTTGGAAGTGCTGACCTCGGTGACGAATTGTGCAGGTCAGACGCTTCTGAGCCAAGCGCTGGGGGAAGGGAGTCTTAATTGTGTGGTGAAACCACAGCATCTTACAGGTCAATAAACTTTTACATTATTATGGAAAACCAATATAGGAGCAGATGGCTTAAGACAGCGCTATCCTGGGTAGATAGAGACCAAAAAGCAAGGCTAGAGCTGTAGGCAATAGCCAGGAGCTGAAGAATTTCGGCATCGCTTTGGGCTAACAGGACCACTCGTAGCTCATCTCCGGCCTCAGGAACCGCAGCTGCGTGCCAGCAGTGGCCCAGGCGGGGCTGGGGGAAGCCCAACGTTTTCCTTCAGCAGCCCCCCGAAGGGGAGTCGCTGCGGCCGCTCCCCTGCCGAGGGGTTTTACACTTGCCCTACATCTCTGAAGCTGAACCTGAGCCACGCGCAAGGCTTGTGCAGCCGAGGCGGCGAAGAGACGCCCGTAACGCTGAACGGACTCGGTAATTCGCTGCTGTTCCACCAGCCTCCGAACCTCCCCTCTTTCTCCTTTCCCCCATCCGAGAAGGAAGAATATTACCAGTGTTTTCCTCCAGAATTACAATAATCCTTGGAGTGATGGCCAACAGCAAAATAGATGTTACTGATGTAAAACCTAGTATTTTAAAGGTGAAGTATTCCTGCAAACTAGTGACTGCATCGGAGAGATTTCTGGGGCTTTCCCACTCCGTAGCTTCCAATGTTAAAACAAAATAAATACAGTATACGTTTAAAAATACTACTACTACTACAACACACTGCAGTATTTCTGGTGGCGATTCTTGCCCGGGCCCTTCCCCGCCTTCCCCCGGAGGAAGGGCGCCGGGCAGAGGCGCCCCACGTCCTTGTAGAAGTTGGCAGAATGGTGATCGGTGGTGTGTAAAACGTGTTGTTGATTCCATGTATAGAACTGTGATTTCAGCTGTCGTTCTCTCGTACTCTGTAAATATGTGTTTTGGCTGTCGGAAACCTGGTTTAGACTCTTTTCTTGGCAGAGTGACTTTGCATGTGGGGCTGGAAAGAACTCAATCTGTGTCAGAGTTTCCAAGGGCAGGATGGATTTTTTTTTTTAGAGGACAATAAATTTTTATTTTTTTGCTAAGAAAAAAAAAAAAAAAAAAACTATAATAAAGCAGTGTGTGCATGTGTGTGCGCATGGCCGGGGTGTATGTGCAGCCCTGCTCCGGGCCTGGGGAGGCGGGGAGAGGTCGGTGCGGGGAAGGCCTTAAAATAACAGATTGAATTCATCGCCGTGGCTGGTTTTGCCTTCTCCCCTTCACACAACCCAGAATAATTTCTTCCCGCGCTCCCTTCTGGCTCAAGGCCCTTTTGCAGGGGGTTGCCCCTCGCCGTTGTGCTCGAGAGGCGAGGGCGGCGGGGGCGAGGCGATGCGGCGCCGGTCGGTGGGGCAGGGGCTCCTTTGGAAACGGCAAAGCCACAGAGCAAAGAGCGTTTTAGCACCTGGATTCGTGGTGCGGACAAGAATTTATCTCGAAGCGTCTCCCAGAAGAGCCAGGCTGGGCAGAGACATTTAAAGTTACGACATTTATGACATTTAAAGCATTACAGACACAGTTTCATGCATTGGTACCCAAAAGACCATGCCTTATGTATGGAGCCGAGAATTAGCTTTGGTCTAATTAATGCCTCAAAGCTGCAGCAGCCACTTACCCTTACTCCAACCGCAACAACAGCGCGAATCACCCGGTTGATGTTACAGATTAGCGAATAAAATCGGTAGCCGTAAGTGCCTGCCCCTTCCCTCTTGTGCTGCCGCAATCTGCCTGTGTCGGGCTGCTTCACCGGGAGGAGGATGATGGGGATTTCTTCCTCCTCAGCCTTGCATTTGCTAGGAACTGGTTTTGTGTGCTTTAAGCCATATTTTTTTAATGCTTAGGCTGGGCTCCTCCTGGTCCATGGGGTAAGTTACGCTCCCACCGTTCAAGGTTTATTAGTCCTCCTCTGTAAAGGGGATGATTTCTTTTGAGGTGGGAGAAGACTCACACGCCTGCCCCCAGCGGAGCAAAAATTAAGCTAAAACACCTTAGATAATAGATGCAAATAAGTGCAAACCTCAACCCAGCGGTCGGCCCGCGCCCCCGCCTCGCTGGGACTCCTGCCTCTCGCCGCAGGGACAGCCCGCCGGCTGCGCACCCGCAGCCAGGTACGGCACAGCCGTTTCGAAACCTAGGCTAACCCACCCGCACGCTGCAGCCCCCAGCGCTAAGCTGGCAGTAAGGCCCGAGGCCGGCTGGTAGCGGGTGCCAACACCGGGGGCACGGGGTTTCCTCGCCGGCAGCGGTAGCAGCGACCCGGCTGAACGAGGCCCTGGGACGGCTCCTCCGCAAGCAGGGACCCTGCTCCAGAACCTTATTTCTCTGCAAGGGGGGACCGAAACGAGTGATTTAAGCCAGCAAATGGCTTCCTTGTGAGCGAGCACCCTTAATCCCTCCTGCTGTGGGTTCGGTTGAGCCTGGCCATGTCATACAGATACCAACGAGGCTTTTTTTCCCCCTCCCACCCCACCACCGAGGGCTTGACCTGAATTGACCCAGCGGTTGCTCAGCCCGCCGAGAACGCGGCTGGTGCTCGGGGCGCCGGGAGGGCGATGCCTTCACTTCCCCCGCAACTCCCGGGGACCCGCTGCAGCCCAGGCACCGCCACCCCCTTGCAGGGCGGCGGCAGCGGGAGCTCTGGAGTTACAACTACTACGAATTGCAGCTAAACCACACTCCAAAATACCCAGCGAAGAGTTAGCAACCAGCTGCCCTGCCGGGCATTTTTGCTGGTACACCCGGGCCACCCCCCGGGCAATGCACCCTGCAGCACTGCTGCCCACCGCTGTCCCCCGCGTGCCCACCGCTGTCCCCCGCGTGCCAGAGCAGAGGGACGCAGGTCCCCGGCAGAGGCTGGGGGCAACGCCGGGGTCCTGCCCGCTGCTTCTGGTCCCTCGGCAGCCCAAAGCGCCGCGCGGTTTGGCTGATGGGGCTGCGATGCTCTTTAGCGCTGCCCAGGCTCCAGCAAGCTCCCAGCCTCCCTCAGCTCCAGCAAGGAGGTCAATTCAATTGGTGGTAAAATACAAAACCACGGACAAGAGCCATGCACATTTTAAAAAAGAAAAAAACACCCATGCAAACCCACAAAATACCCCAAACCACAAAGCCCGACCGGCTGCACAGGGAGGTGCCAGGCCTGGAGCCGGCGGCGCTGCGCCGGGCAGAGATGGCCGCCGGGCAGAGATGGCTCTTGCTCCCAGCGCCGCGCAGCCCCGAGGACACGCGCATCTGCCTTTCCTCATCACCAAACCACCACGCATCACCCATCCTAAAAGCTTTTTGCTGTGCCCGAGCCAGACCTGGGCTTTACCCGCGGCTCATCAGGCTCCTTCACAGGCCAAAACCCGGCTCCATCCGCCAGGTACGGGCACCGGCCGTGCCGCACGCTCAGCCCTGCCTCCAGCACCACTGGGCGGCCGCAGCTTTCCCAGCCATTTGTTTGTACCTTGGTGTAAATACTATTTTGCAATGGCCTGGGGCTCGGAAGAACACTACCTGATTCCCTGCGGAGGAAAACAGCCCGGCTGATTCAGCACAGCCAAGTCCTCGCCGAAGCCTGGGCCATTGCCCCGGAGCACCCCCTGCACAGAGTCAGCCCACGCATCAGCTTTGGGGCTTTTAATTTAAAATAAGAGGCTTATCCACAAGAGAAAAATTAAAAAAAAAAAAAAAAAAAAAGGCAGGTTTGGTTGGCCCCACCCCAAATAAATGACGCTGCACTTGCACTGCCCTGACGCAGCGCTGCAGACGGGAGGGTTGGGGACGCGGCCAGGCGATGCGGCACCGGCAGTGACAAGCTAATGGGGACGAGCAGGGCCAGCCACACACTTTCACGTCCCCCGTGTAGTGTTGCTAGTCCGGACAGGCAAAGAAATCCCCTGAAATACCGCGTGCCCACCCTCCCCGGCCTCACGGGAGCTACCCGAAGGTGGGGGCGAGACGGGCGCTGGGAGGTGTTGGGGACCCAGCCCCTGCGGACGGCTCCGGCTCCAGCGCCGGCAAAACTCCCGGGTCCCACTGGCCAGAGCCCCTCGTTTCGGGTCCCTCTTCCTCCGCCTCCCTCACTCCGTCTCCTTGGACTGCTTGGCTCGTTGCTTGCGGAGCTTAACGAAGGCCTGAGCCTCTTTGTCCCCCTTCCTGGACTCCAGCAGCCGCAGGATCTCGTCTCCTGCCAGAGAGGAGGGAAGGGATGGCGGGAGACGCTGGCTGCAGCCCCCTCCTGCGGCCGCGGGGCCGGCGGGGGCTCGGCGGGGCTCAGCACCACGTACCGGCGGGTTTGGGGTGGGTGAGGGGGAGGCGGGTCTGCGGCACCCGTCCCGCGTCAGCCTGGTCCTCGTCGGTGTCGAGGCCGGGCAGGTGGCGGAGGGGGAAGAAGGCTTCGCCCTCCAGGTCGTTGGCCCCCAGCGTGTCGTAGTCGAACACGGTCAGCAGCAGGCAGGCCCCCTCCTGCCGGCACTTCTCCGGGGGGATCAAGCTGCAGGGGGACGGGGTGCGGGGGACCGTCACAGCCCATCCCCTCCATCCCGAAATTCAACCTTCGCCCCAGGGACCGAACAGGGTTCCCTGGGGTGATGCTCTGTGGGAAGCCAGCCCCTGCCTCCCGCCGCCACACTGACCCCAACCCCTTCACAGCCCAGGGCCCCGGCCCAGCCCCGCACCAGCCGGCGGGACCCAGGTGTTTGGGGTGCCCCCACCCCAGCTCCCACGGCTGAGCCCCCAGTGGGGTGCGGGGGCGAATCCCAGGGCAGGACCCAGTTCCCGGAGCAGCAGCCCCGTAGCAGGGGCTGGGTGGAAGCGCGGGTGGCTGCGGGGGGCCCAGTGGGCGTCAGCCCCTACGTACAAATCGAAGGCTTCATCGAAGAGGGGGTGCAACTCGTTCCTCTTGCACTGCGTGGTCCGGGCCACCACCTCGGGGAACTCATGCCGGGGCTCCAGGGTGAGCTGGACGAAGGGGTCGCTCGAGCCTGGTGGGGTGCAGCCGTCAGCCCCCTCCCGCCGCCCCTTCTGCCCCAGCCGCGGGGGCTGGACACACTGGGGTGGCTGGGGGGGGTCAGGGCACCCTCACCGCCCCCCAGCCCAGCCAGGCTCCTGGGAGGGTGCGGGAACATCCCCCACCCTGCCCACACCTGGGTCTGCCACGGGTGGCTGCAATGGGGTGACCTCTCCTGGAGACCTCCCCAAACGACAGCCAACCCGAGAGACTGTCCCTTGTCACCCCGGCATATTTTTCTGTCTGAGAGGCAATTTGCAGGGTGGAAAAAAGCCGCCTGCCCTGGCTGCTGGCTTGTGCTGCAAAGGGAAGGCAGCGGGATGTGGGCAGCGCCCTGCCTGGTCCTGCCTGCCGCATCCCTCTGGAGCACCCCGGACCACTGCAATAACCCCCTTCGTCCCCAAACCCACCTCCTCGGATGCAGAAGCAAATCAAGACAGAGGCCCGTCACACCGAGCACTGCCAGCACCTCTCCTACCCAGGGGCGCATCGGGGACGGAGGGCAGGGGGTCCCGGGGCGGTGGGGCTCCCCAGCCCACCCGCACCCACCGTTGGAGTCCAGCGGGATGAGGTTGGCGGCGTTGAGCACTTCCACGCGGAGTTTCTGCTCCGAAGGGCGGTACAGCGCTTTGATCGTCACGGCCCCGTACTTCTCCGAGCTGGTGTCCAGCTGAGCGGTGGAGTACAGGAATAAGGGTGCTGCCTTTCGGCACGCTCGTGGAGGGGATGCCTGGGGTCTGGTGGAGGCTGAGTGGGCATTTTGGGGTACTGGGGGGTGATGGGCATCCTCTGGGGTGCAATTGAACCCCCTCCTGCCCACCGATGAGGCAAAACCAGCCCCAACAGCCTCAGGACTGGGCGGGTGGTGGGGAAATCCCACGTTTCCACAGGCAGGCTGTGCCGGGCAGCCCCGCGTGTGCAAGGGCGGGGTGTGGGAAGGGGCTGGGGGCACCATCCTGGCTCCTACCTGCTGCTGGATCCTGTTGCTGAAGTATTTCTGGATGAGTTTGCGGCTGGTGGCAGAGCAGAGGGCCAGGTGGGTCTCCAGCGACTGCGGGGAGGACAAGAGGCGACGGTCAAGCACATGGACGGGTCTGCAGCCCAGGGACACCCTCCCTGGAGGGCACCCAAAGGAAACCCCGGGGACTCCCACGTCCCCAGCACCCCGTACCAGGAAGGCTGCGGTGTGGAGGGTCTCCAGCGGCAGCCCGCAGCCCTCGGCGTGGAAGCACAGCTCCAGGCTCTGGGGAGAAGGACGCTGTTAGCAACCAAACCCCCGTCCCTGCCGGGGACCCCCCGGCTGCCCCCCCCGGTACCTTCAGGGCACAGTGCAGCTTCTTGTAGCGCTGGGTCGAGGGGCCCTGCTGCCCCGCGGCTGCCGACAGCACGGCCAAGGTGTGGTGCCAGAGGAGAGCGAGGAGGCTGCGGGGGCGAGGGAGGAAGGCTGTGAGCAGGGGTCCGGGGGTGGGCTGGTCCTCGGCCAAGGGGCTTTGCAGAGCCCCGGAGGGAACTGGCTCGTCCCAGTGGGCTGAGCAGCCAGCCCCAAAGCGGGACGGCCCCACGGTGCGGGGGGACGCTCCTGCCGAGGGACGGTGACGCTGCTGGCCTCTGCCATGGTGCCTCCCCGGTGCCCTGGTCACCTTTTGAAGTTCTCGTGGACCAGATGCTCGTTGAGATAATGCAGCTCCGACTCCAGGAACTTCATGAGCGGGATGATGGACTGCAGCAAGAGGAGAGGGGCATTGGGGAGGGCACGGGGGGCCGTATCCAGCAGGGCACGGCGGGGAGAGGGGCAGAGCACGGCTGGCTGGAGCCAGCAGGGCAGGGGGGCCCGGAGGGGCTCCCTCCCACAGCGAGGACGTGGGCAGGCTGTGCCCGGTCTGGTCCGGCTGCCGACACAGGCGTCAAACAAAGCTTACGGAGGTCTGGGCCCCAGCGCTGGTGTGTCCTGTGCCCCAGGCGCGGGGCAGGGAGGGGTGGGGAAGGGCGATGGGAGCCTCCACCAAGTAGGCAAGGGTTATTCGCGGCTGCCCGAAAAAGGTGGTCGAGAAGGGGCCAGGCCAGGTACTTACGTCCTCGGGCTCCCGGGTGTCATCGGAAGAGGAGAGCTCCTGGATGTGTCTGGCGATGCCCTTTTCCAGCTGCCAGGGAGAAATGCACGGAGGCACTTGGGCTTTGCCCTCTGCACCAACCTCCCCATGCCCGGGTCCGCCTTGTCTCCGTTCCAGGAGCATTATGGGCTCCAGGCCCCCTTGGGTGAGACCTCCCCACTTTGGGCCAGGTGAGGGCCAAGGGGGGGTCAGCGGCAGGTGGTCACCTTGGTGGCCAGGGCTTGCACCACGTCCCGGACCTCGTGGTCCAGGCAGGAGACGGTGCTGTCGAGCTGGTTGTGCAGCGTGTGCTGGATCTGCTGCTGGTCGATGACGTCCCCTGTGCGCTGCTCCAGCTGGGCCCAGTCCAGCTGCGATGGCAGCTTTCGGATCAGCAGCCGCAGCTGCTTGATGTTGTTCACCACGATGCAGAGCTGGGGGAGGTGGGTCTGCTTCAGGGTGTCCCACACCCCCTGGTGCATCCCCCGCCGGCTTCATCCCCATCCCCATCCCCCTCCCCATCCCCCTCCCCATCCCCATCCCCATCCCCATCCATCTTCAGTCCTGTCCCCATCCTCATCCTCATCCCCATCCCCATCCCCATCCCCATCCTTTTTCTCATCCTCACCCCCATCCGCATCCCGCTCCCCCTGCTCACACCATTTCCTTCCTGATTTTCCAGGATTATGGCTATTGGGGGTCAACTGGTCCCCATGAAAGCCAGACCTGGGATGTCAGCTGGGTGCTCAGCAGCTCATGCCCCTCTTTGCCCAGAACCCACGGCCAAATTCTGCCTCTTCCGAAGCAGTGGACCCTGCCCCGATACCAACTCTGTTGGCTGCTTCGCCCTCGTTCTGCTCATTCAGCGACAGAGCCTCAGCCCTCTCCTTGATGAGCCGGCAGTACATCAGGGCGATTTTGCACATGTCCTACAGGATAGAAAAGAAACCAACGGGACTGAACTGGGCAGCATGGGAACCACTGCGGGGCCAGGAGACCCTGCCACATCGGCGTGGGACACTGGCCCGATTCGTGGAGACACGTCTCCAAGAGCAGGAGAGGAAACTCCGGCTGCTGATGCCTGTGAGCATGGCATCTGCCGGCAGGGCCCGGTATACAAACCTCCACGAGCTTCACCATGATCATGAAGGCTTCCTCGGGGTCCGGCCAGTTGAGCTGCTGCCAGGTCTTCACGATCTGGGCGTAGCAGGTGGACAGGTCGACAGTGGACGTGCTGTGCTTGTTGTGCTCTCCGAAGGGCGTCAGCTGGGAGGGCAGAGAAAGCAAATGCAACTTAGCTTGTGCGGAAAGCGGTCATCCCAGGCAGGAGAGCTGCTCCTTTACTTTGGGGGGCTCTCGCCCATGGCTGCCCTCCCTCCCCTCGTCCTAAAGGTCGGAAGCGAAGGGGATGCTCACAGCATGGCCCCAGCGCAGGCTCATCAGCTCACTCGGGCTGCCAGAGGGCAGAGAGGGAAGGGGCGCGGGGATGCGCTGTGGGGCCAGGGTGGGATCAACTGGTCCAGGAGACCACATCCCTTGTTGTGTATTTGGGAGAGGAACCAGCCGGCTCCTGGGCTGCAAGAGGCACCTACGTGGTGGTCTCAATGCTGTGAGCCAGGCTCAGCGGCAAGGTGTGGAGGGAGCTGGAGTGTCCCCAAAGGATGGAGGGAGATGTTCTCCTCCCCGCGTTACCTGGTCCATCTGGATGGCTCTCTGTGCCCTCTCCAGCGCGATGGTGTAGGCCTTCTGCAGCCACTGGGGCACCGCTTCCTTGAACCATTGGTGGAAATTGCTCAGGGCCAGAGGTCCATCCCTGTGGACGAAGGCACCAGCTTCTCCAACCGCACAGCAACGGCACGGGGCCATCACCCCTCCTTGCTCTCTCTTACAAGAAACTGCCCCGAGGGGGAGGCAGCCCGTAGCACCGTCCTAAGGAGAAACCTCCCCCTGTCTGGAAGGTGAAGTCTCCATCAACCCCACTCAGACACAAGCCTGAAACCCCTCTGGTGATGCTCACACCAACACCAGACACCAGCAGCCTCGTCTGCCTTATGTGTAATTAGTGATGTAGGTGAATGGGAAGCATTTGGAGTTCCTCTCAATTAACGGCTCATTCCCTAGCTTCAGCATCTCCCCTCTCTCTGGGTTGGATACCTCTTTGGGAGGAAGTCCTTCATCCGATAGAGCTCCTGCAGGTTCAGGTAGAGCTGGAAAAGGCTCTCGGCCATGGGCTTGGACATGCTGCTGTCGACCTCGCGCAGCTGCCCCTGGACGTGCTCCGCGACCTGGCGGCGAGCAAGGGAAGGGGGGCGGCTGTTAGCGAAGGTCCGGCCGGGAAGGCTTGGTCTGCTAGGGGCTCTCTGGAGCCACGGGGTGAGGGTCAGCTCAGGGGACTCCTCTTCCTTTTGGGTGGCATTTCAGGAGATTCATTGGGTCAGGGAAGCAGATGATAGTCACTTTATGGGCACGCAGGGAAAGATGGAGAGTTTCCCTGGCTTGCTCCCTTTCCAGGCTTGCAACAACCAGTTGCCACTTGAAAGGTGGCCAAAACCTCAGCCTGGCTTTAGACCTTAGTCCCACGGGTGCAGAGCGGCCCAGGCTTGCTCACCAGGCTCTCCAGCTCCAGGTAGGCAATGGAGAAGAGATTCAACTTCAAGGTGCTGCAAGAGAGAAACGGGGAGTCAGGAGCCTGCCAGCCCCAGCCCAGCAAACCCGCCCCTGCAAACCCTCCCAGGCCATGCCCTTGCCATAAGGGCGAGGACAGTGAAGCTCTAAGAGGCAGAGATGGGACCACAGATGCTCTCTGTGGAGCCCAAGAGCCAATGAATGAGGCATCAAAGTGCCCTGTTGCTCTTGACCCCAGGGAAGGTGGACGAGGGGGGATCAAGCTCTGAAACCTACTTGATGAAGAATTTATTCCAGATTTTCTGGCACTGCTGGAGATCTCCTATCACCTCCAGAAGGAGTCTGGACAAGGCTTTGCCATTCTCCTCCATGCTCTGTAAAGGAAGGAACAGCTTGATTTGGATCCTTAGTAATTTTAAAATGACCCGGGCTCCTTTCTGATCTTATTTATTTCTATGATTTGTTCTTGTGGGGTAGCAATCTATCATTAGATCCACATTAGGAGCACCAAGAAGTTGTCGGTAACATCCACTGTTGGCTTGTGCTTGCGTGGCTGGGCTGGGGACCACCTCCTGTTCTCCTGAGCATTGCACCAAGGCCTTAAGCTTCAATGCACCTCGGCAGCTGCAGGTAACGTGGCTCATGGTATTTTTAAGCTGGAAACCCAAATGCCTTGGCTGCATCAGAAAACTGGAGAAGCCTTGTCTCCATCTTGTCTTCCCAACCCCTCGGGCCTCCCACCCCAAGCCCAGCAAATTGCTTCTTACAATGTCAGAGAGGCAGAGATAGGAACCGACCTTCACCATGGGCTTGAGGTGCTGCTTCTTCATGTGAAACCACTCCGCCGTGCCTGACTGCGAGAGAGGAGTGCTGGTGTGATGGCAGGGAAGCAGGAGGAGCAAAGCCAGCTCTGTCACCCCCTTCCCTCTCCCTGTCCCCTGGGTGCAGTCAGGACCCAGATCCGTGCGGTGGGAACCACAGGCTGGGACCACCAGGTTGAAGAGGGGCAGGTATTTCCCTCCCCATGGTGGCCCGTGTGGCTTTGCTGAGGTGTGGGCCTTGGGCAGGGGATGGATGGGAAGGGAGAGCCGCAGGGTCCCACCTCCCTGGGGCTGGGGAGGGCGAGATCCCTGGTCCCACTACCTTCAGCGCCTTGGAGACCATCTGGGGGAGGTCGGGGCTGAGCGTGCACAGCTCGTGGAAAGCTTTCATTTTGCACATCTGGACCAGGACCCTGCAAAGTGAGAACCTCGAGTGAAACCCAGCACCAGCCCATCAGAAAGAACAGCCTCTCCCCCCAGAGACCCTACCCAAACAGACCTTCCCCTCCCAGCAACATCCCCCACGGGAGCCCAGGAGGAGGGACAGGACAGGACAAGTGTCCCAGCAGCTGAGAAGGGGGCAGAAAGGGCTCACGGGGGGTTTTGCTCAAGCTTACAGGCTGGTCCATCATGGTGGCCAAGCCATACGACCCCATGCACAGGCGGCACCGGTGTTCAACTCACCGGAGCAGGGACTGGAGCCTCTCCGTGGACCTCGGGACAGAGAGGGGGAAAATGATGCGGTACCGCCGGATGAGGGAGACCCCGTAAGTCAGCAAGGACTGGAAGGACTCGGCCAGCTCTGCTTTCTGGGGAGAAGGAAGGAAATATGCGCTGTCCTCCTCAGCGGCAGAACCATGGCACCAGGGCGGAGGGAGCTGGTGGCTCCCGTTGCCTTCTAGCCTGCTCCAGGGATGGGAAAACCCCGTGATGCCTCGGGCAGCTTCTCCCTGGAGGGGCTGAGCTGAGCTTTGCGCGTAAACCTCATTGCTATGCATGAAAAATTCAGAGTCTCAGCAGGGTGCTGGGACGCCCTGGGAAAATGGGCGGGGGAAAGAAGGAATTGGGTCATATTTAAGTTTTGCAGGGGGTTGTGAGTGACGCGATGGCAGCGATGGAAGAGGGAGATGTCGATGCAAAGAGTAACGGCTTCTCTGCGGAGAGAGGGAACAAACCCCTGGGGCAAAGGGGCTCCCTGACCCATGGGCTGTCCTGGTCTCAATGGCTGGTTCTCCCCAGAAATGCCCCCCAGCACCCCTGGACCGAGCTCCTGCCCTTCCTGGAACACAGGGAGGGAAATGGCCCCGGGAGCTGGGAGGAGAGGCTCGGGCTGGGTGCACGGGGGAACCACGGGGGACAGGCTGGGTGCACGGGGAGCGGGCTGGGTGCACGGGGGACGTCTCCCTGCCCTCTGCCCCCCCGGGGTGCCGCAACCCCCTCACCTGCTCTGGCCTCAGGCGCTCCTGCACCCACTGGTACTCGATGCTGGTGATCTGGTGGAGCAGGCAGTTGCTGTTGAACTCGAGGCTCTGGTAGAGCTTGCTGTACGCCAGCCACTGCCTGGGGAGGAGGGAGAGGCTGGGCTGAGCCCCCCAGGGCTGGGGGGCACCCAGGGACCAGCGCGGGGCTCCCCCACCCACGGCTATTGCTGGGATTGCAGGGGCAGGACCCAGCTCTCCTGGTGCTGCTCGGGGCAGGGGGCAATACCAGCCACGCTGAGCTCCCGGAGAGACCGGCTGCGGTCAGATGGCCCCAGGGAAGGCGTTGGGGCCCTTGACCCCCGCGCGATGCTGCATCGTGGCTCCCCGGGCGTGGAGTACTCACGCCATGACCTGGTGGAAGTCGGAGAGATCCTTCTGCGTGGCGTGCAGGTACAGCACGGTGCTGGCGTGCTTGCTCAGCTCCCCGTCCCAGGCCATGCTGCCGGCCTGCGAGGATGCAAAAGGAGGGTGAGGTGTCCTGGAGCAAGCTGGGCTGAGCAAGGAGGGGGGCAGGCGCCGGGCTGGGGTGGGTTTGCAGGACCACAGGAGGAACGGGTGCCCCATAAGGATGCCAGGCACAGGTAGACATCATCATGATGCTCCTCCCCGTCACACTGCAGCAACGTGTCGGGCACGACGGGCACCAAAGGAAGCCCTCGCCCCCGCCCAGCTGCTGGAGGGCTGCTTCTCCCCCCCGGTACCTGGTGCTGCAGGATCTCATAGGACACCAGCTGCTGCAGGAGGTGGCGATGGACAGTGTAGCTCAGCTGGGTCCGGCTGCTCGTGGTGGCCCTCTGAAAAGAGACAAGGCACAGAAGCACTAAAATAACTTGCCTGAACATGCAGGGATGCAGTCAGAGAGTAGGGACACAGGAACCCAAAAAGCATGGGGGCAGAAAGCCCCCTTTGCAGCCGAGCCAAGGGGTGCAGGTGCACCAGGAGCAAGGCCCCCGTGCTGGCCTGGAGCTCAGGGGAGGGTTGAGCTGGTTTCCAGCACATGCAAACCCTGGTGCTGGCACCTCTGCTCCTGGGGCAAGGGTCTGTGACCCCGAGATAGGCCCCAAGGGACAGACAGCTACCCCGTCCTGCCAAGGCGATGGAAAGGGACCCCCTTCCCCATCCCCTCCCACCTTCTTGTGCGTCAGCAGGAACTGCAGGTGACACTGTCCCCGGTTGGGGTACGTCTCCGTCCGTGGCTCCAGCTGGTACCACTGGTCGTCCGAGCAGTGCAGGTCCTGCATGCACAGAGACAAGGGTGAAGCCCCAGGCAGCCTTCCCGGGGAAGGAGCTGCTCAGGGACCAGGTCCCACTGCATTAATGGGGCGGGAAGATGCTGTATTGGATAACTCTAGTATTGGACTAAAAAATAAAAGATGTGCAACCACTGAGCGAGTGTGTTGGACTGGCTGGGGCACCTGCCACCGAACTGAGGGACTTGGCATCAATTTGCGGCTCTGAGCCGGGATCCTGGGCGAGCTCGGCGCTGCCACGGGGCTGGATCCTGCCCAGACCCCATGAGGTTTAACCAGCGCCTGGGGAGTCACTCGGAGGAGAGGATGCACAGCTCACCTTCAGGCGAAGGACCACGTTCCCCAGGAAATCGTCCTGCCCTTTGTCTTTGCGAGCATCTTTAAAGATCCTGAAAGGCATGAAGGAAGGAGGGGGTGAAAAGGTGTCCTATGCCTGTGGTCGAGGCAAAGAAGGGCAACGCAGACCTGCCACCCTCCCTCCCTCCTTCCTTCCAAAGGCAATTTTTAAAATCTAGCAGGCAAATAAGCATTTTTGCAAACCCTCTTTCCTCTGCAGCCATTAGGGCCACACCAGCACCAACCGTTTGAGGCCGTGGAGGTCCGTCAGCTCCCCCAGCTTGTGCCGCACCGATTCCACCGTGTCCGAGTCCCTGCGAGGACGGGCAGGGAAACCCACCGTGGGGGAAAGGAGGACATTTAGGCGATTGCAAAACAGTTCAGGGAGATGCAATGACAGCAGAGAAGGGAGGGTGCTGTGGGGGAATATGTCGGGACTGAGGCCACCCCCAAAACCATCTGTCCAGCCAAAATCTGCAAGCACATGGCTTGCCATAAATAAAATCAGGGCTCAGGCTCAGCCCTGCCTGGGCAAAGCCAGCCTGAAGCTCTCTGCTCACGCTGGTCTCATCCTGCACTGTGCACTGCTCCGGCAGAAAGTGATGGGGAAAGGGGTCCCCAGCTGGTTTCCGGGGCTTTTTAAAGGGTGCAGGTTGAAGGACCGCCCCAGCCCACCCTCCCAGGAGGCAGGACCCTGCTCAGGGCCGGGGCTGGGGTCGCTGGCTGAGGGGTGCTGCCACTCACCACATGTCCAGGTGGAAGCTGGCCGTCTCCATGTCTTCAAACTCCCTGCAAGGCACCAGCAGGATGCTGTTACTCGAGCAGCATCCGAGGGACCGGCAGCAAGCAGGCAGGACAGCTGGGGACTACAGGCAGGAGGGTCCTCCCCGGGGAGACCCCAAACCACCCCAGGCAGCCTGGGGAAGCGGTGGCAGAGCCCCAGGGGAGGGATTTTTACGCTTTTGTTTTTCACCTCCCTGGACCCGCTGCATGGGTCAGACCAGAAGCCTGGCAAGTCCCAGTGGGCATCGCCCCAGCAGAGCCCCAGCTCCTGGCTGGGGCGAGTGGTGACCCCCCCATCCACCCCCAAGAGCCCTGGGCACCCCCTCCAGCCCCCCGATGAGCAAAGCCACGGGGTGGCAGATTACAGGATAAATGTCTCGTCCCACACCGGGCTGAGGGTCTGGCTTATGACTTGTGTGCGATGGATCTGGTCTTCAGGGATGAGGTCTTTGACCACAGCCTTCATCCGCTTCCTGTGGTCGGGGTGGGCCGGCTCCTGGCTCTTGGCCTCGATGCCCAGCAGGCAGTAGGGGTCACTGAACCCTGCGAGGGCGGAGGCGTGCAAGTCCCCGTCGGGAGCAGTGGCTGTCCCTTTTCCGATGGGACACCCACCCGTCTCCACTTACCGCTGACATCTTTACCCAAAATCCCCTTGGCTTCCTTCACAGTTGCTTTCAGGCAAAAAATTGGGCTCTGGAAGAAAGGAAAAAAAAAATAATTAATGCTTAATGGGGTCACCAACCCCATGAGGAAGGATAGGGCTCAAGAAGGATTGCATTGTCAGCTGCTGCTCATGCCAGCAAACAGCCCCGGAGCAACTCCCCCGTACAGCCCAGGGCACCCCGTACCCCAAAGCCCAAATCTGGGAGCCGGGAGGCACACAGCCCCCCAGCACCACCCCGATGCAGGGAGCCCCGGCCGCAGCATACTGGGGAGACGCCGCCTCGCTGCGTACCTCCAGTTCCTTGACCTGCTGCATGATGACGTTGTGCTCCTCCGCGTCCATGCCGAAAGCCTGGTGTAGATATTAGGGCTGGTGACGGATGCTGCCCTGTTAACAGTGGCTGGAGAGCAGCCAGGGGCTTCCCTCTGCTCCCCGGCAGCCAGCTGCAGCTCGAGGGGAGAGGAGAGGAGCAAAGAGCCCAGCAGAAGGGCTGGGGACCAGCTGAAAGCTCTTGAGGGAGAGCCACCTTCCCGCCATCCCAAGCCGAAGACAAATATGTCTCCCTAAGGCCAGTATTTCCCAGCCGCAAGCTGTCCCAGCCCTCCAGCTGGATACTACCCCTACGGCTTTTAAAGTGCCCATTAAAAGCTCCCTCCAAGTGCCCCCCATCTCCTTTAGCTGGGAGGGTGGACATGTCAGGGGATGGGTTTTGGGGACCCCCTTGGGGAGGTGGGGACCCACCTTTTGCACGTAGGCGTAGAGCTCTTGGGCGTCTGCGACATGGTCGTGCTTGGGCTTGCCCAGGCGGTGCAGGATGGTGTAGAGGACCTCCTCGTAGAGCAGGGCCAGCTGCGGGGGGAGCGCCGACACCTCGCCCGGGGCCAGGCCAGCGGGGACTTGCTCCATGCATCCCCCACGATTAGGGGGGTGTCCCCCCGTCGAGCCCCCCACCGGTCCCTGCCGCCCCTCTCCCAGCACCCAGCCCTGCCCGGCCACCACTGGCTGTCCCTGGGGAGCATCTTCAGGAGCTGAGCCATGTCCCCAAGCCCCAGCAGCACTGCCACCCCCTCCAGTGCCACCAAGGGAGACCCTGGTGGGGCCACACTCGTACCTCTCTCTTGGAGAACCGGTGGGACAGATCCATCTAGAGAAAGAAGAGAAGCAGAGAGATTTCCCGTCAGCTCTCGTGGTAGAGGGTGGTTTTAGGAGGAAACCATGGCCAGGCAGGGCAGGGCAGGGGGGACGGGGCAGCATCACCCGCAGCCCATCAGGGTGGGCTGCCCCAAGGATGCCGTGACACCCCACAGATGCCCCGCGGCCGAGGGACCACCTCCTCCAGCACCCACCGGCGGGGCAGCATGGGGGCTTCACCCCCAAGCCTTGTTAATTGAGGAGGGGGCAGCGAGGATGGCAACAGCAATTTGGGGTGACCCATAGGAGGCTTTAAAAGCCAGCCATCAGCCAGCCATCAGCCAACCCCCCAGAGCTGCTCACTGGCCCGGCCAGGCCCAACAGGACCAGGCTGGAGAGCAAACCAGCCAAAGGAGAGGGCAGGAGGCCAAAGCGCAGAGCGGAGCTGCAGGCTGGGCAAGGCAGCTACGGGCAAGGAGATGCCAAAAAGCCATCAGGATTTGTGACTTGAGTCCCCTTGCCAGAAAGAAAAATGAGCGCTGCTGCAATGGTGCATCGCTCGTTGTTGAGCTGAAGGTCCGTTCCCCACTTGAAGGATGACCAGCTATAGCGTTTACTTTCCAAAAGGCAATTAATGAAATTAAAACGGTGCCGTGAGACAAAGCACAGCCCAGCTCCAGGGGCTCCCCGGAGCCTACACAGCCCCTGTTGTCCCCCGCCTCAAATGTCACCTCCCACTTATCCAGGCTCCGCATGGGTCTGGCCAGGAGATCAAACCACCTCTGCCAAAAATACCCCTTTCCCTGGCAAACCCCGGCTCTCAGCCCATCCTCACCCCCTGTTCCCTGCCCAGCGCCGAGGCTGAGCCCGTCCTGCATCTGCTTCTCTAACCCCGGTCTGGATTCGGCCACCACTGCGGCCGAGCAACTCGCTCCTGCGCGGAGCCTGGCTGGGTGACGGTGACTGCCACCGCCACCAGCCGGGTGACACAGCCAGAGGGAGGGGGACCGGTGCCCCTGTGCCACCCGTTGCGGCTCCCAGCGCTGCAAGGGGGCGACACCAAAAAATATAATGGAAATTTTTGAAACGAGTTTGACCCTTTCTGTGCCGAGGGGCGTACGCCGAGCACAGCCCCAGCGCCCTGCTCAGCCAGGGCTGGCGGGGACGGGTGGATGGACAGGCCCTATCTGTGGGTCAGCCCAGGCCCCAAAATGACCTTAGGATCCCCTTAATAGAAAAAAAAAAACCAACCACCCCTAGCTGGAACATTAACGTTTGCTTATGGCAAATCTAGGGCTGGCATAATCCCCCGGCCATCTGGACTGAATTCAACTCTTCCACCCCCAGCGAGTTTAACCCTCGAGCTGCTTCTCTCCCACCTGCCTCCATGTCCCTTCTTTTAACCCCTGTTTGGTGCCGGGGCTGCAGCGGCTCAGCAGCCCCAGCAAAAGGGGGACCTGTTGCACCCAGGAGGGCCCCTGCCTGCTCCTGCCTGCCCCTGCCCAGGGGACGGTCCACCTTCTGCTGCTCCCAGCACTATCCTGCCTGCACCAGGGCACGGCAGGCACGGCTCTGTCCCAAATCCTCCAGCATCCCTGTGGGCATCGCTGCCCCGTAGCAGGGTTGCAAGCACGGAGGGGAGAGAAAAAGGACTTTCTGTCTCTGCTGCCATTACTTATCAGCAAGGCACAAGCATCTGCTCCTGGCCCAGCAGTGGAGCAGCAGGAGAGGGCAGGGGGAGGACTCACTGTTGATCTGGGGGGGCAGACCCCGTTGCTCCCTCCGGCCATCAGGGACGGCTGCTGCGGGATCTGCTTTGTGCTCGCCCATATGCGCATGGGACTGGTTAAGCTAAAGCTGAGCTGAGCCACCAGGATGTGTTTACTGCTGCTAATCCCCACGCCACGAGCCCAGCTCAAATCCAGGAGCGGTGCTTAAATCCAGGTCCGGATACAGCCGCCAGCATCCCCCCAACCCTGTTAGCTGCGGCAGTGTCACCCGTGCAGGCCAGCTTGGCTGCGGAGACGGTGACACTTAGGAGGGAGGACAAGTCCCTGGGGGGGGACACCAGCAGAACGGATCATCCCAGGGTCCAGCATGGGGCATCGTGCCCACAGGCTCCCAGCAGCGCCGGGCAGAGGCACGCAGAGCTGCAGGTGCCATCTCCACGGGGGTAGACAGAGGGATGCCGTCTGTCCGGCCACTGCAGAGGAAGTCGGTTGGGTTGGCCAAGAGCAGGGCTTTGGGGGATCTCCTGGCAGCAGGGAGCCCGGAGGGGCTGGGAGGCACTGGGAAGCTGTAGCCGAGCTAAGAGGGGACTCGGTGCTGGCACAGAGCTGCAGCCGACCCCGTACACAGCCCTCGGGTGCGTGTTTGCACGGGTACGGTACCCCCCCATCCCCACCCCCACTCCTTGCTCGCCCTTGCGAAGCATCCCGGCCAGGAGCCGGGCTCGGTCCCTTTTCCCTCACCCCCCTTTCACAGCCTCAGCACCCAGCTCTGCACCCCGGGGTCCCCTGGGCGCGGCCGCCCCGAGCCCCTCCCTGGGGCCATCGCACCCCAGCCCCGCTCCCCAGCCCCAGCCCCGCTCCCCAGCCCCCGGGGTAACCGCCACCTACCTCGGGGCTCTCCTCCCCGGGGAGGGTCCCCGCGGGGGTCTCGCTGGCGGCATCCATGTCGGGGGGAGGCTCAGCGCGGGGCAGGGGAGCGGCTGCAGCTCTGCCTGCCGCTGCCGCCTCTCCCCCTCGCTCGCAGGCTCGGAGGAAACCACAGACCTTATCGCACCATGGCCATTTTAACAAGCGGAAACGTGCGCAGGCCTCCTTCGAGAGCAGCACGGGGACGCAGGCGCCCTGGCCCCGCTTCCCACCGCCCCGTCCTGCACCCGCAGCCCCTCGGCGATGGGGACCTCACGGCGCAGACGGGGTGGGAGCAAAAGAAGGGTGTCACATCCAGTCCCTGCTATTATTTATGAGCAAGGAATTGGGAATAAGTGGACAGAAATAGTGCCGAGAAGGCAAAGCCCAGCAGGGGAAGGGGATGGTGGGGAGGATGGGCAGGAGCAATGGGGAGGATCTGGGCTCCAGCACGTGTATTTGGGATCCATCCTGCCCCACGAGCGCAGACGGGGAGCCCACAAAAAGCAGGAGTCATCTTCAGCCCCGGGGGATGGAGGGGATTTGAAACCCGGTGCAAAAGCTGCAGGGGGGGAAATCCCCGAGGCACCCAGGCGCGTCGAACAAGGTTGGGCTGAGAACTGACGCGGTTAGTGCATGCGCACTGGGAAAGGGCACGCGGCCTTATTCCCCGAACGGGCTGTCCAGGCAGAGCTGGTTACTGAGAAAAAAAGCAGCAGGAAATGGAGTTAAAAACTTGTGCTTTACCGTCAGCTTTCATTCTTGTAAACACTTTATCTGATTGCAACTCGCAAGGCAGTTGCCTATCACAGACCGGCAGCAGCGCCCACCCCTCGAAGATCCCTATCGAAACGCCTGCACAGATGGCAAAGGGGGGAGCTGCAGCCCAGGCGATGACCGAGGGAAGAGCTGGTTTGCTCCTGGATGTTTAATGTACTCACACCCAGAGCTAAGAGCGGGCTCGGAGCGGCTGTTGAGCTGCGCAAGCGATTGCTGCTCAGCGGACAGACCCACGGCCCGGGGAAGGACATCAGCCTGCGCTCAAGACTTGCATGTCTCTGCTGCGGCTGCTCAGCACCCACGGGCTCTGCAAAGCAGGGCCATGGCCATGGCTGACACTACGCTCTCCACCGCGAGGAGGTTTTGTCTTTCCAGCCTTCCTATTCCTGGCCCCAGACGCTCCTGGAAGCCGTACGCAAGATGCTTCGGATGCAGCGGGGGGTTCAGCGGTGCTGCGTAGCCTGTCAGGGATTTCTGCTTAATCCAAACAGAAAACCACGATCATGGAAACTGCACGGGGAAGTTTGCCCCCTTAACTGCCATGCGAGGCACCGCGAAGAGGCAGCTCCCGCAGCGGGGACGTGCCCGCCGGGAGGTGCCCGGCAGCACGCCGGCTCGAGCCGGGGCTGCCGGAGGATGCTGGCAGCAGCACCCCTGTGAGAGGAGGGGGGGAGGCAGCCAGCCCGTCCCTTCCATCCTTGCAATCATCTATCCTTTAACTAAGGCAGGTCGCACTGGTTTAGCTGCTTTAGGAGAGACACAACTTGCCTTTGCCCTGAAACCCTGTAAGAGCAGGTTATATTGGCAAAAGGGGTGCTCTGAAGTTGGGGGAGCGGGAGATGGAAAAGGACGGCCAGCCTTGGCAGTGGGCCGACGTGAGGGTGAGGTTTTCCTTATCCAGGGCAGCCGGCGCAGGACCAGGGCTGCGAGGGTGCAGAGCACAGGCCCAGCAAGTTGGAGAGGCAGGGGGATGCCGAGCTAATGTAGGGAATGAAACCCCAGAGATACAGCCAGACACCGAAAAGCTGAAATCCATCCCTGCTCTCACAGCGATCGTTCAGCCTCATCCCCTGCGGGCTGAAAAACGCTGCCCGTTCCACTTCTGCTCTCTCCCGTGTCAGGAGGGCTCTTTGGTAACTGAACTGGGCTTCAGCATCACTTCCCCTGCGCTCCCCCGTTTGGCGGCGGAGCCTCCTCGCCCGGCCCCTTTGCTGGCAGAGGTGCTCGGAGGCGCTGGCCCAGCCCTGCCAGCCTCAGCCTCGCCTTTAACCAGCCTAGCATTCGCTTCACCTTGGGCAAACAGTTTAAAAGCATCTCCTTCCTTGCTGGTGGAGGGGGACACGGCAGAGGAGCTGATTTCTGCTCTGCAGCCCTCTCCCCTGACACCCAAGTGCTGTTGATTGATCTGGGACATCAGCCGGGCTCCACGGCACAACGTTGTCAGTGGGAAGTAGAGGTGTAAAGTGCACAACTGCATTTGAAAATGATTGCTGTCGTCTTTGTTTTTAGCTTTGATTGCAAAAGCAAAATCTGGCCTAGCAAAGAGCAACCACAGAGATAAAGGCAGGACGCAGACACGGCATCCCTGAGCTGCTCACACCTTTTGCTGCTTCTTGCCGACGAAAAATAACAGGGGTCAAAGAAATGTCTCTTCCCTCAAACAGCAAAGAGAGAACAACGGGTAAGAGTTTAGTCAACCCTCAAATCCACCCCCCTTCTCCTTGTAATGCTGAAGAAATAAAATCCACTGCAATCATAAATATTGCTAAGCATCAGGCAATCATTCGCCAGCCAGGAGCCGGTGGCCGTGCTGGGGTTTTGCAGGTTTTAGAGAGGGAAACTTCAGCTTCGGTGTGGAAGTGTCTGTTAAAAAGCACTTGCCCCGAAAGCTCCCCGGCTGGTCGCCGCCCCGCGCGGGGCTGGTCTGCAGCCGCGGCGCAGCCCGGCGGGGTGGGCAGCGCACGGCCCCCGTCGGCGGCCAGCACCGGCCTCGGGGAAGGGCTCCGCGCAGGGCTCCCACGGCTTTGAGCCTCTGGCTGTGCAAAGGGAGAGTTGTTTGGTCGTCCTGCTTCAATAGCAGCAAATGCCCTTTTCTTGCTCCTGAGTTTTACCAGCAGCCACCTACCCCACAAAATACCAGGGACAAAAATCACTGAGCTCACAGATCGCATCGTATTTGCCCCTCGAATTACTCCTCGTCCGGGAAACAAGAAGAAAAGCCCTATAAAAGCAGCTCCAGAAGCAGCACAGATTTCTGGTTAGCAGACACAACCCCAATAAACTCCATGCCCCAAACCTGCAGGACAACCAGCCAGGACCTTGCAAAACATCCCAGCCATCCCAGGTCAGGAGCGCTGTAAAAGGACTTTGTTTTCCACAGGGAGCGGGTCGGCGTTCCCCACAACAGACCTCCCTCCCCACAACATCAACCTGCCCCCCAAAATAACTACCCAGGGGCACGTACCACAGATACATAGAGCCAACGCAATAGAGAGCGAACCCCGCCATTCCTTTTAAGAAGGACTCATCCGAAAGGAAAACCCTTTCCCTTCCAGGCTGCAGGGCTATCGGTGCTCCCGTGGGGTTACAGGCTGCCCCCGGATCAATAAAGTCCCCAGTCCCCTGGTGCCCAGGGTTGGAGGTGCTGCTGAGAGAAGAGATCTCCAAAGAGCAAGCATTATCGCCCTCTTTAAAGGGTATCTTCCCTGTAAAGGAAACCCTGGTACGAACGGACCCTCCGCACGCGTTAACAGCAGGTTATCTCCCTACCTCCTGGCTTGGTAATCCCGCAGCCGCAGCCTGCCCTCACCCTTATCTCGATCTCTTGGCTGGAAACGGGCAAATAGGCGAAAAATTGATTTCAACATGTCCCTCCCTCACTTCTCCTTTTAAACACGGGGTCCAATGACTCTGCAAAACCAGGCTGTGCCTGCCAGCGTTTGGCAAGGCGTACAGTAAAAGCACAGCACGGAGGAGAGGAAGGTGGTTTCAAAACGAGAAGAGGGATGGTCCTGCTCCGCCCGCGCGGGGCGGCCCCCGGGCCTGCGGGTGCTGTGTGCCCCGGGACCGGGGAGCTCAGCCCCGGGGGGGACCTCGGTCGTTTCCCCTCCTTGTCTGCTACAGGGCCTTGCAGTTATTGCTGCCCTCGCCCCGCAGCTTTGCTTCCCCGGGCTCTCCCGAACACTTGGAGTGCACCCAGCAAAAAGCAATGGTACCTGGGAAGGATGGGGGGACACGCGGCACCCCCCACCCCATTTGGGACATCTCAGAAGGATGCGAAGGCAGAGCCCGTCCTTCTGGGAAGAGCAAAGGGGACCTCAGCCACCCGCGCAGGGCAGGGCGGTTGTGAAAGCTGCGGTTCCCCCGGGAGCCCCGGCCGGGAGCACGGGTTTGGCATGGGACCTGCCGGTTCCACAGCGGGGGCGTGCGAGGATGACTCCGGCCAGGCAGCGAGCACCCCGGTCACCCGGGGGGCTTCACCAGCCAGCCCCAGCCCCAAACACCGCTGCGACGCCACGCTCTGCTCGGAGCTGCTCCAGCTCCCGGGGAGCTGGCTGGGTCCCGGAGGGGCAAGCGTGGCGCGTCCTGCCCACCCGGACCCCGCTTGCCTGCCGTCCCCCCGGCACCCAGAGCACAGGGCTGGCCTGCCCGGCCACCGCCCCGGCTCAAACGCTGCGCCCGGCTCCCCGCACGGCGGCACACGGCAGGGGGAGAGCGCAGCCCCCCGGCAGCAGCCTCCCGTGTCCTTCAGGAGGTCACAAACTTCACATTTTGACCCGGATGCCGTTCGTTTGGCTCGGGGCACCCCGCAACAGCTTTAAAACGTTTTCTCCATCACTGCCACGTGCTATGTGTACGCAGCAAATATTTCATCCACCTCCCTCTCCTGGAGAGATGAATTCGGTGTCAGCCGCTGGATTTATCGTCCCCTCACCGCGGGGCCGGGGCAGCGGCAGCTCTCACCGCAGGGGCAGGAAAGGGGGGGACACAAACGTCAGGATCATTTCAGCTGCCAGCTCGGGGTGCCGAGTTCAGGGCAGCAGGACCCGCGGCACGTGCGTGAGCCGAGGAGGGAGCCGGGTGGATGCCTGTGAAGGTGGAAGAACGCGGGGCTGACAGCCGGGTACCAGGCATGCCCCATGGCCAGTACTAAGCACCTTTGTGCCTGTCCTGGAGCACACACGCCAAATTATTGACCCGCTTCAGCGCCGAAACGGCCCCTCCCTGGCTTTTCCACCGCCACCTCTCCCCAGACGCGTGCCAAAGCCCCCCGAGGAGCCCACCAAGCCCCGCAGAGCCGCACGCTTGGATGATGGGAGGAGGCTGTAGGGCTGAACCCCCCTACAGCCCCCCAAGGAGCCCACCAAGCTCCGCAGAGCCGCACGCTTGGACGACGGGAGGAGGCTGCAGGGCTGAACCCCCCCACCGCCCCCCACATCCCAGACGGACACGCCAAAACACGGAACATTATTGCAGCCGAACCGTGCCGCAGGGAGAGCGACCATGTCCCGGCCAGAGCCCAGCCCTTCCGGAGCAAAGTACATGGAGGAGGAGGAGAGACTGAACTTGAGCAAGGGAAAGGAAAGGTTTAGAAAGACGGGATTTGCTGAAGCGAGCTTGTAAATGGAGCCCAAGCTGATACCTTGTGCTCCCGTATCCGGAGGCCGTCGGTAATGCGTAGGAAATGGCAGGCGGGCGGCTGGGAAGACGCGGCAGAGATGGATCCCAGTCCGTTTGCACCCTGAGGCGTGAGATCCAGCAGCCCCCGCCGGCGGGAACGAGGCCCCGCTCCTGCTCGCCGTTACGTGGGTCTCTTCACGTCCCGTTGGGGCCCCTCTCAGCAGCACGGTGACGGCCCTTGAGCAAGGAGGGTGCTGAAATACCGGTTTCCAGTTCAGTCTCATGATGGCAGCTCTTTGAGCTGAGAGCTGACTCATGCAGGAGAGCAGACGGGTGAGTAACACCCAGTACGGCTGCAAAGAAAACCCTGGCCTAAAATTAAAATCTCCGCCCTGCACGTCCTGGCATTTCATACCAACCCACAAAACCCCCACATCTGTTGCTTGGGCTTACTTGTGCAGCTTTAAACCTGAAACCGCCTCTCGGTCACAGCCTGTCTGAGCAAAACCCTTCTTCGAGTACCAACCTGGCAGTCTATGGCTGGAGGTGCCTGCAATGCAACCGCATCGGCCAACGCGAGCCGCTCACGGCGAGGGCCGGCCCCGCTGCCGGCTGCTCCGGGAACAGCTGGGTCCAGACTTCGCCCCACGCCTCCTGCCACCTCCAGCGGCGCCGGCGAAGGGAGCCGGTGCTGCAAGCCATAGCTCGTAAATCACCGTGTCCATCACGCGGCAGAGATGCAATTTGACCATCTACTGCTTGGAGAGCGATGGGGGCTCCTCGCGGTCCCCGAAGACACACAGACACGGACACACAGACACGGACACACAGACACGGACACACAGACACGGACACACAGACACGGACACACAGACACGGACACACACGCGCGGGGCAGGCAGGCGCTGGCCAGGTTGGCTTAACCATGGTCCCTATGACCGGTCAGCGCATCCCCCCCAGCTATAAAAGAATTAATGCAAAATAATGATTTAATTTTTTTTCTAATACGTCCCATGAAGCAGGAGTGCTCAAAGTAAAATCTGGGCAGAATAGTGAGGAGGAAGAAGAGGGGGGGGGGGGGGGCTCGGTCTCTTCCCCGGGCTGGAGGCAATCCTGGGCAAGCACGCACATGCCCCGTCTTTCCAGGGCAAAGACCTTCCCCAGCCCCCAGGGATATCGGCCAGATTTCAGGGCTGATAGCAGGAAATCTCGAAGTACTACCTGCAGTTCCTGCAGTAACAGGCTTTTGCATAAGATCTCAAAGCACTTTAGAAACACCAACGTTACACCACAGTCCCGTGAAGGAGGGAAAGAGCCGCGCGTTCGGAGCGGGGAAGCAGGCGCAAGGTGCCGTGAGCGACCTCAAACGAAGAGCCTAAGTCACACCGAGGAGACAGAAGCGTACACGGCGGTAGAAAATCTGTGCAAAAGATTAACTGGATCCAACACGAACTCTTCCCTGTGCCCCCTCTTTGACAGTATAATACCATCCAAATATTGGCATTTAATGGTACGGCTCTAGCTTTCACATGACAGCCTTTCTGCTGCACGGCTGATGAATCACGCAGGCCCGGACCAGATCTGGAGACGTATTAACGCACAACATTTCCCCCTGCCCTACTCCCACCCCGCTTCCAGGGCAGAAGCAGGCTTTCAATCGCACTTCCCTGCTTCTGTATTCAAAATCCCCGCGGGCAGCAGGGCCGGCTGACCCCTCCACCCTCCCTAAGCCCTTTCCAAAGCGGAGCACAGCTCCCAGGTCCCATCAGGGAGATGGCAGCGAGTGCCAAGTATCTAAGCCAAGTCTGGGTTTTCAGGTCGTAAGGAGGGAGGCAGGGATTCCCGCCGGCATCTCTCCGGCCAAACTCTGCACCCTCCTGAACCCTGCTGCTCCCCTCAGCCTGCGTGAGCCTTGCTGGCGGGGACCAGCCCAGCCTTTTGGCCCCACAGCTTCAGCGTTCCCGAAACGTGCCCCGCTTCTCACCAGCGCGCTCCAAACGCACCCAGACCACGATCCATCTCTTGAGTTTGGCTGGCTCCTTCTCGCCTCCCCACAGACCCCGCCAAGCTCCACGGAACAGGGACACTCACCAGCAAACCACTGTAAAAAGCTCACAGCTCAAAAGCCACCGATTTAGCTCACTAACACCCAGGCTGAGGAGAGGAATATTTCATTTATTCCAGCCTGACTCATCCTCTCAACATATTTTCCTTTTTCCAGTTAGCAAACCTCACGGTCTCTCTGCAGATCTTACCACTTGTCCGCACTAGTGGAAGAGACTCAGCTTGAACCATGGAGCCCGGTTCTTATCAGAGCAGACATCGAAGTGTTTCTTCTCTCAAGCACACTCCATTGCGGAAAAGTTTTAAAACGCTGGTGGGTTTGTGCCGATTGCGGGCACGAGAGCTGCACAGTGAGCGATGCTGGGCGAGAGACCTGGAAACTTCGCGCAATCTGTGTTTTCTAGGGTCATCGGTCTGGGAGCAGCGGGTAACCGGGAGGGAGCCACTTTAAATCAGCACAGAGCGGTTCTGCAGCACCTTACAGTTGGACTGATGCGATTCAGGAAACTTAATTCACAAAACAGGATTTATTAGGTTCTTACCGGGCTGTAACGTTTTATCTCCGAATGCTTTCCTTCTCCACCCACTGCTTGCTACAGAAAAGAACCCCGAGCGGCTCAGCCAGCCTTAAAATGCAGTGAAGCAGCCACGCGGGAGGATGCGAGAGCCAAGAGCGGCGCGGGAGAGCAGAACCTGGAAGATGTCCACCCCTGGCTCAGGGAGTTCAAGAGAATTAAGGCAGCGAGCGGCAGCTGGGAAGAGGAACGAAGCCAAGCGAGGTTCGATGTTACCTGCAGAGCAGCTTCTGAGTAACTTCTGTCCGACACGTGCCAGCGCAACCCGGAGGGACCCGCCCCATCTCGGGAACCGCAGGAGCGGATCCCGCCTGGAACGCCGCCTCTCCTGCCCCGCCAAGCTGTACCGACAGCTGGAGCACACCGGGAGAGGAACAACTCCCCATCTTCTCAGGGAGAAGAGCGACCGGGTGGACCGCACCACCTTGGAGTTCAGACCTAACCGAGCAGAATTACCCTTTTATAAAAAAAAGGATAAACTTATGGCTTGCTTCTAATCAGAGACAGATTTTAGAGGCAACAACTATGCTGCGTCCCTCCGCTACTTCTTCTAGCAATAGGTTACAACTTTTACAGGGACAACTGGTCTGGAAAAACTGTCTGGGTAACGTGTTAAGCAGCCGCCTCACCGGTTTACAACAGGAACTGCAAAAGGGGCATTTGTTAAAAGATTTTAAGATCTAATTTTCATTTCACAAAGTCAGTCAAGAGAAATCAAGCGACTAACGTCACCAATGAATAGCCAAGAACAAAATCCAAGTGATTTTGCTGTTGTTTAGTTCTCCCTCTCCCCATCCAAAGCTACCAAGTCACCGTCACATTTGCCCACTCCCGCACAGATGCACAAACACCCTAAGTTTTGAGATGATTTCTCTTTACTTCACAGTCTTGGCAAAACAAATCTGCATTCAAAAGTCATTTCACATTAATATATTAATCAAACATTTTCAAAATAAATATTTTTTTAAAATAACCATTTCTTTACATCACTGCAGTAGCAATTCTAGAAAAGTCAGTGCACAGACAGTAGCAATTTGATTAATCAGCTAGACTCAAACGAAAGAAAACAAGAGGTGGACCTTTTTTCTCTCCAAGCAGGCTGCATGCAGCAAGTCTCAGCAGTTTCCTAGCACACGATCTTTCTTCACGCTTGCTGGGAAGGATTTTCTCTCTCACAGACACCGTCCGAAGTCAGTGAAGTCTGATTTGTGCAAAGCTTTGTACAACGCAAAGTTTTACAGCCGGGTTACTGATGGGTCCTGCAGAGGTTCTGCACACTGGAGTCGTTGCTAATGAGATCAATGAATCGATGCTACGGAAGGAAAACGCTTGAACCCTCCGTCCTAGGAGCCCACGTTCAAGTTACCGGGAAGTGAATTCACAGCTGATCCAGGAACACTGACAGCATTGAACAACGTTCAGATGAGCAGCTCAGTTACACCTAGCAGCTTATGCCAACGCTTTGCATATTCTCTCAAGTGCTTCCAGGGCAGAAGTAAACCAACTATTTTCTCCCCATGAGCTGTTAATTCACCAGTTAAATCACAGCAGTGAGATGCTTCACTGGCCAAAAAGTGTAACTTGTGTTACAGCGGAGAAAAAAAAAGTGCATGACAGACTATAAAGAGAGAGTTCGGGACTTGGTGCTCTCAAGCCCACGTATCTAACTGGAAAAGAGAGACAACAGAGAGTTAGTGTTCCCCTCCGATCTGTAACCAGCGAGATGCTACCGATCGGCCCCGTAAAGGGCAGCGTGTTTTCTCAGGAAGGGAAGCTTGTCAGCATCGCCATGCAGCGCACAGCAGGGAAATCTGGAGGGCTACCAGGTTATTTGCTACAATTGTCAGGAATGACTTAGCTGAAAAAAACCCAAGGAAGTTTAATAGATATCTGAAAAACGTAAGAGACACCTATTGCCTTTGAGATCCCAAAGGCGCCCTCTGAAGCCCTTTCTCAGTAGCAGAGGGAAATGTCGGATGGGATACTCTGGATTTGGAGGAATACCCAGAGACACCCCTGTGCCCAGAGATGCTCTTGGCTGCACACTAAGGAAAATTCAAGACGCTCCCAAGAGCCTTGCATCCATGTTATGAGCATGTTAATTATCAGTATGGAGCAGTTCCTTCCTCTAAAGAGGTATCATTTAAGTATCAAAAGAAAGAGATGTAAGGGAAACAATCACAGATGAAGAAGCTCCAGTCCTAGCGATGCCGCGCACAGGGAGAAGGGAATACTGCGGGAGGACAGCAAACCCTCAGAGCTCTGCGAGGTAACCCAGGCTGCCGAAACCTCTCCCCTTGCTCTGCACCTATCTACCGCTAGAGTCCATGAAAGCTACGGGCCTTGGGGGAAGGCTCTACTCCTCGGTGCTATGGACCATGCCCCAGGATTCTGCCAAAATGGGAAGTAAGAAAGCAGTGAGTTGTGGAGAAGTTCTCTGTTAGCTTATTGGTTTTTCTTGTCCTCTGGTGGGAAGTATGGAGGAGGGGGGGGCTGGTCCTGAAATAAAAGACAATAAAAGAATATCAATTCATGGCTAAGGGGGGGGGGGGGGGGGAAACCAACACAAAACCAACAACGACAAAAAACCAAAATTAGTTCAGACAAACTTTGCTGTGTCACTGAGACAGAGAACTGCTAACGACCCGCCTGGGCTCCGACTGCAACACCAGGAGGATGCAGGAACTCACCGTGGGCATATAGACGTTGTGTGGGTTGACTGGGCTGTAGTAAGCACTGGCAGCGGCTTCGGCAGCCTTCGCTTCAGCTGTCGCAGAAAGAGAAGTTACAGATGTGGTGACACGCAGAGAACTTTTACCATCAAACAAAACCTCCACAGATTCTTGGCCATCAGTTGTTACTAACAGAGCACTATTTGACCCACACTTGAGTTGCAAAAGAGCTACAACAAACACGACAATTGAGCATTATCTCTTCCAAGTACTAAAAATTCAGTTGCCGCAGGATTGTCAAGTCAGAAGTGAAACAGTCCCAAGACTTAGTTTGGAAATGTCACCTGGGACTTGCCTGTTAGCCAACAAATAAATGCTAACAGCTGTTTTGCCTAAACACAGACAATACCCCTTAAAAAGGCAGTCAACAAACCATCCTTCTTGGGAGTGAAAACACAAGACAAAACAAAAATCAGCACAAGTTTCTAGCAGCTCAGGGGATTCATAGTTTAAAGATGGTAATTTATGAAGATAATCCAGATCCTCTATTTCTGCAGAATACAAAAATCTTGTAGAGCCATCTGGATCAGTGCCACTTTCCAAATAATAGTTCAAAGATGCTGGTCGTTTATTCAGACAAAAGAGAGAAGTTAAGGATATTTGTCTGGATAAGAATCTACCTGTGAGAGATCTATGGCTGTGTCCAACCACAAAAGCTCATTTTGGGGCTTTTTTTGTTTGGTTGGTTTTGGGGGTTTTTGTGTCGTGTTCCCCCCCCCGGCCCCGCAGATCTTTTAAGACCACGTTCAAAATAATTTTGATAAATCCCAAATGAGTGAAAACGAGACTGCCTTTTCCCCAGCTCCTTTCCATTATCTATTCCTCTGTTCCATATCGTTTAAGCAAAAGTAACCAGATTAGAGTGAAATGGGGAAAGGGGGAGCAAATATCAGCAAAGCCACATTTTCTAACTAAAATGGACTAGAAACATATTTCACCATCAATTTCTTTTTATTCATCTAACAGAGCAAGATTACCGCAATAGGAGAATCACAAACTGTGGTTTTTCTGCCACAACAAGACTAAATCCAGCTGCAAAATACCTGCTAATGGTATCCACCCTGGGGAGAATCAGGCTGGCCTCCAGACTGCGATGGATATACAAGCCTGGAGAGCAGGGGAGCTCGCTAATCGCTCTCCTGAATGATTTTAACTTCTAAGCGGAGCTTCTAAGTTGACGCTAAGCTCCCCAAGAGCTAACAGACAAGAAACAATGTCTGTTTCACGGGTAATAAAACCGTTGTGAGCTAATTCACCTGAACGCGCCTCTTACCCGCGGGAGTGGTGGGCAGGTCCGGACCGCTGACGGGGGGTTCCATGGGCCCCGGGTACGGCGGGGGTGGAAGCTGCATGTAACCCATGTCTCCGTCCGCCACGGGGGGGCCAGGATAAAACTCTGTCAGGAAAGGAATAGCACAGCAAAAAATGTAACTCCTCTGGGTGGGTCACAGCATACAGCCAAAACAAGCCAAAGGCAAACAGAATTAAACTCAGAAACAAAAGTTGCACAAGGCATCAGATCCAATCTAAAAGACTATGTGAAATTCGAGTTTCTTCCCCTTTTCAGCTATTTTAACTCTTGCTACCTAGAATAATCCCCATCCTCAATTCCCAGACTCACCAGGAGGAGGTGGTGGGTACGGATAGGCCCCGTTAGCTGCAGCTGGTGCGAAAGCGTAGGATCCATTCGGCATATAGGAGTAGCCGTAAGCTCCATTGGGTATTTCACCTCTGGAGACTGGAAAAGTAAAGATAAAGTTGACCTCACCAAAACATCAAGCCTGCATCAAATGCAGGCAAAGACAAACTTAAAGAATCCTTATCTGAAAAACAAACAAGCTCCATCCCAATAAATCTGCTGCTCACTGGATGTGAAAAAAGTATTTTTTAAAGCAAGCAAGTTCCAGATACAGCCTGAAACTTGCATGGATTTGAATCCTACCCGTTGCAACCGAAAACCGCCCTTGCTGCGAGACGAAGGCAAGGCCTCCTGAAACCACAGAGCTGCCTGGCGGACCCTGCCAGGCTCCCGTACCTTGCGATGCCACCTGCAGCATGCGCTGCCCGAACTCGATAGCACCCCCCGCTGAAAAGGTCATCTTGAATGTGGCGGATCCTTCCCAGCCGCCTGCAGGGAGGAAAGACAGAATTCAGAAGCAAGGAGAAGAAGTTTCGATGTTATTTAGCTTCCATGCTTTATCTACAGATGCCCTGTATATAATTCTTTAAAGAGCTCATCCCAAAAATCCAAGAAAAAAAAAAATGCAGATAAAGTGGCAGAATGACCCTATTATCAGAAAAATTCACACTGGGGTATTTCCAGGTCAAGAGACACCAGAAGAAGAAACATCAGTGAGGGAGACCTTCGACAGCTTACTGAAGTTGTGCCTGTTACCACACCAGCTGCCAACAGACCAAGCGATCAGAAGCACTGGATTTGCTCTAGGTTTGTATAAGATTAGTGCAGAAGACCGGGATTTTGTTAATCCTGTTTGCTAAAAAGCCTTTGCAACTACACCTAACTGTCAGCTATAAATTAGTTTGGGAGTCTGAGTGCCCAATGAAGCAAAGAGCTTAATGAAAAACATGGTCCACATAAATCCATTAGCGTCCATGGAAGATATTTCAAGTCAGGATAATAATAATAATAATAAAAAAAAAAAAACAAAACCCAAACATTAGTGACATCTCATATTACAGATTGAAAAACACGCACAGCCCAGAGTCCCAACAATGCATCAGAGCAGAAGCTGTGTCAGTGCTGAAACAGGGACGTGTAGATTAAAGAGCCTTTTGAGCTAAACCAGACTCTCATGGCTGTTAAAGCGACATCCTCATTAAAGGAGGCAGCCTCTGGGGAAAACTCACAAAGATTTAGTTAAAGCCGTTTGCCTTTCACACAGTTTGGAGAGTTTGTCGTTACTGCTCGAGCTTCCTCTCGCGCTGGATAGTCCCACTTTGCTCCCACACAGAAGCTACAATGCTGATTTCAGGATTATAGACTGACGTCTCCTAAACACTGCACTGTGATTTCAGTGCCACAACCAAGAGATTAAATCAGGCTGGGGATAAAAGAGTTCACCAAACTACGCGCCTTTGGTAAAAAGGGGAAGCATAAAACACTGATTAAAAAAAATTATTCCTGAAAACGTCTACCACAACCTTCTCATTGAACATAACACGAAAGCGCCCCTTGAAGATCCCCTCATTTCAGGACAGTCCATTCTCTTCCAAGTGTCATTTTTACTGCTAAAATGCACTACAGCAACAGCATGCCTTTCCTTGAATTGCACAAGAAATTGATGACGGAGAACAGCGCGCTGGAGATCTGCACCCGAAAACCCAAACAGATCCAGAAAGGAACCAGAGTCTTTGGCACAGGAGGACCTGGACGCAGAATTAACAGGTAACTCCAAGTGACCAAAGCGAAACGACATCCTCGCTCTTGCTGACTCTGCTCTGCTGTTCACTCAGTGAGATCGCTTGGCTGGTGGAACTTGGTATTCTGCACAGAGGGCAGGAATGAGATCGGTTGCAGAACAGATCTGTTCATTGTAACTGTACAGGGAACAGATCGGGGGAATATTTTTAGCTCCTACTTTCAAAGAAAGAAACATATTTTAGCTGTACCACAAAAACCCATCTGGTCAGTATCCACTTTCGGTTACACTGGATACTTACTTTGCTACGAGCTGTGTAGTCGAACGAAGATACAGAACATACGTCTGTTCTATACGTACCTCCAGCCTCGGCTTTCACTGTGCCTTTGATATAATTTGCTCCAAAGACAGGCTGCTTAATCTCGCAATCTTTCAACAAATAAAAGGGCATCATGAAAGACTGCATAGCATCCTTGCCCTTCGATACAAAGATAACCTGAAAAGAAAATAACGTTACAAAGGGTACTTAAAACAAACAGGAAACACAGCCCCGATTTATTATCTGAAGAGACTATTCGATGGACTGAAACTCCCTCCCACATCCGAAGCTCCTCGTCAGTTCTGCAAGCCAAAGGCCACACAGAACAGCCACAAGGGTAAAGTGAAGCCTCAAGGCAATAAAGCCTTCCAGCAAGACTACCCTTGCTCAGATAATACTCCTCCCAGCTTCCAGAGAACTCACTGCTCCACACGGCTTTGATTTAGTAGCTGTGCCTTCGCACTCAGCATTTCCAGACCATTGCTAATTTCCAATCTTGAAGATGCCTGATGGACTAAACAGCTGCCCGTACAAGAACTAATCAGATTTATTATCTTTTGACGAATAGATAGGATATGCAATGAATTCATAATGCTCCCCAGAGGGAGAGGATGAGCCATACTTCAAGGGGTAGTAGATTATCTGGACTTTCATGCATTGAGGACATTTAAATACAGAATCGCAAAGAGCCCTTATCTCCTTACACAAGATAAAGCCTTTTACTACTTACTCGGTAGGGAGTCAAGAAAACGCTGCCTTTCTTGGTCCCTTTGAAGGCATCTGGCATAGGTTCGATATCACTGAAGGTAATTTCTATGTGATCATAGGTCATCAAAACGCTGCAAACAAGAGGAGAGAAGAGACGCGGTGTTACAGTGTTACAGCTCAAGGCAGAAGTGCAATACCCATGCGAGTTTACTGACCTACCAGAACTGCATTCAACCTCAGGCCAGTGCTCTGCAGACAAAATCAGTCTGGCTTGCGTTGGTTTTTTTTTTTGGTTGGCAGTAGCAACTTAAGTAGCACTGGCTGCTTGTTCTCCGCCTTCTGTTCCCTCCTCAGTGTGCGGGCACAGCTACTGCTGTCTGCGCAGCCCGGCAGCAAATCTAGTCAATTGAACTGATCAAGGTCTCAAGACACAGAGAGAGATTTTTTTTTTTTTTTTTTTTTTAAGTTGTGTAGCATTTCTGCTGGATCAGTTCCCTAATTTGGTTCACCGCAGGTAACACAACAGAGGAAGGACTGCTGAAGCAGGAACTGCTCAGGCTGGCTTATGCAACGCGGCTGTTGAAGGTCTAGCCACAGCTTAAGCATCTCTGTCACAAAAACGTGATCAAGAGGAACTCCCCTTTCCTGCCTCTAGACTTCATTAACCCGTGTTGTCCGCACTGACTCCTTAATTCTCAATTAGAAACTGACCCGATTAAAACCTGTGCAATACCCTTGCACGGATGCAGCGGGTAACCTGCGTTAACATAACAGCACCCGCATTAGGGACTCTAATCCCTAAGGCTGGAGAAACCTCCACCACCTTTATCTTCGGCAGCTTACGTGTTGCCATCCTCAGATTCGCCCTTCTGCCAACAAGTACCTGTCCTTCCAGCAAAAGCTCCAGAAGGGCACAGGGGCCAGCAGCTCTGCTCGAGCTCCAGCTGAACCAACCACCACAAGCAGCCTGGGCGGCCGCGTGAGAGGTAACCCCCGATCCAAGGGGGGCTGACAACTGGGAACAGTAACACGTTAAGCTGCCGCAGTTGTTTGTTTCAGTGAACACAAACTTAAGCCCGAGTTGATCTCACTAAATTCTTCTAGGAAGAATCACATCCCAAATGGAAGCCAGGCGCAGAATTCCTACACCAATGTTTAACCAGCTTCATGGAAAGAAGCCCTGAAGAATGAACTACTCCTTTGTCCCAGAAGCAGGTGACTGCCACGTCAGAACCGAAGCACGCTGGCAGACGCAGAGGGTGAGGACAGCCCATTGCCGAGCAGACAGAGGCAGCTCTGTGGAGGCTTTCCGTTTCCATGGTTATATCCCAGCACCTTTTTCCAACACTGCCGCTGCTCCCGCAGCGCACGGAGGGGGGGTGTGCGCAAGGAACCCAGCAAAGCGAACCTGGCAGCCGGCCCAGCGCTCCCCGAGCGGGCGGCTCCTGAGCAGAGGCACACTGCAGGTGCAGCATCCCAGCTCTCCAGCAGCACTGGGTGGCGAGAGACGGATGAGGCTTGGGTGCAGGCCAGAGTCACCTGGCTGCGGGCTGAGCTCTGCCAGCCCTCGGGGAGAGGCCGGGGACAGCAGTAAGAGCCAGCAGCGGGCGGGGGGCGGCCAGGCTGCGGAGGGGAGCGGCGAGGGGGGGAGGCCCGCGGCTGAGGCCCAGCAGAGCTCCCCCCGGGGAGACCCAGGGGCGGGGGGACACGTACAGCCCCTACCTCCGCAGGGAGAGGAGGAGGAGCCCAGCCGCGCCAGGGGGGCGTATATAAACCCTTACCCCCCCCAGCACCGCTCCCCTCCCCACGGAACCGCTCCCCCTGAGGGGGAAGGAAGCAAGGAAGGGGCGGGGGGGGGGACACACGCAGCCCCCCGCTATCCCCCGGCGACTGCGGCCGGAGGAGGGGAGAAGGGGATGGCACCTCACTTCTCGCTGTTGTTAACGATGACGCCGCCGCCCTCCGAGTGGTTCCTGTTCAGCGCCATGGCCGCCGCCGCCTCCGCCTCCTCCTCCCAGCGCCGAGGCCGCTCTGCGCCTGCGCGGGAGAGGGGCTCTTGGCGCGGCGGCGGCAGTGAGGCACGACGGGACGGCCCGCGCGGTGCGTGCTGGGAGTTGTAGTCCCCGGGGGCGGCCGCCATGACGCCCCCCTCCCCGCCTCGGGCGGGGTGTCATGGCGGGTGGCGGCCCCCCGCGGACTGCCCGGTTTCGGGGTGCGTCCAAGCCCGCTCTCCCCCACACCGCGTCCCCAACCCTCGCCCGCCACCTCCGCCACCCCGCCAAAGCCCAGGGGCAGCAGGCCCACCCGCTGCTGGGAGCTGCTATCCCCCCCCGACCGTCCCTGAGGAGAGCCCCTGCTCCCACCACGATTCACAATCACTATTAATTTACAGAGCTCAAGCCAGCTTCGGTTTTATTAAGCTTCCTCAGTTTTTTAATACATAAGAGTAGGGGTAATCCAAAGAGCCAGTCTCCTTTCTGGGAGAGCTCTCGAACGTGTTTATAAGCCCATTAATCACCCCTTCACGTGTCCCGCTGACCATATATAATAAAATGATTTAAGTTATTTGGGCCCCGCCTGAACTTGGCAGCCGTTTTCCTGGCTTTTTCTGCTCACAAGGGCGCTGGGGCACAGTGGGAGCTCGCAGAGCGCCCCGGCAGCATTCGCATCGGCGTCTTTATTTTAAAATGCTGAATTTTGCTGCTGTTTGCCCCTCAATTTTTATCCTGAAGAGGTTTCCAGGCCAGCTCACCAGCGGATACAACATTTTCCCTCGGAGGACGTCCAGTTTTGCACGCAAGAAGGGGCTGTTTGCACATCCCATGCAACCGCAAGCAATCGTAACGCTGTTTGGCAGGATCCCCCCCAGGAAAAGCCCAGAATTAAGTGAAATGGAGACAAAATCAGACTTGCAGTAGGTGGTATGGGCAGAATCCAGATGTTTGGTAGAGCAGAATAAAAATCATCCCACGTATGTGATGGTGCTGCAGATAAAATGAGGCTTAGCCCCTTCAACAGCGAAGATGCTTGCTCCGTTTCCAACAATTTTTTATTTCACGTTTGATGCACGTTGCATGTTTCACACACTTGCAAACGGATTTTTTGAGCCCAATATTGGCTGCTTTCCATGCTGGAATCAATCACATCCTAAAATTACCCCTTTATACTGGAGAGCGTTAAACCAGAAGGACTAACCCGTCGCCCTTTAAACAAGTCAGGACCCTGTCCGTCTGTCTGTCTGTCTGTCTGTTTGGAGGGAATCTGGGAACAGGAAAATACCTGTGGCGTTTGCAGAGCTACCGTAAGGGTATAATCCCCTGCCTCCAGGTGTGCAAGCAGGAGGAATTCTTAAAAAATTAACAATTGCATAATTTCATTAAAAATAGAAGCCCTGCAAAACTAACAAAGTGTTTTGAAGGCCTCCTCATATCACTGACAACTGTATATCAATAATATACAAATATATATTGAGAGCATATATTACCCTAAATTATATCTCTTTTTACCCTAAATTACCTCTTCTTATATGGCTTTGAGCTTTGTCCCATAGGGTTTGCAGCCCAGCCCTGTCCGAGTGTCTGAGAACCAGATGGGGTGCGGGGGGGGAAGCAGAAAAACTACATAATGGAAACCAGATTTAAATAAATGCAGTGACATAATCTGTACGGTTCTTGGCAAGAAAAGAGCGAGTTTGTGCTTTTCATATCCGCTTTTTCAAGAAGATGTAAGTGTCCCTTTTAAGAAATGATTATAACAAACAGTCCCGACTCCTCTCCTATTAAAGTCAGCAGCAGCCAGCCGCTCGGCCTCCGCCAAGGCGCCCGGCTGAAGCGTTGCCACCTCGCACGAACTAAGGCTCGCCCAATAATGTTTTTCTCCTCGCTCCAGCCGATATTTGGTATTAAGAAACTCAGCCTTCCTTTTAAAAAAGGTGCTGGTGTGAGTGCCAGGGTGCGTGGGAAGCTCTAGACCACCTCGTCACATAGAAAATCTTGGAAATTCATACTCTAAATGCTCAAAACACTAAGGAAAAAGTGCCTATCTGTTCATCTTTGTTATTTCTAAGCTGAGGAGTGAGGTAGAAGAGAGAACCGAGACAATTCATTGTTTGAATTGCCCAGGACTGACAATATTGTTATTGGATTTTAGGATTCTTCCACTCCTTTTGCAGTCAAGCAATACAAATGTGTATTTGGCACAATTCCCTTGGACACACTTGGAAAATAAAATCTGTGTTATTTTACGCCAGATATACAGGACACAGAAAAATAAACACGAGATAATGGGACAACTATAGTGGTTTGGTGTTTAAAGGAAAGACAACCCAGAGCGATGTCTGTATAATCTTTAATGGCAAATCATAGTCCCTAACATCATTATATTATTCTGTTACAGTTTTTTCACACGCTGTAAAATACTCTGCAGTAACTATATTTTAAAAATCCTAATTAAAAAGAGGAACGCTCTGTGACAGCAGAAAGAACTCAAGGGGACCCAGAAAGGCTGTTTAAATTGCTGAGTGCTATCTATCCGTCTGAACTCACCACACACCACATTTAGCCCTTCGTTTGCAGCAAAAAAATCAGCGCGCCAGAGCTGGCATAGTGCACATGTCCTAATCGTTCCAGTTTACACCCCAAATCATTGGCAACGCAGAGCAAACTCTGGTCCAACGCCCTGCGGGGGGGGATTGCTCCTGTCTTAAATGGGTCAGAATTTGCTTTATGCCCTAAACCATGAGGATTTCTAGAGCATCCAACCAGGATAAAAGCAAGCAGCGGGAAGGAGAGGGTTGGGTAGCACTTCCCAGCTGCAGCGCATCTCCAGGAGCCCTCAAATCCCCCCGTAAAGCTGTGTCTCAGCACCCCAGCTCCCGGGGCAGAGGTGAATTAAGCAAAAGCAGCGGCACAACCAGAAGCAAAGCCCGAACACCAGATGCGTCCTCCTGAGCTGCTCCCATGTGGTTACAGGACGGCAAGGGAAAGACGTAGGATCCCGCCGAACCATCCCAAACCCTGAAGGAGTTGAGAGACTTGCGTCTGTGCATTGGGCAACACGGAGAAGGGAGGGATGCGTGGCTCGAGCATGGGTTTCCCCACGGAGCAATCAATCCGCCTACGGTGAAACGAAACGGGGCAAAGGCCCAGATCCGCTGTATTTATTTTGGCAAAACTCCTCACTGCAAACGGTGGGAGTTTTGCCTGAATAAATGAGATTTAGGGCCCAGACAGAGCCGAGATGGGAGCCCGCATGCGAGATCGCTTCCTGCAGGCGCGCAGCAGAGATCAAGGTTACCTTCCTCTTCCTCTCGGAACGTGACCACGCACAGGCTGTTGCGTGTCTCTACCCCTCTTATCTGCTGAGGCATTTCTGGTACCAAGTCCTCTCCGGCGTTCGCAAAACAGCAGCGGCGCCTGCGCTGCGTCACCGCTGACAGCTCGTGCAAAGGCTGAGTTTTGCAGGAGAGCGACTGGCGTGAGCCAAACGAAGCGGTTTTGAGGTGGGAGCTCAGGACACGGGGAGTGAATTCCCATCTGGACAGAAGTCCGGGCAGCATTCCCGCTGGCCGGAAAAAGCCAAGATTTCATCCAAAGATTTCACTCTGCAAGCCCTACCTCCCCTTTTCCCACCGCCTGCAGCATTTTAGGAGCCACCGCGTGCGGAGGAGGAGGAAGAGGAGAGATTTGCAGACACATCCCAGGGGTCCCTCGCCCCAGACCCACACACCCGCCCTGCCCTGGGGAGGGGGCGGCTGCGTTCGGACCCTTCGGCCCCTCCACCGAGAGCCCAAAGCCACGGCTGTTTGCTGGGGAGCGGCACCCCTTCCCGCACCAGCAGGAACTGGCAGCGCTGGCAAACGCGGTACAGTAAGGGAGCTCTTTAAGCCTCGGTGTTTATGTAAACGTGGCTTTAACTTTAAACCTCTCGGCTTTGTGGCTCCCCTTTTTATTCACGTTCACTTTTTTCCCTTGGCTCCCCTTGAATATACCACTAGGATTTCCAGCTTATCCTTCGGGGAGTATATATATATTTTTCATATATTTAGCTAAATGGGCCATTTTCCATCCCTGTTGACCGTTGATGCGTCATCACTGACTCACTCACGCCAGCAAAGAACCTGACCCAATATATTTTCTCTCCAGGTATATAGTACACAGCATTGTGATTCTGTAAAGCAAGCTTCGGGAGGTAGGTAGCAAACTAATCCCAGAAAAAATAAACTCGTGGAAAGGCGCGCTGCGCTGAGACAGGGGCTGCACTGTGCCGCCCTTCCAGGCAGTATTTCTGTATTTTTCTTCTGGAAAAGCTCCCTTAGGACACGGGAACTGGCATTTTTGGCTCTCAGCCTCAGGTTTCCACCTTTCCTGGAGGGGACACTTGCCTGAGAGCAGTTTTTGTTAATTGTTACTTATTGCCAGAGTCTAAAGGGTCATTTAATCACTGACTGATGCTGTACCTTCTATCACTGTGCTCCCAGCTGTGCCTAAAACACACCATTTGCCTCTGGGACATATTCACAGCACCTCTTTGTCACTTAAAAAACTCTCTAAGCTAACAGCTACATTTACAGCTCAAGTGTGCCCAGGGTACTTTAAGAGTTGCAAGTTTAACAGTATTAAAAACCCCTAAAATGGTAGGGTCATCAAAAATGTGGGCGGGAAATTTGGCTGTAAAGCTTCTGTAAGCAGTTCCCGAGGAACACGTTTACTAAAAGCATATCCACAAAACTGTGTTGTGCTGCTCACTTTGCCATCTCAAGGCAGGAACGGTGCTGCTGCTTCTCGGCAGGAGGCTTCTCCCCTTTCCCAGCTGGATTTTTGGCTGCGGTGGGGAACAGCCCCGCGGCCACGGGGCTCCAGCACAGGCAGGACCGCGGCTTTTCCCAAATGAGCCTGGCCACAGACCAGCGTTGAAAACATCTGCTGGCCGCAGCACGAGGGAGGACAAAGATCCTTGTTTCACGTTTGCAGCACTAACGGGTGGTCAGCCCCCCAGGGAGAGGGACAGCGTCACTGCAGCATCGCTCCTGCGCCCAGCCGGGCTCCCCTGCATCCCAGCCGCCCCGGAGCACCCTGCTCACCCGCGCCAAGGCACGATGCTGATGCGGGCAGCGGGGAAGCAACCGCATCTGCTTTGGGGGTTCGCCCGGTCCGTGCTGGGCTTGCTACTTCAAAGGCACTTCATAAGGAGTATGTGGAAGGTGTGGATGAGCTAGCGCTTAAAAAAGCAGCAGTGACACAGAGACCGAGATAAGGCACAAAGCGGAGCACCTGTGCAAGTCGCCAGGGCAGTGCGAGCAGATATCAAGAAGGACCGGGCAGCCCGGCAGCTGGCCAAGATACAGCTTCGAATCTATGTGGCACTTCTCCTGAGCAATACGCTTTACCAAGAAAGGCTGTATCGCGGTCCCTGATGTCCAGAAAGGGAAACTGAGGGGCAGGGAGCAGCACAGAGACTCGCCCAAGTTCGCTCAGCAGCCCAGCGGCAGAGCCAGCGCTCAGATCCAGCTCCCTCCTGGCTCCCAGCCCGCGGCTCTGCCCGCCAGACGGCTTCATCCTCCCCTGGGTCACAAACAGCACAGAGCGAGGAGGCAGGACTGCCACAGAGAAACAAAACGCTACCAAAGAGAAGCCGTGACGGCGGCAATACACTGCAGGAGAGACTTTCCTGGGTCTTCCCGTGCTCCTGCTCTCCAGGCGGTTACCTACGCTTTAGCACCGAAACGCAATCTTTCTTCAGTGGCCCGATCTGCAGGTGGGCATCGACGCTCTCCAGGAAGAAGGCTGGTTTCAGCTTGTACAAGAAAAGAGAGGCAAATTGCTGGTTGATCTTGTTCTGGAACGGGTCAAACTGACCCTTGACAAAATGGGAGACCTTGAGCTGCTGCAGGCAGGTCATCTTGGAGTCCTTGACTCCGTAGAAGGTCAGGGCCTTCTCCGAATACTCCAGGAAGACCCCAATTGTGTGGAAGAACGGCTGCTGGATGACAGACTCAAAGCCACCAAACCAGGCCACGTAGTTCTGTCCGTTCCACTGCAGGCAGCAGGACTTCTCGTTCCGCCCCAGGCGCCCGCGGTTGTAGGACTCCCGGGCGTTGAAGTCCTCAGCGATGACGCCGATGCTGACCCAGCCGTCGATGAGCTCCACCTCCCAGTAGTAGTTGCCCCGGTTCATGAGGTTTACACCCAGCACCTGCTCGCAGTTGATAAACCGGGTTGGGCTCTCCGGGTAGGGGATGGGGCACAGCACCCGCTTGGCCCCTTTGGTGCCAAACAGCTGGATGAACTTGTCGGCCGTGTCACTGTCCAGGTCAATGATGAAGGCAACTGTGTGGGGCAAGGAGACATGAGGATGAGGAGGAAAACAGGAGGAAATCCCCCCAGCCCTCCCCGCTCTGATGCCCTGCTCCAGCCTTCAGTGATTAGCACGATCCTTTCTGGCTTCCACCATCACTCTGTCCCCTTGCTTTTAAATCCCACGGCCAACTTCAGACGATGAGGATAAGAGGCTGGAGGAGCTGATACTCCCATAAGGAGGATGAACACAGGTAACCAGGCAGAGGCGAGAGCAGAGGCTGCTCGATGAGCTCAACCATGATATCAGACATTGGAGAAGGTAGGTGGAGCGGTAGCAGGGACATCCCATATAAAAACAGGTTTCAGGCAACCACAACCACAGCAGGGAGGGACCCCAGGAAGACAGGAGAACAGCCAGGCACATCACGGCTACAAACCAGCTGCTCCTTGCAGTCGGCTCTCGCTGCCCTGTGGCTCCCGCAGGCGTGCGGAGCCACGTGAGAACCGCTGCTGGATCCCGAACGGAGGGGATGAGCCCTGGACACGTGTCGCTGCCAACTGCACTGCAGGTCTGAACCCGTGGTGTGCCCAAACCCTCTAGCAGTGGCACAACACGTCCTGCTTCAGCCCAGGCTTTGCTGCCCGCCTCGCCGCGGGGTGCACCGGTGCCGCCGAGGCAGATCTTGTCCCCTACGGACATCTCAGTAGGTGACCCCACGTCCCCTGTAAGGCTGTGGGGGGACGCGCGGGGTGTTGGAGCCCAAGCCCAGCCCTGCACCCTCCAGCCTCAGCCCCTTCTGCCCCACTGTCTCTGCTCGGCCACCGAATTATCCCTCTGCTTGCTGCCGCTGAAGCTGACCCTCATCAGATGGCTGCTCTGCAGCAAAGCAGGCAGATGCACAAACTCTGATCTAATTTAACCGAGGATCCAATTCGTCAAGGGCTGGAAGGCAGCAGAAATTACACGCTACGGCTGCAGCCCCCCCGGCAGCTGGTCTGGCAGAACCACAGACATGGGAAAAAAAATATCACCTAAACAGATTATGACTGTTGTCAGGAAAGCAAGGAGGCTTCCTTGTTAGCTGAGCAATATTTCCTCTGGTGGCGGCAGCGCTCCTGCCAGCCGTCGGCTCGGGACCAGCACCGGCCGGGCATGCGGGAAGGAGCCGGCCAGCCGGGCGAGAGGAAAGGGAAGATGGACCTTAGCAACAACCGTCAAAGCAAAAGTCCCTCGCTTACATTTCAGGAAGTAATCGCGGCTCTCCAGGCAGGCAGGATTGTTTGACTTGTCTGGAAATCGGGACTCAGCCAGCGCTGCAGAGACAGGGACAGAAGGGTTTGCCATCAGCAAAGAAACCGATGCCACAAACCAGGGTGTTACTGGAGCATCCCCCCCCGCCTGACACCCTGGTGGTACCCCGCTGCGGCCCCGAGCCCAGGTCAGCATCCCCAGCTCCCCCTGCACATCCCTGCCGGCTCGGACGTGGGAAAGGACAGATGCCACCTTTGCCAGCCCAGGGAGATGGGCAGGAGGGGCATGGAACTGGCTGCAATTCCCATGGGCATCCGAGAAAATGAGAGAGAGGAGAGAGCTCAGGCTAAATGAGAAAGCGCGGGAGAAAGCTGCCGCGGTGGCTTCCTAACCCTGGCAGCTTCGGGAGATCAGAGCCTGCCCCATGAAGAGGATCGTCTGTCCTGGGAAGAAAGAGTCCCCTTTCACGGGAGGCCACTTTGGCCACTTGCCCCCTCCCGCAGGGCCCTGCCTAACTCCCAGGCTGTTTGTTGCCTCTCCAGTGTCCGGTCTCTGTGGAAAAATTCATAAAACCTCAAGGACAAGGCGTAAGCCCAGAGAAGGATTGTGCAACGTGCAGCGCAGCCGTGCCGGGCAGCTTCCAGGGCTGGTGGGAGAGGGGCCAGCACTCGCAGGAGCCATCGAGCCTGCAGGCATCTCCCACCTAGGCAGGGAGGATGGAGGGCGACGGGGTGACCTCCGGGCAGAGGGTCTGGGTGAGCACAAACCTTCCTCCATCTTCTGGAAACTCAGCCCATCAATTCCCTTCCCCTGCAAGTGGTTCCACTGGTTTTTACAGGCAGCGGACAGCACATCCTTCACAGCACTCACGGCTTGGGTGCATTTGGTGAAGTTCAGCTCGTTCTGGAAGCTCAGAGGCGGAGAGAGGTTTTCTTCCATGGCTACTTTTAAGGCCTGAAATTCCTGAGCCAAAAAGAGGGAGTTTCAGGAGGTTTCAAAGAAGCCAAAGCTGTCTCTTGTTCCGCCACCCCACCCTGCCCCGGAGGATTTGGGAACTGGCAGCTCGCAGGACTTGGCCCAAGGACAGCCTTGCATAAGGGAGGAGAGCGCTTTCTCGGCCGCGCGTTCCTGGCGCCTTCTCTTCGCTGCCTTTCAGACCCGGGCCCAGACCATGCCCACCTCGCATGGAGCAGCGTCTCCTCGTGCTGGGCTGCCGGGGAGGGGGGATGCTGGGTGGGGGCAGCCGGGCACCCCAACCTCTCGCTCTCTGCGCCCACACCTAGGTACCCAGCCTGGGCAGCACACCAGCTTCTCCTGAGGCACGGCCAGGATGGAGGTGGGGGTGATGGAGGAGAAAGCCTTGGCTGCCCTGTCCCCCCGGGAGCAGGGAGCGGAGAGGACTGTGCCAACAGGAGTGAGACTCTGCAGCCCTCCCGTCCCGGGGCTCCTGGCACCCAGCTCCGTGTGAAATGGGACAAAATCCCAAAAGACAACGCTATCGGCTCCTTCTCCTCGCCCGATCCCACCCAGGCACCTGGAGGAAGTAGATGGTGTCGGTGCTGGGGACGTTCTCCAGGTTTTGCTTGCACTGGGCCAGCTTGGCTCGCCTCTCCTCCTTCCAGTGGAGATCGGCCTCGGCGTCTCCCAGCATGGAGCGCTCCCCGTCCTCAATGAAACCGGCCACCTCCTTCTGGAAGGTCGCCAGAACCTCGGAGGCTTCTGCAAAGAGCTTCTCAACTCTTTCTCTCTCCTTCGTGGCGGCACCCTGAGCGCAGGGAGAGAGGGGTCGGGGTCACCTCCCGCAGGCAAGGGGCTGGGAGAGCACCCTTGTCCCCTGCCCAGCACCCTGTCCTCAGCTCTGTGGGGTCCCCGACACCCCGTAACCCCCTTCACCCCAGAGCTCGGAGCACTTTACAGCCCAGGTGTCAAGGGACCTGGCTGGGCACAGCCGCGTACTGCTCCACCACGTCTCGTGTCCCCAGGTGGTGAAGTGACGTGTTTGCGCAAGGCCCAAGGGGACCAAAACCCCCATGAGCCTGGGGAGGGAAGGGGCAAGAGCCAGCGGGTGCCCTGGCACGGTCCTTCCAGGTTGCAAACAAAAGCAACCAAAGATGCCGCGAGGGTTAGCAGAGATGAGGAGCAAGAATCCTCAGGGATCCTTGCCAGGGTCACCATCGTTTTACGGAGCACTTGCTCCTCTGTGAGCACCACCTCTACACCCCACGCGCCCCAAAAGCTCACGGCCCCTTCGCCTCCGCTCCCCGGCCCAGCCGAGCTGCGCTAACGGAGCGGAGCCGTCGCGGAGTCACCTTAATGAGCTCCACCATCTTCTTGGCCTGCGCGATGGTGACTGCCAGCTCCTCCAGCTCGTTCTCCACATCGCTGAGGAATTTGGCTTGTTGGGCCTGCGGACACGAAGGACAAATGCTGAGATCTGCTCCCCGGTCCCGGCAGCAGGGAGGTGCAGGGGACCCAGCCTCTCCCGAAGTTCAGCCCACAGCCCCCTCTCTGCCCGTGACCTTGCTATCAGGCTTCGGGTGCAAGGGGAATCGTGAGTTGTTTTGCTCTTTTCCTCCCCTACAACATCCAACCTGCAAACGTCCCTTCTCACTCGGCTGGAAAACTAAAGGAGCAGCCGGGCTGCAAAGGGTCGTGCCCAGCTCCACGCTCCCCGCCCGGTCCCAGCAGAAACCAAACAAAATAGGAATTTGAAAGCAAAACCATTGGGCAGTGACTGCAGCACGCGCAGCTAAGCCGTGTGCTCTTAGTGTGTATCCCAAGGCTGGGAAAAATCTGCCTGGGATGGGTGCGAAACCGAAAGGCAGACCCGGAGCACTCGGAAACGCAGCGCTGAGTCTCCTGGACGTTTCTCGTTCGGAGCAAAGCGAAGCAGCTCGGGAGCACGGGTGCTGCGTGGCTGCTAAGGAAGCACCGTCCGAACGCGGCGTTTCCTGACGCGCTATTGTTAGCGCCAGCCATTGCCCGTCACGAGGACGGGTCCCTCGGGAGCCAGGAGGGCACCGCGCTCCCCAGCCGGGGCCGTTCCCTGCCCCGGTGCTCAGCCCCCAGCCCCCTGCGGCGCTCCTGCCCGGCGAGGGGGGACGGGCGCTCTCCCCGTCCATCCTTCCCACCCCGCGGCGCGAGGGCGGCGGCAGGAGATGTTAAGCAGCGCCTGTTGAGGCTTGACAGCTCCTCAGGGCTGGGATCACACACACTTTCTATTTTAAGGCTCCTGATGACTAATAATGCCAGCAAAAGGGTTTTCCTGCAGTCCCAAGAGCCTGTGAGGGAGTGGGAGCTGGCTCAGGGCTGCCGCTGCGACCCTGCCAGCATGTCCGCAGCCCCCAGGCTCTCCCTGGGAAAAAGCAAACGTCCCCGAGGTCTCCAAACGCCCCATGCCGACGCGGGGATGCCACCACGCCGCCAGCCTCGCAGGCTCCCATCTGCCTGCAGCCCCGCAGAGGCCCCACGCGCTCGAGGCAGCAGTGCCCAGGAAGGCAGCACCACGCTGGGCTTGGAGCCCGGCTCCCGGGGAGGCTCGTGGGTGTGAATTTGGGAGGTGACTCAGCCGCATCTGGGAATGGGAGTGACGGAAAAAACCCCGCTGCCAAAACGCCAGGACACAAAGGGCTGGTGGAGCGGGAGCAGCGGCCGGGCAGGCTGCCAGCGCGCCGAGAAAAACCGCCTTGACGAAGCTGTGGGAACGAGACGGAGAAGACGGGTGCCCTGTGACCGCGGGGGCGGCCGCTGCAGGGCGGCCCGGGCGCCCTCGCCCCCAGCCCGACGCCCCCGGGACTGCGAGTTTGGCCCCGCGGTGGGACCAGGCCCCAAGGGCTGGCAGGCAGCAGGTCTGCCCCCAACGCCTGTCGTGTCCCCACCCGCAGGGTGACCCGATGGCACAGCACCCTGCCCCCCATGCTGGGGTGGGGTCCCCCGCGGGCACAGGGCTGCAGCACCCACCCCGCGTCCCACCAGGGCGGCACCTGCACACCCTCCCGCGGGGATCGGGTCCCCCGTGGGGATGTGGGTGCCGCACGAACCCCTCCCAGGGGTGCTGCCCCTCAGCCCGCCCGGGACGCCCCGCCAGCCCCGCACCCCGTACGGACGCTCCCACGCCAGGGTGAGGTCCCGCGCGGGGACACGGGCGCAGCACCCTCCCCACCCCGCCTGCCCCATCCCTCCCCACCCAGGACGCCCCGCCGGCGCTGCGCCCCGCACGGACACCCCCATACCCGGGTCCCACCAGCCCAGGGTCCCGCGGGGGGACCCCCCCGACCCCACGCACCTCCTTGTGCTCCCGCTCCCGCTCCAGGGGCACCACGTCGTGGCTGCGATGCTCGTGGGCGCGGCAGCGGGCGCAGACGCAGGTTTGCTCGGCGCGGCAGAAGCCGTCGAGGGGCTGGAGGTGGCGGGGGCAGAGCCCCTCCTCCAGCCGCCGCAGCGGGGCTACCAGGCGGTGGGCGCGGAAGGCCGGGGCGCGGCGGTGGGGCTCCAGGTGGGCTGCGCAGAAGGAGGCCAGGCAAACCAGGCACGACCGCGCCGCCGCCACCCGCGACCCGGCCGGGCACACGTCGCACAGCACCGCCGCTCCTTCCTCCCCCGCCGCATCCTCCTCCTCCTCGGCTCCCGGTGCCATCGGGGCGGCTGGGGATGGCGGGGACGAAGCGGCGGCTGGGGACGGAGGGGGCGGCGGGGAGGAGGCGGCGGCGGCGGCCAGCAGCGGCAGCACCTCGCAGAGGGCGCGGTTCTTGCGGAGCCGCAAGGCCGCGGGGACGGGCTCCTGGCAGAGCGGGCAGCGGGCAGCCCCGCCCGCCCCGCCGCTGCCGTCGGGGGGGCCCGGCCGCTGGCGGAGCGCCCCCAGGCAGCCCTGGCAGAAGTTGTGGCCGCACGGCACCGTCACCGGGTCCTTCAGCAGGTCGAGGCAGATGGGGCAACCGAAGGGGCCGTCGGGCAACCCCGGAGCCGCCAGCGCCAGCCGCAGCGCCGCGGCGGAGGACGGCGGGGCGCTCCCGGGCGCGGTCTCCATCCCTGAACGCCCCGAGCAGCCGGGCCCGGGCCCGGCCCCGGCCCCGGCCCCGCCGGGGGGCGGGCGGCCGCCGCGCCCCGCCCGCCCGCTCCGCCCCCCCCGCGCCCGGAGCCGCTGCCGCCGCCGGGCCGGGGCCCCGCTCCCCGCAGCTGCCGGGGGTCCTGCGGCCTCCCGGGGGGCCTGGCCCCCCCCGCCCCCGGGACCCGGTCCCCAATCGCCCGCCCTCCTGGGCGGGGGGGGGGGGTGTCTCGTCCCCGGGCTCTGCTCCCCCCGCCGGGCATCTGGTCCCTCTCCCCGGCACCTCCCGGGCGATCTGCCCCCCGCCCAGGGTGCGCTGCCGCCCAGCCAGGCTCTACGACCTCCTGAAGGATCGGCCCCGCTGGGATCCGGACCCTCTCCGGGGGGCTGCTGCCCCCAGGGGTAGCCGCTGCACACCCCCACATCTCCTCCTGCCCAGGGCAGCTGTTCCAGCCCAGCCCAGTCCCCCTCCCAGGGGGCTGCTGCCCCCCCCGAGCATCCCCTGCCCCCGGAGCTGCTCCCCAGAACCTGGAGCCACCCCACTGCCCCCAGGAGCCGCTCCCCACCCCGGGGCCACGCGGAGGGTCCTGAGCTCCCCCGTGCGTGGGTGCTGGTGCTTCCCTGCCCAGCCTCGCAGCGCGGCCTCATGTCAGCCGCTCCCAGAGGCACAAGGAGCCACGGTGCCCCGGTCCGGGCTCGGTCCCTGTCCCCTCTTCCTCCGGGGCCAGCAGGCACCAGGCAGGGATGGGGCTGGGAAGACACCAAAATGCTTTCGGTCTGAGGATCTGCCTGCTAAACACGGGATCTCCGGACACCTCCTACGGAGGGTACGCAGACAATTTTTCAGCTTAGATAAGTTCCCAGGTCTGTGCCAGCCCAAGGTCCCACCCAAGGACAGGCCTGGGAGGAGCGGGGAGGTGTGGAGTGAAGGAGAAAGCATGGCCAGACAAATGGCATCTGTCCTTGACGGGGATTGATCCTTTTAAGCCTTTTTTCCCCAAAGGAAACAAGCTGATGTGATTCATTCCTGCACGTTCACCTGCACATCCCCAGCGCCTTTGAACCCGGTGCCCAGTTTCGCCCTGTTAGTCCTCACCAGAGCTGCGGTCTCACCCTTGGAAAAGCTTCAATCAAAGCTTCGTATTTTCTTCTGCGCCAGATCAACCTTGGGGCAGAGCCATAGGAAACCAAGTTTCCTTATCGCAACTCTGCTGTAAATAAAGCACCTTTCATTTCTGCCGCCAGCCCCGCTGGGAGGGGCTGGTCCCGCTGCTGGCCCTGCGAGGGCGCGGAGGGGCAGGATGGGGCCCAGCAGGGACGGGTGCGGGAGCAGGGGCACCCAGCTCACCTCTCCCAGCATCGCTTGGTCCCACGGCTCCCACCAGCACCGAGGTCAAACCAGTGGGAAAAGAGAGCTTTATTGGGGAAAGCAGCTTCATCTGAAGAGCAACTGCAGCGTGGCACCCGAAAAAGTTGCTCTGCCATGTCCGAGGGCGGCAGGAGGGGAGCGGGAGGGGCTGGGGGAGCAGGACCCGCCTGCGCGTGGGGCTGGGGGAGCGCCGGGCTCCCTCCGTGCTGCTCCACCGCACCCCGTGGCACAGCACCCCTCCAGGGTCCCCCTCGCCCCCAGTCTCCAGGCTTGGGAGGTTCGGGAGGGATAGGAGAAAGAGGAAAAACCTCATTCTTTGATGCTCCCTATCCCCCTCCTCGCCCCGTCCGCGGGGACAGGCGCCCGCACATGCCCCCGCGCAGTGAGTGGGGGCTTCATCCCCCGTGGGGGCACGGCCCTTCGCCCCGCAGCCTTCCCCCGCCCCAACTTGTGTCACCACCTGGCAGCTACACGTGCAAATCAGACGGGTTAATTTGCGCGTGTGTCCTCATCAGCTCTTGTTAAAACACTGCACCCGCTCCTGCCTCGGCATCGGGGTCCCACGCGCACCGCAACAGCCCCCGGCTGCAGCTCGGCTACGGCACCAGCCTGGGGCTTGCCGGCCCGGCTAACGGAGCAGCGCGGCGGCTCTGGCTCAGTCCCTCTGGCACAGCGTCACCGCTCGCCCCTCGCACAGCCAAAAGACGGGATAGAGGGGCTCGGTGAAGACGTTGTGGAAGGAGTGGATGAGCCGCATGCTCTCCCCGAGGCCGTAGAAGGAGAGGAGCCCCTTGCCGTAATCCAGGCGGACCCCCAGGGTCTTATACAGCGGCTCCTGGATTTTCTCCGCCCGGCCCTTGTGCCAGGCCAGGTAACAATCCTCCCGCACCTGCAGCCCCCACGAGCCCCCGTCCATCCCGATGTTGAACTTGTGGCCCTGCTGCCACTGCCGGGGGAGGCTGCGGTAGGTGACCCCCAGGACGACGGAGTGGCTGGAGATCTTCACCTCCCAGTAGTGGTGGCCGCGGCTGTAGCCCTGCGTGCACAGCGCCTGCCAGGGCTTGAAGCGGGGTCCCTGCTCCTGCCGCCCGTGGACGGCGCTGGGGCCGTGCTTGGCTTTCCAGTTACCTTTTGACAGCTCCAGGTACCTGTTGGCCGTCTCGGGATCGAAGGTCAGGTTGCGGTGGTCTGGGAAGAGCAACAGCGCAGCTGGGGCTGAAATGCTTCATCAGACCTTTGTGCCCTTGGCGTGAGCCCCCCCAAAGGGGATGCGGCTTAAACTGCGTAGGGCTGGCTCCCAAAATAGAAGGGAAAAGTTGTGGCACGTTTGGAGGGGAAGGGGAGCGGGGTGAGATGCGATACCTGCCTGCCCGCCTGCTAGAAGGAACGGAAAGAGCCCAGAAATAGCTGGCGAGGCACCGAGACGCGGCGCTTGGCGCAGCCCCTGTGCAGCCCAGCTCACAGCCAGCAAGCAGCGGGGGCTCCCTGCTCATTTTGGAAGAGATATGCTTGGTTTTAAGAGCAAAAAATATGAGCGTGGGTGGGGAGAGGGGGAGAAAACCAGGCGTTAAATGAGCAAATATGGTATTGCGGGGAGACGCTCTCCTCTGCACGGGCTGCGGTAACTCCTCCTGCCGCGGGCGCTCGCCGGCCACCAGCACCTCGCCTTCCTCCGGCAGCAACCCGGCCGGGCCAGCTACGCTGGGCTCACGCCTGCTGCCCAGAAATAACATGTTTTTTCCTATTAATAACCCTGAGGACGTTTTGTGGGGCCTGATGGAAGGAATCCTTACAGGTCCTATGGGCATCGATTGCTTCCCGTGGAGTGATGTGACTGACATGCCCTGAACGTTACCCAACAGGGAGGAGATGGGAAAAGGAGTGCTGAGGAAATCCCTAAGGAATTGAAGTGGGATGGGCCCACGGAGGGAAGGGGACACGAAGGACTGCGGCTGGGAGCGCTGGGGCCATACCCCTGGATAGAGAGCAAGGACTGCAGGCAGGGCTCTGCAGGCAGGGCTCTGCAGGCAGGGCTCTGGACTGGCGCTGTGCTGTGCGGGGCGGCTGGGGCAGCCCACGACACATCCCTGTGGGTGCTCGCTTGCCAGCTGCTGACGCTGCCTGCCTGCCTGCCTGCCTGCCTGCGGGAAAGCGCTGTGTCTAAATATGGGCCGTGGGGAACAGGCACGTCGCTCCTACCCGGGCAAGGCGCCCGAGGCGGGTGAAAAGGAGAGGATGGAGACGGGGCAAGACCTGGAGCAGTGACTGACCCGATGCCGGGCACTGGCAGCCCCAGTTTCCATGGGAAAGTGTTCCCCGGTGCCGCTAATCCCCCTAACGAGCCCTTTCCCAGCTGCGCCGTGTCCCCCAGCCCGTCCACCCTGCCCCTGCAACACCCTTCTCCGCATTCAGGGAGAGGGATTGGAGAACCAGGGAAGGAGCCCCGTCACCGCAGCCACGCCACCCTCCTCCCAGGGAAGAGCTCGGCTTGGTGAAATCCCTGCCTGCCGGGGACCCCGGCGGGTGCTGTCCCTCCAGACCCCCAGGGGCTCCTCACCCTTCAGAAGCTCGGCTCGGAGCTGGCACTGGGGGAGAGCAGCCACCACCTTCACCGCCGGCCTCTGGGGATGCACCGGGCCTGTGGAGAATGGGGACGGGCATTTTGAGTGATGCCGCCCAAAAACTTGTTCCTTCCAGGTTTCAATGGGAGGAGGAGGAGGAAGTTCATCGTATCCAAGCCTGGGAGCAGGCACGTGCCACCGTGGCTTGGCATTGCCAGCAAGGAGGGGCCACAGGGAAGCCACCCAGCTCATCCCACCCTGGCGATACCCATCTGCTGAACAGTAGATGCGTGGCCCCATCCCACCCCCCTGTGCCCAGCAGCCATGTCCCCAGCATGGTGACAGGGGCCAGGCTGTGGTTCAGGATGACCCGGAGCCCTTCGGGGTGGCCCTGCGAGCAGAAGGGTTACCTTGGCCAACGGGGTCGGGGGCTTTGGGGGCGACGGAGCCGGGCAGGTCCTCCAGCAGGAGCCTGGAGATGTTGGTGAGGACGTCAGTGATGGGCTTGACCACGCTGGCCACATCAAACTCCACGGGGAGCAGCGCCTCCGGGCTCTCTGGAGGTGGGAGCAGGGGGAACTCCTGCAGACAGACACACGGACACCCATGCACCGGCCTGGGGAGGATCAGCAGCTCCGAATCCCATCTGCACACACCGCATCTCCCCAGTGGGTGACGGGGGCATCCCCAAAACGTCTGCCGTTAGCCGCGGCTGGCGCGCGGGGCCAGGGGCCAGTCGCGGGGGAGCGTGGGGCTGTGGGGAGCAGAGGGGCTGCGGCACAGGGCTTTGTGCCTTGCTGGCGGTGGAAGAGCCTTGCTGAGCGGTTTGGGGGTGGGAGATGCTGCCCATGGCCCTGTGGGCAGCACCACCCGCCCCAATCCAGCATCGCCACCCACGCCAATCCAGCATCACCCCCCCCTTTTCAGGGTCCCCCCCAAAAGCAGCTCTTCCCCGCAGCCCCATCGCAGCCCTGCGGCGGGCTGAGCCTGCGTCCCCCCCGGGGAAGGGCTTGACCACGTCTCTGCCCTCACCGAAAGGGCGCGGGGCCGGCAGCACCCAGGCACGGGGAGGGACGCGGCGCCGGGACGGTACCTGGAGAAAGGTCCTGTGGTCGGGGCAGGCCAGCAGGCGCTGAGCCCTCTCCCTGTGCTGGCCGAGGACGTCCAGGCGGTCCTTCAGGAGGCTCCAGTCCTCCTCCACACGCCCCAGCGCCGCTGCCTGCTCTTGCTCGATCCTGGCCACCGTCTGCCACTGGCAATCCTCCAGGGCTTTCCTCAGGAGGGCGAATTTGCTCAGAATCACCGACTGGAGCCCCTCGGAGGAGTCCTGGCAGGGAAGAGCCGTGAGAGCCAGCACGCTCCCACCCGCATGCCCGGCAGGGAGGCGGCCGCGGTGCTACCTTGATGCTGTGCATCTGTTCCTCCAGCTCCTGCATCGCCCGCTCGATCCTCTCCGATTCCTCCTCGGCTTTTTCCAGGGACTCTTTCAAAAGGGCCTGTGAAGGGAGGCACCAACACCCTGCGGCGCAGCATGCTGCCGCCCGCCCGGGCCCCGGAGCCCTCTCAGGGCTGCAGGACAAGGCTCACAGGGAAGGAGAAGGTTTGGGAAGGGGAGAGGCTGCGACCAGGATCACCGAGAAGTGAAACCCCGTGCTGTCTTTCACCCATTTTTAGCTGTGCCCCTAGATCGGGGGTCACAAACACCTATGGCACTGTTCATCCGGTGCTGCTGGATTTACCCAGCTGTCTGCTGCTCCTGACAGCCCCTGGTTTCTTGGGGAGCAGACGGGCCCTGGTGGCATCTCCCCGGCCAGAGCCTGCGCCAGCCCCTTGTTCAGCTGAGGCTGGGCACAGCTCGGCGCACAGAGGCGTGTCGCGCCCCCGCAGCAGGGCGCGGGACAGCGGAGGTGGATGTCGTGCCGTGCCCGAGCTGCCATGGCTCCCCTGCCACCCCGCTCCTGCTACCCCTCGTCCCCACCTGCTTTTTAGAGCGCTCCTCCTCAAAGAGCACCCGCTGGTGCTGCCGGCACTGCCGGACGGTGCAGACGCAGCAGATGCACCGCCGCTCCTCCTCGCAGTACAGCTCCAGCGGGCGCCCGTGCTGCGGGCACAGCTCGCCATGGGCCACCTCACACCTCTCCGTGCCCGAGACCCGCGCCTCGCCGTCCCGCGCCAGCTCCACCACGCTGCACAGGGTGACGTTCTTCTCCAGCTCCGGGTGCTGCTCGAAGGCCCTGCGGCACTCGGGGCAGGTGTAGCCCTTCTCGGCCCTGGCGGGCGCCTGCTCTTGCTTCTGCCAGTGGCCGCTGATGCAGTGCTTGCAGAAGTTGTGCCCGCAGGGCAAGGTGACGGGCACCCGGAACAGCTCCAGGCAGATGGAGCACACCAGCTTCTCCTCCAGCTTCTGCGAGACGGGCGATGCCATCCTGCCTGCGCCGGGGATCGGGGCGATGGGGGAATGAAGCCGGGGAAATAGAAACTCAGCTGTGCAGAGGAGGAAGAGATGGTGACGCTGAGCCCAGAGGCGGGTCAGGGCTCCGAGCCAGGCAAGCTCTTAAAGAGACACCCAGTGGGTGCCCCCTCGGCTCTGTCACACGCTGCGGAGGCTACGGGGAGGGTCGGAGCTGCTCCGCCCGGGCATGGGGAGAGCGGCAAAGCACAGCAGGAGGCCCCGGGGAGGATGAAACGCTGCAGCGACAGCACAGGGAGACAAGGCGAGAGGCTGACAAGGTTCCCAGCAACGTGTATTTCCAGGAATGCGTTTGCACGGGTACACATACGATGGATAATTTGGTTTCACTCCTCTTTTGCCCTTGGAGGGAGCGGAGTCTTTTGCCCAGAGGCGACTGCGGTGCCTGTGCACTGCGTACCTTCACCTTGTCTTCATACAGTTCAGTTTCAGGGAAAAAAGCTCCCAACCTTCCAGTCCAAACCTCAGCTCCTTCCCCTCGCAGACGTGCGATCGCTCGCGCGCACGCTCCCAGGCAGCTGAACGCCAGCAGGACGGCCTCGGCTTGCAACGGTTCTGCAGCCTCCCCGCCCGCGCGGCTTTGCTTTCAGCGGCGAGGGCGAGCGGGGAGGTCGGTGCTGCAGCCGGGGCGCTCGCCAGCGAGCTGCTGGGGGCTCGGAGCAGTTTCTGTGCACGGGCTGGCTCGGAGCCACCCCCCAGGCTGCCCCTGGCCTCAGGAGGTGACTTGGGACCTGTCACAACTCCCTGCGTGTCCCAGCAGAGCTTCAGCCCCCAAACGTTTCTTCGGGTTGAATCTGCAAATTCTGACCAAATATTCAGAGGTCAGAGAGAGGCGTAACACGCCCTGCGTGTCTGCCCGGCACCGCAGGACACGCGCACTCCCGCCGCGCTCACCTCACCAGCTCATCCAGCCCGGCTTAAACCGGACCCCGGAGCCCTTCGGGGAGGGAGGAGCGTTCAGGGAGCTCAGGCGCAGCTGGTGACGACCCTGAGCAACGGCAGCGGGGCGGCATTTCAGCACCATCCCTGTTGTTTGCTAAAGGCTCCGACGTCCTGAGGAAGGGGGGATCCTCAGAGAAAGTTACTGGGAACCAGAGCTGGGAACAGGCAGCTGCAACAGCAAGAGCACGTTGGCATCTGGGGGCTTAAACATGCGAGCGGGGGATGCGCAGAGCCTGCAGAGCACGGCAGGAGGCTCTCCACAGCTTGGGTACAGGACTGGCAGCAGCCAGGCCACCACCCTGCGCCTGTCCCACCCCCGGCAGCTCGGCTTTTGCTCCACCATTCCACACCGCGTACACGCTGCCCGGGAGCGCAGGGAAGGAGACTACGGACCACGTGCTTGGGTAGCTGTTGGGAGAAGCCAGCTCCACAAACGCTGATCGCGTGCAGGTTTACCACCTGCGTAACCACGCTCTTCCCGCCCTGCAACATCCAAGAGGGGAAAGCGACCCCGGCCAGGGGAAGGGCTGCCCCTCTGCCCTGCACCCCGCTGAGCTCCCCAGCTCCGCGCAGCTGGCCGGGACACCAAGCTCTCCCCAACAAAGACAAGGCAGCGCCGCCAGCGTCGCTCAAAGTGTGTTTTATCAGACCCATCTCTTTAAGAGGACAGCAGAAATGAAAGCTGACGCAGTCCCGAATCGCAGCGCTGTAAGGGGAGGAAATCCAGGCTGCCTGGCTCTGCTTGCTCCATAAAGAGGCAAAAGGAGAAGCATGAGCCCTGCAGAGAAGCAAGGCAGGGCCTCTCGGGGGGCCTCTGCCCTGCCCTGACTGATCAGCTCTGCTACAGAATCAGTAGCAAGATTCCAGCCTGGCCACGGATTCGCTTTCATCCACGAACGTCCCCTTCAAGCACCCTTTGACCACACAGCTGCCAGCGCCTCTTGCTCCCAGCTGCGCGCTTCCCAGCACTGCCAGCGCAGGGGAACTGGGAGCCGAGGGGCTGAGACTTTGTCGTTTCCCTCCAGAGGCGCAGGCGGCTCCCAGCTGCACGGCTGTGTGAGTGCAGGGAAGCCGGCAGCCCCATCAGCCTGGCCGGCACCGCAGCCCGCACCAGAGCGCCTCGGGAGGAGGCCGGGCCCCTAGTAAATGCCGTAGGTGGGCTCCGTGGTGTCTCGGTATCTGTCCAGGTACCTCAGAGGCTGGTGGCGCGGGAACTTTAACTGCGGAGGGTGGTAAACGGGCGGCCGCACGAATTCAAACACAGGCTCTCTCATATCTGTAAAGGGGTGACACAGAACGTCAGCAAGACGGCTCAGATCCGAACCCCAGGCCCTCTCCTTCGCCAGCAAGGGCCCCCGTGCGCACACGTGGTCAAGCACGCCCTGATGAAGGCTCTCTTGGCGATATTTTCAATTGTTCATTCAAAATGGCCTTCTAGAGGTTGTTTCCTCAGACTGCTGTTAGTTTGGCGGAGGATGGCTCGCTAAGCACCTGGTCTGGGCTGTAACAGACCCCAGGCAAGGGCCAGGACCAAGCAAGAGCCTACAGCCGGAGCTCGCTTCCCTGACCCTGTGCGGTACCCGCAGGGCCGTGTCCCAGCCCACCAACGGGCCCCCTCCCGCACCCCCGCACGCTGCGTTTCTTACTGAGAAGCTGATGGAAGACCCAAGTAACGGAGCTGTCCCACTGACACTGGAAAAACGCCAGCCCTGCTGGGGTCATTGCATCCTCGTGCTTTCTGTAGAAGTCAAACGTGCTAAAGGTTCGCATCTTCAGGCTGTGGCTGGAAACAAGACAGAAGCACAAGAGCCGAGGTGAACCTCTTCTCCTGCAGCACTCTGGTAGGCAACCACTTCCCCACATCATCCCAGAGTCTATAAAGCAGAGGTGGAAAAGGAAGTCACCAAAAAAAATGTCCCAGCTTCTCCAGCTCTGTGCCCATTTCTGCCCCAGGCAGGAAAAAACCACTTTTTTAACAGCCTGGTTTAAAGCAACAGGCCTCCGCAGTGCTTGCAGGGCTGGGACCGTGGCTCCAGGTGACACACAAACTCAAAGCAGCCCTGAACAGCCCTGCAGATTAAAAGGAACTGCTCTCCTACAGCAGTAACAAACATATCCTCACAAGCAATAACAGCCCAGCCAAGCGAGTGTGCAATTGCCCAGTGAAAGCCTGAATTACCACGGCACCGGCCGAACATCCTCGCTGAAATCTATGGGGCAGTCTTGCTTGAAGAGGAGGAAGACGAAGCGATGGTAGCCAGTTCCCATGGCAGGGAAGGGGGGCAAGTAATGACAGATCTCCTTACCCGACTTGACGTCATTGCCTGGGATGTTTGTCCTGCACACAAAGACGTTTACGTCACCATATACCCATTCATTTCCCTCCATCAGGACCAGCAGATTCACCCAGGATTGCAGATCACTCTGTGCTACGTTTTGACGTGACTTACGCCCTGTTTGACAAGCGAGCAGATGGTAGAGGCTGCTTTCACTGGAAGAAAAATCACAGCCAGTGTTTTGAATGCCAAACAGCAGCAACACCCGGAACTACTGCAGCTTTAGCAGGACCCAGAACACGGCTAAAGAAGCTAGCAGCAGGAGCACCAGAAAGAGCCACGGAATGGTCTTAGCAAATACTTATTCCTGAGCTCTGGGAGAAGAGTTTCTGCTAAGCAGCACGCGGCTCTGATGTGCAGTACTCACACCAGCCAGTGGAGGTACTCCGAGTCCGTGTCTCTTAAATGTCCATCTGCAAATGCACACAACAGAGAAAAGCGGCTTAGTGACAACCTGGTGTTTGCATCAACCCCAAAGCGAGAACGCCCAGACCCCCTTTGAACGGAGGGGGCAGCTCGAGACCTCCCAGCATTCCTTTCCGAGCAGAAAAGTAACTCGTTCTTATAGGACTGAGCTTAAAATGAGGAGCAAAGAACTCCACAGATGTAATTCCAAGGTTAAAAGGACTTCTTGGTCAGCTGCTTCGCCTCACTGTGCCTTGGCTTCTCTGGGTGAACAGCGTCAGCTAACCTACCTCCCAGGCAGACGGCTGAGAGAAGAGTTTGGGGGTCAGCAAAAGATGGGCGTCAGGGAATTGCCCCCACTACATCGTGACACAGGTCCTATTGCGTCACTGTCCCATCTCTCAACGGCTACAGGTTTGGGGAGGCTACAGCCTTTCCTGGATACGTAATACCTCCCTACTTAGAAGATACCGTGCAGCCAAAAGAAACAGGAGCTAACCAAAAGCAGAGTGAAACAACCCCGTTTAAATGAGTTCCTTTTAAAGAACCTGCTACTCACCTGGATTTGTGAGCAACAAAGTCCAGAGGGAGCCTTTATCTGCCTCATATGACACTGCAGGGGGACTGGAAGCCTAAATGAGCAACACAAAGAGAATGTAAATCACTCAAACAACAGGTTCCATGAAGACCAGGTCATGATTTCCAAGACAAAGAATATGAACTGGGCACGGCCACGCCACCCGAGTAATCCAGCTCCACCTGGAGAGGCCCCCGGAGCGTTAATAGACATCAGCCTGCCGACAGACGACAAGCCTGTCGCAAAGCTCTGTCCTTATCGCATCCACGAAACACCTTTCCTTCATCGCAGAGGAAACGCCCCTGTGAAAGAAATCCCCCAGAACGAACAGTGCCCACAGAAGCATCTGCCCAAACCACCCAGGCTCCCCGTGGGGCTGAGGTTGTTCCCAGCTCCCCTCACGCACCTCTGACGGAGTCACGATGTTCCCATAATAGACCGGTACGAGGTGCTCGTCTTCTTGGCTGTACTCCACCCCCAAGGTAACCCAGGGGGTGAACGTGGCCCCCTTGAACAAGTCACGAAATATCCCGCAGTGCTGCGCCACGCGCTGCTTGTGGAACGGGCCGCTGGTCTTCTCCCACTCAGCTCGGACTTCGTCGAGGGGGATCAGTGCTGCAAGGAGAGAGAAACGCTGCAGGAGGCAGCCGGGGACCCAGAGCGGCCGGGGCAGGGAGGGAGGTGGCGGGGCACAGACCAGTCTGGAGCCGCGCTGCTCTTTCCATCTCGGCATTCTGGCGGTTCTCCCTCAGGACCTTTTTTCTGTCCTTGATTTCCTTTGCCCGCGACGGCTTATCACGCACTAGGCTGATGTCAGTCTTTGGCTCTTCAGAGAGGGGTGAAAAAATCACAGACGTGAAAAAATCTGAATATCGAAATACCCAGACACAAAACCCCCGCGAAAGGTTAGAGAGTGTGCGAAATAGACACAAACGTCAAGACGTCAGAGACCCGATTCTGCCACCTCTGCACCTCTGCTCCCTCCTCCTCCCCCAGCTGATCGCACCCCCAGACCCCGAGGTTTGCCAGCTGGCGAGCAGGTCCGCTCTCGGCGGCTGCTCTGCAGCCACGCTGTATTATCTCCAGCCGGTCTGAAGCTCTGGTTCCGGGTCTGCTTTCTCTGAAACTACTGGGGTTCCAAGGAATCACTTCTTTACTCTGCCCCCCGTCTTTTGGCAGGTCCTGGCCACCCTCCCTCCTTCCAGAAAACTGCCATCCCTGTCCCCTGAGACATCTGCGCTCTGCAAGCGTGTGCGTCGGAGAAGGGCCAGCCTCGTGCCAAAGCGCCTCCTCAGCTCTCTACAGGGCGGGTTTTGGGGCCCCCACAACAGCTTCCTTCGCCTCCAGCAGTAAAACCCCGCGGGGCGCAGCTCCTCCCGCCAGTACCCGGCTGGGGGCTCGTGTGCTGCCGGTAGGTCTTCCACCAGCGGGGCTTCCTGCTCTCCTTCTCCGCCAGCCTGAAGTAGCGAGTGAAACTGCGGTATTTCTCCAGCGCTTCCAAGTTGCTGACGTCAATATCCTCGTTGGGCATCGGCCCCAGCGGGGCCGCCCGCCTGCAGAGCGCAGCTGGAAGCGGAGAGAGTTCCCGTTTTATAGAGAGCAAGAAACGAGGCCGAGAGCGCCCGGGAAGAGCGGGAGCGCGGTCCCGGGCCGGAGCCTCCCGGGCCGCAGCCGCCCGAGCCGGCCCCGCCAGGGACGCTTGGGGAACCCAGGCGCCCCAGAGCTCTCCCCCGCCACCCCAAGCCCACGGCCCACCCGCGGGGCACCCGGGGCTCCCCGGCCCGTGTCTCACCGGCCGTGCCGAAGGCCCGCCCGCCGCGCAGCGCCGCGCTCAGCAAGGGCGCCGCCATGGTGCGCGCCGCCCTCAGTGGAAGGCCCCCGTTACCATAGCGACAGGGGCCGCGCCGCGCAGGGCCTGCCTTGGAAGGCCCCCCGCTGCCATAGCAACGGGGCCGCCCCGCGCAGTGCCTGACTAGAAACGTCCCCAGAGCGACGGGCTCGCCCGCCGCCCCGGGCTCCCCACCTCCGCCCTTGCTCCCCTCTGTCCCCGGGCAGATCCCGCTGACGGGAGCGGAGCGGCCCTGCCGCCACCCCGGGGCAGCAGGGACGGGAGGTGAACCCGGCACAACAGCCAGGCTTCTTCAGAAAACCACGGAGTCAGAGAATGCCCGGAGCTGGGAGGGAGCCCCAAGGGTCATCGAGTCCAGCTCTGTCCCTGCACAGGACAACCCCAAATCCACACCGTATGGCTGAGGGCGTTGTCCAAATGCTTCTTCAATGTTGTCAGGCTCGGTGCCGTGACTCCCTCCCTGGGGAGCCTGTTCCAGTGCTCCACCACCCTCTGGGCGAAGAACCTTTTCCCAACGTCCGACCCAAACCTCCCCAGCATCTCTCCCTGCCCTTCCCTCGGGTCCCACCATTGATCGTCAGGGAGAAGAGATCAGCGCCTGCCCCTCCTCTTCCCTCGTGAGGAAGCTGTAGACCGCGATGAGGCCTCCCCTCAGTCTCCTCTTCTCCAGGCTGAACAGACCAAGTGCCTTCAGCCGCTCCTCGTGCGCCTTCCCCTCCAAACCCCTCACCATCTTGTGGCTCTCCTCTGGACGCTCTCCAGTAGCTTTGCATCCTTTTTGTACCGCGGCGCCCGGAACTGCACACAGTGCTCGAGATGAGGCCGCACGAGTGCAGAGCAGAGCGGGACCATCCCCTCCCTCGCCCGGCTGGCGATGCAGTGCTTCATGCACCCCAGGGCACGGTTGGCCCTCCTGGCTACCAGGGCACGCTGTTGGCTCATGGTCAACTTGCTGTCAACCAGAACCCCCGATCCCTCTCCGCAGGGCTGCTCTCCAGCCTCTCCTTCCCCAGTCTGTACATACATCCAGGGCTGCCATGTCCCAAGTGCAAAACCCAGCACTTGCCCTTGTTAAACTTCATCCGGCTGATGACTGCCCAGCTCTCCACTTTGTCCAGATCCCTCTGCAGGGCCTCTCTGCCCTCGAGAGTGTCAATGGGCTACCAAATGACCCAAAAAGGAGAAGCTGGAGCTGCCTGTGAGCTGTGGGACATGCTGGGGGTGCTGGGGAACCTCAGCACAGCCCCACGGCAGAGCCGTGACAGCTCGGCCAAACCTCTGCGATCCCCCCAGACGCCCTGGGCTGTCACAGCCCAGTGGCAGGCAGCTGCTTGCCCACGGGCCAGCGGCACTCGCCCTGAGGGATGGAGGCCAAACCGTGGCTTCCCAGCCCGTAGGGATGGATTTCACACTCTGAACGCTCCGGGATTGTTTTTAAAGAGAAGGGAGAGCTGGGATTATTTATTGTTTGTTTTCCTCCTCCGTGGGGAGGGCACAGCAGCCTCCTGCAAGGACGGACCCAGCCGTCCCACGGGTAGCGCGTGGGGACGCCACCTCCTCAGTCTGACAGAGATGAAGTGTTGTAGGACGCTTTCTTCAGGGTCTCCAGGAAGAACTGCTCATCCTCTAAGAAATCGCGGTCCTGAGAAGGGAGGGACGGGTGGGATGGATATCAGAGTGCCACAGAAACGGGGTCCCAGTCCAGGGTGTCGCTCCTCCGTGAGGGAAGTATCCCAAGCCCTCCTTCACGCAGCGAGCGGTGGGCAGGTACCCATCCGCGGCACCTCCTGGGGCGTACGGGCTCCCCCCAGAGCCACAACCTCACGCTCTGAGCGAGACCCACAGGGGAAGCCTCAGCATCCCCGCAGGGGAAGGACCCAGCAGGGAAGCAGGGGGCTGACGGGAAAGGCTGGGGACATCACGAAGCCAGAGTCCAGCAGAGCTGGCTTCTCCCACCCAGGGATGGGGTGAGGAGAGGGGCAACCCCATCGAGCCAAGGACGATGTCCATCTCAGGTTGGACATCGAGCCAACCCAAGACAAGCTGTGAGGATCCTTGCTTCTGGCATCACTCCTCTAGGTGCCCATGGCTTCTGCGAGCCCTCCCAGCCCAGCCCTGGGGCTCAGTAACCATCTTAGGAGACACCGCCCTGTGGCTATCCGGCCCGCATCAGGCTTCGCCCAGCCCTGCTCCCACCCAGCTGGTTCCAAGCCCCTTCCAGCCCCGGTCCCCGGTGCCTCACCTGCTGGGCCCTGTGTTTCAGCAGCAGCAGTTTGGCGTAGAGCTCGGTGGGGCCGGCCATGGCCAGGGTTTCCCTGCTACCCCCTGGGCTGTGCTGAGGAGGCGGAAAGCCTGGAATGAGAGCCCGAGCGTGTGGTGCCGCCACCGTTAGAGGAACTGCGGACAGAGACAACAGAGCATCCCTTTTTTTGCTGCCTGCATCTCCCTGCAGCAGGGTCCTCCCCAGTCTCCCAGTGCAAACGGGCTGTAACCCACCTACCTCTCCCCTCCTGCCCCTCTGCCCCCTCCTACCCCCCGCCCTGGCTCAGAGAGCGCCGCTGAACTCCTTCAGAGGCAGAGGCGGCCAACACCAAATCACATCTGGGGTTTATAAACCGGGGAACTGAAACAGCCCCCAGGAACACCCCAAGCCTCCCGAGAAGTGGAACACGAGTGCAGCTGCCCCCAGCACATCCCTCCCATCAGCAGCACGCAGGAGGCCCTACACAGCGTGCTGGAGAGGCCTTTCGTAGGGGCACCGAGGTCCTGGTCTGCGGTCAGCAGCATCACGGGGTTGTTGGGCAGCTCCTCGCGTAGCTGTTCGAGCTGTCTCCTCTGGTGAGCCATGCTCAGCCGCTCCTGCCCCGTCCCCCGGAGAAAGGCAGAGAAAGAAGCCGTTGGCAGAGATTCAGGTCCTTGGCACGGCAGCCCCAGACTGACAAGGGAAAGCGAGGGGGTATTCACCTGCTGCAGACGCTGTTCCTGCTGCTTCAGCTGCTCCAGGTGCTGCTGCATGACCTGCAGCTTGGTCTGGTGCTCAGACTCCACCCTGCACGCCTCCCGCAGGGCTCGCTCCCCTTCCTCGTACTTCTGGGACGAGAGCTGCAAGGCAGAGCGGCTGGGGAGGCTGGGGACAAGGACCCTCGCTGCCCTGGGGCAGGGCTCCTCTGTGCATCCCCTTATCCCCCTCCCAGGACAGGATTAGGATTCCTGGCTTCAGGAGGGGTGTGAAACCCCGGCTTTGCTGCCGGCCCGTGTACAGCTGTGAACTGCAGCGCAGATGCTCCGCTTACCTTGGTCATGCTTTTAATCTCCTCCTCCCGCTGCCGGATGCGCAGTGCGGCCCCGTTCACCTTCTCCTTCTCCAGCCTCAGCTCCTGCCAGGCCTCGTCCAGCAGCTCCCTGTCCCTCGCCAGCTGCTCCTCCTTGGCTTTCAGCTCGCGGCCCCGGATCTTCAGCTCTGCCTGCTCCTAGGACGGGCACGGGGGAAAGCAATGCGTTACCTGCCCTGTCCTGGACACTCGCTCATGTCTTCCCAAGTGAGGGGAGAGATCTGCCCCCGTTTTGCTCCTCGCATGTGCCAGTTTGGGGTGCAGAGCAACACCAGGTGCTCAAGCAGTGCCCTCGTCCGCCCACCGCTGGGGACCGGGGCCGGCAGAGCTGGGATCGCACAGACACACACTCCTTCCCCAGAAAGGACGGAGCCCCTCACCATGTTGCACACCCTAAAACACGCTCAAGGCACGGCAGTTTGTCAGCAGTGGAAATATCCAGCCTGAATGGTTATTTTCCACCCTGGTAGTCCTTAAAAATGCAGCTCTGCTGCACTGTCTGTGCTACGCATCCCCTCTGGACAGTCCCAGGGGGAACAGCACTGGCTCTGGACACGTCCCCATGGCACGGGGAGGCTTTGCCTAACCCGCCATGGGGGTTTCCTCTCACCGGACAACGGAGGCGGCTGCGCCTGGTCTGGCTGCCCAAACCCCTTCACAGGTACCGGCGAGGGACAGAGGTGACTGATGCGTCAGTCAACACCTAAAACAGGCCGGTGGAGGCTGTTCCTGGAACAGCCTGATTCTCACCACCCCAAGTGATGTCTCTGACCTCTCTGTCTTAAGCACCTGAAGGCAGCTCTGAACGTCTCCCCAGTGCGCAGGACCCATCCGTGAGCCTGCCAGGCGGTGCTGGAGGCCACGGCAAGGGGCTCCACTGCGGTACCTTGGCCAGGCTCATGATGGTGCCCTCTCTCTGGGAGTCCATCTGCAGGGCTCGGTCCATGTCGCGCTCCATCCGCTCCTTGCTCAGCTGCTGCTGGGTGTGAAATTCAGCCCACTCGGCCGCCAGCTTCCGTCGCTCCTCCGAGCACTTCTGCATCACCGACTTCTGCTCCTCCAGCAAAGCGCTCTGGAGGGCGTCGTGACAGAGGAGAGGGAAAGCACCAAGTCCCATTTGCTGTAGGATTTTTCTCCTTTAACCCATCTCTGCCACTAAACCCCACACAACATCTAGAGGCTGGTCCAAGCCCATGGCGCCTGACGTGAACCCTGCATGGAGAGCTCTGGCCCCACGCTCCTCGAGGACCAGCGTGCCTCACGCACGCACACAGCAGCCTCTCGCATCTGCGCGCCAGAGGGTCGGTCCGATTGCGATTCACCACGCGACCGGGCGTGGGATTGAGGAGGCAGAGGAAGGACGCTGCAGCCCAGCACCCAGCTCCTTCCTCCACCACACGCTGCCGCGCGGTCCCGGTCAGACTCACGGGACATGTGAAGAACACCTGGAGGTGTCCGCCCCACCTCACCTTCGCTCTCTCCAGCTCTGCTCGCTCCATGGAGAGCTGCTGGGTCATGACTCGCCGCTGCTCCTCCAGCGAGCGCTGCAGCGATTCCACTTTGGATTGCTCCGCCGTCGCCCTCCATCGCTCCTGGGTTCGGACACAGAGGACAGATGCCGTTCACAGGCTCCAGGCCAGGGACAGCCAGCGGGCAAGACATACACCCCAGACCCAGACAGGAGCGCTGACCTGGGCAGAGGACACAGCGTGGGCTCACCTGCTCCAGCAGCCGAGTCTGCTCGCCCAGCCTGGCCTCCATTTTAGCGATCACCTCCTGGAGTCGGCTCCGCTCCTCCTCCATGTCCCTCTGCTGCTGCGACAGCCTGTCCTGGAGCACTGGGGAGAGGGCCATGAGCAGCACGAGGTGGGAAGCCCCCCTCTGTCCATACCATATTCATGGAAAAACTGCACGCATTTGTGCTCACCACCTTCTGCACATCCCCAGGACACTGTTTTGTGAAGGGGAGACCCTGAGATGTCCAGTGACCAAGGCAGGCGAGGCTTTGACAGCCTCGGCTCCCAGCCTCTGGCTGACTCGGAGCAACTTCTCCCTGTTTTCTGGGTGTCCCCAGCCCCGGCAGGGACCCTGCAGCTGTTTTGGTACAGAGGAACGGCAGACGTACCCTTGAGCTGTTTGTCCCGCTGCCGTGCCCCCATGGCCAGCTCCTGGGAGGTGGTGTGGTGCGTGGCCTCCAGCTTGTGCGAGAGGTCGTGCAGGTCGCTGGAGAACTTCTCCATCTGCTCGATGACACCGTTCAGAGACCTGCGGAGAGGAGCGAGGGGAGGGTCACCCCTGTGGGACACACTTCACCTCACCGCGATGGAGAGGGGGATGTGTGGTGGGCCAAAGGGGATACGATGCCGGCTGCCGGTACCTGGTGTGCGAAGTGGCACTGGTCACCGCATCGATCTCCTGGTCTTTCAGCCGTTTCAGCCGCTGGAGCTGCTCTTCGTGGTCTTTGCGCATCTCCTGGACAGACACCCTGCAAGACACGGGGAAGGAGCCCACCACGGGCTGTTAAGAACCAGTCCTCCCCGTGACGGGCACCGTGGAAGAGGCCTGGTTGTCGGGCCGAGAACCAGGTCCCAGGAGCTGAGCTGGTACGGTGGTCTGTCACGGGGCATCCCACCGACATTTGGGATTGACCACATGTGGGGGTTACAGGCTTCTCTACCAAAAACTGATTTCTTATTGACCCAAACTATGTGGACATCAGTGACTGACTGACCTGAATAAAAGGGATTTGGGGGAGATATAAAACACTGGGTTCGGCATCTTTCAAAATACAATGCATTCACTCTGAAACGATGTCTCCAGCCAGATCTCCCTGTGTCCACCAACAAAGCAAATCCCCATTCCAAAAGCCACCGAGCTGCCCACAACCCAGTGCTTCGGGAGTCTGATTTCTCCTTTCACCGTGTCCCCGTTCCCTGGTTTCTTTGCCAAAAAAGGGGAACTGGCCCCACGCGTGCCGCTCGTGCCGCTCTCACCTCTGCAGCTCTCGCAGCCGCTCCAGCTCCAGCGCGCTCTGCTGCTCCAGCACGGCCAGGCGCTGCTGGTGCTGCGCCAGCAGCTCTGCCCGCGCCTGCTCCGCGTCCTGGCTCTGCGACAGCAGCTGAGCTGCCAGCTGCTCCTTCTCCCGCCGCAGCCTCTCCTCCCGCTGCCCGTAGGTCTCCTCCACCATCTTCACCCGGCTCCTGCCCGGAGAGGTCACAGCAAGGAAGAAGTGTTGCTTTCATGGCAATACCCAGCACTCTCCACCCAAAGCGCCCACAGGGATTTAGGAGCAGGTCGGTGTCGCTGTGTGCGTGGGGAAACACGCAGACTCTCCGCAGTCTGAGCCCTGAACCCCCCTGCTACTGCCCCGTGCGGTGCCCTGGTTGGGGACGTGCTGGCAATGGGACTGCCCTGTCCTCCCTGTCACCCGTGGGACAGCGTTGGCGAGAGTGGACCCCCACCTTGGCTCACCCATGGGGCTGCTCTCTGCCCCCAGCAGGTCCACATCGACATGGCCCTGTGCCTGCCCACCCCAGGGATGGATTTGGGAAGCGCCCCAGCACTCCCACCCCAGGGGAGATGGACAGGGCTGCAGGCAAGGACCTGACAGAGGAGGGGAGCACAGGCGAGAGCCTGGTACCTGTGGGCACTCTCGAGGAGATCCAGGTCCTCCTGGTGCCGCTGCTGGAGACTCTCCAGCAACAGTTTGTGCTGTGTCTGCTCCAGCTCCAGCGTCCGGACCTGCCGGGCACCCGGGGAGAAGGTCCTTGTGCTGCCCTGGGGACAGAGCTCCCAAAGCAGCACCTGGTGGTTGTAGGCACCTCTGGACAGGGAGGTTTCTCCTCCCTCCTGGTGCTATTTGGAGCAGACATGGCCCCTTCTCCTCCCCCTGAGTCACCCGTGGTCCCCCAGCCAGCAGGCGATGGGGCTCACCTGGCTCTCCAGCTCTGCCACACGGGCCTGGGCGCTGAGCAGCGCTGCCCGACAGCCTGATGCATCCTCATAGAGCTGGGCCGCGGGAACCCCCAGCCTCCTCTCATGCAGCAAGCCCAGGGCTGGGGACTCTGCCTACGGGGATGGAGAGAGAAGATCAAGGCCCTTCAGGATCAGTGGCTTTGCGGTGTGGCCACCAGCCCCCAAAGGAAGGCACGTGCCTCACCTGCAGCTGCGGGGCAGCCTGGAGATGGGCCCCGGGTGTGGTAACCTGCGGAGACACAGGGATGCTCTCAGGGAGGTAAAGCCTTGGGGAGAACATCTCCTCCTCGCCTGGGAATGGCGATCCATCCCCAGCCTCCTGCAGTCCCTCCTCCACCCTTCCCCAGCCCAACCCTGTTGCTGGCCTGGGTCCCTTCTCCCCAGGTGACACTCAGCAGCCCCTGCCCCAGGCACAAGCACGCTGGGCTCTTCCTTCTCTGGGGACAGACTCAGGGAGAAGAGCAAGAGTCCTCTGGGAGACAGCGCGTGTCCTGCCACCAGGGCAGGGCCAGGAGGCCCAGCGAGAGGCGAAATGGAGGCTTCAAAGGCCAAGCAAGAGCTTCCCTCTCTGTCAAAGGCTCTAATTCCCCTTCAGTTGTCTAAAAACAATCTCAGAGCATCTTCACCACCATACTGGGGAAAACCAGCTGAAGAAAAAGTCCTTTATCAACAGAAGCCTCTGTTGTCTAGTTAATATAATATATATATGCCTGGGGAGCTATGTAAGCGCTGCTCAGGCAATGCAGGGCTGTAAATGCACATGAATTACAAAGCATCCATAGCACATCCACTTTGGCCTGATAATACGACTTGTGGCATCTCGGGGCTCTCCAAACACTTTGCCTCCACGAACACATGCTCCCAGAGGTGCAAAGCAGGGCACATCCTTCCTCCTGCCACGGGGGCACGGGCAGAGCTGCCCAGCAAGTCGGCAGGGGAGGGCTGGCGATCACCACCCCGACCGCACGTCTCCTGGGGACGTGGGAGCAGCAGACCCACCTGAGCGAGCGGGGCAGGGCCCTGTGTCTCCTGCTTTCCTGGGAACAAGGCCGCGGGGACTGAAAATTGAACAAGTCCACGATTCAGACAGGGCAATGGGAACCATCCCCTCCCAGAAGGACTCAGGCCAAGGGCAATACTGTGGCTCCTGCTTTTTTTTTTTTTTGCAGGGCACGGGGACTCCCTCTGCAACCTGCTGCCCAAACCACCCAGCCACACGAAACGCACCCAGGGTGCTGGTGTCTCTGGAGGGATCCCCCTTCGCGGGCTCCGATGGGGGAGCTGAGGCTTGTTTCGCGGTGCTGAGCCAGGGGACCAGCTGCCTGCGCGGGCACAGACACACGAGCGATGCACAGCAGTGTCACAGCTCAGGGCGAGGCGCACAGACGTTATCCTGCTTGGCATTTCTTTAAGTTTAAAGCTTGGCTGTTCCACTGTGATCAAACAGGCAAGAGCCTGACGACCCTTCAGAGCTGCCTTCCCTCCCAGTTACAGAAGTCCCGGACCAAAGCGATCCCTGCTGGCTACCAGCTCTCCCCATTCCCCCATCTCACCCACGCAGCTGCTTTCTGCAGGAAATCTCACCCGCGGAGGACACCTGAAACGCGAGGGAGGCCTTACCCGGCGCCGTCTGCGCTGGCTGCCTTCTCCTGTGGGGCAGCTGCCTGCTGCGGTGCTCCTGCGGAGGCGGCTGGCTGGCTGCAAGCAGAAAGCATCCTACGTGGGAGAGCCGAGGCGATGAAAGACAAGATCCTTTCGCCCAGCATCAGTCCCCGCCTCGCCGGTGAAAGCCTCTGTCCCGCTCAGATGCGGCAGGATTCGGCCTTTTGGCTGCAGAGGGAGCAAAGACACCCCAAAACCTCCCCCACCCACCGCTGCATCCACCCCCCGCCCCTGGGCGGCCGCAGCCCCAGCTAACACAGCCCTGCCCACGATACGCGGCTGGCTGCAATCCGCTTCCGAGCCCCATTGGAATGGCACCAGTCTGAACCCGTGTCTGTGTAAACCCAAACTGGAGGAGGCGGTTTGCCTGGAACTAAGAGGAATTGAAGGGGAACGAAGGCAGGAGCGGGGAGCACGGGGGGAACCTGTGGGGACGTGCTGGCCCAGGACAGCTCCGCGGGACGCGGGGCAGTGTGTGCAATCTTGGCCACAACTGGAAGGAGAGCCCAGAGGTGCAACGGGACCGTGGGCTGGATCAGCGGGAGAAAGCCCCCGCGTTATTACCCCAACCTGAGACAAGATAGTGCTCAAAATCAATTTCTTAAATCTGAGCCGAGGGTTTCTGAGAGGTCCTGCTGCAGCAGCTACACGTGGAGCAGAGGGGAGCACTGCAGCCATCAATTGTGCCTTTACCTGATGGGAGAGTGGGGATCCGGCCCTTCGCCTGGGGCCTCCGAGGGCCTGGAACTTCTCTCCTGGGCCTTCGCCTGGGCTTGGGCTTTCTTGCGAGACAAGGCAGCGCTCAGCCAGTTCTCCTCCTCCAGCGGGTCGGGTTTAGCCACTGCCTCCTCCGCAGCCGGGAGCTGGGCGGTGGGGCCGGGCCGCCTGGCTGCAGCAGGGCTGGGGTAGCTGACCGCGGGACTGGCCTTTGCTGGAGACGGCGGCTCCGAATCCATAAAATCCTCATCTTTCAAGCCCAGCCAGTCGCCTCCAGCCCTGCTGCCCCGCACAGGGCTCCGGCTGGCTGGAGGAGGAGGTTTGGAGCGGGGCTCCGGTTTCGGTTCGTTGCTGTTCTCAGCTGAAAACCTGCTGCAAGGAGAAGCAGTCGCATACCTGCCTGCGAGGGGACCCCGGGGACCCTGCCTGCGAGGGGACCCCGGGGACCCTGCCCGCTCCGCCGCAGCGGCAGCGTGGCCGGTGGCTGGAGCCACAGAGGCACACAGAGCGCCGTACCTCACCGACTGCCTTCTCGACAGCCGGCCCTCAGGCGTGGAGGCCACCGTGGGCTGGTATGCTCCAAAGACAAAATCCTCCTCATCCCATTCCTCTTCCTTCTCTGTTCAGACAAACAGCCTTAGGTCAGCGCCCAGAGGAGCAGCTGGCTGCAAAGACAGCAGCCCTCCTCCTCCTCCTCCCCTGCAATTCCCATTGGGATCGCTGCCTCTGGGAAAACACAGCTGGAAACACCTCCCCTGGAAACCCGCAAGCAACATGCCTCCCCAGGGCGGCTGGGAAAAGCGTCCTTGTTGGGAATCAGCCCATGTACGAAGGCAACTGAGTCATGGCTACTCTGCAAATGCCCCAAGGCTGCCTCTGGGGCAGAGCACCACTCTTTTGCATTAGCCACCTTCCCCGCTCCGCACGCTGACTGAGAGCCCATCAGCCACCCTGCTCACCGCTACAGAAAGGGTGTTTCCCCTGCGAGGGCATTAGAAATCAGTCTCGTTCTCCCAAGCCAACGCTGTCACCTCTGAAGACCGTCCCAGCATCCCTGGCGGTGCTCACCTGGCTGCCTCTGGTACTTCTTATCCAGTTTGAACTCCCTGCGCTCTCCCGTGCCTGGCTGTTCCAGGATTTTGGCCACAGAGCCTCGTCCCAGCAACTCGTCCAGCTTGGAGCGGGCTGGCCGGAGCTCCTCTCTGTTGGGGACAGAGCGGCAGATGGGTTTCTCCGAGAGGCAGGGCTGTTCCTCGCCACGCAGCCTTGCCAAGGCGCTCTGGCTCTTCTCTGCGCAACGAGGCTGCTCTTGCCCCTTTCTGGGACCCAGAGGCAGAAGCTCCAGCATCCCCCACCCAGCACGGTGGCACCATCTCAACGCACAAGCCATCCCCTGCTTTACTCCCACTGCCTCTTCATCGCCCTTACTCTTCTGCCTTCTTTCCCTGCTTCTCGTCTCCTTTTGGGCCATTGCCAAATCCCAGTGCATCCATCAGGTCGTCACCATCGTCTTCAAACGTGAACTCCTCCCTCCTCCGGACTGGGGCCACCGTGTGCAGGGGCAGCTGGGGTGGGGGTGGCTCTGTGGATGGGATCACACACGTAGGAGGTTTGATCAGGGCTTTGATTTTTTTTTTTAACAAGAGATCAAAGCAGCCCTGCCTCCTCTTATCTCTCTGGACCATTTACAAAATCATTTTTAAATAACTCTTGTCAGTGACCAAATCTCCCAGCAAGTGACAAAGCGGCAACGCACTACTGCCTGGTCTGTGGCCACGCATCCACTGACGGGACATCGCCGCCTGTCACTGCCGCTGGGCTTTCCAGCTCTGGCTAACAGCAGGAGCCTTTCCAGCTTTGCAGGTTTCCAGTCAGATCATTCCCGCCCCGCTTCGCCCAAAGCCCCTGCTCCACCAGTGCACCTTAGTCCTTGCCCTAACCCACCAGCTGCTGCTTGTGTCCAGAGCGGACTGACCGAGGGGAACAGCAATTTTAGGGGTCTATCAGACCCATCAGCATCCCCGCTGCAGGAACGAGAGGGATGAGTGCCTGTAACACAGCCACAGCGCAGCTGGATCCCACCCAGAGGTGCCCCAGCTGTGGTTCGGCACGGACCGGCGATGCTCTCAGCCACCCAAATCCTGACCCAGAAAACTTGTTCTCGTTCGGCAGCAGGCAGAACAGGCTGGCTGAGGCCAGAGGTAAGACCTGAGCCTCCGCTCCCAGAAAGGAAAGGTCCTTCTGTAACCCATGGCACGCTGGAAATACCAAGCGCTCGGCGAGCTGTGTCACCATTAACCCGTCACCAAGCTGCTCTGTAAATGACCACGCTGGTTAACGAGAGATGGGGCTAGGTGGCTTTCCACTGAATCACTTCGGACCTCACACAAACTAATCCAGGCTGCCGATTCAGTCAATACAAAGAGGATGCATCGAGCAACCCTGCTTACCTTGCTCTTTGCTTGGCTCTGGTTTTTTCTCGGAGCTGCTTTTAGTGCCTGCTGGAGCTGGCTTCTTGGGAGCATCCCGCTCCTCATCCGATAAAAGCCCTGCCAAAGGATCATCTAAATCTGGGAATGACCCCGTAGGGGTGGGAAAGGAGAACAATAATAAAGCAAACAAAACCAACGTTATTTAGAAGAAGAGGTCTGCACTAAGCCAAGCACTATCCCCCACCACGCGCACGTGGGGAGAGGAGACCCAATCTGCCCAAAGCCCTGAAGGCAGGTTCTGCAGCGCCTGGCACGCCCTGAACTCAAGATTTACATTCTGTTCAGTTTTTCCACATTTTCTTTCTCCTCGAAGAAAATAACTCAAAATTTGGGTGCTTTAACGCTGGAACGCTGTTTAGGCAAAGAAAAAGGGGAGAAGAAAGCCCACTTAAATCGCCTAAAGCCCATTAGTGATTTTAAGAGATGCTGATCTTGGTTAAAGCACAGGCTTTGACGACCAGATCTCAGCCGTGCCAGGAAACCGCCCCCGTTTGGAAGTCGGACAGAATCCCCCCGCCGACACAAGGGCGCCCAAGCATTACAGACCGTCCTTAAAAACCAACCCGCACGCGAAAATGCAAACGCCCCCAGGAATCGTCTCCCACCCCCGTCCTGGGGGAGACCTCAAACACAGAGCTGTACTTTCTTTTCCTTCACCTCTGGAGGATTAGATTTGCACTGCCACGGTGGGGGTGGAGGACTCCGTATCTCATTAACCAGCCAAGCCTTCAGTTAACAGAAGAGGCAAGCTACGGGCAAAGAGCAAGGGCAGAGTCCTCAGCTGCCCCCCCGCGTCGCTGTGCTGAGGTGAAGCGATGTCCTACCTTCAAAGTTAAATTTCTTGTACTGTCGGGAAGCAGGGGGGGATGAGAGCGGCTTCTTCTCCGCCACAGGTACAGACGCTCCTAGAAAGAGAGGCCGCGGCTCTCAGAGACAGGGCACTGCAGAGATGCCCCCCTCCCACCCTGGCAGCAGCCCCCTAAAAGCACGTATCGCGACGCGCAGCCCCCCGCGGGGTGGGAATCTCTCTGGAGGGGTCTCCTTGCAGACAGAGAAGGAGAGAAGGGCCTGGGGAAGAGCAGGGCAGGCTGGGGACCGGCGTGTTGTAAATGAAGCCCCTCTGGCTCTCCTTCCACGCAGAGCAGGCAGATCCCTGGCCTTTGACCTGCACCAGGGAACCCAAACGGGGTTCGGCGGCAGGCGGCAGCGTGGCCGTTGCGGCTGCCGATGGTACCACACCACGCCAAGAGGCCGGGCCAGGGATCTCCCACGGGAGAACGCATGGCCAGAATAACGCTCTGTGTCTGGGTCAGCCCCAAACAGGACCAGGAAAAGGATTTTAGGAACAAATCCACTTTTTGTTCCCTATCCCAGAAGAAAATACCCCTTGCTCATTTGGAACCAGGCTATGAAAGGAAGAGCAGAATCTCCTTTTCACCTTTCTCAGGAGCCAGCAGCTTCCCTGTGGTTTTTACTGCTCCTCCTGAGGAGTCACATTTCCCAGGACCTTTCACGGTTGTCTTCCCTGGCCCAGGACTGCGTTTTGATATTCCCAGGAGATCAGCTTCCATGTCGTCCATGTCCTGGAAAGCAGCAGGATGAGGACAGGAGCAGGGTGAGCGCTGCTAATGCCTCAGCGCTGCTCCTCCCTTTGAGGCTGGTGCTGGAGGCCATGGCTGCAGCCCACGGTGGGCTGAGATGAAGGACATTTATGCTCTTACCTTCAGGGTCTGCAGCAGAGCTTGCGGGTCTGCGTCGGAGGCACTGGACCCCTGCATGCCAAGGAGGGCAGAGATCAAAGACAAGCAGACCTTGGAAACTCCTCACTCCTTGCTTCCACGCTCCAGCCCCTGGTTTTCCTCATTTTACGGAATGGAAGAATACGTGCCCAGCTCCTCCTGGTGTCCCCCTCACTGGCAACCTCCCCGTGCCTCAATTCCTTTGCTGAGATCCTGCTGCCTCCAGGAGAAGCGTCAGGAACACCCAGGCCATTGCTTTGGGAAGGGTCCTTCCTACGACGCTTCATCCGAAGCGCACCCAGGAAGGCCGGGCTGCGGCACAACGTGGCTTCGCTCCCTCTCATCCAGGGGACCTGCAGCCCTTCTCCCGCCACCCACCCGCTCCCCCGTCCCATCTTCCCCACCCCACAGAGATGCCAGAGAGGGGTCACCTCTTCAGCCAGACTTCGTGGTTTACCCCCGATATCCCACCGTGACTTGGACGGGGTGACACCGGGGGCAAGCCTGGCCTGGCTCAGTCCCAGCCCTCAGGACACCCAGGCTCTCTCCCAGAATTTGGGCTCACCTCTGCAGCTTCGATGCCCTCTGCAGTGAGTTTGCTGAAGAAATCCTCCTCTAGAAAGGACCTGTGACACAAGCCCGGGGGGTTAGCAGCACCACACGTGAGCTCGGCACAGCGGCCCTGGGGACAGCCAGGCCAGGCGGTGGAGGGGACCACGCGGGTGCACCGCGGCAGCCACATCGTACAACAGAAAGCGAGGCTAAAATAGCACTGAGATAAAAGACAGGAGTGCTGGGCCTGCTATATTTAAGCAAGCGTTATAAGGGAGATTTACAGATGTACAGGGCTGGGGGCACCCGGCTCTTGCTGGAAAGCTTCAGGCTCAGGCTGCCAGTTCCCCAAGGCATCGCAGGTAACTCGCCTTCCCAGGGAATTGCTGTCGGGGCAGGGAGCGAGGTGGAGGAGCCAAGGACAGGGCAGTAGGACTGGGGGAGCACAGGGAGCTCCAAGGGGGAGAGGCTGTGTCTGAATGGCACTCACTTCTTGCTGGCCTGCGAGCTGGTGCCCCGGGCTCTGCCACCGCTGCTCCCGGCCAGCTGGGAAGCTCTGGCAGACTTAACAGGGGTTTCATCTGGAAACAAGGCAGGGAGAGATCAGGGTGATGGACACGGGCATGTTCCTGCCCGAGGCACTCCCAAGGGGGATTTGCTGTCTTCTCATGGACCGCAAAGGCCTGTACTCAGCAACAAACTTCACTTCGCCTCCCCAAACCGACGTCCAGCCTCTGACTGTGGGAAACCCTGCTCCCCCCCGCTCCCTGCTCCATCCCCGCTCACAGCTGGAGCCCCTCGGAGATCAGGGGCTGTTGCACCAGCACCTCCTGCTCCCAGGAAGGGAGTAAGGGCACAAGGATGCTGGATGCTGCCCTTTCAGCTGCAAAGAAGGCTCGTTTTACCATCATATCCCAGGAGGTCACCAAGCATGTCATCAATAGAGCCTGAAAGGAGACAAATTAAAGGTGTTGAGGCAGGTGAGCTCACCAAGCCGGTGTAGAAAAGCATCCAATTTCAATACGGCTTGCTCTTTTGAGATCCCACAAGAATAAAGGTTTGGTTTCAAGCATCATTAGCGTAAGGCCTTCTGTGCTGGTCTACGGAGAGCTGCCACAGCCAGGACTCGATCCAGTATTTTATGGATGTAAGATTTGGCTTCACTTAGCCAGAAACAGGATTTCTTTATCAGGCGAGCCAGCTGCTTTCCGTTCAGTTAGTTGCTGGCCACAAGCAGCACCTAATCTGTGAACTCCCACCCTGCAGTATCTCGGAGCCCCTGGGCAACCCCAAAAGCATTGCTTCAGTGTCAGGGGCTGCAGGAGGCCTCTAAACAAGCAGCGAGGGAGCAGGTGAGGGGAAGAACCAAAATAAATGCGTATATTCTCCCCTGGATTTGGGAAAGCCCCCAAGAAAGGCATATAGGACCCCAATAAGCAAATCTACTTGATGTGAGAGGCAGGTGAACCTCGCTGGTTCAGGAATGACACCATGCGCTCAACTGCAGCTTCCAGACAAGGACCACGAACAGTTCAGTAGCCAGGACTGCCACCCGGCCCCAGTGTCCCCCCTCCTCCGACCCACGCGTTCCCAGCAGATCAAAGCGCCTACGGACAGCGAAAGGAAAGCATGCGAGTGCACGTACCTCTTAAACCCTTCTTGGGTTTTGTAGCCTATGGAGAAAGACAAATTCCCTCATTAGAAAACAAAGCAAGCCTGACCTGGACTTTCTCAAAGCACTAAAGCCAAAGGAAGGTTCCTCCAGAGAACCCCACAAGCGCCGGTGATGCTCTCCTCCCGCCCACGTGCTTGGGAACCGGCACGCGAAACGCCGGGCAATCACAGAGATATTTACAGCTTTGGAGACACCAGCGAGCCCAGCCCCTCCTGCCCGCCAGCCCGGCAGAAGCCTCCAGCCCTCGGGATCGCTTCTGCCTCCGAACAGAGGTGCCAGAGCATCAAATCTGGATTTCCCGGGCCTGCCTTCGTACCGTGTCGCACTCACCATCGCAGGATCCCAGCCTTCCCCTGCTCCAGCACGTCCGTTCACAGACTCGTCCGATCTCCACCTCCGCGGTGCGGGGGGACCTAACGCCGCGGGTCACATCCACGCCAACCTCCCGCCTGCGGGGAGAGGAGGATTTCCCCGTTCGCTGTTAACAAACGTCCCTCTCCCGCTCGGGGCCCCTCTGCAGCGCGCCGGGCTGGCTCCCTGCCGCTCGGACCCCTCCGAGCTGCTCTAGCCAAGGCTCGATCTGAGTCTTAAAAACAACCCCTTATTCCCCAAAACAGCCTTGAACGTCACGCCGGCACCAAGGAATCGCTCTGCAAAACAACCCGAGAGGGAGCAAGTGCCACCCGCCGTCCCCCACGCGTGCTGGCCCGAGCAGGGAGCCCAAGGGTGGCTCCTGCTGGCCCAAAGCCCGGAAAACACGGCGGGGGGCCGGGGAGGGAAGAGGGAGCCTCCCCTCCTTGGGTGCCCGGGGCCCGGGGCCCCGGGGCGGGCGGGCCGGCCGCAGCGGCGGGGCCCGCGCAGGAAACGGAGCGGAGCCGGAGGCGAGGGGCGCGGGCGGGACGGAGGGACCCCGGCCCCGCGCTCCCCGCATCCCGTTGCCATGGCAGCGGCCGCCCTCCCGACCCGCGGCATCCCGGGCCCTGCTGCCCCCAGCGCCGCGCCCGCAGCAGCCCCCGGCCCTGCCCGCAGCGTCCCGCTCCCCCCGCTCCCAGCACCCCGCACCCGCAGCTCCGCAACCCCCGGCCCGCAGCACGCCCGCCGCGGGAGGCCGCAGGCCCCGGCCCGGGGAGGCCCGGCCCCGCCCGTCCCTTCGCGGGGCGATGGGAAATGTAGTCCCCGCCGGGCTCGGGGAGGGCCGGGAGCCGCAGCCCCCGGGAGCCGGGCCGCGGCGGCTCCGCTCCCCCCGGAGCTTGCGGGGGGAGCCGGGGCGGGCCCAGACCCCCCCCGGGCACCTCGCACCCCGCCCCGGGGGCCGAGAGCCGCAGCAGGGCTGTGCCGTTCGCCTCGGGGGGGCACCCCGGGGGACGGGGCTTTTGCTCCCCCCAAGACGTGCCTTCGAAGGCAGCAGGCTGGCTTTGGCGCAAATCATCAGCCGCACTGGGCTCTAAAGCCCTGCCTTGGCGTGTCATTGATAAAGAGCCATCACGGTCCTGCTTTCGAGGCACCCAGAACCCCGCTGGAGCAGAAGGCGCCGGCCGGAGGCCAGGGACCGGGGCTGCAGCTCCAAAGAGCTCCCGTGGGCCAGGAGAGCAGCGGCCACCGCTTCCAGCCTAGGAGGTGGGAACCCAGGCCGGGCCCGGGAATCCCAGGAACACCGGGAATACCCCGCCTGGGAGGCTGGAACCCGGGAACCCCCCGCCTGGGAAGGCTGCGTGGCACAGCATCCCGGATGGTTCAGTAGATGAACTTGAACCAGTGACCACTGCTCCAAAGGGGCCAGGTTTAGCAAATCCAAGCCCAGCAGCCTCCGCAGCAAGGGGCGCTGGCGCTGCTGGAAATCAGAAACATCAGAAGTTCAGGTTAAAAAAAAAAGCTCACACTCACCGCAGCTGGGTACAGGACAAAGGCAGCCCTGCTCCTGCCCTGATCGCTTGTACTTGAGTTGTTACTTCTAGAAAAATCCCTGAAGAAATGCCTGTCTTTGAGATTTTATACCCTGCAGCCCCATCTCCCAGTGGCTTTCACCACGCAGGCTGCCAGCCCGGGCGGCGACACGGGCTCCTTCTGAAGTCTTCACCAAAAGGTGGCAATTTTAGGAGTCCATCGTCCAAATCAGGCCGGCAACCATGGCCACGGCCCGCTCGGTTCAGCTCTCTTCAAGAAGGGGGTAGCTTACAAGTGTCATTACTTGACACCAAAATCACTTCTACCCGAGCAGAAGAGGCTCGGCGCTCGTGGAAATGGTACCGTCGCATTTTGTCACAAGACGGACGAGTCCTAACGAGGACGCAGGGCCGTTTCACACAGTTTAAACGCTGTTTGCTGACCATGGCAAGTCACGCCAGGTTGTGGCATTCGGGTATTACCACCACCAGCAGCAAGATGAAAAAAAGCGTACAACGTCCTCACCAACAGCAAGGAAGCGCAGCATTTGCCGTTACATCGCGATCTACTCCAAAAAAACAGGGGGAAATAACTTGAAAGAAATAGCTTGTATGAATTACAGCTTCTGCTGCCAAAAACTAGTGCTCCATCGTTGCTGTTGGCGGTGATCAGCCAACAACAAGAGCCGCAACACCGCCGAGCAGCGTGCCGCCGCCAGCAATGGCCGTCGGACCGGGCTGGCGGCCCTAGAACGCCGCAGAGTGAAGCCAGAAAGCTCGGACTAGAAATAAAACCAATAAAATCCAACTAATTTAAGGTCTTTTGAATACCTCATTCTGCTTCACCCGTGACTTTAAGTGAGATCCACCGATGGCAACGCATGACAGAAAGGCACTTTGAAAACACACTTTGGTAATTTATTAACTCCGTACATACAGTTGGCTAGTCCTGTCCTGGGGAACGCGCCGGCACCCTGCTCCTCCCGCGCCCCTCCCCGGGGCAGAACCACGGCAGGCAAAGCCCTGTCCCGCCTCGGGAGCCTGAACGGCGGCCGTTCCGTTCGACCTGAAAGACTCAGCAGCCAAAACGTAAGCTTGATTATTTTATTTAAAATTAAACATTTCTTTCTGTTCGGCTACTGCGTGTGGAGCCAAACATTGTGTCTGATCATTGTTAGTGCCAGGAAAATATCCTCCATGAAAACTGATCCAAAATTAGAGACTTTAACAGATACCAAAGCTGTCAGGGAAACGGTTCTCAGGTGTTGCCTCAGAACTGAGGGATTTGGGTTTATGCTGAAGATTTTTACCATTTTAAGCTCAAAGTTGCTCTTATCTGTGGTGAAGAGAGGTTTTATTGTTACTGGACAGAGTTATCTGTGGTGAAAAACAGCGACGATTTTGCTCAGTTGTAGTTGCACTGATTTCACTGGGCGCCAGGAGGTTCTGTTAAAAGCGAAATCTTTCATCTGTTAATCCAGACAGCACTGTGCAAGTCCCAAGTCAATATAAAACCAAAATTAAGCAAATCGGAGAAAGCTCCTTGGAAATGCATGGGTAGGAAAACCAAAATCTAGACACTTCACTTGGGATTGTCGTTGTCTTGAAGAATGCCTTTAAAAACCAGAAGAACATCCCAGAACAATCTGAAGGCCCAAGGACCTCGGTCAACTGATTTCTGCCCTCAGATACCGGCTTCATCACTCCAAGTCAAATTTGCAGTTTCAGCCGCCACACGTGGTGTTTTTTCACATCAAATCACCGTAATTAACATTTGTAAAGTGCTTTGAGATAGTGCTATGAAAATACCAACAGTTAAAAGAAGGGCAGAACATCTACTATCAGCACCTAGCTGATTATTACTGCTTGGCTTTTTCCTCAGAGCAGCATCACTATATTCTCCTTTGGCTTCCTATTAACAAAGAGTAAGGTGCCAGCGTTGGCGATGGCACACGGGCAAAAGGAGTTTCTGCAGGGCAGGGACGAAGGATGCCTTGGAAAACATGAAGGTGTCTTCTGGAAAGGTGAATGAAGCGGAGCTGCAGAGGAGGATGGGTATTTACTTCCCAGCTAGCCCGGGAAAGCAGTGCCACATGCAGATTCACGTGCACAAAACTACGCAGGAGGCTTTAGAGAGCATAAACGTTTGCCAAAGGAGAGAGGTGATGCTAATCTTAAAAAAAAAAAAAAAAAAAAAAAAAAAAAAATCAAGACATGGGTGCTTTCGGGGGGAGGACATAACTGCTCGCTCAAGCTATTGCCCGAGGGCTGTTAACTACTTAGTAGTAAAATCCTGCTACCTTTCCAGTTGACAGTAACTTCTCTCTAGTTAGCAGCTTCACAAAAGCAATCCTTGTATGAATCCATAAAGCTTTCCCAGGTTTTTAAAAGGTTAATTTTACCATTATAATTGCACTTTAGAAACAGGCATCAATCCCTACGCACTCTCCCCAAACACCTCCTCGATTTATAACAGTGGAAAGAAAGGCTACAATTATTCACTGTCCTACAGCTACCAGGGTTTGAAAGGTTCAATTTAGGTGCCTGAAGAAAGGACGCAAACACCCAGTTTTCAGGTCAGGAAAAGTGTGCATTTTGAAAAAACAGCAGGCGTCACAGCTTGGCTTGCATCGGCTTCAGGTGTTTGTGGAAAGACTCATGAACCTGTAAGAGGAGAAGACAGTGGTCACAGCAAGGTCAGGCCTGAGCTTTAGAACAGTTTTAGCTCTTTACATCTTGCAGGGTGCTTTTATACCAAGGAAATCTGAATCAGAGGCACTTCGGGGATTTAAGAACAGCCAGCTAAGTCCTGTATTTGAATGTCTATATGGCAGAAAGGATGAGAATATAAGCCAAAAGAAACAGCTTCCCCACTACCTTTCTTCTAAGAAGAAAGGATGCAAGACATCTTCTACCCATACAGACAATTCTTTGGCATTTTCATTCAAAGAAAATGGGTAGAGGTCTCCTAAGGGGACCGTAATGAAGCTCCTAAGCCCCCCACTGACTTCAGAAGCACAAAAAAATTGAGCAAGTTCTGGCGGGATTCAACTACAACCACAGTCTCTGGCAGCCCATCGCAGGAGACAGTCTGCCCAAATCAAGTACAGGCAGGAAAGGCCACCGCGACGGGATCTGGAGTCGTGTTTTGGCTGATGGAGGAGGCACACGGACTCTTCTCAGCTCAGTTTCTTTTATCAGCTCAGCTGTAGCTACAGCCTTAGGGCAGATGTGCAACACCTGCCACTTAAGTACTACATGAGAGCAGTTTGTTTTCTTCTCCAGTCACTACTACGGCCTGAAGGCACCAGAAGATTTGCCAGAGAACAGGTAAGGCTTTCACAGCCACTGTCACTAAGCAGAATTAACAGCAAGTGAAAATTTCTTTAAAATTCAACTGTTTCTCTAGGGAGAGTAGGATTTCCTTCCTCAACTGAGAAACTCAAGTGTATCCCACAGGGACTTGCGTGAGGTACACGGGGGAGGGTAACTGAAGAAAGTACACTGAAAGCAGAGGAGCAGACGTAGGTCACTAGCTTTGGCCCATTACCACTAGTGACTTTTCTCCCCAATTCATCAATTACATGCCGAGATCACTGGATCAAAATTAAAAAACCTTAGACTGGGTTATTTCTCTGGATACACGTGACCTAAGGATGAAGAAATAAAGTTTCTTTACCTCTGTTTTGTTCAGTGGGGATTTCTTTGCCCACTCAAACATGTTCTCGTAGACATTGCCATCATAGCGGCCGAGCACAGATCCAAGATGAACGTCATGAAAGTCAAAGGAGTCTACCAGCGCTACTGCGTTGGGACGAATTATAGCTAAGAGCTCTTTCACGCGCTGGTTCACTTGAGTAATTTGGGCATCGGTCAGAATACCCGCCTTGGGGAAGAAAAAAAAAAAAAAAGAGATTATCAGAAGAGTATGCAAGTCACAAGAACCTTCCCTTCCCTTCCCCTGCGGTCTAACATAGGCCAGCCTTCCCCCCCACAAAAACACAGCACTTCACAAAACACTAGGTTTTTTTTCTAAGTGCTAAATGATCAAACTGGCAATTTGCCATAGCATACAAGCAAAAGGAGATGCCTAGCGTAGCCCACCGTGCTGCCTAGCTGTTTAATCTTTGATGGGAGACTCATTCTTTAGAATGCCTGGACGTTAACTTCAGTAGCAATTTTTCCTGAAGAATGTGCATATTAAATTCTTCCTGGCTTCAGGGAACTTTTTGGAAAGCAGCAAAGAGGAAAATAGGAAGACAAAACATACCACATCTGCCTGAAGACAAAATAAAACACTGCTGCACAAATACATTCTCAAAGTGAAAGAACAAAGAGAAGAAAAGTCATGCCTGACAATTTAAACCCATTCACTGAAGGATGGCTTAAAATTCAGAGTACAATATCTCCCTTTTGTGCACTCATTTACAAATGCATACCGCTCTCGGAGCACGTCTAACGTACATCTCCTTTATTCACTCCTTGGTTTTTAACATATAACACCTGGTCACGAACTGGAAAACATTTAAGCTAACCTAGACAGATGCCACGTCACCATTTATCATCCAACTGTGCTTCTGGCAGATCACAAGGGAAACCGGACAAGAGCCTTCCGTCAGACCTGCGCTGCTAACGGCCTTCTGGAAGTCAACAGTCAAGACCTTACGCCTAAGCATTCACGCCACTTTGCATTTAAAGCATCTTTGCAAACAATGACTCTGTCTCTAGAGATTTAAAGTGTTGGAAAAGACACCAACCTGCAAGAAATCCCCTGTGTTCTTGCTGATCCCGTACAGCGCATACAGGAGACACAGCTCAGTCATGACAGCACGGACAGCTGCGTTACTGATCTCAGACAGCTTTGCGGTGAAAAGCTTCACTATCACGTAGTGACAGTGTGCCTACAAGAAAAGAAAGGAAGGTGAATCAGGTTCACGAAGAGATGAGAAGCTCTTATAGCATATTTCTTTATCAGGCACATCGCTGACCTCAGATGCTCGCACAAGATCAACAGAAGTTCTGTTCCAGGCATCCTCCTTGCTCCTTCTGTGGTTCAGTTCAGCTTGCAAATTCTTCGCTGCAGCTTCTACGAGCCTATTTCATAAAAGGAACAAAACCAGGTTAGGCAATAACACCACATTAACAAGATTACGTACACTGAATTCATAGGAATTTCAGCCTAACGCATCAGAAGAACTCGGAGGTCACGTGCCACGACTGAATACATGCCTGAGTGAGTGGCTCTAAACCCCCTGTCATCACTGCTGCAGCTAGAACACAGCTACAGAGGGGTAAGACGACATTTGACAGCACATACGTGGCGCTTGGATACTTACTCACCTGTTCTACTCTCACACTTCCTTCACAATAGGCTTTAATAGCAGGATTGTTTCTCTCCGGATAGTTCTCTGAGCAGTTTGAACAATGCTGGTATTTGTATGCTCGAATATACTTTACATTTAAATAAGAAAAAGATATTTCAAAATGGAACGAAGCAGAGTAACAAGGCTATGTGTAGGCTGTAGGTAGCCTCTTGTAACCTCAAAGCACTTCACACTGACCCAGCCTGGTAAAGCGTATCGCTTCTTGAAAGCGACACAATGAGCAAAGCTTTGCAAACCACATCTTGAGACTCTAACATCAACAGGGCAGCGCATCACTACCATCTCCCAGGACACACAATTTTATTCGTGCTTGGCTCAGCCTAGTAAGCGTGAACTCACCGGGCAGCACGTGCTTTGTAGGCCTCTACCAAGCTGACTGGATCATTGATGGGCACAGTCGCAATCCTAGCAGCCACATGCTGTGGCTGAATGCGTTGCCTGGAGAGATCGTTAAGGTAGGACACCATGCCAGTAACCCGCTGCCCAGAACTAACTTGGTTGTAGCTTTTGACAAGGAACCTGAAAATAGAGACAACAAATAGCAACTCTTACTCATGAGTTGTCTGAATGAAGAGAGGTTATCTTACCTAGGGTCAGACTAGCAAAGAACAGTTGTAAACTTGTATTTTTCTGTCAAAATTAGGGCAAGGGATAGAAACACGAGAGACCAGGTTCATGGTAACACGGGATACTCTTCTGCTTATCTCCAGCTACAAAGATTGTAATGCGAAGGCAAGAACATCTCTGGACAGAAGCTACCATACCTAGCCGTCTGCAGCATCATGACTGTGTTTTCTCCCTCGTAGGTGCAGGATGGGGTGAACGTGACATAGATGTCAGGAAGGCCACTGCAGCGAGAGTAGCCGTGCCCACCACACGCCATCCGGCATTCCTCAATACCAGCACTGGCAGTCCAGGAAGTGAATGCCTTCAGCCCTGCGGTCAGCGCATGGAGCTGATGGACAAAAGCAAAGCCAGTTTAGGTTTTTTATTTTCCATTCTTAGCTTGCACACCTACATGCTAAGTACTGCAGCTCCCAGAAAAAAGCAGAGTCAACGCCATCCTTCCAGTGTCCCACAGGGTCTTGTTTTTCTTGTAAGGACTCTTTCCTGAGTCAAAGTATTTATACGAAAGCCTCTATACATGTAAAGATTTCTTTTGAGTACCCCATCCTTTCTGTCTCTATGCATTATGTCCAAGACTGTTTTCAATTGCCTATTGTCACATTAGGTTCTCACACAGAATCGCTAACCGAAAACTGACATTTTACAACCCTAACCCCTCAGTACAGTACTGATACCTTTGATCAACACACCAATTCTACCCCAGTGACTTGGAAGAACGATCAAGAAGCTACAGCACAAGCATAAGACCAGTCTTCACTCCCAAGTGACACGTCATCATTCCTAAGAAGTGACCTTTTTTAAAAATATATTCACAGTAGCTTTCGCATTGTGCATTACTCCCTATTTTTTTGTGAAGGGCTGCTAAGTGAATAGTGCAAATAAAGAAATAAAAGTCACCAGCACATCCTCAGCTTGAGATCTCTGAATCTAAAGAATTACAAGACATCTCATGAGTGAAAGCCAAAAAGGCTTGACGCCTTTTCTCCCATGCTGTAAAGAAAACTTAGATAAAATCAAGAGAGGACACAGTACCTCTGGCAGCTCACTCAGATTCCCTTCATTGATGTCACTACTAACACGACTATAGGTGTCTCTTATGTAGGCTCCCACAAAGTGAAAAGCATATGCTGTTGCCAGGAGAGGAAAGAGTTTGTATTGTTGGGTCTGATAATCCAAGATCTGGGGTTCGGGTTCCCTAGAGCAAAACACAGGTGAGTTAGTATGCCAGCGGCCAGCAAACTGCCATCAAGTCCTCTTCAACTCTAAGTAGCTTCTCCACCTCGACAGTACAGGCTGCATCCTTATCAAGCCAGACTATCTAAGACCATACAGCAAAAGCCTCTGGGAAGGGGAAGGCACTTCCCAGGATGAAACAGTGCTTTGAAACAATCAAGTGCCAAAGCAAACAACATCAACCACAGTCCCTCTTCCCTCCAGTATTCGGGAATTTTCCCTCAGCACATAGGCTGCTCTTTTATTTCACTGCACTTACCCTGGCTTTAGCTCAGACTGGTGTCTCACTGCGCTATAGCGGATGGCAATGGTACAAGCCCGGGACAGGGAGCGAGCTGCGTCGCCTACAATGAGAGATCGGATGAAGACCATGGTCCCGTAGGTTAGCTTGTCACTAAGTGGTTTCACGTAGGTACCATCTGGTTCAACCTACCAAAAAAAAAAAAACCAACAGCCTGTTGATTTTTAAAGTTTCCCCCCTTTTACACGTTCACATCTCAAGCTCTAAACCCATCAAGTAGCACTTACAAGCAATCTACAATCTTGTTGGTACAGTATTCAACCACACAAGAGCATTTGAAGTGTCCATTTCTAACAGCATATGCTGAAAGTCACTGCTTTACCTGGGCATACTTCATCAGCATGTTTTCCCGAGGAATTCTGAAGTTGTCCATTTTCAGGTAGCCATTATCCATTTCATCGTAACCAAATTTTGGCCCAATGTCACCCACCGTAATACCTGCCACAGACAAAGCCGCTTGCATTAAGAAACAGGAACTAAACACCACGCGAGAGGTTCAAGCCTTCTCCAATAAAGAGTCTGTTTAGTTTTCTAGCAAGTCCTGGCATTGTTAGGAGTAACAGCTAAGGAGGACCTTAACCTCTTTGATGGAAAAGTGGACATCAAAACATGGGGATCTTCAGAATTTACATGCAGTCCTACTATCCAGTCACTGGGAGAGTCTCTGAAGATCATCCAGCTCACTTCTAGCTAGAGAATGATGAAAGGTATTCTCTCCCTTTCAGAAAGCAGGACATGCTGCCTCACGGAATGCAGAGCTGGGAAACACTGGGACAGAAACAAATCCCAAACTTTCGCATTGAAAGTGTGACATGAAAGATGATTTAGTGGTAGTTTAGTCACAAGAAAGACTCCTTTAAGCCCTGTGACCCACCACCTACTCACTGAAATCAGAGCGCGAAACAAGCCACGTGCATTAACAAGACACATGCAGCTGTATACAGCTGGAGAGAAACAGACCTAACGTATTCCATGAGTCCTAAACCCTTAACGTTCATTTTTACCTGGCAAAGGTTCATGGGTGCCCAGCTGCCGTATGGGAACAATGAAGGCATGCAGCCCTTTGCACTGGCCCTGAGTGTAGAGCTGAGCCAGAACAATGGCATAGTTCGACGTCTTTCCAACTGCAACAGGAGCGGGAGTCAGAAGGGAAAAAAAAAGCAGCCAACATACTTATATACACAGCGGCTCTTTCCTTAAAGCAGGATCTGTGATTACCTTAACCGCATCACGCGTTACAAAACCAGATTTACAACACTGGCTATCATCTGCATTCTACAGCTAGACACACAATGTTGCTCAAGTCAATCAAAGTTGCACAACACGACTCTCTTGCCTATACAATACCAAGTCCTTGGCAAACCTGCCAGTGGAGCTGAAGGAAATATAAAGATTTTGATACAACTGATCAAAAATTACACCAAATCCATACACTGTGAATGATTCTAAGAAACAATTCCGAGCACACAGAAAATCCAAAGTTTTAGTAGGCTCTGATAAGTCTGTTACTTGTTGTGCCGGAGTAACTGCCCTCCAGCCAACTCTTTGGATCAACTTCCAACCATCATTCTGTAGATACAAAACCCGTGACATCACCTCCCTAGGTTTTTTCCATACATCTTCCAGATTTAGACACAGTGTGATGCACTTACGTCCACCTGGCCACCACTTAATGGAGGTCACAGTGGGGCTGTTGAGGATGAATTCCTGGGTAGCAGGGTCGTAAGTAGCTGTAGTTTCTAGACCCCGAAGATGAGTTCCTGAAAATAAGCAAACACATTGTTTGGGCAGAAAGTCAGTCACAAAACAGAGGCAAGGACAAAATTGGGCAATGGAAAGTTGAGCTCCAGTAGTAATATACAAATTTTAACTTTGCTTTTAGGCTATATAAAGGACTAAATATCAACCAATTAAGGAAGGACAAGTGAGAGTCAGACCATATTCTGGGACCTGAAGCCAATTCTCAGAAAACATGTTGGGTTTTTTTCCCAGTGGTCTAAGACTAGTTTTCCAAGCACCTCCAATCTGACACCTTTTTGCTATGACACACCAGCAGCCCCTTCTCATTTAAAAAGGTCCACAAAACCACGCTCACCTGGCTTTCACTAAAACAGCAACGTGATTAAACTGCAAAATAAAAATCCTATACTTTTCAGCCACAAGATGAAATAACTAGTGCCCATCATCTCTTCATTCCCTCAGCAGGCCTACACTCTCCTCACTGGATGGAGCAGTTTCTCCCAAAGGAGATCACCTATAGCTCCAAGACAGCACGTAGCGGCATGCATATGCTAGGGCACCGATGCAGGTGGATGAAAAGACTGCAAAAAGATGAAGGTAACGATTCCAGGAACAGTCTTTGCCTTCTGCCCCCAACTCTTTACTTCACACACACCTGTCTCAGCAGTGGCATCGTCCCTGCGTGCGTTTAAAAAAAAAAAATCACCAGGCCTACTTGCTTAAACTAGACAAGCTGTGAACGCTCCTGATGGTCTGGACTGACAGAGCAAGACAGAGCCAGTGACTCTGCACAAGAGCTTCAACATGAAAAAGGATATCGCCTTGATGCAACCACATTTCCAAAGCATGGAGTTAGTGGCAGACTTCCACAGGCAGCTTAACACAGGCTTACTTTGCCGGTACAGGATCTTCAAACCTCACTAGTTGCAAGAGCTTCTCCGCAGGCTTGCAGTTACTTTATGCTTCATACAGTCTCCACATTTCACTTCAGCACAAAGGTGCATCCTGCTCATTTTTAGAAAATAATTCTCACCTGCAACTCTCAGATGTCAAAATTAAAGTTTCCCAAGGCATAATATCCTCCCTTTGAAACTTGGATTAAACGTGTTCAATCACAATACTGCTGGAGTTATCAAAATCCATTTCAAAGCTTGAAAGCAAAGGAATAGCAACAAAGAACAAAGTCTACTTGAGACAGAGAATTAAAAAAAAACCAAAACATGTCATGCTCCAATTAAAAAGAACACATGGGAGCGAACTGGGGGAATAAAACTCCCCACAAAACACGAGCATTGGAACCAAGTCATCCACATGTTCTCTGATCCAAGGTCAGTCCCAAGGTGAGAAGCAACTCTTACTTTTTTTTGGCATCTCTTTCAGTACCTTAAACCTCTGTCCTTTTGTCTTCACACTGAACGTTAAGCAGCGTAATCACACTGGAAAGAATGGTAAGTGTAGGAATGAACAGATGTCATCAAACTGACATCACCATAGCCATATGCAATCATCGGTACTGGTCTGAATGGCACAAGAGGAGCACTCAGTATGCTCATATATAGAACTACAGACATCAAACTCTCCCATAGGGGAAAAAAAGGGCAAGCAGCATGTGGCATAACGGTCTATTAAAAATTTCAGAGGCCATCCACTTTTCCCTATAGCCACAATTGCTCGCGTCAAGACCGCGGGGTAACCACACACCATTTTTCCCAGGCATGGGAATCCTTTGTACACAAAGCCATTCTTAGAAATAGCATTTAGTGAATGTACTGTACCATGGCCCATTTCAGTCTGGGCATAAGTGCCAATGATCTCCAGGTTCCAGGCAGGCATGAAGAAGCGATCCTGCTGCTCTGGGGTTGCCTGGGTGAGAAGGGTGGGAAGGAACATGCCCAGGTGAAGGTCCAGAGGCTCAGGCCGTCCACGATGAACAAAGCTGTGAGGAAGTGTCATGGGATGGGTGTGTGAAGGGGATGTTATGGGAGGGAAGCAAGCATGAGGATTGATGGTGGAGATTCAGGAAGAGACAAAAAGAAAAAAAAATGATTCATGTGTAAATCAGAATTCAGCAAGTGTAATTTAGAAAGCCAGAGCACTGTCCTTTTCTCAGGCCTGAATAATAAGAAATTACACTTACTCTGAAATAAACGTGCTGCAATGCATTTCTTTCTAAACATACATAAAATGCATTTGCAACATTCCTGTATTTTTGATGCACCACAATTGGCAAAAAAAGGATTAATCCAAACTAAAAGAAAGACCAGACCTTGGCTACGGTTTGGAACCCAGAGCATCCCTAAGTTAAACAGGCTGAGTCAGAATGTCAGTGTGTTGAAGACGTGATCCGGCTAGATGAAGCGAGCCTTCACCCAAAGAGATGAAGTCCACTTTTTTTTTTTCCCCCCATGGTTTGAGGGTAGAACCTGGTAGAAGTCCCAGTTTATCCAGCTGAATGAGCTAGGTTTTCACTGAACTTTCTTTTTTAAAAAAAAGAAAGTCCTAACTGCATGTACTATCTGCTTCATATTTTTTTTATTAAAGATCAGACCCAACTAGTGTATATTACATTCCAACTCAACTCTCTTCAACTTTTGCTATTTTTAAAAGCTCTCTTAAAAGGACAGTGCTCTGCATGTGTAAGTCAAAGTTGTGAACATAAACAACTAGGCAAGAAAGTCAATATTTTTCAACCTGTAAATCACCAGCACAAAGTCTCTCCAATTAAACCTGTTTCATGAGAACTACTCTTCCTCCAAGTTCTGCCAAACACCACTGTTAGGTAGTTAAGTGGTCTATTAAGTTTTTTGATATAAAGAATTAAATGCTCATTAAATCTTTAAATATTGATAGCTTTGAGTATGAAAATAGTGGGGATATAGAGTGAGGATCAGTACCTTCTGTACAAAGGTTGTCCATCTGGCACGTTTATGTAGGAAATAATTCTTTAACAGGAATATATATATTTAAATCAGATGTGCACTATGGAAAGAGCACTGATCGGAGCCGAGCTCAAACTCATACTTGCGTTACCTCTAAACACACGTTAATATGAACTAGCTCTATCCCTAGAGCTTCCTAAGCCCTGTAGTTCTTTTCTTTGCTGTTCTCAGGCACCTACAAATAAATTCAACCACCTAATAAACCCAGTCGCAATGTTTTCTAAGGTTTTTGACTGAACAGTGACCAAGCTCAACAGCGGGCTAATGGGTTATCAGGAATACCAGATTTTAAGTGAGTTCAGTAGTGGTGAGAAGTACACAGCTGACAGTCAAAGACTGAATGAAAATCCTTATTTACTAGCAATAGCTATAAAGCAGGTAGAAACAGTACAGTATTTTCACTATTCTTTTTTTTTTTTTTTCCCCTTTTCAGCCCTGTGCCATTTGTGCTTTTTCTTTCTTTTATTTTTTCGAGAGACTTATTCACTATGGAATAGGTTAAAATCAACACAGGCTATCAAGTCGGTGCTCACTAAGGTAAAACTCCGTAACTACCCATCCAGGCTAGGATTCAATTCAATAATCCAGAGGTCTGTTTCCCCATCACCAGTTTCTAAACATCAGGATTAAATTAAGCAGAGCTTAGTGACAATTACTGCAGAAGCTTTACTGATGAAGTAATTAGATGCTCAACATTCACAGCAGGAATGCCAAATGGTTGCATTTTAATTATTCAGCATGGAAAGTATATTTACTTTACCATAATAGTTCTATTAAGTGTCAAAATACTAATTTTGCCATCAGACAACATGAGAACTATAAGCTAACCAGACCATCACTAGGCAAGAAAGTGCAATGATCTAATGTGAAATAGCAAGTAAAACAAATCACTTCAGTGTGGATGTGTGTCTGATTGAAAGAAGCCAGTGTGAAAAAGCAAACAAGGTCAGCAGGCATTTATTGCTGCCATCCGGTTGTCTCTCAGCTTCTGGTGTGAGCTAGGTTTGCTCACCCCATCTCTCCCAAGCAGAACGACGACAGGATTTCCTCTGCTGCATCTTCTGCGCACGTTTTGGCTACCATGAGTAGCTGTAACTGAAGAGCCAGGCAACTGGCATTACAGTCTCGCTTTTGCAATTGTCCAGACTTGTACCTATCGTGCTTTCCAAGTTTAGATACAAGCACTGGAGTCTTTGCTTTGTTAAACTATTCTTGCTGGTATTTAACAGCCATAATTCCAGGTTCTGGGCTAAAAGACTCTTTTCTGATCCATTACATGTTCTTCCATTTGAAGAAGCAAAAGTCGTTTTCAACAATAGTAGGAATAAGATGTTTTTCTTCTTTGAAAGCAAGATCTTTCCATGAAGTTGTACAGCTGCAATGGAGTAGCATCTGGAAGAAAAGTGCTTGGGGCAAAGCATACCTTACTTTCAAAAACAAAAACGTGCAATCTCACCCTGCTGCACTGCAACTAAAAGTATACTTCTGACCTGTTTATGCAGGCTCATTATGAACTAAGAACCGAGACACACATACCCCAAATTCAGGCAAAAATAAAAACCACAGTACTGTTGACAGACATGTTCCAACCAGTTCAAGTGGAATTCAGACTCCCAGGGCTGAGAACAACCTCCTCATCTCAAAACAAAGGTAAACAACTACAAAGTCAGCGATCAGCTAAGAGGTGCATTCTGGAAAAGACCAAAACTACCGCTGCGATTGCTGGGATGTGAAATGAAGCAGCTGTCTGGCCACAGGGCAGGAAACGTCAACGGTTAACCAAACCATTTTACCTTTCCCCTTTTAGATTTACCTAGGGAGCATCATCAATTTACAAACTGGAGTTACAAAAAAGAGGTTACCCATTGATCCCTGAAGGGAACTAACCATGTCCCATTTCGGTTTGGGCATAGGTGCCAATTATCTTGACTCCATGGACCAGAGGCAGCCATTTCTCCTTCTGAGCATCAGTCGTTTGGGTCTCTAAGGTTTTTCGAAACATGCTGAAGTGGAGACCGAAAGGTTCAGGAAAACTGCCCAAGCATGTTCTACAGGAGAGAAATAGAAGGATCTGGATCTCAGTCTTACTGTGATGCTGAAAGGTTTTTCTCCAACGGTAGCATAAGGTAAATAATCTATTTGCCTATTTCAATCTTTTTTTGTCCCACAAGCAACCTCCAAATATGGAGGCATCAGAGCAACGCTAATGGGAAAATAACTGTTTCTTTCAGGCATTTTATTCACCCTATGAATCCTGCTGTTGCTATGTAACTGGAAAAAATACTGTTCTACAAAGATTCACGGGTAACTTAAAACTGAGGACATGAGAACCAAATTATTTTCTCCCCCATCTCTCAGGCTTGGTGAGAATCAATCCCACTACTGCCAGGAGCCTAGAACTGGGCCATATTAGCTAGAAGCACTGTGTACTGAAAAGGAAAAGGCTTCTTAGGTGACCAAGTGCTTTTCAGAAGCGCTCCGTATTACCTGTAGCTGCTTCTATCAGCTGCGAGATCAGGAACTCACCTTCAATTAAAATTAGTGTTACAGGCTAGTGCTGGAGGGAATGGAAGGAAAATCAGACATTTTAGATGTGCTTCATCAAAACAGTAGTTATTTCATGAGAGAAAGCTCTATTGATTTAGCAGCCACAATGGCAGGCAAAGTAGTACATTCCCACTCAAAACAAGCTCCGTAGCCCAAACAGGCTAGAAAGTTTCACTGGGTAAAAGCTATGTAGTCAATGACAGCATCTTCCCTTCAACGTTCTGCAGTCTGAACAGTTTTTTCATCTTCCATCTATTGTACATGAATGCTTATTCCATCCAAATTCAAAGATGGAGGAACAAATGAGTGCTCTGCATGAATACCTACGCACAAGACCTCTCCCACCTGCCCCAGATACCTACAAGGAAAATATATCCTTCCATGTCGAGCGTGTTGGGTTTGTGTGGCAAGGTTTTGGTAGCGGGGGGGGGGGGGGCTATAGCGGTGGCTTCTGCGAGAAGCTGCTAGAAGCTTCCCCTATGATAGGGCCAACACCAGCCAGCTCCAGGACGGACCCGCCACTGGCCAAGGCTGAGCCCATTAGCGACGGTGGTAGCGCCTCTGGGATGACAGATTTAAGAAGGGGAAAAAGGTTTTGCGCAACAGCAATTGCAGCCGGAGAGAGGAGTGAGAATACGTGAGAGGAACAACCCTGCAGACACCGAGGTCAGGGCAGAAGGAGGGGGAGGAGGTGCTCCAGGCGCCGGAGCAGAGATTCCCCTGCAGCCCGTGGGGAAGACCATGGTGAGGCAGGCTGTGCCCCTGCAGCCCATGGAGGCAACGGTGGAGCAGTGATCCACCTGCAGCCCCTGGAGGGCCCCACACTGGAGCAGGGGGACACCTGAAGGAGGCTGTGACCCCCTGGGAAGCCCGCGCTGGAGCAGGCTCCTGCCAGGACCTGTGGCCCCGTGGAGAGAGGAGCCCAGGCTGGAGCAGGTTTGCTGGCAGGGCTGGTGACCCCACGGGGGACCCACGCTGGAGCAGTCTGCTCCTGAAGGGCTGCACCCTGTGGGAGGGACCCACGCTGGAGCAGCTGGTGAAGAACTGCAGCCCGTGGGAAGGACCCATGTTGGAGAAGTTCATGGAGGACTGTCTGCTGTGGGAGGCACCCACGCTGGAGCAGGGGCAGAGTGAGAGGAACCTGCCCCTGGGGAGGAAGGAGCGGCAGAGACAGCGTGTGATGAACTGACCCCAGCCCCCATTCCCCATCCCCCTGTGCCGCTGGGGGGAGGAGGTAGAAAAATCGGGAGTGAAGTAGAGCCTGGGAAGCAGGGAGGGGTGGGGGAAGGTGTTTTAAGTTTTAGTTTTTATTTCTCATTACCTTACTGTGATTGCATTGGTAATAAATTAAGCTAATTTCCCCAAGCCGAGCCTGTTTTGCCCATGACGGTAATGGGTGAATGATCTCTCCCTGTCCTTACCTTGACCCATGGGCCTTTCATTATATTTTCTCTCCCCTGCCCAGCCGAGGAGGGGAGACAGAGCGGCTTTGGTGGGCAGCTGGTGTTCAGCCAGGGTCAACCCACCGCAGCGAGGTATTAACACCTGCCCAGGGAGCACATTGAAGTCTGTTGCCAACACAGATCCGCACTGCACAGTGGATGCTATGCATATAGTTTTTCAAATTACAGCATCATTCCTGATTGGCATTTTATACCATGCCTGGAATGAGTGCCTGGGAGCAGAGTAAATAATTGATAATTCAAAACCAGATCCCTATGCAAACTGTGAAAATCAGCCTTAGGGTGAGAGAAAGCAGAACAAAGCTTCTTCAGCACCACCGAACTGCATGTTGAAGACGCTTATTTTAAATGGAACAGTTTTTAAATGGACAAGATTGAATGAGCCATGGATTCTTCCAGAAGCAAAACTATTGTCATCAAGTAATCTAACACTGGTGATTCAGGTATCACTTGTGCTTTAAGCTGGTGTGAGTGCAGGTACAGTGTCCAGAGTTCTTGGGATCAAGGCAGCCAGTTCTCTTACCAGAAAATATTCTACTGCCTACAGAAGCACATATTTACAAAGCAGAAGTTATCAGGGTGACCAAGGGCTTAAAAATGCCACAATGACAGGGAGACAGAATATTTTTCAGCACTCTTATAGCTTCCTACATGGATTCTGCTTTTACTCCAGGACCCATACAGCAATAGCAGCCTCCTTTACTTCCTCACTGCCTACAACACAACTACTGTGCATCTATTCCTCGGGCCCAAAAGGACAAACCTACAGGGAGAAAATGAGTGCTGATTTTGAAATACACTGTTCCAGTGCAGCTTGCGAAGAGATTGAACAGTTCTTTGCATATTTTCAGGAGCCACTGAACCTGTGAAAAAGGTGCAGCACATGCTCTGCTGTTAGAAAAATCAGGTCAGACACTGCTTCTTTGAAGGTAATGCTCCAGAAAAAACATCTGCTTAAAGGTCACACCAGCAACTCTCACTGCCTATCACTAAGTTTAATTGCAAGTGCCAGATATTTCATGCTTAACTAGCACCTTCTCCGACAGGAGTAAGAACGACATTTTGGAAGCAGATAACACCCCCGTGTCAGAAGGTCATACTACTGCACTGACTGAACATGCCGCATGTTAACAGCTTCTTGCGCTAACAAAGCTGAAAGCAGAACTGAAAGCTAGCTGATTTACAGCAGAAACTTTCCATCTCTGCACGCTCCACACCGAATGATCAGGATTTTCTTAACATGCCTTTGAACAACTTGAATGACAAGGAGAGAGAATCCGATTTTCCTCGTGACAGAGGGCAAACAGAAGAGGTACTAGCTGTGAAGGGAGGAAGAACAGGTTCTCTTTCCTTCTTTTTCCTTCTCCAAACTCCGACTCCTTCCTCTCCCAATTTGTACATTCCCACGTGGCATTTCCCACTACCTACACAGCTTGTTCTCCAGCGGCTGCACGGTGTAACTGTTCAAGCACTTTGCTACACCAAGACTGAACGCAGCTACCTGCATCTAGCACTAGCAATTTGATCAATGACCAAAGATCACCTCGTTACTCTGAAGTCAGATTTGCTACGACAATCAGTGAGGCAAGGGGAGGGCTGCAGTTCCAAATCCACTTACAGGAGAAGGATGTGTAGTAATATGCTACTTTGGCAATATAGATCTTTCCAGATTTCACTGCAACCAGCGCCACCCACGTAGTAAAAGTATTTGAGGGATGAGTTTGATAGCACATCTATCAGTGAACGGAGTACAAAGGAAGCAAAGTCTACGTTTTCAGAGACTCCAAAGCTAAATGAACAATTGCAAAGACATTCTCAGGCTGCAGAACTGGGTCACAGAATAGGGTCGTTTACTTTAAAAGCAAAATCCGCAAGTAAACTTTTCTAGCTTTTTGCAGTTCTTGTGGTGACTCTCTCAAGGAAGAGCATGAAGGATCGCCTCAGCGGAGAAGGAGCCAGGGGTATATCTCTGCTCACCGGGCTTCAGAGTTAACAAATGCTATGGTAATAAACTCCTTTTCTAGCTGTATCAAAAAACCCAAGTCAGACTTCATCCACTCCAAATTAATTTAGCAGCAGCTAGTAGGGCCCCTACTACAGTTTTTCTGGTTTGATTTGCTGAAAGCTACGCCAGGTCCTAACTTTAGTGTGAAAATGAGAAGCGGGGACAAATTCTCACAGGGAAAGCACACGCTCATGCCATGCTTATGAACACAGGAATCATCTGTTGAGCTGCAGCTCTCGGATCTCCTCTTCTTCTCCCAACTGTTTTTCACTTCTTCATTTAATCCCATTTTCCTCGATGAAGGTTATTTAAATTTGAAGGGGAATTAAAACTGACCAGATTGCTCTCTTCAAAGAACTGTGTAGCATTACACATCAGAAAATTTCCGATTTTTCATGCTGACTTACACTTTGCTGCGGTTAGACTGTAAAAGAAATCTGAAATATTGGCACTTTAAGGCTGCTGGCCTTCATAAGCTGTAGTCACAGCAGCGACTGCAGTGCTGACACATGTGAAGACACAGGAAGAACTGACTAGATGAGAAGCAATTAAAATGGCTTCTAAATATATTTAATATATTCTCTTATGTTTTGGAGTCCACAAAGCCCTTGTAGAAACAGGAAGGAGGAGCATTCAGTTCGACAAGTCACAGCCGCAGCAACTGTTTAAGCGTACCTGCAGGGCAGCTGAAGGAAGAAGCATTTCTCCTCGCCTATTCATGAATCAAGCTACAAAGTTGGTCAGTCATGATGCAGAGCTACCTAATGAAGTTCTGGGAGCTACAGCAAAACAACTAGCTCAAAATTCTTAAAAACTGCATATGTAAATAAATCTGTCCCCGCTGTTTGGGGATAATCACAAGGCATGAGGGACTACTGGCAAAATATCTTAAGCTTCCATATGTAAAAATCTGATGGTCAATCACAATAAGTGCAACTTGTCATCTGAATCAAGGTCTTCTATTTCTTAAGCTTCATTCAAGGCATGTCACAACACCATATCCATTCAATTTTCCAGTTCGCAAAAAACAAATAAACCCAAAAACAGCTTCTCCAGGTCAGCTTTTACACAAATGAAGTCCCTTCTAGTTAGCATCAATTAGCATGTTTGGGTATGTGACAGAAATAAACTTAACTCTGCAAGTTGGGTGGAGTTCACCAAGTTTAAAAAATGGTTGACACTCAGCAGGTGAAAGAGTGGGGACAGATGTTAAAATGCAAATGAAATCAAAGGATGAAAAAGTAATCCTTACATTTCTTCCATTCACTAAGAAGCAGTAAGCCAATATCCTCCCTTGCAAACACCAGGCATCATAGTAAAGAACTCAAATCAAGCATATTAACAGTGTACGGTTCTTAGAGCAAACAAACTTCACTTGTAGGTAAGAAGTATATGTACTGCTCTTCATTCTTCTACATGGTATTACAGAAGACACTGGAAAATACAGTCAGTCTACAGTAATTGGAATTATCTTTTGAAATCCTGAATGTCTGCAATTAGAATTGACTCGGAAAAAAAGTATGCCTTCCTCGTTGTTTCAGTTGATTTTGCATCATGAATCCCGACTAGTCACACCTGCCTATTCGTATCACATAAGATATGGATGTATTCTTTGGTACCTATATGAAATACTAAGCTTTCACCCATTTGAAGTTAAGAATTGGTGACTCCCAAAGGAAAGACAAAACCAGAATCTATCGTTTGACTACTTCAGAGAAGTCCTGTTTTCATAAAACGTTGTCAGTAATGCTACCAAAAGACAGCATTTACATCGTTGAAGTCTGCCAGCTGGTATACTGGATAGACTTCTCTGAATTTTCTCCATAAAAATAATTAAAGAAACTTCCCTATCGCCTCCAATAATCCTTGTGTAGGAAAAATTAATGATTAACTTTTGCCATGCAGTACCTGAATAATCTAACACAGTCACTGAACTTTTTTCTTGTTATCATTGTCCACCGATGCCAGTTTTGAAAAGAAAATTTTACATCACTTCTGTGAGAACTTTCATGACACAGGTCAGCATAAACCAATTATTTCTTTCAAATTAAAACTACAGCAGAGAAGATGATTTCAACTAACTGGTCCCAATATTCATGCCCTGAGGCCAATGACAGCTTGCCTACAAATCCAGTTAGAGGCGGCCCGTGATTCTACCTGTGCATTATTTAACGTGCAAAGTTCATTTAATGTGCCAGAGGATATATTCATGGTATTAAGTCCAGATTTCTAGAGCTGTGCAATCTCTCTGTTGAGCAGTTTGTTTGATTTTTATCAGAATGAGTTTAATAGAACTAAGGGCAGAAATACATCAAAATCAGAACTAAGCTCCCTGCAAGCTGGAAGGAATGAAATTCAGATGTAAAGATAGTTTTATTGTTATTAACTTAATCCAAGGGTAAAACTATCAGATAAACAAAAGGTCAGATACAAGAAAAAGCCTCTAGGAAAAAGGGAACCACTACAGCACCAGGAGCTTGGAGTAGGAGACAGGACAGATAGTTATAAACAAGAACTTATAAGCTTCTTGGAACATTTTCAAGTATGCCTGTAATGCGACTTTAATAGGTCTAAGTGCAAAGTGAATTAATCAGCTTTAAGAGATTTCATTAGAAGCTGCAATCTCATAAGATCTATTCAGATTCAAAATATTTCAGTATATTTTTTTATTTCTTTTGGAAAAAAAAACCCAATCAGGCTACAAGTCCCATTTTTTACTTTCTGCACCACATAAAGGTGTAATTTAATATAAATTATAAATACACCACATAAAAAGGGTGCAATTATTAATGGTGCATTTCTAGTCAAAAATCTCAGAAAACACAATCTCCAGGAAATCAGGGTTTCATCTGAAATTCACTGAAGCCAAGACTTGATTGGGCTTTCGTACAGGTCTTTAGCTTCCTTTGGACAGCAAACATAGGAAAAAAGCACAACTCTGATGTCCTTGGTGATGATCAAAGCACATACAAGAAGCAAACTCTACAGCTAGGTACCTTTTAAACCAGTAGATCTCCTCCGGATCTGCAATTCCATATTCTCTTAACTTCATCACCATCAGAGCGCTCTTCCTGACGGCTTGCTCATAGCGCTGGCTACGGGACAGGAAGTTCAAATCCTCGTGCTGGAAGTCAGGGTCATTAAAAACTAAGGCCTCTGGGGACAGAGCAGAAGAGGACAACAAACTCAGTTTCCACAAAGTTCAACAGACAGTGGGTGAGAAACAATTCAGTATCTCACGTGCTGTACCTCAAGGTATAGATATCAGAAAATTAAAAATAAAATTAAAAGTTAATGAAATCAGAAAGAAGTCAAAGCTCTTGGAGAGAGGGACTCTAGCAACAGGGCACTCTCCCATTCCACACATAAACCACATTTTAAGTTAGGAGCACTCTGGACTTGGCAGGAGGTTAATTCACTGATGTAAGACCTGCAGGCCTCTCAATAACGATCTCAAATCCTCAAATAGCCATCATTACTGCCAGATCAGGCTGCCTCATGAACTTTGATCCCCATACGACTCCTTGCAGAAGGGCACAGCTGTTATTCCCACTATGCCGACTGGAAACCAAGGTACCCAGAGGCCACTGACTCCCTGTGTCCCCTTTGGCACACAAGTTACACAACACCAGTCCGGCAGTCCCACCCCAGCGCGGGCTGGGAAAAGAAAAGAGGATGGAAAGATTTCATTAATCTCGCATATCCTGGTAGCGGTGGGTGAGAAACAGGTCGTTTGTACTCTTGGGCAAGAACGTACTGGGAAGGAAAAAGGAGGGGAGAGGGCCCAAGAGAAACGCCCATGGGAGGCTGCCTCTCGCCCTCTGGAGGAAGGGGAAAGACAGAGGTGAAACGACACTGCTCTACCAGGGTCCCCCCAAATCCTTTCTGGGAAGGGGACCAGGGACACAACACTGCTCCTGCTCCCCTCTAACCCGTTAGACAAAAATCCCTGCCTTCAGACGGCCCCCTCACAGCCTTCCCCGCTCCCTGGGGCCTCCCCTTCCCCAAAAGCTCCTCCCCACGCCCTCCTTCCCCCCCCCGGGTCTCCCTCTCCCCACACCTCCCTCCCTCCTCCGGGGCCTCCCGCCCTCAGCGTCGCCCCCCCTCCCCAGAGCCCTCCTCTCGGGGCTCCCTCTCTCCCCACACCCCGGTTTCCCTCTCCTACAGCCTCCTCCTCCTCCCTTACAGCCTCCCCCACGCCCCCACGCTGGGCTGTCTCCCCCTCCTCACAGCCCCCCGACCCGGACGGGCCTCCCGCTCCCCTCAGCGGCGGCGGCCGGCCCGGGGCCTCCCTCACCGATCTCCTTGCGGCGGCGGGTGCGGTCGGCGCCGCCGTCCAGGATGTGCGTGAGCAGCTCGGGCTGGAAGGTGGCGGCGGCGCGCTCCTTCCGCAGGTCCGCGTTCATCTTCATCATCATCATCACCGCGGCGCCGGCTCCGCTCGGCCCCGGCCCGGCCCCGCCACCGGCCTCCCCCGCCGCCGGCCACGCCCCCGCCGCGTGACGTCATGACGTCGCGCCCGCCCACGTGACTGCCGGCTCCCGCGGGAAGGGGAAGGGGCAGCGGCGCGGCCCGGCTCGCTTAAGCCCAGCCTGCCTTAAGCCCGGCTTTAAACTGGCGCACATGACACCAGGCTTTAAGGTGTGCGTCCAGCGGCCTCGCCTGTGCGCTTAAGTCGTGCGCTGAACGCACATGACGTGCTGCGTCCGGAGCTGCCGCGTGAGTCAGGCGTGCCTGCAGCCTCTGCCTTACGTTGGGCGGGAAGCGGTGTGCAGCTGGGGCCGGGCAGGCGTTAAGCTGTGCCTTAAACAGCGCGCTGAGGGCGCGCGTAGCATCCTGCGTCTGCAGCCAGGCACTTAATAGTTAATTCCATAAATAGTTCATTAAATGCCCATTTAGCACGCTGCATTTGGTCGCGCGTTAACTTCGTTAGCTAGCGCAGTACATCTGCGTGCGACCTGCTGCGCCTGGGGCATTAAACGCACACGTAGCAGTGCTGCGGTTGAGGTCGCACACGTGTCAAGCGGTGCACTGAAGCATGTTGCAGTTGGGGCTGGGCGCGTGTTAAAAAGTGCATGAAATGCACGTTCAGCATCTTGCGTTCCTGGCTGATCCCGTCCTGCTGCACAGCGTGATTCGGGAGCAAAACCTGAGCGATGCAGGACGGGCTTTGCCCTACTTGGGAGGTGCAGAATTAAATTCCTGGTGTGGAATTGAAGCTGCTTTTTAAACCTGGGTTAGGTGAGGCGGAGATGCAGGGAGCTGCAGAGTGCACAGAGGTGGATTTCCACCTCCATGGCTGCCGGTCGGGACCCTGCCAGAGGGGTTTCACAGCGCCCTGGTGTGCACAGCCCTGCGTGGGGCCACGGGGCAGCCAGGGCCGGAGTTCGGGTTGTGCAGAGAAGGGGTGAGCCAGGAGCGCCCCGGGTGCCGGCGGCCTCCCTCGGCAGCCCTCCCTGGGATGGTGGTGGGGCAGTTTGCAAGGCTGCAACCCCCTGAGCAATGCGTGGGGTGGGCAAGGGGCACCAAGCGTTAAAGGCACAGGGTTGCAGCTCAGCGTGCTCCTGCTGCTGCATCATCAGTATTGGGGGTCGTCGAACCCCTTGGGGTGCCCCCACTTGTCCGAATTGCAGGAGTCTCTGCCTGGGCCACTGTGCAGCTCTTGGGGTCCCCCCCAGCGGGGCAAGAAACCAGAGAGAAAAGCAGTAAATGGAGCATGGAAACGCGCCGAACGCAGGCACCCTGCAAGGGAGACTGGGGGGGAAATGGTGCCAAAAGAAACCACTTTGGGGCACAGCCAACAGCCTGGCTACGGCACTGGCCGGGCAGAATGAAAATCTTGCCGAAGCTGCTCTGCGTTCCTGCTTTTCTGTGTGCTTTGCGCTGTGGCTACTGATGAAACCAGGCTGGCCTGTATCCAAGTAATCGTTCTCCAGCTGCAGGATCAGACACTGCCAGAATTTCTTATCCTGCAGCATGAGAACAGACTCGGCATCATACCTTAAATCTTGCTGCGTGGTACCCCATTGCCCCAGCAGCTGGGGCTCTTCCTGCATCTCCGTCCCTCATGCTCTCCGAACTTCTCAATCACCATTTTCCCCCACTTCCTTAACCTTTCTCAACCCATCCATAGCCTGGGGGAGATCTGGAGGATCTGGTGGGCTCCCTGTTGCTGTTCCCGCTGGGTTGTGGTGGGGAAAGGTAGCCCCTCTTTATGCCAGGATGCCCAGGGCTCGGTACGTGCACTGAGCTGCAGCCAGGACTCAGCAGGGAAGCTGTGAAGCTCCTGCAGCCCCTTGGGCAAGGAAGGAGTTTTGGGGCACTGTCACCTCATATCTGGTATCAGGTACTGGGGTGGCACGAACTCAGATCTGTTGCTTTCCCGCAGGCCCAGCAGCCGTTGTGTGAGATGCTGCCAAGTGCTGGGGTCTATTACTTCCCCTGGGAGATCAACAGCTCAGTCCCAGAGGGGGAGGCGCTGAGGACGTTTGGCAGGTGAGAAAGGCACCCCGGTCTCCTTGCAAGCCAGGCCTTTCCTCCGCTGGCCAACCCCTCTCCCTTTGTTTGTAATTGTTCTCTCTCTGCACTGCTGAGCTTCCCAAACCGATCGTTCCCAGGTTGTGCTGCTACGACATGGCCCGGTCTGAAGCTGTTCTTGCCGCTCAGCACAGCTCAGCTCAGTACCAGGTCTGTGTCGACACCAAGTTTGTGGAGCCGTTCCAAGCCCAGCTGGGATCTTGCTACATGGTCCTGGGAGAGGCTGAACACAGGGAAGGTAAATGCTCCAGGAACCAGTGCCCTTTGCTGCTCTTCATGGTCCATCAGCTCCTTCGTGGCTCCCTGGGGGCACGGTGAGACGCGCTGTCACCGAGGTTAGCGTCGGCCGAGGCAGGCGCATCTCGTGCGGCTGCCTCCGGTCACACCAGCCTGTGATTCAGCAGGGGCAGCCTGTCTCTCCTTGTTGACCATAAGGACCACCCTTATCTTGGTGAAAATCTGGTGCTCTGGCACAGATTTCATTAGAAACAAGAAGCACTTCAGCAGCATCACTGAGCTTGTGAAACCCATGCTAAAGCCATCTGGCATCATTGCCAGCCACCACATCGTCTTCGTGGCTGATTGATTGCAGCCATACCTCATTGCGAGCCGGCTGGGTTGGTCTTTGCCATCCTTGAAAGGCTCTAATTATCTCCCTGCCCTCAGACGCGGGGCGTGAGGAATGCAGGCAGGCTCTGTCAGGCAGGGCACCCTGTTGTCCTTTCCTGGGGTGCCCTCAGCGTTACTCCGGCAGCACGGTGCTTTGTGTGGGGAGTGGACCTGGGCTGGGCCGTGGGGCTGTGAAGCAAATCCCGAGTGTTGTCTTGGCCACACCTGATAACAAGCATTCGCATTCGTGCCATTGAAATCCTCGGTGGCACATGGAAAGCCACACTGCACGTGGCATCTAGTGAGTGACCTGCGAAGCCACTGCTGCCAGATTCCTTTAGAAAGACGTTATTTTGGTCATCACAGCTTAGGAGTGAGGTGGCCCCATTTTGCAGGGGCGGAAGGGGAGCGGGCTGAGGTGGTGGCTGTGTCACCAAGGTGTGGCTCCTTTTGTGCAGCTCTGTGTTACCATTTGAATGCCACCAATGGTTATAGTCAGCATGGAGCCTCTTCTAAGCCTAGGTTTGTTCTGTCCTCTTCTTGTCTGCACAGAGGCATTCAGAAATGAGCTTAGACCCGTCCCCGATGCTTTTTAGACAGGGAAAACCAAACTTCATCCAGCCACGAAGTAACCAGATGCTGCATGGCAGGCACTGGCACCGACATGTCCTGGGCTCAGCGTTCCCCGGCGCAAGGAGAGCGCAGTGTCAGTCCCCAGCATTTTGTAGCCAACAGGGCAGAGGGAAAGCACGTCACTGAATTAACCTGCTCCCGGGCCTGCTGCTCGTGTCGGTGGAGGCACGCGGCCGGTCCGGTCTCCTGCAGGTTCTCAGGCTATGGTTATTTGGCCAGCTGGAGCCATATGCTGCCTGAGGGAACCTCTCTGCCTCTGAGCTGCTCCCTCTGTTTTTCTTTCTACAGAAACTTCCTTTTTATATTCCCAGGTGAGGGTCTTGTGGTAAAAGCGCGAATATTGACCTGCGTGGAAGGGATGAATGTGCCCTTGCTGGAACAAGCCATACAGGAGCAGAGGAAATACTTCAGCGAGAGGCAGGAGCGGATGGGAAGCAGCACGTCCTGACAGCAGCTCTGAGACCAGCCATACGCTGGCCCTTGCACTGCCATTTGCAACAAATACGTTAAAAGTAAATTTAGAAGGTGGGCTTGCAACATACTGCTTTTTGCCATGGCAAATAGCAAAGTCAAGTCAGTAAGCAGGGAAACGCTTGAAGACTGTGAGTCAGTATGTGACTGTGGGTTGTCCGTTCACACCAGGTGTCATCCCTGAAAATAGCTCTGGGAAGTAGGTTTGTTGTTGTTTACAAGGGTGGTTAAGGAAAGGGAGCGCTTGAGTTATACTGGTCCTTTTGTAATGCAAGGCTTGGAGACGTCAGAAAAAGGAGAAGTCTCCGAATCTGGAGTTAAACAGCTCACCCACACGCGCTGCTGAAGCGCAGCGCGTTACCGGGCACATCGGACGCCGAGGGCATTAGCCAGAGTTCGTTAGGCCTGCGTGGCTGCGGGTCCGTGAGTGCATGCGCTTGGTTACCGTGACTCAGCTGCCGCACTGGAGCGTTCCTGGCCAAACACTCGCATCTGGGCTGACCAACAAAGAAACAAGAAGAACAAAGACTTACTATTTTCAGTAGCACCTTCCTCTCCAGGTCTTCAGGAGCTGGTGTCCAAGGGGGGAGATTGACTTTAGCTCCAAAACAAATATTTGCAGTGCCCTGAGAACCACCACTTGAATTTCTTCCTTGACACAACTAAGTTTAGGAGACCTTAAATCACTAATTTTTTTTAAGCATCTAAAGGTTTTGACTGATATTGTCCTAAATAAAGATTAAAAGATGAGGCAGCCTGTCTTTTATTGGTTAAAAACCTCTCTTGCTAAGGCAAATGCATTAGGCCCTGCGGAAACCCCATGGATGATGTAAGAAAGTTTAGTGATATGCAATTTTCCTCCCTCTCCTAAGTACTGGGTGTGTAAGGAAGTGCTTGGCTTTGAAAAAATTGCAAGAAGAGGAGATGAAGTTACATCAGAGCCACTCTGGTTTAAGAACACGGTGCCAGGCCCACCTGGCAGAATTAAACCTTCAACAAAAAGACAGAAAATCACTAATGTGAGACGAGAATAAAATGTTAGTGCACGAGAGAGAAGAGTCTCCTGTGCTATAGGAATCCCTGGACCTGGAGTGAGCTGGGACTGTGGTTTGCAGGGGAACTCGGCCACCTGCAGCCTTTTCTGCTTTTTGCTCGGATTCTCTGGTGAAATATTTAGAAAATAAGGACTGAAGCCGTACAATGCACAGCAGCAGATCAAAATGCAACAGGTATTGGCTAAGTCCCCTGTTGCCAGCAGGCTTGATTCAAGGGCCTGAGATGGCTCAGTAATTACAGTGCTTGCTATCATCTTTAATCATAGTTTAGCCTTTTGTTTTTCTTCACACAGTTACGGAGATCCAAAGCCCTGCCTCAGCATGCTCTCTGTTCAGCCCAAGTCCAAAAACATGATCTCAAAAGGCAAGATTTTAACCTGGTTTTGTAAGAGACAATGTGTCATCTGTCGTGATGTGTTTATGTTTACACCTCATCTCCTGTCTGTTCTACCTTCCTCCCTGTGCTTAAATTTTATCCAGATGGCCAGGCCTGCCAGGGAGTTGGGGATATCCAAGATGCCAGGACTGGGAATATCCAAAATACCAGGTTCCCACAAGCGTTATGAAAAAAAAAACCACAAACCCAACCAGGGAGGAAGAGGAGAGCAAATTTGGCAATGACTCCGGATGGGGACGGGAGTGCAAACTCAACCTGCACAAGCCACCGGAGAACCCACACAGGAGTGTGCCGTGGCTGTGTGTAGATCCCTCTTCAGCCACAGAGCAACCACACTTTGGTTCCTTCAAATTGGGAAAATCAGGATCAATTTAAAAAAGATTTTTGAGCTGGTGGCTCAGCAATGGGCTAAATCAGTCCTTTTTTAGGTCACCTAAAAGTTGGGGTCTGCACTGTGGACCCACGCAGCCAGTGGGCTGCCGTGTCCTGCGGTGCCCGCCCAGAGCCGCGGAGCCCGCCAGCCCTCCAGAAGACAGTCCCTGTGGCTCTACCGGTCCTGGTGCCACGTTGCATAATATTTTTTTTAATCTTGTCTTCTGTCAGCTGTCAAGTCAATGATTAATCCCCCCGCCAAGGACATCTTCCAAAAGGCTGACCAAGTGGCACAGCCCATGGTGGGGAGGTTCAAGGGACAATTGCACAAGACAAACAACACAAAAAAAGACATTTCTGCTGTGTGTTTGGCCTGAGCGTGTCCCAGGGAGCCCGAATTACACACCACGGCCCCTTGACGCCAGCCCCTGTACCGACGGCGCTGCAGAGCTTCCCTTGGCCCTGTGCAGTCCCTGCCGCCTTTCCCGCAGGCCCAGAGCACCTCTTCACGTCCATTTTACTCGATTTTTTGCTTTAGCCAACACACTCTGCTACCTCAGTCATAAGCAACCAGTCCCGGGCAGCTGGTGCACGGTGTGTTTGGCTCTTTGGGTCTGCCCAAAGACCCTCGGACACCCCAGCCAGCCGCCGGCGTGCCCGGGCAGCCCTGCCCGCGGCTGCCCCAGTTCAAGGCAGGTCCCTGTGCTGGGGGAGCAGCAAGGGGGGACCCAGACCCCAAAAGCAGCTCAGGGAGAGCAAACACCTCCTGCACATTTGGGGTTTTTTTCCCCCCTTTTTTTTCCTTTTCCTCAGAAAGCGGCGCCAGCCCCCCCCCCCCCCCCCCGCCGTCGCGAGGCTGAGGCAGGGCCATGGACGCCTTCCAGGAGGTGTTTCAGAAGGTGGAGAAGATCGGGGAGGGCACCTACGGCGTGGTGTACAAGGCTCGCAACAAGCGGACGGGGCAGCTGGTGGCCCTCAAGAAGATCCGCTTGGACTCGTGAGTGGGGCAAAGCCCCGGCACCGGGGGCTACCATGGCTCGGCCCAGCCCAGTGCCCACCCAGCCCGCCATGGCACCAGGCTGGCCGCTTCCTCAGCAGGGCGGCAATGGGGTGCCGAGGCGAGGAAGGCAAATGGCTGCTCTGGGGCCAGCAGTGCCATCTGTGGGGAGATGGCTGCCAGCGGAGCCCAGCAGTGCCCCAGCCCCAGCCATGGGAGTGAGCAGCAGGCCCCTGAGCCCAGCGTCCAAAATGGTGTGAGAGGCTCAAAAAAAGCCTGACATGAGAAAAAAATAACGTCTCTATTGGCTTGTACAAGCAGCTAGGGCCTGACCCGGCGCTACCTGGCCCTGGCGCCATGGCCCAGGGCAGGGGGACGTAGCCGCCATTTTGGGAGGTGGCCTCTCCCTCGGGGTGTGGTGCCGGGGCCTGGGAGGCTCAGCCTCAGCAGGGCCGGCTTCGACCCCTCCAGGATGGGGACCGAGCAGATAAAAGATTATTACTGTTCCCCTGGGTCAGCCCTGGGCTGTCTCCACGATGGGTGTCAGTGTGGACCAGGGGCCATGGTGGTGGGACTGCACCCCATGGCAGCCCCTCAGGACGGAGGAGGCGGCTGCCTGAGGGGCAAAGAGCTTTCATCTCCCCACACCTCCAAAAAGCAAAGTTTGGGCATTTCAACCATTGCTTCTCCAACTGTGCCCCCAGGTGCTCCCAAACAAGCTCTGTCCCGCAGCTTGCACTGTCTGGGTCACCCCCTCCGTCCCTGTCCCCACGGCTCCATTTCCCCTGCCTGGCCCCAGCCCGCCCCACGGACACCTCCATCCCAAACCGGGGCGCCCGGTGTGAGAGACCCTCCCCGGGGCAGGCGATGGGGTGCAGTGAGGAGGGACACAGGACCCCCATGGGCTGCCAGATCCCACGGGGGACGGGGTGCCATACAACCCATCTCTGCCGCAGGGAGACCGAGGGCGTCCCCAGCACCGCGATCCGAGAAATCTCACTGCTGAAGGAGCTGAAGCACCCCAACATAGTCAGGTAAGACCTGGATGAACCCTCCCCAGCAGCGTACTGACGAGCTCCTGCTCATCCCCATGGGGAGCTCTGGGGACAGGCAGCAAGAGGGGCCGTCCAGTCCCTCCCTGACTGCGCAGAAAGGAGCAAAATAAACAGAAAAATGCAGGAATCGCTTGCACTTCCCTGGCTGGCAGCAATAGCCCGCAGCACTGCCACTTTCCTCCAGCGACACAGACTCGTCCAAGCTGCTGCCGCCCCGTACTAGATGCTGCTTTTATGTCTGCCTCTCTCTGCTCCAGAGGACTGGCAGAGCAGAGACAGCTGTGGGAGGAGGGATATTTGGGTATGTCCAGACAAAGGTCTGGAGAAGGTCTCCAGTCTCTGTAGGAGACTAACACTCCTGCGTAGCATGGATTCCCACACAAAGGTACTGAAGGGAGCGCTTGCACGTCTTTTGCAGGCTCCTGGATGTCGTACACAGCCAGAAGAAGCTCTATCTGGTGTTTGAGTATCTGAATCAGGACCTGAAGAAATACATGGACTCATCCCGAACTGGAGAGCTTCCTTTAAGCTTGGTCAAGGTACAGTGCGGAGAGAGCGCTAACGGGCTGGGCAGAGAGCGTGTCCTTGCTGCCTTCTGCTGCGCAGAGCCAGCACTGAGCTGCTCTTACCCAGACTGCATCTGGAAGAGATTCATCCTTGGCTGGAGGCATTCAGCCTCTCAGACCGCAAATGTTTCAGCTGGGAAAACCTCCTGGCACTATTGCTAAGCACATTTGTTTCCCAGCTGTTTCCAGGCTCTTCAGCCCATCTCGCTGCAGAACAAACTGCTGGTAAGAGGACAGCTGAGGGATCTATGGCTAACGGCCTCTGTACAGAGTAATGGATGGGTGGAAGGGACAGCCACTGCTTGGATTGGAGTCCCTCTGTCCCCATGTAGGGTTGGAGCCGTTTGTGCGCATCCCTGAGTAGTGGCCCACAAGCCTGGTGTTGCCTTATAGCAAGGTCTTTTTTCCCATTCAGGTCTGTAAATGATCCAAAGCGTGTTGGTTCACATGATCCAGCCTTCGAAGTGGTTTCATTGTGGCCTTGTCTGAAATCTCTCCTTAGAACTACCTTTTCCAGCTGCTGCAGGGTGTGAGCTTCTGCCACTCGCACAGAGTCATCCACAGGGACTTGAAGCCGCAGAACTTGCTCATTAACGAAGCAGGAGCAATCAAGCTGGCTGATTTTGGACTGGCAAGGGCTTTCGGCGTCCCCCTGCGCACATACACTCACGAGGTATCGCTGAGGCTCCCTGCCACCCGAGAGGGGGGTGCACAATCCGTAGTGGGCGAACAGCAGCAGCATCACAAGTTACTCCTCCGTAGCTGAGGCACAGCTGTGCCCAGGCACATGCCCTTAACCTAACCCGCAGCTGAGGGCTTACCTCATGTCCCCACAAAGTCTGCTGACTGCTTCTACCCTAGCCTGCCTGCAAGCTGGGTTCCCACCTTCTCCACATAGGGTATATTTATTTGTTCCAGAGTGTCCTGTTGAAGAAGGATCTGTTAATCCCGATCTTGCTGTCACCAAGGTGTCTGTTTATGCAGCATGGCCTTGGCACACTCTGATTTGTACGGTCGCTGCGTCACAGCTGAGAAGGGAGGATCCCATGCCTCTGGTTTCACCCAGGGAAGCTAGACAAAGCTTGTTTGTTGGTTCCTTACCAGGTGGTGACTCTGTGGTACCGAGCCCCTGAAATACTGCTGGGATGCAAATACTACTCGACCGCTGTGGATATCTGGAGCATCGGCTGCATCTTTGCAGAAATGGTAGAACGGGTTTAAATAGTCTCTTTCATGAGCAGGGAGGATGCAGCCGCCATGGGAAGTGGGGGAGGAGGGACAAGATGCGGAACACCTGTGGTGCTGGGGTGTGTATTACGGAAAGCCCACCCTGAGGCTTAGCTGGTCCTTAGCTGCGGGCTCAGAAGGAAATCTGCCACCCTCAGGGGCCTGGCAGAAGGCAAAGCAGCCTCTCTAGTCCAGCTGCAGTTCCAGGCATACAGGAATGCGATGCCTGTCCTTGCGGAAGGGGTAACTTCGGTGTTGTTGCAGCATTTTGATCCTGGGAGGAGAGGACTCTCTTGCAGGTGTCCCCGCAGCAGGCTGCGGAGAACTAGCGCTTCATAGCACGGCAGAGTGGATCGCCGAGGGGTCCGTACTCCGCTTTGAAGAGCTCTTGTTACCCCTGCAGTGCAACAGCTCCCAAAGCCCCCAGCTGCAGATCAGCAGAGCTTGGGCAAGTAGGCGGGGAGGGAGCTAGCCTGCAAGAGCAGATGTTAGGAAACTGGAGACAAAGAGGGATAAGGGACTGGCTGAAAGAGGACAGCCTCAGGAGAGCAGGGATCCATGGAGAGGAGCTGGAGACAAGCAGACAGACACCCGTGACTTCCCCAACCGCTGCCTGGCAGAATTGCTGCATTGTAACTGCCCTGCTCCTGCAGTTTGCATCTGCTGAAACAAAGGGTCGCTTGCAGCGGGAAATAGGGCACAGAGCTGATGGAAAGGTGGGAACTGGCTTTTTTTTTCCCCCCTCAGGTGACCAGGAAGGCCCTGTTTCCAGGGGACTCCGAGATCGATCAGCTCTTCCGGATCTTTCGCACCCTGGGCACTCCCACCGAGGCGACCTGGCCCGGGGTGACCCAGCTGCCTGACTACAAGAGGGACTTTCCCCAGTGGGCAAGGAAGGAGATGAAGGAAATTGTTCCCAATTTAGATCGAGACGGAAGAGACTTACTGGTGGTGAGTGAGGGCTCAGAACAAGACCTGGGGGACAGACAGGACCTTTTCAAACTGGGCAAAGAATAGGGATATTTGGGACTGATGTACCCAGAAGTGCGTTAGCTGATCTGGCTCTAATGCTCATCTCTGCCACTGCAGAGACACCAAATCATCGAATAGGGCTCAGTCCTGGCTCTGAAGTGGGGCTGTCAGCGCAGGTTCCTCTAGGAAACCACTGCATCGAGGGTGAAGAAACCCCTCTAGCGTAACCCCCATGGGAACTTCAGCTGCGGGTCACTCCCGAGGCCCAGAGAGGGGAAGAGGCAGAACCAAGCTCTGCATCTGCGCCCAGCCGTGTGCGGGTGCGACCGATCATTTGTTTTCTAAAAGCCTAAATCTGCTGGGTTTTTCTCTTGGCAGCAATTGCTCCTGTACGATCCCAGCAGCCGCATCTCAGCCAAGGCAGCCCTCAATCACCAGTACTTCTTCTGGAGGAGCCCGCGGAGCCCTGAGGAGCGCCGTGCGCTGCAGAGACGCTGCAGATGAGAAGACACAGCTCTCCCCATGCACTTGCACCCCCGGGTAGCGGTGCCGATCTGGTGTTGGGCACTTCGCAGGGGGCTGCCAGGGTCTCATTTCTCCCGAGGAGCCTGGAGGGGACGTTCTTGCGTTTAGAGCCTCTCAGCCTGTTGCTGGGGGAAGGTTTGTCGAGGTTACAGCCAGCAGAGCTGTTTTGAAGAGGTCCTGTGCAAAAGGGTGAGGGTATTTATCAGCATAAACCGCTGAAATGTAGGTGAGGGAGCATCTTTCCGAGGTCTGTCCTTGCACTGGTCAGCCCGCTAAGGTGGCAGACGGTGATTTCTGTCTCTCCAGCACTGGAGCATCCCCAGGTCCGTCGGTGGCAGGTTCTGACACCAGGGCGTGCTGGAGCTCCACTTTGGATAGGGGAGCGCTTCTCCGCTCAGCCCTTTGCTGCTGTAACCAACGACTGGGCTTGTCAGCACTAGGCAGGCTGTTTAATCCGAGCTGTTTAACAGAGCTGGCGTTCTGCTGTTCCACAAGCTGAAGAGCGCTATCAGGTGTCTTAATTTGTGCCTTAGCTGGGGCCAGGAAGCCGAAAGATCCAGCTAGCGTAAAGCACTTGTTGCCTATGGCTGGAAACGGGAACAGCTGAAACACGGGCTTTCCATCGCAGCGCCAGATGTAACGCTGTTCCCTGCGCTTTATTGTCTTGGCCATGGTTTTGCTGTTAAAACGTTTGGAGAATTGTCGCTAACTTTTGGTGTGGTTTCAACATCTTTTTTTTCTTTCAGTACAGAAAAAAAATAAAAGCTTGTTACCTGTTCAGAAACCTTGGTGTTTATTGTTTGGCACGGCCCAGGGGGCTAGTGACAGGAGGGTCTGGCTGGTCCTTTCCTCCGCAGCGCTCTTCTCCCTTCATCGTCTCCTGCACTCTTTCTTTTACCCTTTCCAGCCCAAATCCTTGGCGGGTGCGGGGACGTGCTCGCAATTCTGTTGTGGAAGGAGGGGCTGGTAGTTCTGCAGCCCAGCGCTGTCTCGGTGTGGTAAGGTGGGCTTGCTTTCCATCAGAGGTTGCCACAAACAGTTCAGAGTTATATTCTACTCACTTAAATACTGAAAAGACGCTTTTTTAACTGAGGGAAGCCGAACTGCTGCACTCCTGTTTTTCACGCGCGTGCACAGGCGCCCTCCCAACGCCGGTGAAGCCGGGCGCTGCTCTCGGCGCAGCCTGACAGCTCCCCAAAGCTCACGGCCCCGCAGTCTCACGACGGATGAAGAACGCAGCAAGGCGAGAGGCGGCCGCAGGCGCAGCCGGAGCACAAACCCCCCTCCCCAGGCACCAGCGAATTCGTGCAGGGGAGAGAAACCTTTAGAGTCGCCCCTGCCAAAGCCCCTCTCAGCCCAAGCCCTGCCCGCCTAAAGCCCAGCTCTGCTGCCCTTTGGCTTCCGCCATCGCTCCTTCCTTCTCCCCACCCAACAAAAGGCAGCGGGTGCCTCTGCTTAATTCCCGACATCAAAAAGACCCGTGGCAGCCGCACCTCCTGACAGATCCCCGACAGCGACGCCCCGGGACCTGTTGCTCACCTCCCTCCGGGCCCTGCCACGCCGCCGGGCTCTGCCTCCCCCGCAGGTTTAGAAGCCACCAGGACCCGGGCAGCTCGCTCGCCTCTGCAATTTGCACAAATTAGGGGTTTTTTGGGGGTGGGTGGGGGTTGCTTGGCTTTTGAAGCTGCTGTTAGGAGTCATGCTGGAGTGGCTGCCGGGAAAAAGCTGACCTGCTTGTGTTCGGGAGGGGTGGTTTTCTGCTTGAGCAGGGCAGAGCAGGCAGCCGGGCTCCCGCAGCAGCCTCCAGAGCCGGCGGCAGGAAAATGGAAGCCCCGCTGTGCTCCTGCGGCATCTCGCGTCCTCCGCGGGACGGCACCCAGCTCGCAGGGGCACGTTTCCGAGACAGGGATGGATTCTGCTAGGGGAATCGTTGCCCTGCCTTTGCACACGCGTTTAAAGTCAATTCATTTTGTGCAGATAATGCTCCGTTGTTTGCTCTCTGCAAACAAATGCTCGTGTTGTACCAGCCAAACTGTTTGCAGAAGAGTTGTTTTCTTTTTAAAGAGACCTGCGTTAAGAAATAAATACCAGGGACATTCATCCGCTCCAGAAACATAAATAAAAATACTACAGCTCGTCTAGCCCGACAAAATGAAGCAACAAGCTGAATTTCAAACATTTATGAGCCAACCCCGCTGCCAGCAAAGGGAACCAACAACAGCTGTGTCGAAATAACCGCTCTGGGAAAGCCACGGCGCAGCGCCATCGTCCCGCGCCCCCGCTGCTTCCTACGGAGGCATCAAGAGGACGCGACGCGAGCCGCTCTCCGCGGATGGGGACCACTCCACGGCAAAGAAAAGGAATTGTTGGTGGGGCTTTTTTCAGAACCAAAAGGCAGAGCAGCCTTCAAGGAGACTGCTCAGCCAGCCAGGCTGCTCAGCCGCCTCATCGTCTCAACGCCTTCGCCCAGCCCTAGGTAAATGCCTCCCACCACGCGGTTAGGGAGCGCTTTATCCAAAATAATTAACTGACTGCTAATTACTAGAACTCCAGGTTCCTTAGTTACAGAGCATTCCCCAAAACTATTTAATCAGCTCTTCAGGAAAGACTCACCACGTGAACATCATACTGCTTTAAGAACAAGCACGGTTTTACCTCATTTGCGAGGGCAGCAGCCCCGACGAAGGCAGCCCCGCACCCTGCCCCACGGAGCCGGCCGAGGGGAAGGCTCACAGCAAACTCACCTGTCGGACAGAGCCGAGCCGCAGAAAAGGCAACAGCCCCGTTGCTGATGGATCCTCCCTGCTTTCAGCCGGCCGAGGGGAGCAAAGCAAAGCACAGCAAGGCTGCTCCCAGTAGCTTTGAAGAGCTGGGACCCGAGGACTGCGGGGAACCGCACTGGTCCGGGGCTCCTTGGTTGCACTGGGACGTGAGCCTCACCCGGCTCTGCTCCTGTGCTCGAGGGCTGCTGGCCTTGCCCGGGCAGGAGGCCGGGCCAGGGTTTCTCTCCTGATGTGTCCCCTGGTCCATCGCAGCCCAGCTCCAGCCCTTGCTGCTGGTCCGGAGCAGCCAGGAGGGGGATGCACAGTGCCCCGCGCACCAGCAGCGCTCTACCGAGAGGGAACAGGCTGGGAACGGATGCTCTAGCGCATGTGGAACAGTTTTCCCCACTATAAAACAACAAATTTCCCCGTATTGATCATGGCAGCCGAGACAGCCGTGGACACCAGCCATAGGCCTGACACACAGCCCCTGCAGAGCGCGGGACAGAGCCTGGGAGACCTCGGGCTTGGTGTTTCCATCGCTGGACTCAGCTGGTTAACGCTGAGCACTGCCTGCAGCAGGAAGGTGATGGGACCTGTGACTGTGCTGAGCTTGCCAGCACGGGAAGAATTTCTTCTTGGAGCCCAGACATCGACCGCCAGCTAGGCTGTATGGAAATAGAGGCCGCACCGCTGCTCTGATGGGGAGAGAAACCTCTACCCTTATGGATTATTTTGGGGGTGTTGGATTTCCCAAGTAGCTGCAGCTAGAAGAGCCCTTGAGAGAGGGGGAAATAAAAGGTCATTTTTCTCATCCCACGAAGCCAGGGGACTCTCCAGAACAGGGTAGGGACTAGGGAAGAACATTTCATCTCTCGTCTCAACAGGGACACGTGGGAGTTAGGACTTGCTCGTTCCAGCAAGGGCTGAGCACTGGAAGTGACACAGAGGAGCGAAAGCTTGCCTGAAGAAACAGCAAGTGCAGATTTTCAGGTACTGCTGGGTGGATCCTGCAGCCAAGGGCTGTAGAAAGCAGGTTCACATCACCGTTGACTGCAAGCATCATCAGTCTGCTACTGAAGGTCATCCCTTCCCTGGCAACACATCTGCCTCTGTACAGGTGCCCCAGAAATCATCTACTTCCACAGGGTTTGGTTTGGTTTTGCTTGGGGCTTGCCTTCCTCTGCCAGCAGCGAAGCGAAGCAATGACCCAAGTCATCGTACAGCCAACACCATCACTGGTCTGCAGCCAGGGGGGCTCCAGGGACAGGGGGGCTGCTCCGTTCGGGAGCTGCCTGCACTGAGACTGGATCAAACAGAAGGTGGAACGGCGCCCTTTGGCGACCGAGTCCCTCTTTCAGAGGCGTCCAAATGACCAGGAGCAAAGCCCCACCGGTTTCCAGTTTTAAAGACAAATATAACAAAGTCTTTAAAAATATGGGCTCACAAGCAGAAAGACATTTAGGGGGTTCAGTGCTGTGAGATCGGGGGAGCAAGAGTCTGCAGACCCTTTGTAGATTGGGCTGCGGGGCACAGGGCTGCACGGGGGAGGACCAGCCGTGCCTCCGGCCACGCGGCAGCCTCAGCCTGCACAGACAACACAGCCACAGAGGTGCACTTTCTATCTTTATTGCATGCAGAAGAATGACCCAACTGGAAAACACTCTCGCTCTCCCCCCTTTCTGGGCATAACCGCGTTTTACCTACTGCCAGAGGAGTTCTCGCAATCAACCCCCCTTTGCTGTCACAGCGGCACCCAGGGGACCGCGGGGACCCCCGTGCGTCAGGCCCTTAACGCTCACGATCACGCTTTCTTCCTTGCACGACCAAGCTGCGTCGGGAAGCAGAGATAGCTAAGATAGAAGAACAGGCAGCCCTAAATGCTAGATGCTCCATTCCTGTGATCGCTGCTGCCTCCGTGGGGAGAGGTGTTTTGAAGGGATGAACTCCTGAAGGAACCCGATCCAGTACATGCCTGGACCCATTCAGTGCCTGAACCGGGAGAGCCTGGGGGAACGGCTCGCCTGGTGGTACCGCTGATACCCCTCGGACATGGCTGGGAGCAGCAGGAGGCTGCTCAGCGAATCCTTCTGGCAGAGAGCCATGGCCTCCTTGTAATTTATCTTCTCTTTAGTGACGGGGTCAATGAGATCTTTTTCATAGTTGGACTCATCCTGGAGCCTATTGGCCAGGTCGCCTGTTATCATCCCTGTCTGGGCAGCTTCCAGCACGGGGATGCGACCGGTTTTCTTGGGATCGATGAGCCCTCCAGTTAGATGCTGGACCTCCAGATAGGGGAAAGCGCTGTCCTTGGTAATCCATCCCTTCTGAACTGCTTCCCCCACAGACAGCCTTCGCTTGGTCACCGGGTCCTCGATCCCTGTGAAAGCTTTCTGGGCGTTGAGCAGTCTCTGCATGTAGGTCCTGTCGATCAGCCCCCTCTCGATTGCCTTGTGGACTGAGAAACGGTCCCGAGAAATGAGGTCTATGATGCCCCCCGTGGCAGCCTGGGCTTCCAGGAGCTTCTGAGCCGTCAGGGGATCGAGCAGCTTCTTCGCAACAGCAGTCTTGACGTTGTACTTGGTGTCGGTGGTGGTGTCGTACACCCCAGCGATGGGGGACGTGTCATCACAGAAGCCTTTCTGCGAGGCTGGTGGGAAGAAGCTTTGGGTTTGGTGGGTGGTTGGTGATGAGAGTGGGGATTTGGAGATGATGGAGCCAATAGAGAGGGACGGGGGAGGCTTGGATTCCCCAGCCACCAGCAAGGCGAATTCGGAGATGGGAATCTTGCCATCCCGGTACAGCTGGTACTCCTCCTTTGTGATCCTCCTCAGCCTTAGTGCATCATCGATGGAGTACTGCTTCCCGCTTTTCTTGTCAAGGAGAACTGAGACTTCCCCGTTTGGGCCCAGGGTGGTGACTTCCTCCCAGTCACACTCCAGCTCTTGCAGCTGGATGTACTGGCCTCTGTCTATGATACCTCTCTTATAGGCCTCGTAAGGGGACATATCCTTCCCTGTCTCAGGGTCCAATATAGAGATCTTGGTGGAGAGGTTCGTCTCTCTCATCTGGGTCTCGTGACTGATTTCTTCCCGGTTGACCCTTGACTGGAGATCTCGAATTAACCTCTCCTTGTTGTAGATCTGGTCCTTCTCCCTAAGGATGTCTGCCTCCAGCAGGGAAAACTCATGTTCCAGCTGCTTCTTCTTCTGCCTGTCGTTCTCAGTCCGTTGGTTGAGCAGTTTGGACTCCTCCCGAAGGAAGAGGACTTTCTGCTGCTTCTGCCTCTCCAGCTCCCGCAGTTCACTCTCCAAGTTGGCTCTCTCCTGGATGGCCAGGTTCCTGGCTTTCTGCAGCTCTGTCTCTTCGCGAGCCCACGTCCTCTTCATGCCTTCAGCTCTCTCAATCTTCTCCCTGAGCCGCCGTACCTCCTCTTCTGCCTTTTGCTTGGCCCCTCTCTCCCTGTTCAGCAGCTCCCAGATGCGTGCACGTTCGCTCTCCAGCGCTCTGTCCTTTTCCACTCGAATCACCTCCTTGTAGATGGTCTTCTCCTGGGATTTTGTTTTCTGCAGGACATCAACTTGCATCTGCAGGTTCTTGCATTCCCTCTGCAAGTTCAGCACCTCCATCTTCTCACGGTCCAGCTCCAAGCGCAGGTTGCTGGCAGACTGTTCGAGGACTGGATCCTTCTCCAACTTGACCACTTCTTCCATAATGATCTTTTCTTGCACTGGGGCTGGGCTCTCCTCCAGTTCCTTTATTCTCAGTGTAGTTTGTCTCATCTCCTTCTCCAGTGCAAGCCTCTTGCTTCGATCCTCCTGAAAGCTGAGCAACTTCTCTTGCTCTTCCACCAGTGCACGAAGCTGTTGCACATCACGTTCCAGACGACGCCTGTTGCTCACCTCCTCGTCCAGACTCCGGCTCAGCCGGCTGTGCTCATCTCGGAGCTTTGGATCCTTTTGAGTCAGTATCACCTCTTGGACAACTACCTTTTCCTCTGGCTTTCGCCTCTCCAGTAGCATGTATTTATTCTGCAAGTCATAGATCGCGTCCTCTGCAGCTCTCCTCTTTTGAGACATGTTACGCACCTCCTGACGGAGGCGATCAGCTTCTTTTTCCAAGAGTGGATCATTCTCATATCGGATGACTTCCTTGTTGACCAGCTTGGTTTCCACCTTGGATCTCTCCCTCTTCCATTCATCCCTTTCGCCCTGCAGCCTAATGAGCTGCTCTTGGGTCCTGCCGTTGGTGTTCACCAGTTCATTGAGCTGTTGCTTCAGCCTGTCAATTTCTCTAAGAATCTCTGGACTCTTCTCGTGTTTTATCACCTCCTCTATAACCTCCTTAAGCTCCACCACTGGTTTCTGTGACCTGAGGACATTGAGCTCTGCTAAGGCCTCTTCCACTTCACTCTCAATCTTTGTCCTTTTCAGAGTAACTTCCTGCAGCTCCCTTTTCAGGTGCGCAATTTGCTGCTCCGTTTCAGGATCCACCAGGAAAATCTCATTGACCCTCTCTTTAACCTCTATCCTTGGTTTTTGCTTCTCTGCAATACTGTACTGGCTCTGCAGCTCTCCCAGCTCACCCGTAAGCGTCAAGTTCTTGCTCCTCTCTTCTTCAATCAGAGTTTTAAGCTTGGAAGACTCTCGCAATAACTCCGGGTCCTGCTCTACCTGCTTCACCTCCTTAACAATGATTTTGGGTTCTGCTGTTTCAATTAGCCTTTCCACCTCCTCAATCTTGTTCTTCACCTTCACTATTGCTTCTTCTGCAGACTTCCTCTTGAAGGTTTCCTCATCGATTTGTAGCTGCAGGGTCCTAACGGACTTCAGCATTTCTGGGTTTTTCTCCAGTTTGATCAGCTCCTTCACCACCACTTTCTCGCGGATATTGGGCTGCTTTCGCTCCAGCACGTGCAGCTCTCTCTTACACTGCTCAAGTTTGGAAGCAGCGGCCAAGCTTTCCTCCTGGAGACGTTTGATCTCCTGACGAAGACTGGCTGCTTGGTTATCCAGGCTTGGATCTTTCTCAATTTTTGTGATCTCTTTGGTGAGGAGTTGGGCAGGAATGACCTTCTTCTCGCTCTCCATCTGGGCAAGCTTCTGGCTCATCACGTCAATGTCTTCTTGCAGGCTCTGCCTCTTTTTGCCTTCTTCTTCAATCTGCTGCACCATCTTAGAGAGGTTGCTCTCCACCTGTGGGTCTCTGTAATATTCTATCACCTCCTTTTCTTCCACTCTTTCAATGGGCTTCTGAGTCTTCAACATTAGCAGCTTGTTTCTGTGTTCCTCCAGGTCCTCTTCAATCTTGGCCACTTTCCTCCTTTCCTCCTCCAGCTGCGATTTCAAACCCTCAGATTCCCTGCTTGTTGCGGCTTTATCTTCAGATTGCTGGGCTTGCTCATGTACAGCTTCAATGTCCTCATGCACTTCCTTCTGCAAGGAAAAAACAAAAAAGAATTAAAAAAAGGCAGGGAAACCGAGTCACTCTTTGAATCTGGCACAGAGGCTTTTGCCACGGCAAGGCGCGGTAGCAGACAGAACTGGTACGGAAACCCCAGGGAGCCCCCAAATCAGGCTGCTTGTAAATGGCAGATGAGGACACGTTCCCACATCTCCAGCACCTGACTTGGTGCGTCTTCCCCCGTCCCCTTGCCCACCAAGGCGCTTTGTGCTGCCCTGAGTATCTGCAGCTGAGAGGGTAACACGGGCGGTCCCCGCCGCGCTGCTGGCTCCTGGTAGCATCCCAGAGCTCTCCAGCTCAATCTCTTCTCCTTCCTGAGCACACTGACTGCAAGCCATCCCGGCCAGAGGCCTTTCCTACAGGTGGAATCAAGCCCTAGAAAGGCATAAAAGTTGGAATTGTTTCCAGAAGGTTGTGAGCACTAAATTCCAACCACATCCACGGACAAATCTAGAGTTGGATATAGCTGAGAAGAGGATTTAAGGACCCTAATTCAAATCTGTTTTCCTAGCATAAACTACAGCTTCAGTAAACAGTTGAGGGCCCGCAGAGGTGATGAATGTCACAACCCAAGATCAGTGTCGGTGAAGCTGTGGTTACTCGTGGTCTTTTTCTCACAGGGGTTTCCATTCCTGTCCTTCCTCCATCCGGATGCGGAGGTCCGGGGAGGGGTGGGGGATCCCAGGCTCAGCAGATTGCTGACAGCTTTGGAAAGATCATTTCAAACCCAATCTAGAGTACCCCAATCGTGCCATGAGCTGTTAGCTGGTACCTTCTCAACAATCTTCTTGGCAAACTCCAGCCGGCTGAGCTGCTGTTTGTTTTCTGCTGCCACCTCCATGTAGAGCTTGGTTACATCATTCTCCTGAAACAGAAACGGCGGTGAGAGCCTCGTCCCCCTCACCCTGACACAGCTCCGTTTATGGCACACTCCCCCACCCCTCCTTTCACCTGGATGCACTCCGTGTGCTGCACCATTCCAGGGATTAGCGTCTTCACGCCTGACTTTCTAGAGAAACTGAGACGCAGAGCCTAAGGACTCACAGAGGAGACCCCGTCCCCTTTATTTGAATGCCTGTTTGATGCCTGCTAGCCTGCACAGGGTCCGGACTTCCAAATCCACCCTGGGCCACGCATGGATGGCAGCTGGCGAACAGCCCGCGGTGATGCGGGGGAACGGGGGTGTAACTGGGAAGAGCACGCAGGAGCTCTGGCTCAGTCCTGCCCCCAGTGCCTGCTCCCCTCTTCCGCCCAGGTGGGTGGAAGTCCGTCTTTAACGCACTACTAACACAGGTCCCCAGAGTTGGAGAAAATGTGACACAACGAACATCATTCAGCAGTAACACTGAGAAAGGTGGAAAATGCCCTGCTCTTTGCCGTGCAGGGCTGAGACAAAGGTTTGAAGGCCTCCTCTAAACCCGCTTCTAGAAAAAGCATTGGATTCTTCTGGAAATAGAGCTGTTTCTACACGGAGACCTGTTTTATGTTTAAATAGCAAGTCATACGCAAATCTCAAGGGAGATCTGGCGAAACAGTAACAATCTACATTATTCTTGTTGATCCCAAATGCAGAAAATGTGTAAATAAAAGGGTTTGGAGGAGAACATCAAATTCACCTACATCAAGGGATGCCTGTGTTTTCACACACAATATGGTAAGGAGGCATCATCAGCAATCATCTCAGCCAAAGCTACCAGGCACAGCCCTGATTCTGGATCTCACGTGCTGCTGTGCCCCGTAGACAGAGAGATCCCTGATGACGTTTGTCCTTGGGATTAGGACCGTGATCAGCTGCGGCTGTAAGAGTGGATTAAGGCCTTGCAGAGGGCACGGGGCTTGGCTAAGGAGCTAGACACCGGTGTCCATGCCCTCATCTTAACATCTTACCTGGGCCTGGATGCTTTCTTGTAGGGGGGTCACGCGCAGCCTCTTTGCAGCGAAGTCGGTCAGGGTAGGGTCCAGAGAAGAGCTGTATTTGCCTGCTTGGAGTTCATAGTCCTGTTCAGAGCAGAAACAGAAGAATCAGTTGGGATCTCTCGAGTGAGACGCTAAGGGAGTGCTCCGTGGGAAAACCCAGCCATACATTGAGGGTGGACTGCACGTTCCGGGACAGTCTGACCACTGCCTTCTTCTCGGGCTCCTTGCTTTCGATCTCCTCCACCAGCCTCTGCAGGAGAGACACATGATGTTAAGGACAGCCCGAGATACAGCAATCCAGCAATACTCTTGCAGGCAAGAGCTGTAGCTCAGCCTGGTACTGAAGGAAAGGTGGGAACAGGAGGACATTTAGGAAAGCCTCTTGGGCTTTAGAGGATCTCAGCAGCACTCTCGCTGGCCCAGGACCTGCCTCACTGATTTATCATGAGGTAAATACCAGCCAACACAGAGACCTTCACGTCTCATCATCTGAGCTCATCAGCTTAGGATCTGCTCGAGGAGAGAAAGATGCAGGGCCCAGATGCAGCATCTCAGCCCGAGGTGCAATCTTTCAGGATCTGGGTGTCCCCTCTCCGTGGAGAGGATACCAGCCTAGGGGTGGCTGGGATAGACTGGGACACCGGCACCGTAGATGAACGCAGCAGGGCAAGGTACTTCATCTGTGGGTGCAATCCGTTGTCTCCTTGTTCTAGTTCATTCACTGTAACAGGTGGAGCACACAACTGGGAGTGGCTGGTGCTATTTTGCATGCCATCCACAAGCAAATTCCCCCACCCCGTAACGTTGCAGGTTCTGCCCGGGAACTTCACCTTCTGTGCCTGCAGCTTGTAATTGATCTGGCTCGGCCCATCAGTGGTCTTCACTTGGTGCTTGGGTAGGTTGTTCATCCAGAACATCAGGTTCTCATTGGAGTTTTGGAACTGCTGGTAGGTGAGGCTGATGTTTCTGAGGGTCTTCTCTCTGCACAGCACAAAGGTGAACGGGAACATTAAGGGGAAGGGCAAAGGTTGATGTGCAAGTTCCCAAAAAGACACTATGGTGAGACTGTCACCACAACAAACACCAAGATAACAAAAACAAGAGGGTGACAACTGGTCCCCGAGTGGGGAGCATAATGGTGTGCACAGCAGGTTTGCTACTGCAGCATGAACACAACCTGGGAGATGAGAGAAGGAAAAAGGCAGGCAACCAGCAGCAATGCCTGCGAGAAGTGTTAAGCAGCAGGGTCTCTCTGGGTAGGGCCCCTGGGTCGGGCAGAGGCCAGCAGCCGGCTACTTAAACTGCCTTCTGGCAGCTATCTGGGAGCTCCGAGCCTGTGCTGGGCCCAGCAGGACGGACCTGGTCCCCAGTGTTACAGCAGAGTGGTCAGGACCAGGGTCCTGCAATGAAGACCATACTCTTGGGACTCTGACTAAGGCTGGTCCACGTTGGCTAAGAGGAGCAGAGATGATGCCATAGCTCCTCACCGCTGATCCAGCTGGTCTGCAACAGCGTGGTAGCGATCATTGAGGAGCTGCACCTCCCGCTTCTGCCGGGGCAGGTCAGGGCAGTACTCCTGGAAGTTGTTCTGCACGGCGCTGCAGCTGTGCTCAGCATCCTTGAGCCCTCGGTTCAGCTTCAGCACGCAGTCCTCTTGGGCCACCAGGTCCCGCTTCATCTTCTGCAGGGGAAAAAGACACCTCCAGGTTTGCACCAGCCGATGCCCCAACCAGAAATACCCTCCTTAACGCTGTTACTACCTGTGCAGCGCCTGGGAGCTAGCCAGGCTCTCCAAAACAGACACGCAGCGTGGAAGAGAGGTAGCAGTGAGACTTGTTCAGTAAGGAAGGTGGGAAGCAAGGCGGGTTGGACGGCGCATGGAACAGAAGGGAGAAGTTTTGGGGAAGGCAAAAAAGGGTCACTGAGAGCCAAGGGTGAGAGCTAATGGCGGGGCAGGGTGAACGGGAGCAGGAAAGAATAGGGATGGGTGTGCGGCAGAGCCACAGAGGTTAGATGCTAAGAGGTTCATCGCATATTTTAGGGACCCCAAAAGTCGCCTGGGAGGGACAGAGTTTTTTGCTAGGTGGTGAGTGCAAGTTAGCCTGCAACACCAACATAAAACCTTCAAGGAACAGGTCCTTGGAAAGGCTTCACCGCTGGTGCCTCGGAGTGCTCAAATAAGCAAAGTCCAGCTCTCCCCACCATTGCTACCTGAGCTCAGAGATCTCCCTTCCCTAACGAAGGGCCTGATGTTCTCCTACCTGCAGATCATTGGCCCGATCCTGCAGGGCATTGGGGGATGCAGGAATGATGCTATCCTGAGCCAGCTTGGCCTCAAACGTGCTGACGATCTTGTCTGTGTTCTCAATCTGAGTCTCCAGGTTCAGGGCAGCCTTAGCCCTGGGGAAGGGAAAAATGACAGGACAAGGTTAGCTACAGAAGACCCCACTCATCTCCTTTTCTCTCTGATTTTGCATGTCTAAGCTTATTTAACATCAGAGCTTCTACAGCATGGCAGAGAAGCAGCAATACGCACTCCCAACCCTGTCATGCTGCCCAGAAGTCAGCTGGATTGCATTTCACTGCACGCAGCATAGCTGGGGCACCCACCCGTTGTGGTGGACCGTCCACAGTGGGGGGATCCGACCACAGACTGCATACAGGAACGCCTTCGGAGGTGCCTTTGATGACAGATGGGAGGTTTCTAACCTGCACTGGGCTGGATGGACCTCAACCAACGCCCATATAGACCAAAAGCATTTTCTCCCACACTTCTGTGTTGACACCTCTGTGCAAGGACTTCCTTCCCTCATCCCCATCAGCCCTTGCCATCGTCACTCACTTCTCGTTGTACAGGCTGGAGAGCATATTGACATCGTTGTATTTGCTCCTGAGGGCATTCAGTGTGACAGGGAGCTGGGAAGCCGAGGTGCTGGTGGGTTTCTTGGAAAGGTAGGTCTCACACTCCTTCTGCAAGGCATCCTTGGCTGCCCCCAGGTTCTCGAGCTTCTTTGTTGTTTCCTGGCACAGCAGACGGGAGCAGCGTCACCCAACACAGTCATAACAGTGCTGTTGCGAAAACGTGTCCCCCTCAGGGGCAGATTTTGCTGTGGGGCTAAGGGTGCGGTAGCCCTCTCCTGCGGTGGTGGCCCCTGGGGCACAGCCCCAGCCAGACTGTGGCTGTCTGGCAACGGCAGGGTGTGGGAAAGAGATCAAACCAGACAAAGATGGAAGAAACCTCCCTGCCCGAGTCCATCCTTCTGCCAGGGCCAGATAAATACCCACAGATAAAGATGTAACAAGCTGAACTACTGCAGACCCAGACCTTATCCCAGAGGGAAGGAGGGGGGCTCCAGGACACTGCCTCTTTTCCCGCCCCCCTCACATCTACCAGGCTGTACTTCCCATCAGGTCAGCCAAAGCTGCTCCTTGGATGAATTCCCTCTAGCCTCCTATCTTTTATGCTACAGACTTGAGAGTAAAGGGTGAGAGCATCCCCACGACAAGGCTGAGGACTCCCCAAGGCTGGCGCCTGGCCCACGGCTCTGAAACGAATGGACCATCTTGCTGCAGAGCTGAGCCAAGGAAAGAGCCTGCGCTTCTTTAGGGTTTGGCTTAACCTGCCCCATTTCAAGGGCTCAGGCCAGCCTGAAACCCTCACAACTGCAGCACAGGTTTCTCCTTTGAAGCAGCGGCTGTCACCTCCTGTGTAACTCCTATGTCGGTTCTGTTTTGGGCCAAGGACACAGCGCTACCAAGCTCATCCTGCTCCAACCCACCTGCTGGTGCTTGATCCTCCTGGCGAGGTCATCTGTGGGGTCACCGTAGTTCACCGGAGACCTCACTCGGTTCAAGATCTCCTTCTCTACCTGGACCAGGTCCTTGCCAACGCGATCCAGGCTGCCGAGAAGCTGGTCAGCTTGGGGATCATCCTGGACTACAGGGGGGCTGCTGGACAGAGCTGCAGTGAGACACAGCGTAGGTTAAGCCCCATTTCTCATCTGCCGTCCCAGTCTTGGTGCACAGCCCTTTCCCCAGGCTCTCCCATACGTGGTCCCGAAAGCTCCAGCTCCCTCCCACAACAGCCCTGCTGCAAAGCTCTGCCCTGCGTGTTCTGCAGCTCTGAAGCACGCAGGCTTCTCCTGAGCATGGGGTTTTGATGCAACGATAAACAATTCGGTTAACATTTCTAATCCGCAGAGCATCACGCACGTGTGTGTGCCTACCCACGGCAAAGGCTTAGGAAAATGGTTTTAGCTCTGCCCCGGCCAGCCAGAGCTCACGCCCAAAGGAGGGGCAGGGACAGCCATGTGCTGCCATGCAGACACATCCCTGCTCAGCTTCGCTGGGAGCTTTTTGAACTACAGCTGTGGGAGTACCACAGCTAGCCAGGGGTCGGGATTTAGCCATGGCTGCCTGCTTATTCCACAGCCCCCAGCTTGGGAAGAGAACTGTGAGGAACTTGGATCCCAAAGGACGTTTCATTAAGGCTTCTGGATAGGCACATCCCCCTGCAACCCTGAATACTCCACAATGGTTGATGGAGCTGGATCTCAGAGGTTTGAGAAGGGCAATGGAGTTTAAGTGAATCGCTTGAGATCTCGTGGTGAGTCCCTGGCAGCACCAGGAGTCAGGTTTTCCCATCGGCTGCTCTTTTCCGTAGAGCAGAAGGCATCCTCGCACCCACCCGTGGGTACCTCTGCCTGCCCAGGAGGGTGCTCTGCTTCCAGCCAGGTCTGGGAGCTCTGCAAGGGAGGTGCGTGGGCTTGCTTTGGAGCGGGCTTGACTAAGCGCCTGACATACCCTTCTGGCTGGGTTGAACCTGCTCCTTCTGGCTGCGTCGCAGGGTGCTCTGAACGGCCGCTTGCTTCTGCTTCACCGCGTTCAGTTCCCCCTCCAGCCTGCGAGCAGAGAGGAGCAGCATCAGCCAGCAGGACGGGGAACCGCTGTGCTGAGCAGCCTCGACAGAGCCAGCCCAGGAGCAGCTTCGTGCCTCTGCCGGGGACGGTGCGCCCAGGGGCAGGGGATGGCTGCGACCCTGCAGCCTGTTGTAACGCAGATGCCCCTTAGGGAGGGAGCAGCAGCAAGAGCAGCCGGTTGGTTTGAGCAGCTGGTTTCTCCCAATGATGCCAGTGCTTCCCAACTCTTGCCAGATGCTAACAAAGCTGGAAATTTATTTCATATCACTGCAGCACTTCATAGGAAGCGAGTACAAGTAGCTGCTTCTGTGGCTGCAGCCCTGGAAACACCAACGCTCATTTGTAAGGGTGGTTCCCTTCTAATGAACCCAGAGCTGGGACCGGCAGGAGCTGGAAGGACCAAGAACATCTCTGGGTGGGAGAAGACTGCTGGAACCAGGAGGAGGGGCCTTTGAAGGACCAGGCCAGTTCACATCCCCGCTATGGCCTGCTCCCGCTAAGCACCGTGCTCTAAAACCAGCAAGTCCCCGTTCGCCTGGCTGCTGCAGACGAGGGCTGTCCCTGTGCAGGGCTGGGACACAGCTCCATGCAGAGGGACTGAGTGGTGGAACAGGCTGGGAAACACAACAAAGACAAATATTTTGCATGTAGGAAGGGAAGCAAACACTGGGAAATGAAACAAGCTGCCAGATGTGCCCTGAAATGGGAGGAGTTTTCCAGGCAACACCTGCAGAGCTGTTATCCAGGAGGACGTTGCAAACTTTTACTTTTCTGTTTTAAAACACACACGAAACCCATAAATCTCAAGGATTCAGTAATGTGGGACGTGTGAAGAGGGGTACGCACTCAAAGAGCAACACAATGAAGTAATGCTGCCGGCGCGACTGGGGCTCCCATCGTGGATGTGCCCGAGAAACTCTGAATCTGGGCCGTGGGCTTTTCCACAGCGCTTGAGCAGCACTGATTTATCCGAGCACCCGGGGACATGATTAAAAAGGTAATGCCGAAGCTCCCCGCACCACCACCCTGTCCTGTGGGAACCACAGAGGCTGGCTGAGCAAACAGCAGCCGACTACATGGTGGTTCAAGGAGCATTTCTCAGTCTCCAGCTGGGGCTGGCTGCGAGGAGATACCACAGATAACTCTGTCCTGTTTGGCAAGTCCCAAGCTCCAGACTGATTCTGCAACGAATTTAGTCAAACCTATGCAAGTCACATGTTTGGGTGAAGAAATCAAGCCTGACTGCCAGAAAACTCTTTGACAGCAAGGTCTGTGCAGCGCGCAGTGCTGTCGAGGAATGGCAGGAACCTGGCCGAGATATTTGGGTGCAGGGAACAATCCCTCTCCAGGAGGGATTTCGTACTAGACGGTCAAGAGGTCTGTCCCCAGCTGCTATTCCTCTGCAGCTGAGGCAGTCACGCTGGCTATGACCTAAGAACAAGACTGAACATCTCTCTGGGTCAAGCTCTCCACTGCAGACAGACTCACCTATTGACCTTGTCTATGGACTCGGGGTCTGGTGGAGGGATGGAGAAGCAAGCAGAAGGTGCCTCCTGGACCACACCAGTGCTGCTCTGCACCACCCACATCTCCGGGTTGCTGTTGTCCTTCAGAGTGTACTTGTCACCTCTTGTCAGCTGCACCTGGGACAAAGACACAAGATCCAGTGAAAGGCTTGGCTTTCCGGCACTAGGCCAGTTCCTCCCACCGCGGAGCCAAGATCTGGAGCAACCAAAGACGATTCCAGTTGCCTGCCTCTTCTGAGGGTACGGCCAGTCAAGCCCTCACCTCCCCAGCATCCCAGTCACAGAGGGTGTCCAAGGTGAGGGGCTGGGAGGGACGCATCCTGCGCAGTTTCAGTGGGCTGATCTCCTTGCTCCTTCTCTTCAGGTCAGTGATGCTCTTCTCTGCCTGCCTCACCGCCTTCTCCTCATTCTAGACAAAACAGGGAAGACATTGGTTGCGACCAGGCTTGGATGAGAAGGGGGGGGTCACACTACAGTGGGTACACTGGGGCCAGTTGTCCATCCTTCTGTGGTCACTGCCGGGGTGGAGTCAGAAGTGTCTCCATTCTCAACCCCTCCATGTCCCTTCTTCCCCTTTTCATTATCAGTGCTCTCCTGTTTCCTTTGCTCACAGCAGATCTGCCCTTGAAGGCACAGCCTGAGTTAACCTTAGGCGATCCCACACTGTCATATTAAATCTCCTGGAGAAGTTTTTCCTTCTCAGAAATGGAACAGAGACCTGCCAAGAGGTGGTCATATTCCAGTGTCAGAAGGTACCAAGATCCCAGCAACTCTTGGGAGCGAAGTGTGTTGCACGCATGGGAAGATACCGCATTGAACGTGTCCCCTCCCTCTCTCCCGGGCAAATGTTCCTTTCCTATCTGCATCTCATCCCTGAGGTCCGATTTCTTTATTCCCTCCCTCACCCTTGGCTCATGAGAGTGCTGAGGAGATGGGAGGACCTTTCCCTGCTGCTTGGATGCCAGCAGCTCACGCTCTCTGCGGGCCCTCTGATCCAAGTGTCTCATGTTTAGGACAACGCACAGCTCCTCCCTGCACTTCTCCTTTACTCTGATGGTGACCTGGGGCCTGGCTCTGTGTCGCTGATGGGGACGAGCGCCTTCCCATGGGTCACTGCCCCACAGTGTGAGCAGCGTGGACTACGGAGGCTCAGCACCCAGAGCACAGTATCGCCATGGGCTCCCCCCTCCCTAGCGCGCAGCGGGGGTGAGCTGTCCCAGGAGGTTATTTACCCACCTCTTCCCCTTCCCCACTGTTATTTCTTGGGGAGGTTGTAACATTCGGTCTGCCCCTTAGGTCTGGCTAGTGCCACCAGCCCTGAAGACCTCACCTCCAGCTGAAGCAGCAGATCTGACACCACCCCAGGGCTGTCTTTGTTGAACTTGCTGTATTTGGTGTCCAGGTCAGAGTTCATCTTCTTCAGGGAGCGGCTCACAGCCTCAGCATCATCCTGGAACTGGAGGTGTGGGTAGGAAAACAGCCAGGGATGGGAGGACGTTACTATCTCCAAGTCCAGTGGGGTCTCTCAGTTCCCAGGATCTCTCCCACAACCTGTCTGGGGCTCACAAGACCACTCTCAGTGCTTGGGCAAGGACTCTCCATCGCCTGAGCCACAGGCAAATAATCCCAATCAACGGACAAGTCCCAGGTCACGACGGTGAGCAAACCCTCCCCTGCCCCTCTCCTCCAAGCCAGCACACTAACGCAACAGGGCGGATGAGACGAGCTGGGAGCCAGTCCTTCACTGCAGCACCAAAGGACTGTGTTTTGAGGGGTGTCTCCCCAAAATACCCTGACTAGGTGCAAGCAAAGGATCTCCCATCCTCATCCCTTTGCTGTCTCTCTTCCCAACCTGCCCACTCCGGCCTGACCCTGCAGCCCCATGGCCCATGCTCTGCTCATTGCTTTTTACCTTCTTATAGCTCTCCACGCTTTTCAGTTGACTCTCCTGGCAAATGCAGAGATTCAGGAAATTCTGCCACTCGTTCTTCAAGGCTTCCTGGTGAGCCTGTGGTGGGACAGAGCACGACTCCGTGGGCTCCAGCTAGTCCTACCTCCCCACCAGCGGTCTCCTTTCCCCAGAAGTCCCAGAGATCAGAAGAGGGGTAAAGATCGCTGTTGAGCAGAGACAAAGCTATGGCCCGGCGTTGCCTGATGCTGAGCCTGAGCAAGCATACTGCTCCACAAGGACCTGGCTGCAGAGCAGCCACCATTTCTCAAGGGGGCTCAGCTCCAGCGGTGTGGGTGGCTGTGAGCCCACCTCGGCTTGCCACTGCATCTGCAGGCTTGGAAATACAACCTTGGAGGCTGGGAGCTGGTTTCAACTGGGAGAGGTCATGCTGTGTCATAGCTGGAGTTTCACAGCAGCACGAACGTGGCTGCATTGACCACAGGTCTGAGCACCAGACCGGGAGCTGTTCCCAGCACACAGATGTTAGCCACTATCTCCTGGAGATTTCTGAAGGGGTGAAGACCCTGCACCGCCCCCAGCCTCCCCATAGGGCTGGAGCGGGCAGAAAGATGCTGCAGTACAGTCGCTGCAGTGTGGGAGGAGAGAGTAACACGGCAGCTCCGCAGAGGAGGTGAAGAGATCTCTTCCAGCCTGTCTCCTGGCTCTTGATCCACAAATTATGCAAAGCCTTCTCATTCTCTTATAGGGTTTGGGAGGAGACCCCCTTTCCCTACCTGGATGGGCTTGACAGCTGGGTGCTTTAACTCAATCATCCTATCCCCGTCATCCTGAAGATGGTTCACAAACTCCTCCTGGCTGAGCAGCTCATTGGTCTTGAAGTCCTGAAGGGGAAGAGAAACGTCATGACAGCGGGAGCACGCAGGGAGCACGGAGCGGTCTCCTGGAGCACCAAACCCCACGTGGCAGAGTAAAGGCTCCCAAGGCACAGACATCCATTTGTTTGTTTGTTTTTGAAAAAAGAAGGGGCTAGGCAAAGCTAAAACAAATTAGACGTGCTTGGGCCCCAGAAAGCATCAGGGCATTCGTTCAAAGAGCATTTTCCTAAGCAATTATTCCTCTCTTCTTCCTGGTCCCAGCATAGAGCAGTCACTGGGTGTTGTACTTTGGACGTTGAGGCTGACATGACGCTGAGCCCTTCCCTCTCCTCTGACCACTGAGCCTCACCGACAGCTCTGTAATGTAACGTGCCAGCTCAGGGGACAGGAGGGGACACGCAGAGTGGCTCATCCTTAACGCCAGAGTGGACCCAGAGCGTCTCTTCCACCTCTGTTTCTGTGCCCAGCGCTATCGGGCTGCCCTGGGAAAGCACCAGGCTCAGGGCTGGTGGTGGATGTCGAGGAGGCTGGGACTCACGCTGCAAATCTCCCGCCCCGGTGGCAGGACAAGCCACCATCCCCAGGAGCTCACCTCGTACTCCCGACGCACGCTTTGGACGTCCATCATTTGGTCACTCCAGTCCTGCTTCAGGATCCTGGTCTGCTGGTCCGTCAGGTAGCCCAGCTCCTTGGTGCAGCCCTGGAGGTGGTGGTACAGGCTGCCCAGGCTCTGCCCTCGCCAGATGGAGGCTTTCTGCCCATGCACACGGGAGAGAGACGGCGTTGGTGCCCAGCCTGAGGACCCCCTTTCCCCTCCTCCTCCTCCTGCCCAGGACCCCGCTCGCGTCGCACATCCACCGGGAGATTCCCAGAGACCTTGGCAAGACATTTGCCGCTGCTTGCTCTTATCTGATGGGGCTGCCGTTCCCTTTCCCTCCCTCACAGACGGGATATGTTTGTCTAACCAGAATCGCAGGTGTAGGCTGCTGCCTCGGGCAGTCTGCGAGCTGCTATATTTCTCACAAATGCCATTCTTCAGCATTCTTCAGCAATCTTTACGGGCCCAGCTGGCTAAACCCAGGACCTTCTTCCTGGCCACCTCCTTTGCTCCAGCTGCTCGCTTCCTCTCTGGAGCCCTCGTTAGGGATCAGTGCAAGCCTCAGCATTTGCAGTCCTGGTTTGGAACAGCCCGTAGGCTGGGACAGGGTTTCCTGCTGCTGCATCCGTAACCCTGCGCTCACGGACACACGGGCAACTCCAGATCAATGATCCATGGAGAGACACAGATCTCACCCACAGCATTCCCCTGAGGGCAGCAAGCACGCTCTCAATTTACACCCATTCCAAGGTGGGAAGGAAGCGGGGAAAGAAAATGAGGGACACAACGTCACTACGCAAGACCAGAGGTAGCTCCTGCCCTGAGCCGGGCATTCCCTGTCCATCAGGGAAGGCGTTACTCTGCTGTGTGACCCCACCTGTCCAGAAAACCACCGAGAAGCTTACCAGCAAGTCCTTGTACTGGCTCTTTAAATCTGCCACATCCTGGGTTACGACACGGCCAAGACCAAGGGGGAAAAAAAAGAAAAGAGAAAAAAGCCGTTACCAAAACACCCTCAGTGGCAGATGCTGATGAGCTGATTTATGGAAGATGCTTTAGAAACCATTCAGGAACCGCCTCCCCGGCCCCTGCGTGGCTTGATCTGCCCGAGCTCAGGTCTCCCCTGTGCAGAACAAGGGTGGATATTCACCGTCAGGAGGAGCAGACGGGACAGGCAGCCAGACAGCGAGCAGAGCCCGCGGGGTCCTGAGCAAAGCCACCAGGAGCAAGGAGGGGACGGAGGGTGCCTTACCCCAGAGCGGAGGTGCTTGATCTGGAGGCCATAGGCTTCAATCTCCTTCTGGAGGATGTTGTGCTCAGCTATTTGCTTTTCCAGCTCTGACATGCCAGGGCCGTACTGTCCCGCGTTGACTTGTTTCTGTGCAAAAGGAGTTAGGCAGAGACTAAAGCAAAAGATTTGATTTCAGGGAGAAACTCCAGTGAGTTCTGGCAGGGTATGAAAAGATCTGGTACCTGATACCAGTCCCGGAGGAAGGGAAGGGATCTTGTTGTTGTTTACCGTGATTGCTGTTGGTTGCCATTTCCCCAGCCATACACAGCGGCAAAGATAACCAGGCCTTATCACCCCGGTGTACAAACCTAAGCTGAAGCAGCCACCCTTCCCATGGTGACACGTGTTGGATGCACATAGTTGCCATCCATCTTTCAAGGGAATCCAAGCGGACTCCAAACTGGGCCCTCCACATACCCAAGACCTTGCAGCAAGGAACCCTAGGATGTAGGGCTGTAAAGGCCTTGAAGTCATCGCCTTCTCCATCCTTTCATCCCACAGCAGGGCACCTCTACCTGATCCCTCTGCGGTAGCACTTAATCTGAAGGGGTCAATCAAGAGGCTCCTCCAGAGGGTTTTAAGAGGTGGGAGGAGAGTCCTTCTCCTACCCAGAGTTTCTTCCACCACCCCCAGCATCCCTGCATGATGCTGAGCTCACGACGGCTGGCAGAGCCCTACAGGCAACAGCGGACGTTATCTGACCTTGTAGGAGTTGGGAGATACATCTAAAACCAGCTGCTGTTACCATCTTTTGGTCCAGGATCCCAGCCCAGTCTACCCTGGGCCCCACATCAGGGACGTTCAGTTGTTCGTAGAGGGCCCGGTACTCTGCGCACAGCTGCGTCACGCGGTCATGGAGCTGCTGGATGCTGCCGAGGAGAAAAGGCACACGTCTCCGTGTCAGTTTGGAAGGGGGAGAACCAAGGTGGGGTTTGTGGAGCCCAGATTTCACTCCTAAGACTCGGGCTACTTTGTTGTCCCTTTGTGACGCTGGCCTCCTTCAGCAGCGGAGGTACTTGCCCTGGTGCTCTCCATCTCCAGGGATGTCTCAGGAATTTCAGCCCCAGAGGAAGCTGCAGGGAGATCAGGGCTGTCCCTTCCCAGCTTGGAAACAACTCTTCCCTCCTGATTTCCACCTAGCAGGGCTGGAGAGCGAAGGGGAGCGAAGCCCCAGAGACCAGCTGAAGCTTTTCCTTTTCCTCTGCCTTTCCTAAAATGAATGCCTTTCCTTCATGCACCATCCAAATCCCCACCTCTAACTCCGTGCTTGCCTGAAGGAATGGCATTTATTTTAGGAAAGGCAGAGGAAAAGGGGATTTGCCCTGGGAGTGGGGCCACCTTTTAGCTCTGCATTTTTCTGGTACCTTTTACAAGAGCTCCCAAATAAGACTGGGGACTCCTGGGTGAGCACTCTGGCAGCCACCCCGCACACTTTACAATATATTGGCAGAAGCCTGATTTTAAGGCTAAAGTCTATGGGAAGAAGGGTGGAACTCTACCTCTCATGGCAAGGCCTGGAGCTCAGCCTAGATCCTAGGGGGGTTCCCAATTGCTCGGTGCCCCCATCACACCAGTTTCCCCCTCTGTACTCACTCCTTCTCTATCTCAGCAGCCTGAGGGTGTTTCAGCCGCTTGGCACGGTCCGCATCCAGAAAGAGGTCCTTCAGCAGGGTCTCCGCTTCCTTCAGGTTCTTGGCGTTCTCTGACTGGAACTCAAAAGCCTTGTTCTTCTGGTGATTGCTGGCATCCTGGAGACCAGGGAAGACAGAGGAAAAAGCCTGGCTGGAGCACGCAGACCTCACAATATTCTCCTTGGCCAGCGCAGAGGGCCTGGATGCTCAACGCGCCGACCGCAGGGGAACCCTGGTGCGAGGGTGCAGCTGGGGAGCGTATGCCCAGCCAAGCTGCCTGCTTCAGCACCTCTCCCGCCCAGGGGACCGGCGTGGCTCAGGCTGGCTGCCTGCCTCTGGGCTTGCTGGGAGGCCCAGGGCTGTGCTGCTGCAGGCGAGGCAGCCTCGGCTGTGGGAAGCACGAGGCACTGAGCAGAGAGCACCAAGGGCAGAATTTGGGAAGCTCCGTATGCAGCCCCAGGGGCTGGGAGGCTCTGTGGGGTGCTCTGCTCCTCCCCAGCCTCGAGTCAGCCCCCAAACCTGCACCAGCGAGCTGATGCACAGAGCGAACACCTGACCTGTTAGCCTAAACACGGCATTTCTAGGCAGAGCCTTTCACCTTCCCACCACCCTCTGCCACAACTCACCTGCTTGAGCCTGGACTGTGTCTCCAGGATGTCCTTCTCCACCTGGTCGGCATTCGTCTGCATACGGGAGATGAGAACGGCCAGCTCGTTTGTTGAGGACCTGAGAGAGGGAGCAGCAAAGCAGAGGGGTGGGTGAAGGCAATTCTCACCCTCTTCATCGCTGCCCAGGACCTGACACAGGCATGGTTCTTCAGGCCTTTCCCCCATGTCCTGGTCTCCAAAGAAAGAGTCTAAGCTGTGGCCAAGGATGCATACAAGTGGTCGATGCTTGGCTTGTTGCCTCCAGCCAAGTGAAGGTAAGAGGTGGTGCGCTCAGAGTGAGCGGGAGGAGGCTTTTTGCACATCACGCAGCTCATCTGCACAACTCCTTGCCGCAGGACACTGCAGATGCTCAAAAGTTCGTGTGGATTCAAAAAGCAGTGGAGGGGGAAAAAAAAAAATAATAAAATCAATCCCTGTAGGGTTCCCAAATGCACTGACACCACATCTGGGTTGGGAAGACCCGAAGCCACAGACAGCTGGAGGCCAGAGCACCCTGCGGAGGCAGCACAACACGCTTGCCCTGTTCGGAGGTGCTTCCCTGGGTGTCTGCCCTTGGCTGCTGGTAGAGGTGGGCGAGATGGCCCTCAGCCTCACCCAGAGCTGCCGTCCTGTGGTCTTGGTTCATGCGAAGTGCTCTGCACTTCAGCCCACTGAGATGCAGAAGAGCCCAGTGCCACCCCAGGACTGGCCTGGAGTGGACAAGGACTTGCTGTGCAGACCACAAGCCCCCTGGGCACTGCGTGGGCTGTTGCAGTCATGCTGCTTTCAGGGCTTGGGGACAAATTTCCCAAGGCCGTAGCACAACTACAGCCCTCCTCGCCCCAGTGAAGCTTCACTGGAGGTCCCCATCAGACCATTCCTTGTTGTCTCTCACCTCGGTGCCATCACACAACCAATAGGTACCATCGTGGCCCTTATTCCCTCACCACTACTGTGAATGAGTGCCCAGAGCCCTGCCGAAAGAGCTGGATCCAGAGCCCGCAGCAAGGCACGGGGTGGCTCCCGCAGCTGCGGCCCCAAAGCTCCCTGTGGACAGGGAAGCACAAGCCTTGGTGCCACCTTTGTCCTCATGTCCTGTGGCTTCTAATAGCATCTGCCGCTGGGGCCGGGGCCGGCCCTACCCTCCAGGCAGGGAGAGCGCAGCGCTGCCGGGATGTGGGCGAGCAGAGGCAGGAGGGTGGGGAGAGATAGCATCATCCGGGGACTGGAGCCCTTGGACGACTTGGATGGGACATGGTTCAGCAGAGGCTCAGCTCGGTTCCGTGCCTGCCCTGGGGTCTGAGACCAGAAGGGAGAAGTTTGAGCAGTGACAACGGGACATTGCATGGGGGTCAGCTGAACGGGGGACACTCCTTCAGGGCTGGTTGGTACAACCTGCTCTGTGCCTTTGGTGAAGGAAGAAGGCAGGAGAAAGGTGCTGTCCTGCAGCAGAGCAACCCCCATCTGCCCTCCAGCCATGTGGTTTCCTTCCTAGCGCCCGAATCCAGCAAAGGACCGTGGGAAGCTGTTCCCTTAATGGCTCTGTCTGCTCCAGCTCCTCCTCATGGCTCCAGCTATTCCACGGTTCATACCAAAGGCTAGAGCAGATGTTGGAATGTTCACTTATTACAGCCTCAAGTGACTGCAAAGCGCCAGTGAGCGTTATGGTCACCCCAAGCCAAGCACTCGGATGCCACTCGTGTTTTACGTCAGCTCAGCCCACACTGACCGCGGCTGAGCTCGTGTAACTCCGCGCTCCTGCGCACAGCATCCTCCTGTCCTCTTTCTCCGACTCCTCCCTTGGTTTTGATTTCCCAAGAGCGTGGCGTGGGCCTGCAACACAGCAGCTCCCAGCTCCCTCGGAGGCTTTGGGTTGGCAGCGTCTCCTGGCCATGCCTCAGCTTCCCTGCCTGCAAAATGCACGTCAGCGAAGTAAATGGGCTCTGCCGTGGTCTGGCAGTGCCCTCTTCTACAGGGTCTAATTCCAGGGATCACAGAGCCAAAGAGCCCAAGCAGGGCACTCATCATCATCATCAAAGCATCACTGTCTGCTACGACGTGTCTTCTATAGCCCATTAAACATCCTGCCCCATGGATGCCTTTCCTGGGGTAAGCTGCAGCGCTCAGGGAGATGAACGGTGGCCCCAAGTCCCAGCACGACGGGGTGGATGGGAGCAGCACAGAGCCAGGACTCGGTCCCCGTGAGCCTGAGCGTGCAGCAGGCTGGAAGCTCGAGGAGGTCCCCCCTCCCCAGGAGGTTACACAATCTCCCACTCATCCCCGACACGCCTGGAATGAGGTGGTGTCCCATGAGCAAATACTTGAGCACCACCCAAATTTCCTGCCCGGGCTCTCTGCGCAGGGAGGAGAGAGTGAGTCACGGGCTGGCCGCCATCCCAGGGGACGGACGCCTCTCCCCATGCGCCGAGGTCTGGCTGAATTCAGAGCGTGAATGGGGTGCCCGCTTTGAGCCCCGTTGTGATGTGACCGCGGATACCTCTGTGCAGCTCCAAGAGGGGAGAAGCGAGGATCCATCCTTCCCAGGGAGGGTAGATTGCCAACAAAATCCTGCTTATTCCTGGTGGCATTCCCTTCCTGGCTGAAGGAAACACTGGGACACCCCATCTCTTGGTTCACAAGGCTGGATACACGAATCAGCTTTGTTTAGGCCAAGCCACAACAAAACTACGGGCTGAAAAGACCTCACCAACCTCCCGGTCACAGGGGCTCAGCCTTGCCCGTCCCCAGCCTGCATCGCACTGCACGGGGCACCTGAGGTTAGAAACGAGGATGTTGTTGCCAACAACCTGATCTTCAGGGAAGAAGCGATGCTTCCTGGAGAGCATCATCTCAGGAGCAGAGGGGGTCTCTCTCCTGCGTCTCCTGACGTGGAGAGCCAGGAGGTCTCTGTGCCAGCCAAGGGAGGGAGCCTGGCAGAGGAGGAGACCGAGACCCTGTGGCCAGCAGCCAGGCTGGAAGGGGCTCTCCAGCCCTGCAAGCAGCAGAACCACTTCAGTCTGCAAAGGAGCAGTCTGGATGCTTGAGGAACGCTGAAGCTGGGTAGGAGACGTGCCAGGAGGAGAGGGGTGGCTACATGCTGCCCTGGGAGCCTGAGGAAGGCCTGATGCACGGGTGGAGAAGCTGGCTGTCAGCTGAGCCTCCCCCAGCTCACCATGCTCCTTGGTCAAGGTGGGATCCATGCTGAGGAACTCACTCAGTCCATGCACACTTGGAGAAGGGCCCAAACCACCACAGTCCCTCCTATCCCAACCACGGACCAAGCTGAGAGGAGCACAAGCTTCTCCTGTCCACACTGACACCCATCCATGCAGCCCACGAGCGGTGTCACCAGCCTTCCTTGGGGCTGCATCTCCTGCCCCATCCCTGCTGCCCCCAGAAGCCCTCACTCAACCGGCGCTGACCACAGCCGGGCTCCATGTTTCAGGGTGAAGATGCTGACACTTGGGCTGCAGAGAGGCAGCTTGGCATCAAGGAGCCATGAGCTCGCCCATGCTCACGTTGGGCATCCCTTGGCCTCCCGGGGCTCGGGTCCGACTCTGCACATGGTGCATGCGTACAGCCCCAGCCCTGGCCTGGCCGAGATGGCTGAGGGCACGGCTCAGCAGAGCTCCTCCTGCTCCTCCTCCTCAAGAGCCAGGGCAGGCCTCCTCCCTAGGGCTATCTCATGCCTAGAAGAGGCAGAGCACTATTATTATCATTATTAATTGGTTCATTTCTCATACCACTTTCTGCCTCCTAGACAGTCCAACTGCACACAAGGGACAGTGTCCCTTAGCAGGAGCAGGACCGTCCCCCACTCCCGGTCCCTCCTGTCAGAGCACGTTTGGGCAGGACCACAGCACCCAACTCTCTCCATCCCTTCCTTCCAAGGGACTTTGCTTTATGGCCACAAGGCAGACCCCAAAGCTGGGTCTGTTCTCCCTGACACGCAGAAGTCCTCTGCCAGCCCGAGCTGCTCACAGCAGACCACCACCAACCCCCCCAGCGCTGGTTAGTCCCCTGAGCCCGTGCCTGTCCCCCCGGGCACCACACTGCTCTAGACTGATCAGGGAGAAGCAGAGGGAGGCGGTGGCAGAAGCAGCAATCCCAGGAGACGATTAAACCAGGAGATGACTTGCCATCCACCTCCAAAATCACCCACAGCCTTTGTCAAGATCGCACCCAGGCAGCCAGTTGAGCCAGATCTGATTCAATTCTGCCTTCTCACGGGTTTTCCCTTCCAGCCCTGCAGCGTGCCTCCTCCTAGAGCAGGGCGCAGCGAGGATGCTCCTCGGGGACAAACCTGCGCTTGCTACTGCCTCCCTGGGATGCATCCACCAAGCGGAGACAGCAAAGGGCCCTGCGAGCTGGGATGCTCAACACCACGGTCGCAAGGACCAAGACGAGGCGCCGGTCTAGGGGTCCGTGCCAGCAGCGGCACCTGCTAATCGTGAAGCCCCTGCGGCAGGGAACCTCAGCTGCTGCCAAGGTTCTGGCCTTGGGGCCACCAAGAGCAGCTATGGGCCACCAATATTTTCTTGGGGCCATCTGCAGAGCATGTGCTGGCGGCTGCTCTTGAGACAACTCATTCGCCTTCATTTTCTCAGCTAATATGGGTGCTGACCAAGCCCCGGGCCATGGGCAAACGAATTAGCCTTCGTCTGATGGCTGGTGCCTCCTAAAACAAGCACGACTAGCTCAGTAATTGCCGCACTTCTGGCTCCAGCCTCCATCCTGCACAGGGAAGAGGTGTGAGGCCTCACCGGGATGCGGCTCCAGTTATCCCGAGAGGCTCACGCTGGGGAGAACCTGGCCCAGGCTCTCTGCGGCACCGCGGGGGCTGCAGCGAGCTGTCCTGGGAAGCCTCACGAGAAACCCCCAGCCCGGGTTCAGAAGCCAGCTGGGGAGGTGGATGGATTGCATTAGCGAGACTAAGAACAGAGGCTGACACAGCTCCGGGGCTTCTGGGGAGGTGGCTCGTTGCAGTCAGGCCCCGACAAAGGCTTGGCGTTCAGAGAAGCCCCAAATCTGTCTCCCTGATGAGTTTGTGAGTGCTCAGCTCCACTGAGGCAGAAGCTTCCTCCGGCGGGGCAGGGGGCCAGCTCCCGCCGCCCCCACGGGGAAGCCTCCGTCTTTGTGGGAGCCCCCTCCTCCCCAGGTCCCGCTGCCCTGCCCAGCAGCACCGGGCCACCACCCTCCTCAGTGGCTGTTTGCTAACGTTGGGTTTGGCTCCCATAAACGGCGCAGTTGGGTGCCGGCACCGTGCTGCGTCCACCCAGGCGTCTGTACACACACCATCCCGGGCTGCTGCTGGTGGCGGTGGCCCCAAGTGATGGGGCCAGCACCCCCTTCTCCCTGCAGGTCCCCTCCTCTTCGAAACAAACCCCTTTGCGATTTCCTCAGCCTCTAACCCTGGCTGGGGAGAGGGATTCCTGCAGAATCAGTCCACTACCACTCCAAAATGCAAAATTGCTGAGGGAAGGTGGAAAATAACCTTGAGTTAGCAACTGCAGCTGAAGGGAGGGATGAGCGCTCTCTCTGCAGGAGCACCCCCTCCCCGAGAAGCATCCTGGTCCCATCACACATCTTGCTCCCCAGAGCTTAGGGAATCTCTTCAGAGGAGGACATGGGTGTTAGATCCTTTTGGTGCCGCCTCAGACAGGCCTAAAAGAGGCAACCTCGGTTGTTTGACCTGCAGGGACCCAGCCGGTCACCAGGATGGATTAGGGCACTCGCCAGCAAACCCACTCCTCACCCATCTTCACCACCTGAGCAGCACCAAACTGAGCATCCCTCCCCAGGGATCCCAGGTCCCAGGGCAGCATCACACCAACCTCACACAACCAGCGAGTCCGGGGATCTCAAACGCAGGCTGGTATCTGCGTCACCATCAAGCAGATCTTGCTCCACCCAAGCAAAGAGGCTGCGTTGATTCTCCCTACTCCTACCTGCCCAAAAGGGGCTTTGCACCTCCCTGCTCAATTAACACAGCTCTGAGCACATCCTCAGGCACTGCTCACCCCGGGGGCTGCAGACGCTTCTGGGCTGGAGCGCAAAGCCCACCAAAGACAAGGACAGCAGCTGGGGCAGCGCGTTTTGGCATCAACCCCCAGCGAGCCCCAGCTTTCTGGCGGCTCCACAAAGAGGGATGGTTCTTCGGGTGGCTTAGGAGACACTGAGCGCTCTTCCCTCATCTTCCCCCAGGGTCCACAGGACAGCTTAGAGAGAGGAGAAGAGTTGCACTTACTTGCTAGGCTTGGCAGGGGAACCTCCGTTGGGGGAACTTCTGCTCGGGGAGCCTTTGCCCATCCCCTTGAACATGTTGGCGAGGTCCCAGCTGGTCTCTCGGAGTCTGCAAAGTCGTCGTGGGCGCCGGCTCTCCGCTCTGGTCTGTCGGGATGGAATGACAAGACTTGGCGAGGGAAGGTCGGCAGCGCGCTAAAGAGCAGTTTCTGGGAGGCTCCTCCCCAAACGCAGGTGAGCAGCAGCAGAGATGGAGGCACATAGGAAAAAATTACTCGAAAAACCAGTTTGGGGTGGAAAGAGCGGAGCCCCAGAGGGAGAACGGGAGACCTCGCCCTGGCTTGGAGGGTGTTTTGGCACTCACAGCCACAACCGTGCAGCAGTTTCCCAGCGGAAGGGAAGAGAGCACGGCCTTTGCAGGGAGGAAAAGTCTGCAAACACGACTTCGAGGGAGTGCACCGCGAGTACTGGAACACATTTTAAAGCAACTTCTTGCATTAGCTGTTTAAAATGGTAGAGAAGGAGCAGAAGCCCTACGGACAAAGCCAAACGAGCTGTCCAAGGCAGCAGCGGCAGCTTGGGAACCACCCGCTCACAGAACACGATGTTATTTTGCAGTTCAGTAAACTTTTGGCCCAGGCTCAGCACAAGGTGGCCCTGGCTCCCAGCAAAACACCAAGGGCTCACGGCAGAACGAAGGCCAGCGGCTCTGGCGCAGCATCACAGGAGCCTCAGCCAGCGGGATTCAGGCTCTGGGACAAACTCGGGTACCAAAGCCCCAGAGACCTGGGTCTGAGGCTCTGCTAGACACCCTGACTACACAAGACCTTAGAGCAGGCTTTGCCTCTGGGCAGCTCTTTCCCCTGTGGAGCAAAGGCTCAGAGTCCCAGCTGGTTCCCAGTACAGCCCAACACCACCCTGGCACCTCCGTGGCTCCCGGGGGCGCCCACCCAGGCTGTGCTGCACGGAGGGGCTGCCCAGCCCCGTGGGTCTCCTAAACCACAGCCAGGGATGGCTGCTGCCTGCGTCCTCTGGGTTTCAGACAAAGCAAAGTTCAAAGTTTCCTGCAAACCAGGAACGCTGTGTTTCGGGCCGATCCAGCACGGATCCCGCGGTGACATGGGATCCTTACCCAGTGCAGGACCAGGGAGGGAGGGCAGAGGATGGAGGTGGAAGGAGACAGGAGCAGATGGGGACCGCAGCCCCCTCGTAAGCACCCGCCACCCATGATGCCAACACAGGTTTGTGGCTGTTCTTCCCCATTTTCTGTGGCCCAAGGACAACCCAGGGCCAGAGGCAAAGGTCTGGGGTCCACTGTCACCTCCTGGGTGACCTCTTGGTCCTCTTTAAATCGGCACAAAACAAATCACGCTTGTCTCAGGAGAGAGGGAAAAACACACATGGGACAGGCTCCTTTGCAAGGGGCTTGCTTTCTGCTATGGTTTTGCTCTTCTACAAGCTGCAAAGCCCTGCCTTTTCATGGTGGTATCACAGCTTGGGCCCTGCTTCTCCCACCAGGATGGCAGAAGCATGAAGACAGGAGGTCCCCCCGGTGCAAAGCACTGGGAGGTGGCTGGTGTGGGCCTTCGGAGGGGTGACCTCTTCTCCCAGGGGGCTGGAGTTAACAGAGACCTGCTTCAGGGCCTGTCTTTGCTGTGGGGGGGTCTACAGACAGGATGGAAAGCAGTCGCCGAGAGACCACCCCTTTGCCATTAACACCCAGTTGGCCAACGACAGCAGCGATGCTCTTTGACCGGAGCTGCTGGAGGGCCCCAGGGAGGAGGGACCAGCGCAGCACATCACCCGTAACCCACAGGACCAGACCCTGCTGCAGTTGTATTCGAAGGCTTAAAGCAAGCTGAAGCCTTGCCAGGGACAGGAGTTGAGAGCATTTAAGGCCAAGGAGACTTCAGTTCGTCCCCACGCAGAAGAGGAGTACGCAGGAGCCCGTGGCCGCACGGGACAGCCCCTTCCCTGCAGGGCTGTTTGCACGACAGGGATCAATCCCCCGTGAATTCAGAGGAAACGAAACTGAAGAGCAGCTGCCTGTAACCCCCTGGAAGACAGCGTGCTCACACATGGAGAAAGTTCTAAGAAATAACACCAGAAGCAAACCAGGCACAAACCAACACACCCCACCCGGACAACTGGCTTCCCAAGCCATCCAGCACCCGCAGCCTGCAGCTCCTCACCTGCAAAGCCTTAAACCAGCACCTTCCTCTCCTCTGTTTAAGGAGACAGAGGTGTGACCCTTCTCCTGGCCAAGTCCCCACCTGGCAAGGATCCCTCGGGAAGACAGAGCGTTTTAAAAGCTGACACTCTTTGATCTCGTCCCTGCGCGCACACAGACGCACGCTCTGGCAGCCTCCGTGCCCTACGCAGCCGGGACAGACAAACACAGGGCTCATCTCGGGGCCGATGTGGGAAGAGGCAGCGTGCTCGGCAGAGGAGCGCCCGTCCGCTCGCAGGCAGTGCGGGACACAAGCTAGAGAGCCGGGCCAGATCCCGCCTGGTTTTGAGCCCCGGTCCAGGGCCGATGCCGAGCATCCAGCCTGCCTCACCGCAGCGAAGGGACCTGCCTCCTCCTCGCTCGGGCAGACGCGGTGGGAGGAGAGGCAGATCCAGCCCGCTCGTCCCGCAGAGAGCCCACGCGAGGGGCAGCTCTTCGCTGCCTGCTGACTTGCGAGGGGCTCGCCCAGCCCGCTGGGAAGCCCCAAGGGGTTTGTCACCATCCCAGCCTCAGGAAACAAGAGTGGCAGGGGGAAGCCGTAGGTAGAGCCAAGGATGGCTCCGGGGTGACAGGCCGCGCCAGCGCAGCGCCCCTGCCACCGCATCCCGCCCAGAACCAGCTTCTGCTGCAGCCCAACGCCTGCTGCGAGGGGGGGGACGCTCTGGCTGCTGGCAGCCCTGCTCCCCCACGCTGCAGCGACCGCCGCGACCCGCGCGGGCGAGGGGACGTTGCTGCAAGAATCCCCGGGGCGGGCGCTGCCTGCTCCAGCCCAGGTCCCTTCCAGACCCGCGGTGGGTTTTGTTCAGACCAGCCCCAGCCATGCCAGGGCAGAGTACGATGGTTAACTCAGGCCCTGCAAGATGCAACAGGCAAGGAGACCAGTTCGACCAGTTCAACCAGTTCTCCACCACAGCCACCCACACAGCTGTGCCTGGCACTTGGACCTGAGCCCAACACCCTGGGCAGGAGCGCCCCACAACATCCTCGCTCCCCTGCAGCTGGAAGCCTAAGCACAGGTCCTCAAGACGACCATCCGAAACAGCAGCCTCCCGGCCACCCTCCCAGCCCACCCAGCCGCATTTCCCACGGGATCGCTCTGCACTGCCAGAGCTGCCTTGCCCGGGTGAGATCATCCGCAGGGAGACGGGTCAGGGGTGGGCAGGCGTCCTTTCGTTCCCGGTGAACCAGCCTTGAAACGCTGCCCTTGATCTACAGACAAAGCCAACCCGAGAGGAGGCTGCGCCTCGCCCGGGCGGGTCCCCAGCCGGGCTGCAGCTGGCTCTGGGGGCTGACGCATCTCCTCGGGGTACAGACCCGGGGCTGGCTGCTCCGGCAGAGCTCCAGGTACAGCAGGAGAGGGGATGGGAAGTCACATCGTAGTCAGTTTATTCGCTTTCCCGAACAGGGTCTGGGGATTCGTGCCAGTAGCCGGGAGCCGTGCCAGGGTGCAGATGCCTGGTTTTACGGAGCAGCCACATAACCAGATGTTTCTTGCTGCTCACACGGATGAGTAGGTCGCCTGCAGGGACAGATAGCAGACACAGCTGCGTAGAGGGCCTTGGTGAGCAGGTAACATCTCAGGGAAGGCAGCTTTCAGGGACAATCCTGGATTAATCTTTCATAGGAAATTGGCAGAGGAGGAGTTTAGAGGACGGCGTGCCTTCGTTATCAGGCAGGCCTCTCTGTTAAGTTTTTACAGAGGAGATGACGGCTTAATACGACCCATTAATGATTTACTACTACCCGTTAAGACCATTTGCCCTTCTGGATGACAACATACTTGCCGCCTCTGCGCCTCTCCTCACCACCCTCGGCTCACCAGCCTCTCATGAGTTTTCTTCCCACTTCACCTCCTTGCTTTTGACCTTCTTCATTCTTGAAATCATTCTCCTGGGAAGCAACGTGCTGAAATCAAAGCGACGAGCAGAGCGCTTACTCTGCACAAGCCTCCCGTGTCACGCCACCAGGAGCTGCTCCTGCCCAGCCACCGGGGATGACTCCATCGTTAAGGTCTTAAACGACCCTGTAGAAGTGGTGGTGCCTACGGGGGAGCAAGGAAAGGACCTTTACAACAAGCTGAGCAGCTGGGAGGCGGGAGGAGAAAGGCGGGAACCATCAGCGAGCGCGGATGCAGGAGGGCGGCTGGGCTTTAGTCGTCGACGTACCTGGAAACAGCCTTGATTTGTTCATAAACCACCACCTACGGAAGAGCAGTTAATGCATCTCCTCACCCCCGAAAAGCACCTGCTAATGGTCACCCATATTTCCACCAAGTAAAAGCAAGGGCCCCTCTCATCACCCGCCCCGTCCAGCAGCACCCACCACCACGTCCCCAGGGACAAAGGCAGGGAGAGCCTCACGGCCGCGTGGTCGGGGAGGCAGCGCCCCGCGGCCGGGGGACGGCTCCCCCCTCTCTCCTCTCGCCTCTCGCCTCCCCTCCCATGCAAACGCAGAGGCAAGTCACAGCCGCTCCTGCCCGCGCTCCGCATCCGATTTTTATTTCTCGTGGTTTGAGAGGTGCACGAGGCTGCGCAGAGGCGGGAGCCCGCTGTAAGCGGGACGGACGCTTTGCTATGCGGAGGTGCTGCTTGTTTGGCAACGGGACCGGCAGCTACAGCCAGCCCAGAGCAAGACTTGTTGCAAAGGGTACGCGTAAGGCTCGGGCTGCCCCCAGAGAGAGGGAAACCCTCCCACGAGTCTCCAAAGCCACGGAGAACAGCAGAGCACGGCGAGCAGCCACGGGAGCCAGGAGCCACAGGCCCTGGGTGCTCACCACCATGGGAGGCATCGGAGCGTGTTCCCACCTGCACAAGTCTGCCTCCTTTTTCCCCGTAGATGCCAGGGACAGCACATTTCCCTATCATTTTTTCCCCAGCCCTTTTTCCTCTTTGTGGAACAGCTTTCACACAAGCCAAAATGAAACTTCAGAGCCAGAATAGCCTGCCTATTTTAAAAAATTGCTGCCCCACTGGGAAGATAGGACACCTAAAATGACTCAGTCCTCAAACCTCGTTTTGCTTTGCTTTATCTTTACCAATTGATAAGCGGAGAGGAAGCGCCAAGGCCCCCGCGCTGCTCCCCGCGGGTCTGATTAAGGCCCATTAAAACCTTCCCGGGCCGGGGCTGGGCTCAGCACCCCGCCAGAGTCAGCAGAGGAAAGCCGGCCCCAGCTCCGGCTCGGCTCAGCTCCGGCCCTTTCCCCAGAAGAGGCCGAACCCAGCACGGCTCCCGTGGCACAAATGGGAAGTCGCGGTCCTGCTCCTTTGTGTCCCTCTAAATACAGAGGAGGTTTGCACCGCGCCGTCGTGTTAACAGCTCGGTCCAAAGGCTGTTAAGGACTACTCATCCCTAGACCCTTCAGACTTCAAAAGGACCTGCCCGCTTCCCACCCCATCGCCTCTCCACGCTCATTACAGCATCCCGCACCTCCTTCTGAGTTTAAGCCCCAGAGCTAACGAGCAGGACATCACGGCAATTCCCCACAGCAGCTAATGCGTTAGCCTAATTTTCCTCTCCCCGGAGGATTAGCAAGGCTGTAATAGCACTAAATAAATTCCCTAATGGCAGATTCTCAAGACACTTCGTCTGGAAAACTTGTTTATAACTTACAGGATGCAGCCTGCAAATTTGGCTTTATTATCCAGTGACGCTGCTGAAGGGAGCTGCTCCCCAAACACGGTGCTTGGATGCGAACAAGATGTGTCCCCGATCATTCGCCAGGCAACGGGGGGTGATTAAACACCTGCGGGGAAAGGCAACCTGCGCACACGCGGCACAGCTGGAGAAGCCCCCTGTGAAATCAGGGTGGGAGACCAGAGGTGCTGGGGGAGGCTGCTTTCCCGTCTCCCGAGCAAGCTGCTTTGCTCAAACGGCAGCGCCCTGGAGAAGGGACCGTCCCCTCCCAACACCGGGCCGAGGCACCAGGCCCACGTCGGGATGATGGAAAGTGAAACGCGAGGACAGGTTTGCTCTCCTCCGAGCCTCCACGCTGAAGCGCAACGCAAAGGCCCCGCGACGCGCGCCAATACCTGCGGGACGATGTGTTGTAGGTGGTGGCCAGCCGAAACACGTACACCTGGAGCAGCTCAAGGGCGTACCGGCTTGGGAGAAAAACTTCTGGCCTCGATACAAAGGGCTGACTGGAGGAGAAGGCGTTCAGAAGAGAGGGGTCCAGGCTGGAGCACCCCATCTGGCAAGGCCTGAGGGGCACGCACCAGCTCGGAGGGACCATGCTTTCAGACCCCTCCAAACCAAACCAAGCCCGTCGAAGGGCTCTGCCTGCAGCACCGGGCTAGCGGGGAGAGGAGATAAATCCCTCCTGGGCGACCGAGGCAGGGAGCAGAGCGCGGTGGCAGCCCCTGCAAGCCCCCTCCCCGGCGGGAGGGCAGCGCCGGAGCCCACCCCGTCTGCGGGGACGGAGGGTGCAGCTCCCGGCGCATCGCTGAGCTGGGGCAGCTCGCGCCCCAGCCCCAGCCCGCCAGCCCCGACTGCCTTTCACATCGGATGTGAATCTCCCGCAAAGCTCCATTTCCAAGCTGCTATTGCCCAATTCAGTGGCGAGTGCTTCTGGGTCACAGGCAGGGACCAGCGCAGGACGAATCCGTCTGCCACAACTAATTCTGCGCGGCCAGACTTCGCCTTCTCCGACTTAATTTGATGCTCTGAGAAAATTAGACGTTCTCCCACTTCTGTGGAAAAAGGCAAGCACTGAAGGTAATTCAGAGGCTTTGATGCTGCTCTTTAGTCATTCGGGCACCACAGCCACGGCATCGCTCCCCGGACTGACCACGGGCTGGGGACGGGAGCCACTAATCCTCATGCACAGCGTGCGAGCCCCGGGCAAACTGCCGTGTCTGGTCTGCACGGACACCACCGGCCCGCAGCCCAGCAAGGGAGGGACAAGACGACTATTTTCAGAGTAAGAATTTTAACTTTAATAACCCCAACACCACAAGTGCCCGGCAGTGGAGGAGTTTGCCAAAGATCATAGTCCGGCCGTGCCTAGAAATGCTAAGTACACAACGTACACATTCGGGTACCTGGGCCCGAATGTTAATTCGATGGCACTGGAGCACATGAAAGCTGCGCCCAAGGCCACATGCGCACAACAGACGGGCAAACTACGTCCTTTGAAAGTGGTTTTAAACTCCCCCTCTGAGACGTTGCTGCTTTTAGGGCAGAGGTGGGAAGGTTTTCACCCTGGGTTACTCGCAGCAGCCCAGAGCAGGGCTGGGAGGCGGCGGGGGGACAGACACAGCCGCCTCCCTCCCACGCCAACCCTCGCATGCGGGAATTTGCATTTGGCTTAGCTCTAACCCAAACATTGTAATCCGGCGCTCGGCACGCAGCGAGGCGCTCATCGTTCGCTCCCCGCTGCAAAAAGTAAATCCCCAACGCAAACAAAAACAAAGAGCGAGGACACTCCAGGCATTTGGGCTGGAGGCTCCAGAGCAAGGACCCCCGCTCTGTCCCCACCCGCATCCCGCCGTGATCCATGCCCGCAAGAGAGGGGGTTTTTGCAGCAACGGCAGCAGCTACCCGACGGGCAGTTCAGGGGACTTTGTAGGGCAGCAAAGGACGGAGCCTCCCCTCCTCGGACGCAGAGCAGCGCGCTCGGGCCAAGGAGACCTCACCCAAAGGGCGAGGGTCAGGGAGCGGCTGCGTTTTGCAAACCTGCTCACGCTCGGCGCGGTTTGGGAGAGCCCGAGAAGCGAGAGCCCAGCACGAACCTTCGCCGTAGGCGCGTCCCTCCGAGGCGCTGCGCGATCAGCTCCCGGAGCAGAGCCGCTCCGCACCGAGCCCTCCGAGCGCCGGGGGCGGCTGGGGCAGGTCCCGGGAAGACGCGGGACTCGAGCAGCGACCCCGGTCGCTGGGCTGGGCGGGCGGCTGCAGCCCGCAGCGCTGCCAGCGCTGCCTCGACTGAGAGCAGGGGAGGAGGAGAAGGCAAAGCAGGCACCCGGAGCTGCCGCTGCTCCTGCCTCAGCCCCAGGAAAGCTCAGAGCACACAGGCTGCCGCCAGCCCGCCTCTGCCGAGCGGCTTTCAGGATGATCGTCTGCTCCCTGTCCTATTCCGTCCTCCCTCCTGGAGCTTCGCCTTACACACGGAGGGCACCCACCACGCGTTCCTCCCACCCGGATCAGAACGGGCTCCTCTTTGGCAGACAAACTGACCTCCAGCTGTCCTTAGGTTTGGAAACGGTAATCCCATCCTGAAGAAAAAGAGGAGCAGCCATTTACAATCAAGATCACATCAAATCCCTCCTTTAAGTTAGCAAACTCCCAATTTACGTGCCGAGCTGACCACCACAGGGTGTTTGTGCCTGTAGCTCCAAGGGGGCAGCCGAGGAGAGCCGCGCGGGAGCAGACACCTCTCCGCGGACGCATCTTCTCCCAAGAGCCTGGCCCTCCCCGCTGCCACCGTGGCTGGACAAGGATTCCCCCACCTCCCCGCCGGGGCCCGCAGCCCCTCGCCGCCGGGCACGCGACACGGGCTGCCCACCCAACCTGCAACGGCTCCGTGCCCCCCGGGACGCCCGTGCCCCCCGGGACCTCTGTGCCCCCCGGGACGCCGTCCCGCTGAAGCAGCTCGGATTAAGCAGCGATGATTTCCCCCAGGAACAGGCCACCTTCCATTTAAAACGCCCCCAATTCCTTGCTTTAGAGGCAGAGGCTGATACTGAGGAGCTCCCAGGCCAGGCTATTGCTACCCCAAGCATCACCTCTCATTTCTCTGTGAGCCGCCCGGTTCGCCTCATGCTGATCGCTTCTCCCGTGTCCCGTTTGTCCCTCACGACGTTGTCACGAGGCCCCTCGGAGTGCGTGACCCAGCGGCCATCGCCCCAGACAGCGGTGCCTCGCTGACGGCGGGGCCGAGGGCCGTGAGGGGCCCCCCGCTCCCATCGTAACCCACGCAAGGGCAGCGGGCACGGCCAACTCGGCCCGCGTTACGATTCCGGAGCTAGGCGCGCAGGCGCTCCGCAGGACACGCGCCCGACAGCCATCACCTTGCCCGTTCTGCTGGAGCTCCGCTCGCGGGCCGTCGCCCGGCCGGCTCGCCAATCCACGGAAAGAGGGCAAACGCTTTAACGCGACCAGCGCGGCCTGATGAAAACAGAGCAGCAAGGCGGCGCCCGAGCACGGCGCCAGGGCTCCGCACCTCGCCGGGGCTGGGGCCGGGCATCGGTCTGGTGCGTGCCGCACCGGGCACTTCGCTCGCCCGCGCTCTTCCCTCGCCACCGCTGCTGCCCAAGCCTCACCTTTGCCATTCCAAGCTCCGCCGCAGGGCTAAAAGCCTTGATAAACGTTGTGGGTCTGGTTTTCATCAGACAGAATAAGAGTACTTTTTTTCCCCCCCTTTTTTTCCATTTTTAGGTTTTTTCCTAGTGCCTCATCAGTGCCTTCCACGCCATTTAAGCCACGACACTGGTTACAAACCCCCCTCTACCCACTTTCCATCACCACCACATCAAAACAAACAAGCCAAGCCAGCCCCGAGAGCGGCGCGCGCTGGCCCAGCCTTCAGGCAGCAGGCCCTCCGCTCCCCGGGGCGAAGCGGCCCCAGGTGCTGCTCTGACCTTCATCCTCCGAACGCCTGGGAGGCCAAGAGCGCTCGGTGTTCCCAGCCCTCAACATAACACGCCTCAGAGGTCAGGAATAAAACTTTATTGTTTTCAGATTTCTTATCTGCGTTCAACCAAATAGCTCTCTGTCAAAAGACGTTTGCCATAGAGGCCGATTGCTCTCAGCGTTCTGTACCAGTGACCGATGAGAAAGCGGCCGCGGTAGGAGTTTCCCCGGCGTCAATCCAGGCACCACGCAGATTCGCGGTACGAGAGCGGAAAGGAGTTTGCTTTGCAAAGCGAGCAGAACAGTTCTCCAAGTGATTCGATATAAAAGCCGAACAGGAGAGCGCAGCTCAGGCTGAGGTACGCCGACAGGCGCCGTCAGGCAGATCAACCAGCGCACGCCTGCGCCGCTTCTCGCCCGACCCCTCCTTGTCTAAACGGAAGCAGGCTTCACGGGGAAGAGAAATCTGCCGTTCGAGACCACGTTTTCTAGAAACTGCCACCCGATGACTAGTCTGCCACGCTTCTGTCAGCTTTACCCTTTCCCTTGCAAACCCCCCCGGCATCCAGAGGCAAATGGAATTAGCTACAATACCAGAAATTCCCATTTTGTTTCCATGTCGCACGAATTAAACGCAAACACGAAGTTCCTCTTCCTCCTCTTACCTCTTTCTGAGCACAGAGTCCTCTTGAAAGCTGCTTTGTACTTTGAGAACTCACAAACCAAATCAACTTGGAACAAAGACGCAAACGTTCATATTAAAATGATGGGAACTGTTAATTCCCCCCATTCCTCTGACATGCACCTTCCACGCAAAATTCCCACGACAACAACGATCCGATCCTTTTAAACAGCTCTTCTGTTTCCACCCCTATTAACGCCGGTGCCTAAAAATGGAGGAAGAGCGCAAAGTCGCGCCAGCGGGCGCAGGAGAGCTGCGGCAGCTCGGACAGGCCGCCGCTTCAGCGCCCAGCCACGGACCGAGTGAAAACCCAAACGTCGCTGGTGGAAACTTCCAAATACTTTATTTAGGAACAGTTCTGCCCATGTGCTGCGTTTTTTTCCCTCCCGTTTAAATGATCACGATTATGAAATTACCCGCAATTTGGAAGTGCCTATCACCATAGCACCTGGGCGCTTCATAAAAAAAAGCCCTCTGGCATGACGGAGCGGATCTGTCACTCCACAACCTACCGGCCTGCTGCCGCTCACCCCTCGCGTCAGGTCTATCAACCGACCGAGGAGGAGGGGAAAAGCAACAGATCAACGCCAGAAAAAGATCATCTTGTTTTCAGGCAAGCTTCAGATCAGAGACACGACGGACACCGACAGACCCAACTTCCCACGAAGAGCAAGCAGCTATTTCTAAAGCCACCCCCGAAGCCAGGTGCCCAGGAAAAGCCCTGGAGGAATAGGTTCTATGCTGCATTTAGGTCCTTAACAAAACGCGTCTCAATAAAGGATCCTTTCGGCCCAGAGTACAAACTCGGGTTATACGCCCCCACAACGGGGGTAACCATTAACGTTGGTAAGGTATTTACCGTCCTTATCGATAGGGAAAGAGGCTCCATTTTGTCATTTCTGAATGTCACATTTTTAAAAAATACAGAGACTTCTCTGTACCTAACTACACATGCCTCTCGGTGAGGCCTGCGAGTCGAAAGGGAGGAGACGCTAGCCCCCTTGGCTACTGTGTCAGAGCCTTCGCGTAGGCAGCCTCACTTGCTGGTTTAGTTCTGCATCTGCTTTTGCCTGTTTCCCCATCGCACCCAGATTTCCAGACCAAAATACCAAACCACAGTGTCAAATAATGGGGGGGAGGAATCAAGTCATGCCTGTGCCCTGGGCCACGGTAGGGAGATGCGTGCGGGCCCTGAACAGGCCGCTGGTCACAAAGCAAGCTCCAGCTTCTCCAAGCAGAATGGAATTTCTCTGTGCTCCAGATTCTTTTCAGCTATTTATAGTGTATGTATGTTTCTGAATAGACTGTTTGCCTTTAATACACTGGGAGAGAACGTAAGTGCACAGACATTTACACAGAACACAGGGAAGAAGATGGTAAAACCTCCCTCTGTCGGTTGCGGGTGCAGATATTTGTGTCCTAGAACCTCTTGGAGCTTTTCCTTCAATACAGAATAAAACCTCTGTTCCTCAGGGGGTCCTGGTTAACTTTTGAATCCAAATATGCCCTTTATATATCCGGTGAGGCCACTCTTGGCCTTCTGCTCCACCTTGTCCTCCAGAGGTGGGAAAGCAACATGATTAAGGGCCAGGTCAAAGAACAAGGGTTTGCACGGGATGGGCTGGAAGCCCGGCGGGAAGTGCACGAGGCTGACTTGCTTGCTGACAAGAGAAGGATCCAGGCAGAAAGTCTCAAACCGTTCCGAGAGGGGCTGAAAGAGACGGGTGCAGAAACACAAATTACACACAGGTCACATCAAAGCTGACAAGGGTCAAACAAGCAAAGAGGATTAAGCAGCAACTGAGACAACAGAGGCTGAAGTTCCCTTGTGCGACGCCTTGGGCCCTTGAAAATTATTCGAACCCCTGTCAAAGCATTGCTGCAGGAACTCTGGAAATCCTTCCCATGTGCAGGGAGAAAGCGGAATTTAAAAAAAATGAAGATGCCATGCTAGAAGCTGCAAGCAGCAGCCTAGGTTCTACCCAAGGAACCCCACCCTGCCAGCCACCTTTAGGACTCGCAGAAGGAAAACAAGCCTAATAAAATCTCTTAGACGCACAGTCACAACCAAACCCCAAACATTTCTTGAGTTGTAAGAGACACTCAGCCAACAGGTTAGAAGTCATACTCGCTAAGAACACTACTGGAATTTGCCTGAGCTCTCAGCTCTTACCTTGCCATCCTTGACCTGAGATGGAGACTCAGTCTCATGAGTCTCGTTTGCATCTGCAAAATTGAAGAAAAGGTGGTAAGAACAACAGGCTAGGTCTTGGCATAAATTAAGACCGTCTCAGGAGCCAGCTGTCCTCTAAGCTTAGCTATGATCCTCGCTTTCTGGGATACACAAGACAATATTTTCAGTAGAATCAACTTGCTTTCTAGGCTAAGAGGATCACACGTACTCATCTACAACCAACACAGCTCTCCAGTGATGGAGAGCTGCTCTTTCACATTGTTGTCAGAAGCTCCTGAAAGAAGCACAGATTTTGGAGTTCAGCACAAAGCAGCAGATGAGGAGATGACCCCAGCGGGGTCTGTTAAAGCAGCAGTGAGGCAATAAAAGACAAGGCAATCCATTACTTACCGTGGGTTTCCAGCAGCAGGCGCAGCAAAAACAGCAGCCCAAGAAGTTAAAGTTCACCCATTCCCCCAAAGTTCCCCTAACCTGGTCAGCACCGACAAAGATCAGAACATCACTGCTCTCCGCTTCCTCAGTAGTTAGTTCTCCCAGCTAGGCAAAACTGGGATGAGTAAGGTCAACTTGTTTGCAGCAAAAAAATTAAACACTAAACAGAATGTTCTGTGCAGGTTACCAAAATAGGTGCACATCCTCACGAAGCGTTTTCACATCTCTGGGCGGGGAGCAAGATGCCAAATGTCCACTCACTGGTTGCCTAGCTGCACTACACACGGCTAGAAAAACCTAGAACTGGGGGGGGGGAATGTTTTCCAGAGCCTACAGAGATCAGAGTGAAGTGGAAAAACATATGGAGCTTCAGAAATGAAATAAAAGGAATGAAATAGCTGCAGGGCCATTATTCAAGAGACGTTAGAGCTCTAGTATAATTGTGCAACTCACCTAATATAGCTGCTGCTTGCAAGGAGTATTTCTCTGCGTTGACTTGAGTGATCAGCTCCTGAACATCAGGCAGCTCCTAGGGCATTAAAGAAAATTATTTGAGAGCCTGAAACGTGGCAGAGTTTAAGAGTTAGGACAAAGGTACAACCTGACAAAGTAAGAACTAAGAAATTAAGTCCTAGTGCCGATAAGCCTTCCCAGACGAGGAAAAGCTACAGCACAGTCCTTCGGGTGCTACAGAAGCAGTACGACAGAAAGTGCAGATGGGGGAAAGTGTGGGCAGTTGTTACGGAGTTGTTACAGCAAGTGGCCAGCTGAAGCGTTTTCACCTCACTAGACAGTCTCTACCATAATGTGTCAAGCAGTCACACTTGTATCACCCTTCTCCCTACTCAAACATCAGCCTGGAACTGTAACAGTCTAGCTCTAATCGACAATAAATGCTGGGACAGAGCTTTTTTTAAATTTCAGCTCCCTTCCACACACAGGATTGGGTTCCTACCTTCAAGCTGTTCGTATAAGCTCCAGCTCCAGACTGAACTTCGCGGGCATATTTCAGCACTCTTTCATATAAAACAAGAGCTTCACTCCATTTCTTTACCAGGACATAGGACTGCGCAATGAAGAAACACCTGCAAGAGCGAAGAGTGGCTCATTGATGTGTTTGTCGCCCTTTTGCCAACTCAAATGACTGATAAGAGAAGATATTATTAAGAAGCACTGGCCAGTTTCCCCTTAGCATCCAGTCTTCATTTCACAAAAGGGCAGAGGAAACTGCATCAAAGCCCTGTACAGCACATAGAGCTTTGCAATAATAAACTTTGAAGATGTAACGGCTGCTAAAGAAAACCTGGCTGCTTCTCAGTCACCTGTAAGCTTTGTACACGAGCGTCTTCAATCCAATCTCTTTTTGGAAGTTCTTGTCCTCTTCTAGGCCAGGAAGCTGTGTCAGTTCCACGAGGTTCTGTGCAAAAGAGAGTCAGAGCAACAAATGCAGGCGTTGTTTCCCTCTGGAATCTGCTGGAGTAAGAGAAAGCTGCCCCTTTTCACAAGTCAACAGTACACTCCCATGGAAATAGCTTCCAGTTTTTCTAATTATCAGTATGCTAGCCTTGTGAAGGACACTCAGTGAAACTCGTGCAAGCTTGCCCTCAGGACAGATTTCCTGACACAAACAGGAATTAGGACAAAGACTCTTCAGATTTCACATGAAGTAATTCTTTCAGAAGGCATTTCCCTTTCCCATTCGCAACTGCTTCAGCCACAGGCTCCCACAGTTAATTGAAAATTTATGTGAGAAATTGAGAAACTCTTTATGAGGAAGGACATTTTAAGTATTTTTAGCTGCTACTTTTTCTGGCCAGCAGAAAATAAGGCAGCTAGCAGAGTGCTGCACAGAATAGTCAGAAAAACTATTTTAAAACTGCATTAGAGTGTAAAACCAAGGGCAACCATTCCAGCAGCCTTTTCTGTTCACAGCTAAAAGGATTTCTTTGTGCTTCATGTAGATGCTGAACATCTTCAACAAGGTTACTGTAGGTACTGAGCTGCTCTTCAGACTTCACGGGCAGTTCACTTGCACTGCTATACTTTCTACAAGAGCCTTCTGTACTAAAGTTCTCCAGTTAGTATGAACGAGTAGATTTGTTTCCCCAGCATTACCTGCAAAATGATATCGTAAAGACGGATCAGGTCCTGAGGCCGTGGTGTGCGCTTGCCATCCTCTTCTGACCGCTGCTGCTGCAGCAGCGCCTTTTGCAGAGACTTTGCCATGCTTTCATTGCGTTTGATGGCTGTTGACAGCTTGATGTAAGTCAAATAACTAAAAAGATAAAATGCCATTAGCAGACTGCCAGAACTACTCAGACGTTAATCTTTCTTCCGAAAAAACTCCTCCCCCCAGTCTAAGCTGATGCTAGTAGGGGAAAAACATCTGAAAGGTCAACACGAGAATCTTAAGTAAAATGTTTTCAAAGCTGCATGAATCAGATCCTTATCTGTACGGTCATTCTTTGAGATCTCGGAGGCCCAGAACAAAACCCCCATAAACCAAAAACAAACAAAAATAAAATCTTGACATAAGAGCATGACTTCACAGTAGTACAGGCAGCAATGTTTGCCCATTACCTGTGTAAGTACTGGATGTTGGACACCTTCCCAGAATCGTTTTCCAGAGCGTGTTCCCGCTGCTTCTGCAAGAATTGGGGACAAAGTGCTGCATGAATTACTGAAAACTGGCAGGTGAGGGAATAAAACCTCAAGCTTTGGGTAAACCAAGGAAGTTATAACAGACTTCTGGCAAGAGAATGAGGGCTTCTACATTGCTATGCACCCTCTCCAGTTCTGAAGAGAATAAAATCAAAGGTGATAGACCCTTCTGCAGCTTTTTATTAAAGAAATCCCAGCCACTTGTACTGTTAAGCAAGTTTAACAGTAACAAATCAGTCCCAAAAAAACACTATGTTGTTGAAAGTAGAAACACTGATGTTTGCTGCTTACCTGGTCTGGTTTCAAATCTTCCCGAACAGCCTGAATGGCATCTCTACACTCGCTGAGTAAAGATTCAAACAAACGTTCCTTTGTCTCCTCATTTTCTGCCTAAGAGCAAAGGAAAGTTCAGACAGATATCTATCAAAAATTTTTGTATTTTGCATCCCGTGATTCAAGAATTAACTGCGGAGATTAAACAAAGTTTCTCCCAAATTATGGCTTTAAGACCCACGGCTAGCCAGAACTCCAGTCTGTACCTGCCTGCAGTATGTTCCGGGGGCAAACTGCCAGAAATTGCGGGGAACGTGGTCAGTGCTGAGAATTTAGCAGCACTGAAGGCCTAGCGCACACAGCCCTGATCGCCTCATCCCTGCAACAGCCACCTTCCCAGCAACGCCCTTCCCGGACGGCACCCGCACTGCTCCGCGAACAGCTGAGGCTGGACTGCACTGTGGGAAAGGCCCAGCAACAGCAGAGCTGAGCGTTACTGAACTGGCAAACTACCAACCTAGCCTGCTCTTGTTATGCTGATTTAACTTCCCTCATGTGGTAAGAACACGCAGATGGTTATCTTTTCTACGCTCCCACTCTAGTAATGCTCTCAGTGGCAATAATTTGCTTGTTTGAAGCCCTGTATTTTAGTAGCAGGAGTGACTGAGTGCTTTTCTGCTGCCACCACAAGTTTTGTCAAAAAAAATGGAGCAGCTTTTGGCTTTTTGCCCCAAAACCAAAATCTGAAAGCAACTTTTGAAAAACAAGTTGAAGCCCGCTCTCTGCCTGATGGACTGGCATATCACATACCCAATTAAACAACGTACCCAAGCCCAAACTCAGCTGCCATTCTGGTGACCGAGAACGTAACCAGATGGGGATCGCAAGGCTCTTACGGACTCAGTAAGAGAAAACTGCCCAGAAACAAACCTCAACTTAGCAATCGAAGGAGGGATTAGAGCGTATCAGCACTGTGTTATACCACTTCCATGTCACGTAACAGCCTAAGATGAACATTGCTGCAACAAATTTGCAATTGTCCAAATGAATAGAAAACTGTCTAAAAACATGCTCGCTTGTTTATCTTCAGTAGAGCTCTACGGTCTCTGCCTCTCTCTTTTCAGGTTTGCAAACCCATTGAGGAATGTCATTTTTACTCCCACACAAAGCCTCAGGCCTCTTGACCCGAGATGAAGGCAGTTTTTTGGATTTGGTTTTTTTTTTTTTTTTCCCTGAGATTTGCTGCAAGAATTTTTAAGGTGGGACTAACTACTGAGAATAACCAGAGACGAGTCTGACAGCATTCTCAACCTCACCCGAGGAGCACAGCAATTTCACTGTATGCACAAAAATGAAGACAGACACGGCCAGATCATCAGTCAAGCACAAACAGGGAAAGGGCTGGGCCGTGCAACGAAACAAAGGCTTTCCTTTCTAAGCAAAAACTCCTAACGTTAAACTGATTCTATGTGTAAATACCCTTATGTTCTGATTTGGGAGACATCAGATCATAAAACTGAGATGCAAGTGCTACGACTGGTGATTCAGATGCCCTGACAGAACAGCACAGGTTCAGTCGTAAAGGGATCCAGGGAACTGATCCCACTGAACCCAATTCTGAAAGTCTAGGAGTGCTCACTCGTAATTTTTAATTTGTTCTGAAACATTGTGTATCATCTCTGGAAGTTATTACCACCAATTTTTGCTACGGTCCTAGTTACCAGAGATGACCACAGAATCCTTGAGGCAATACCAGATAGGAGCACACTTCCGTGCTCTGCCCTTTAGCCTTCTCGCTTCTACCCGGCTGGAGTCAACGGGCCCTTGAAGTCATGCATTCAAGTGTACAAAAGGGCCGACATTAAGTAATTTTCAACTTGGATCCATATTTCAGTTTGGCTTATTTGTTCTGTTTCTCCCATTACCAATAAGACACTGAAGACCGATATAATTGTGCCGAGAATCTCCATTTTTACACAAAACGCAGAGTTGTGTTTGCTTCTAATCAAACCCTGAAGAGCACTGCTGTTACGTTAGGGTTTCAACTTAGTGAAGACCAGCAGAAAGGTGCCAAAGATCCCAGGGACCACAGTACATTTAGCTGAAGCTGGACTGCCCATCACAGCTGACGCAGCAACTGCAGAGCTGCTTTCAGAACGCCAAGTTTTAGCCCTCTGGGAATGTAAATACTGCTGCTGTGCACCCAGCTCGCACCAATACTAGTTGTGATCCAGTACCACAAAACTCCTCTGTTCAGTCAGAGCTTCCAAGGAACACAAAGCAAAACGAAAACAAATTCAGATCACTGCTCTGCCACAGCTTTATGGAACAAAGAGGGCAACTAAACCGAAAAGGCACCCTGGCAGGATGGAAATTACAGGAGGGAATATTGAATTCTAAGCTGCGCTTCCACCTGCTGGCCATGCTAACGTACTACCCACAAAGAAAGAAATTCAGCAACATACAATTCATAACATTACGACAAGAGTGGTTAACGCTAAGGTTTCCTACCCAGCCCTATCCCGTTTATCGTACTCACGCTGTCTCCTTAACACTATCTCCTGCTCTTGCCCGCTTGCCTCCTACCTTTGCAGGGTTTTCATTTTATCATCTAAATTTCTATTTATCATCATCATCCTCCTGGTGGTAAATGCTTTTTGATGCTGCAAAAAGCCCATCTTTAGTGGCAACAATTGTTACTAAAGATCCTTCCGCTGCCTTTTCAAACAGCAAGGGTGCCGCACGCAGCCACTGGGAAGCAGAATACACCACCTGGGCACCATTTCCAAGGAAAAAGCTCCATGTGGAAAACTCGGCTGCAATACTGAAGACGTGCATAGTGTGAGCCACTGCAAGTGTTTCAGAACTCTGACCTGTGAAATTCATTTACATCCTGACACGTAGTAACCCTCTTCCTGCTTTTGAGGATTTGCGTAAGTCGAGAAGAGAATGCTATAGATCTCATAGCACCTGCTTCACCTGGCAAATTGCTTTTTATTGCTGAAAAAAGGTGATTGATACGTATCTCTCTTCTTTTGGTTGCTCTGAAGTTGGAGCATTTGAGCAAGATACTTAAAGAAATGAGAACAGTAATTCAAAACCAGTTACTCCTAAAACTGTAACCTTCACTTCCAAGTGACTTACAAATAATAACGGTTATCACCCTGCCACTGAAAGGCAGTGCTTCTGTGCGGCACAGAGCGTTCGCAAAAGCAGTAACGCTCAGAACAGATCTCCCAGACTGCCGCCGAGGAGACCGCGGGAGCCGTCCCCAGCTGACGCTTCAGCTCTGGCTTACAGTCAATACCCTCACTTTTACTTTTAGCCTTCCAACCCCCAGTTTGAGAAAAAACTTATTCAAAAGCTTTTCGCCCAGGTATCGTGTATTATCTTGCACATCGAAGGAAAGAGGACAGAACACCGGCACCGGAGATGGCTTCTGGGTTACCTGAACAATTGCTGCTTCGTTGTCAGCCAGCCCCAGCAAGAAGATCCTCACTTTGTCTATCTTCACCGGAACAGTTCTTCCTCTCCACTCCACCTCGCTCATTGTGGCTGCCTGCTTTGCTCGAGTTTGGGTAATCAGCGCCTGTAGAGAACAGACTGAACTTACGAGCTTGAACTTTAAGGTATCCAAAACTGAATGTTTCAAATTCACATTAGACTTGACTATTTTGAAATGAAAGGGCTTTTCAGGGAAGTGCGGTTCCCCACAGAACCCAGGCTTGCTTGCTCTCTTCTGATACGTTTTGGCCCTTGAATGGGGCGCTGCAGCAATATTTGCGCTCAACAGAGTGACAACGAATGCTTCAACTTGAAGAATGCAAATAAGTTACCTCCAGTTTTTCTGCAAGAAGACCTTCAGTGCCACCAGACCTCAGTCTCATCTGCATCAACTCATTTATAGCAGACTGGTCACCTGAGAGAATTAACAAATCAAGATCACATTTCCATCTGAGTTCACCAATTATTTTAATGTAGAAAAGCTAATCGATAGATTTTATACTGGCAATCTGGGGACAAAGGGGATAAATTTGCAATTTCTTTCTGACTTCATAAGCAAGCTACTGCAAACTGGCATTTTGTCTTTTTACACGAAACCACATGCACTGTTGCAAAATGAGTATATTTCTCCACCGCTAAACTGACCCAGAATGTGCGCACAATTTGTCCCAAAATACTACAGACGCACTGCAATGTCACTTAGACCAGTATTTAGCTATCAAGTCAATACTCCTTTCCTGTGAACAAGCCTGGCTCTTTGTTGCAGATTAGGTAACCCCCTTTCCTTACCAATATTATAGGCACAGTAGCGAATGTTGGGCGAGATCTCTTCCACACGCTGGTTGTACAGTACAGCTTGCTCTTCTGTGAAAGCATTGGCCAGTTTTTCATATATGGTCCTACAGCAAAGAGTAAATATTAACACTGCAGTATGTGTCGCTTTGTGAGATGCTATCTTACAGGAAGAGTTTGTCTCTCTACTCTGGAGGACGCTATTTCTTCAGTAGTACCTCCCAGTTAAGCGCACAACCAACTAAACAACTCGCAGAGCTGCCGAACATACAGGATATAAACTTACTGGACCGATCCAATACTATTTACTAAATGAAGCTGGTGAAGTGGGGGAACTCACTTGCATTTGTTGAAAGCCTCCATTGCTGCCTTCCACTCCTGGTGTTCAAAGCGAAGCATTCCTGTGAGGTAAGCCATGTATGCCTGCAGACAGCGCAAGGGCAAGTTAATTTCCCCAAGACCGACAGCTCGGTTTGTGCAACCTTTAGCACGAAGGCTGCTGCGACGCCTACAGTCAGTGATTAAGCCTTGCCCTTTTCATTTTGTCTTCCCACAGAAACAACTGATTTGGATTATGGGTTATAGCTACCTACCTTTTTTCCTTTTAACTGACATTGCTACATTTCTAAGGAGATGAAAGCAAAGATGTTTCTTGCTTGTTATGCAATCAACATGGCCCACTAATGTCACAAAACTTTTTTTTTTCCCAGCAATAAGCTACGAAACGGCCGTTTTCATCAACTGCGTACCACTGCAGCCCCTCGTTCAAAGAGGCTGGTGTCACAACACAGTTGCTTTCTGTGTTCCAGGAACCCAGGCCACAAGTCTGTGTTCTAGGTGGCTGCTTTAGGGCATTTAATAGATAACTCAACAGATAAGCACAGTCTCTTAGGCTGTGTTGCATCATCTTAGTCTCTCTCTTTTTACTTTTATTAAACGTGCTGCTCTTCAAAGCAAGGAGAATCATTTGATACACTTAATCAACTTCTAAACACCAGGTCCTCATCTTGGCTGCTCCCACTGGTTATTTCTGCGATTCCAGCAGCTGCATTAACAGCAACTCCAAGCTATTCAACGGGAGCCATTACCCGGTTCGAGAATCAGTCAATTTTGATTGTCTACTGCCAGATGAGAATAATCTCTTCACCCAAAATCCAAAGGGGTTTTTTTTCAGCTTTTGCTGTAAAACGAGATCAAAGCGTCAGCGGTTACCTGAGCTTCCAGCTTTGTTTTGGCATCCACTCTGTTACTCTCACACAGTCGCTCCAGCTCCTCGGCATGTTTCACAGCTTTGCGCAGGCGAGACAGCAAGTGAAATCGCTTGCGAGGTTCTGTGTTTGCTTCCTGCTTCAGCTGCATGGCGTAACTCCAGGCTCGCTCCGCATCCATCAGAATCAACAGCAAATACCTGGGGGGCAGGCGAAGATTAACGAAAAAATGATGACATTCAAACAAGAATTACCACATCACCTCTAGTTCTTCGCCACGTGATCTGCAAAGTTTGGTAACAAAAGCTTGGCTTGGTTAATAAGAGGTAGATGCTTTTATTTCTTAACATTCTAAGCACACAAAGTCGTCTTACCCCTAACTTTTCTACTGTATTTCTCACTACAGAAGTGTAATCATCCAACTGAGGAAGAGAATTTGGTATCGCTGTGCAGCACCACAGATGTTGCGAAGACAAAGGGATTATGATTTTAGGTCGCTCTTCAAACTGGTTGAATACGGGTAAACATGTCTGTTTTCCCACCAGCTAATGCTATAATGCAGCTGGCTTCTTAACAGTACAGGTGAAGACATCACGTTTTCTTTTTCCCACAAGAAAAGATGAGACAGCAGACATTCCAAGCGTTTCTAAAAGCTGGGAAATGAGTCCACGGTCCTGGTTATTCTCCATATATTCTGTCAGACAAGCATCCTGCCAAATTTTGAAAGTCTTAAGTAAAACTTGCAATCCAGTATTTCTGTTCAAAGGGAAGGCATTATGTCTCCAACCACAACCTTGCTGGCTACACCATTTACGTTATCAGCACTCACACGGCTACCTTGCAACAGATCTGAATACGCATCTCCTCTTTTACTGATTTGATACTGAATCAAATTTGCTGATTATGAAAAGAACCCATTTTAACAACTACAAGGGAAGAGAAGGAACTGGCTGTTGCTGCTCCCTCTTCTCCCACTTGTTCCCATGATGAAGCAGGATCTGAGCAGTGCCTCTTCCCCCTGCACTGCAAAGAAACTCTTCTGAGTATATTGCGCAGAACAGTTTTCCACCACACCCACATGAACCTAAATTACTCAAATGAAAGAAACTATTCACTAACATACGGAATGCCCGATTCCATCCAGTGACCGTACCTGTTGTCTGAGAGAATCTCTTCGGTTACTTTCTTCCCGGTGAACTTGTGCCTGTTTCCCATCTTGAAGTTGAGAGTTTTTCGGAGCCGCCTTAGCCTACGGGAGCAATAACCCCTAAAGAAGAGACGACCACAGTCAGTTTGGCCAAAGAACAACTTTGTTTCTGTTTATTGCTCTCTCCAACCAGAAGAAAAAAAAAAAAAAAAAAAAGGACTAAAGGCTGTGACAGGCAATGTTTTAACAACTACGAACTCGATATATGACATACAGTAAGAGGTAGTTCAGAAACTACCTGTAAACCAGTGGTTAATAGAATACAAGAAAGGTAAGAAGACATGTAATAATTCCTGATCTTGAAAAATCAGAATGACGTTCTCCTTGCTGTCTAATTGCTTTATGTACATTTATTAAAAACTCAGTTCTGGAAGAACACAGTGATTATCAGCGAGGTGTTACAAACAAGCTCTCAAAGGGCAACAGAGAAACAAGAGCCAGCCTGTATCCTCCAAAATGGAACAGTCACAGCACGTTACGTCTAATGAAGGAAAAAAAATACATTGCTTCACATGAAGCAACTTGTCAAGCGGTATTTACTTGGCAGATATTTTTTGTTGCCTGCTACAGTGGGTTTACGTTTTAAAGTAAGCCAAGTCACACTAGTAACTCCGAGACACCCACACCGTTTACTAACCTGTACCTCTGGAAGTCTCCGTGTCGTAAACCGTGCTGCTGCTGCGACTCCTTCACGATCTGAAGGACTGCGGTTGGCGTTAAGGCAGATTGACAGTACAGCCTGTTACCAGTTCTTCATTCTACCCCAAAGTAACGGAAGGGAACTCTATAGGTTCCGTTAATCAAATGCACTTTGAACAGAGGGGTACTCAGAAACCTCCTAAAACCGCGCAGCTGAGAGAACCGATGGTCCCAAAAGACCTCATGACTCCACTGCTTACTTCAGAGCTTCATGGCTGCCATCAAGGCCAGGACTAAGACGTACCACAAGCACCTCCTCTTACAGACAACCACGAGAGTCCTGCTGTTACCAGAGCTCGTTTCAGGTCATAAGCTATGCCAACAGACGCATCTAGGCTAATACAACTGACTGCCCTCGCTACGCTACACCGCCCCCCATTACACTGTGACACAGTTTTCTTGGCAAAACTGAAAGAGAGAGAAGCTTTCCTGCCCCTAAATGTCCCATCTCTCAGGAAAAGGACAGACGTACACTGAGCAGAACCACTGCTGCCTTTGTGACACAGCTTCCACAAACAAACTGCTTTCTGAATACCGAGAACCTCCTAAAAAGAGCTTTTCAGAAGTATTCAAGGGGCTTCTTTTCTACTCAGTTTTTCATCACATTTCTAGTTTTACTGCATATTACTGTAACAAATATTCCATGACAGAATGCACTGGCCTATGACTTGCAATAGCATCACCCCACGATTTCCATCCAGTCTATGCATTCTTCAGCATATTTGCTGATTTCTGTGCATCGTTTGTTTACTTTATTCACTTATGCTACCAAACAAAATCGTGCTGTATTCTAGTAGATTAACTGATGAAATTCAGTTTACAAGGCAGTTTTTATTTTGTGAAAGAAAATCTCTGTGCCACATGCATTTATATCCCAAAATTTCCCTTTTAAGCTTTACCAAGAAGCCTTAAAAAAAAAAAAAACAAACAAAAAAACAAACACAAAACCAAACCCAGACTATACAATGATGACATCAAAAGAAATACCATCACTATAGTTAAAGAAACCATCAGACTTTTCAAGTGTAAAACGGCAGACCTCTAAGTGTTTTCTTAGAATTACACCTAAAAGAAAGTCTCTTCAGGTTTAAGTATTAAAACCCTGCATCGACAGTTATTACACTGAGTCAGTCTGCATTTGTGGAACAAACAAATCAGACTGCAATGCCTCGACACAGCACTCCTCGTCCTCGCTGTCTACCTAAGGGTTTTTTTCAGACCGTCTTTTAGCATTTAGTGCAGTTACTCACCGAATTCACATCCCCTATTTTATTTACTTTTTCACTGACTTAGGTATCCCTAACATTACCAGGACAATCACTGTCTCCATCTTACCCTGCAGCTGCTGACTTTACACCACCTGCCATATGCTAAACGGAAAACCGCAGCCTTATTTCACTTGAGTTTTCCTCTCACCCAGAAGATAAAACTCGGCTCTATCGCAGCTGTGCAGCTGGACTAGTTTCACATGAAAGTTTCACACACAAAAACGCCAGGAGCTTTTCATGCCACATCAGATTTTAGAAGCGCTAAATCTAGAGGAACCAGTCTGCCATCCCAGCATACCTGTTAGATTTATTTTTTCCACTACCGCCCGCTTCAAGCATTAATATTACCACCAGACGATTACTGGGAGCCTGCTCTTATCTACGGCACGCAGCCCAGCACGGGGCTCTGCTCTGAAGGCTGACGGCCGCTGTCACGGGGCTCGGGAGGAGAAGCTGCAAAGGTAAAGAACAAACCCAGGGCTCAGAGAGGCAAAGCTGCCTCCCCGACCTCCTCCGGGGGAAGCCCTCAGCGCCAGGGACGCCGCGGGTCAGCCCAACCCACACGCTCCGGCCAGCATCGCCCGGCACCGCCGGGGCCCCGACCCCAGGGCTCGCAGCCCGGCTCCCGCCTCAGGCCGGGGCAGCGCGGCCTGGGCGGGCCCGCCGTCCTCAGGGGAGCCTCCGCCGCCCGGCCCGGCCCGGCCCTCTCCCGCGGGGAAGCAGGGGCGGCCGTGCCCGCCCGCCCGGGGCCTGCGAGCCCCCGCGCTCCCCACAGCGGCCGCCACGTCCCCCCGCCGCCCACGGGGCCGGGCCTGCCACGTCCCCCCGCCACCGCCGCGCCGCAGGATGCTCTCCAGGCCCAGGCTGTCGCCGAGGCTGCCGGCCTGCGGCCCCGCCGGCCTCTCGTTCTCCTTGTTCTCCTCCGCGCCGCCGCTGCTGCCGCCGCCGCTGCTGCTGCCGCCTCCTCCGCCGCCGCCGCGGCCGCCGCCGGCGCCCTGCCGCTCCGCCGCCATCTTGTGCGCGGGCCGCCGCCGCCGCGCTGCATCATGGGCCGGGGGAGGAGAGGCGTGCGCCGAGGCCATGGCCAGCGCGGCCGCCGCGGGGGCAGACGGGATAGGGGAGGACCCGGCCGGGCGGGGGCGAAACTGACCCGCAGGAGCGGGAATGCGGGGGCTCACGCAGGATTTGGATGCATCCCCCCCCCCCGCGGCTGGATCGGGCCCTCCTGCTGTTACCCCCTCACCCCCCCCGGGGCTGACCCCCCCAGGATCGGGCCCCCCAGCCCCGACCCCCTCCGCTGTCCCAGGGCTGAGCCCCCGGCCCCGGGGTCACCCCCAGGATCGGGCCCCCCAGCCCGGTTCCCCTCACCCCCCCCGGGGCTGAGCCCCCCCAGGATCGGGCCCCCCAGCCCCGACCTCCGCTGTCCCAGGGCTGATCCCCCGGCCCCAGGGTCACCCCCAGGATCGGGCCCCCCAGCCCGGTCCCCCTCACCCCCCCCGGGGCTGAGCCCCCCCAGGATCGGGCCCCCCAGCCCGGTCCCCCTCGCCCCCCGGGGCTGAGCCCCCCGGCCTCCCCCTGTCCCTGCCCGACCCCTGGCTCCAGGGCTGGCTCTGCACCGGCCCGGCAGCTGGAACTCGGTGAAGCCGCGTCTTTCCCAGTAAAATAGGTGGGATTTGGGGGCAGGTTTTGAGACCCTACCGCAGGGCTGCTCCGCGAGCTGGCCGAACCGACCGGAGGAGGCTCGCGCGAATGGCGGCACCTTCATTGACCAAAGCACCCCAGGAGAGGCCTGAGGACGGGTCCGTGGCTGGGAAAGCCGGGAATCCTGGCTCGCGCGGGGCTGCTGCGGGGCCAAGGCGGCCGTGCCCGCCCCGGTCCTCCAGCAGCCCCCAGGTGCCGGTTTCTGGGAGCGGGGACACGTTGGGCGCTGCGGGACCGGTCCCCGCGGGGCGATGCTGCACCCGGCCGGCGCAGGGCCCTCCGTGCTGCCGCCGTCCCGGGAGCCTCTCCTTCCCTCAGCACCTTCCCGGACACCTCTGGGTTTAAACTGCCCCAGGCCAAGCGCCAGCCAACATCTCCCACCTCCAGCGGCAGCGCCCGGGCGGCGGGGAGCACCCGTACCCCTCCGATTGCATACCTGGTGAAGAAGAGAGCCTCTCTTGTTGTTCAAAAGCCCCAAACGCACCCAAATCCAGGAGCACTTCCCTGCGGCCGTGTAAAGGTACAAACCTGAGGGAAGCAGGTAACGCCGGGTCCTCTCGCAGAAGGGGTTTAAATATTTGAACCAAGCTTAGAGATACCTCTTTAGGGACAAACACCAAGCTGTTTTCTGAATACCTACTGGCCTGAATACTTACGCAAACAGAGCCAGCACAGCGCCGAGCATTACATGCTGCCGCGATAGCTGTTCCTGCGGGGCTCACCCCCAGCCCTGTCTCTGCCTTTGGGGCCAGCGAGGCCGGCTGCAGTTTGCAAGCAGCAATTTTTGCTCCTCTCCCCTTCAGAGGGCTCAGCTATGACCTCGTATTTCTGCTTTCAAAGCTCTCCTTCCCTCTTGTGGACATGAAAGCTCAAAAAGGAAAACCCAAGTCTTCAAGCTGCAGCTTTCCGCTGCAAATCTTTCAAGCTGATTCTGTCCGCTCCGGGTTTCCACTGCATCTCCCAGGGATCCATTCCCTATCTAAAGCAAACTGTGTTTCAGGATGATGCTTGAACCAAGCAGAGACATGTCAATCGAAGCACGTTTTGCAAACGACAGCTCCTGTCTCAGGGCCGCAGTGGTTCAGACTCGGGTTAGGCTGGCACTGCAGCACCCGCGTCCAGATGCCCCAGTGCAAACACGTGCACGCCGCACACCCGGGGACCCGCTCCAACGGCGGAACAGCCGTCGGGTGTATCTATCGCAGGCACGTTTCTGTCACGCCGCCTTCCTCGTATGCTGGCACGAAGCTTTGCTGCTCCTCTGGAGTCTGTAAGCGGGAGGATAAAACTGTCAGCTGCTGGCTTGGTGCGTGGATTCCTGCCGCAGAGCTGGCTCCGCTCTTTCCCCAGGGCAGAGGGAGAGGAGGACAACACAAACCAGCGGCACGGCACCGAGCAGAGCCTTGGCTGGGAGCCTTGCAGCGAGGCGGTGGGTCTGAGCCGCCTTTGGTGTCGCCGGGAGAGCTGCGGAGAATAAATCCCCTGAGGGTTACCAGCTCCGGAGACTCACGCCATGCACAGACCATCCCTGTGCCACCAGCCCCTGCAGCCTGGGAGGGTTGGTGGCCTTACACCGTGCCTTTTCCTTTTGCTTTCGGCCACGCTCGGAGGGCAGACCCCCAGCCTGCCTCACCCCTGCCCAAATAACCCATCTACGGCTCAGGCCAGGACTTTATTTTGCAGTTTCTGGACAGGGGATCCTGCTCCTGATCTTTGCACGCAAGGCTGCGGGCTGCAAGCTGCGCTGCTGTTTGGGAAGAAACTGAGTGTTTTCTCTCATCTTTTTTAAGTCTCCCCCTGCAGCGTGCGGGTGGGCCTGGCCTCTCCGCCAGCTGGCCGCAGCTCAAGGGAGACCAAAGACACCACCAGTGCCAATAAACCCAAACGCCGGTGCCCTGCTGTGGGTGTTTGAGGGCGCAGGGAGCTGGGGCAGCTCCCGAAGGGTGAAATCTCCCTGGGGACGGGCTTTCCCCGTTTTAGCCTTACAACCCCGACAGGCCGTGGCTGAGGATGCGGCACAGCCCTCGCCGAGGGCGCGTGGCCAGTCTGGGATCAGGAGGGGAAGGCAGAGCTGCGTTGCCGTGTCTCAGCACCTCCTCGTGCCCCGCGGGACGGCCGGCTTTCCTCTGCGCCGCTCCCGATTGCCTGCTTTTCCCTGCGAGATAACGCCAGGAACAGAGCATCCTCGCAGCAAAGCAGTGTATTCGCTTCCCCACGCACCTCGTCTGCGCGGCGGAGGGGAGCGGGTTTGGTGGGGCTCTGCCGGGGGTGAAAAGGGCTCCGTGTGCCGCGGCGGCAATGTCAGGGGGCTGTGACGGTCCCCTGACCTCCCAGCACTGCCGGCAGGCTGAGATCTGGGTGTCCATTAAGACAACTGAGAAGCTGTGGAGTGGGTTAGTTATAGGAGTAATTGATATATGAAATATTTCCACGGGAACAAAGCGAGGCAGCCTGGGGGCCAGATGAGGTGTTTGTCCTTGGAGAGCTGATTGCGCCGGCCAGTCCTGAGACTTCCATCTGCGAGGGCTCTGAAGGAACAAAACAGGCAATTTTGCAGGCAGGAAAAGAAAACAGATGTGAAGAAGATCTGTTCTCGCTGCAGTGAATTACCCTGGTCCCCCACGCCTGGGGAGAAGCACGGATTCCCCCACAAGCCTGCGCTCACCTCCGGGGTGTTCTGGGGCAGGGATTTAGCCGTGTGCCGGACAATCTGGGCGCATCGCAGCCCGAGAGGACCCCCCATTCCTAAAACACCACCCCGCAGCCCCTGGGGTTGGACAAGCCCTCTCCCGGTGACCGCCGCGGGGGCCAGCAGTAAGGACCCCCCCGGACGCCCCATTTCGGGTGTCCGGCGCTCTTTGGGGCGTCCAGCCCGGCCACCCCCGCCCCTTCCCGGGGGTCGCGGAGCAAAGCGGCCCCGGCCCGGGGGGAGCCCTGCGGCCACCGACCCTCGGCGGGAGCGGGAGCGGGGCCGGGCTCCGGAGCCCCCCCTGGCCCCCCCAGCTCCGCCGGCGGGAGGGAGGGCGCCGAGCCGCGCCGAGCCGCGCCGAGCGCTCCCCGCCGACCCGCAGGAGGTGAAGGGCGCCCGGCTCTCGGTGCCTCCCCCCCGGTGCCTCCCCCCCGGTGCCTCCCCCCGCCGCTCCCGGTGCCTCCGCCCCCGGCTCCCCGTGCCTCCCCCCCGGTGCCTCCCCCCCCCCCCCGGCTCCCCGTGCCTCCCCCCCCCGGTGCCTCCCCCCCCCGCCGCTCCCGGTGCCCCCCCCGCAGCCGCGGCCGGCTCTCCGTGCGCCCCGGCGGGTCCCCCTGCACGCTCTCCTTGCGCCCCTTTTCCCGCGCATCCCCGGTGCGCTCCCCGCCGCGCTCCCCGTGCACCCCCTTTTCCTTTGCATCCCTGCTGCGCTCCCTGCTGCCTCTCCGTGCACCCCCGGTGCGCTCTGCGTGCACCCCCTCTCCCCTGCCTCCCTGGGGCGCTCCCCGTGCACCCCTTTTCCCGTGCGATCCCCGGCGTACCCCCCACCGCGCTCTCCGCGCACCCCCTTTCCCGCGCCTCCCCCACGCAGGCTCTCCCCGTCCGTCCCCGCTGCGCGCTCCCTGCACGCCCGGCCATGAACGGCTCAGCGGCGGGCTCCGAGGCGGGCTGGCAGCCCGAGTCGGTGATCATCCCGCTGGCGTACCTCCTCATCTTCCTCGTCGGCACGGTGGGCAACTGCCTGGTCCTGGCCGTGCTGCTGCGCAACGGGCAGGTGAAGAACACCACCAACCTCTTCATCCTCAACCTGGGGGTGGCCGACCTCTGCTTCATCCTCTTCTGCGTCCCCTTCCAAGCCACCATCTACACCCTGGAGGGCTGGGTGTTCGGGCCCTTCATGTGCAAAGCCGTCCACTTCTTCATCTACCTCACCATGTACGCCAGCAGCTTCACCCTGGCCACCGTCTCCGTGGACAGGTAGGAACGGGATGGGGGGGCTCGCTGTACCCTGAGGCTCCCCCTTCTCTGGATCCCCCCAGGGCAGGAGAGGGGACGGAGTCCCCTGGAGCCAAGCCCCGACTGCTGCAACGGCCCCCGGGAACCCAGGAGCGTTTCCCAGTTCGTGTGTGCAAGGAAATGCAACTACCGAGGACGGGGGCCAGCGGAGAGGGTGGGATCGGGACCCCTGTCCCCAGCTGGAAGAGGCTTTCAGACCCCAAAGCTGTAGGACTGGGATTTATCTGTGGGCTCTGGCAGCTGAAGGGGGCACAGAAAACCAGAGAGAAACAAAGCTCAGTCCCTGTGCAGCCCCGGCTCTTCCCGGGACGCGGGGAGAGAGCCCCTGCCCGCCCAACAGCCCACGGCAAAGCAGGCAAAGCTCGAGGAGAAGACCCGGGATGTTTGAGCTGGCACACTGCTTTTCCCACCCTCCCCTTTTACTAACAAAAAGCCCATTTTTGCCCCAGCAATGTCCCTTGCCCCAGCGATGTCCCTTGTCCCGGTGACCGGCCCAGCCTGGCCCAGGGTGAGTTTTAGCCAGGAAGCTCTGCAAAAGGCAGCCTGTTGCTCCTGCCTGCGCTTTACCCGGTGCGAGCTCAGCCCCCGGCTCTGCAAGGGCTGGCGCGTTACGAACCACAGCAAGCAAGAGGCAGGGAGCTCCTGGTGCTGCTCTGCTCCGTGCTGGAAACCCGTGAGACAGTGGGATGTGGAAAGTCCCCTGGGAAGCGCCGCGGCAGCCCCAGAGCAGGGCTGGATGCCTCCTGCCATCCCGGCACGGCACCGCGCTGGCTGCCGGGACAGCCCCCCAAACCCCCAGGAGCTAAACCAGCCCCACCGTCGGCCTCTCCTCCTGCAGCCCACGGAGCCGGGAGGAACGGGGGTGTCGAGCAAGCGGGGGCTTGCATAAGCCCCTGGATCTGGGTGTAATGAAGGACCCAGCTAATTGCAGAACTGAAAATGGGTGACATGCTTTCGCATGTGCCAGCATGAGGAATGCGGTGTCTGGGGATGCTGGGGACTTGCTCCTGCCTTCATATCCTCACTGCTGCTATCGCTTGTGCCAGACAGACTGACGATCAAGTGGGGATCTGCTGGATTAGGGAGAGGGACAGAAGGGGACCATCCCCGTCTTGCCCACAAGCACGGCTGGAGCAGAGAGGGTGATGGGATGGGCTGGGGGGAGAGGATCCTCCTCACCCCACTGGGACCCTTGGGAGCACCAGGGAACCACCCGTGGGATGAATTGCCCTGGAAAGCTCAAATCCATCACCGCTTTCACCCTTTCTCCAGTCTGCTCCTGGAGCAGCTCTCCGTGCCCTCCCCAGGCCCGCAATGGCGTCTCTCTCCCTTTCCCGCGCAGGTATTTGGCCATACGATACCCCCTGCACTCGAGGGAGCTGAGGACGCCCAGGAACGCCCTCACAGCCATCTGCTTCATCTGGGGGCTTTCCTTCATCTTCTCGGGCCCTTACCTCAGCTACTACCAGGAGTTCCAGTTGGCCAACCTGACCGTCTGCCACCCCATCTGGGAGGTCTCCCAGCGCAAGGTCATGGATATCTGCACCTTCATCTTCAGCTACATCATCCCGGTGCTGATCCTGAGCCTCACTTACATGCGGACTATTCACTACCTGTGGAGGTCTGTGGACCCTCTCCAAGACATGTCAGAGTCCAAGACAGCCAAGCGGAAAGTCACCAGGATGATCATCATTGTAGCCATCCTGTTCTGCCTCTGCTGGCTGCCCCATCACCTGCTCATCCTCTGCGTCTGGTTCGGGTACTTCCCCCTCAATCACTCCACGTACGTGCTCCGCATCCTCTCGCATCTCATCTCCTACGCCAACTCCTGCGTGAACCCCATCGTCTACGCCCTGGTCTCCAAACACTTCCGCAAGGGCTTCAAGAAGATCTTCATCTGCCTCTTGCACAAGAAGGCAGCCAACAAGGTGCACGTGGCCCAAGTGACGAACACCATCAGCACGCTGGAGGCAGAGCTCAGCGAGGGGACCCACGTCAGCGAAGCCCTGCCCGGGCGCTCCTCCCTGCGCGGCAAGGGCCCAGCCCAGCCCTGGGGGGAGGCAGAGCCGGTGGGACACCAGCAGAAAGCGGGTGGCTCCTCCATCACCTTCAACGTCACCTAGCAGAGCTCCTTCCCACCCCACGGCTTTGCAGCCTCCCGCAGCATCGCAGGCCTGGGGATGGGCTACATTTGGGGTTAAAATGCATCAAATGTACCCTTTTTCATTCGGTTGCACCCAGATATCATAACTGTTAAAGCGATGCTGCTGACTACGGACTCAGCCAAGCAACCGACCGAGGATCCTAGGGCAGGATTTGCTTCCACCAAGCACTGGCTGAGAGCAGAGAGATCAAACCCCCAAATCAACCCTCGTGTGTAGTCAGCTGCTCTTCTGTCACGGAGGGACTTACACCCTGTTGCACCTATGCCTAGAGCCTATGAAAGCTCTGGGCCCTCCAACCAACACCGTGTCTGGCTGGAGTTAGTGGGGTGCGCTTTCAGGGACGCTGGGGAAGCCTTGGTTCATTTGTGCCCCGGTTCAGGAGCTGTGTCCCAGGGCAGTGCTGGCCACAAACCCGGCGCAGGTAGGGGAATCCAGTAAAGAAGCATAGGAATCAAGAGACAAACCTTCCTGGCGCAGCCGGCACTGGCTGGGCTTTAACGTCTCCGTGGGGCTCATGGCTCGGGGGGGGTTTCCCTGAGATGGGGCGCAGCTGGGAGCAGCATCCGTAGCCGAGACGAGCGCCGTAGCCCAAGTACGGGACTGTCGAGGGCACGGGGCACCGGCCCGCGCTGCTGATCACGGCTCGTCCCTGCCGACCACGGCTCGTCCCTGCCGTTTCAGTGCGTGCGAAGCTCTGCAGAACGTCCGGAGGTCAGCAAGGACCGGCGGGGAGGGAGGCTGCTTGCCGGGGGGCACAGCCACGGCCCCAGGGGAAGCGGAGCGGGACATCAGTGGGTCAGCGCCAGGAGAGGACTTCAATGCTTTCAGACAGCTTTGGCAGGGCTCAGCATCTCAGCCCAGGCGAGGCGCTTGCAGAGGAGAGCAAAGCAGAGCACTGGCACTGCTTTCCTGCGGCCGCGGCGCGGGGCTGCACGAGGGCCGGGGACCCCCGCCAGCCGGGGCAGCCGCAATAAAGCCCTCCATCCTGCAGCCCGTGTCCTGCTCCCGTGAGACACCCTGAGGTCCTCAGCGGAGGAGAGGTGGGCGCTGGAGGGTGGTGGGACCCGCTGGCCCCGGGGGAGCCGCGGGCAGCGGAGGGGTGGAGGACGTGGGCTGTGGCCGAGCACGTCCGTCGAGGGGGGCCAGCGCGGCACCAGAAGAGCCCCGCGCTCCCCCGAACGCAGCCGCACCCACGCACAGGAGGCTGACGTGGCTCACGCGTCCCCGCTCTTACCACCGCAAAGGCTCCACGAGCGGCTGAGCCCTGCGACCGCCAGCAGCCGAGGGCTTTATTTAAAGGCCCATCGTTTTCTGTACCAGAAGAGCACCCCTGGAATAGGATCAATTAACTCTTTTGAAAACCTTGCGGCAGAGCACAGCCGGAGGAGGTGGTGAAAGCGCACGGGAGCTGGGACGAGCTGTGCCGAGCATCCCTGCAATTCCCAGCTCTGTACCCCAACAGCACCCAGCACCCGTGAAGATCAGGTCTCTATAAATTGCCGTTGCAGTGGGTGTAAGCCTGTCTGCACAGACCTCCCTCCTTGTGAATCCCCGCGGCAGAGCTCCCCAGGACCGGGACGCGGTGCAGGAGGCTGTTTCTGTCCGGGAGCCTGGCTCTGCGCCGGGGCCCGGGGCGCGACGCAGCCCTCCTCTGTGCCGCACTGCCCTCCGCCCACCCCCAGCGCTTGGCCTTTCTTCCCGCGAAGCTTTTGGCTGGGAAACATTTGTTTTCCCCTGCCGAGTGTTATTATAACCAGATCTTCCTGTCCCCACGCAGAGGGCCATAAATTGGCCACTGCCTCATATCAATAACCATTATATTTAGTCTAGGCCTGCTCACGGCATAAGTCACAGAGAGCGAGCGTATAAACAGCTCCATTACTTATATCTGCATTTATCTCCCCTGCTCAGCCCTTCCTGGCCAGGGAAACAGTGAATCAGGCACGCAAACGCAGCCCGAAGCCTTATCTTCCTCCTGCCCTCGTCCACCGCTGCTCGGCGAGCCGCAGGATCTGGCCGCGATGGATCCCCCCACCGCGGGGTTCAACCCCTCTCCCGGACGCAGCGACCACCCCGCCTTGGGACGGAGGCGATGTCCCACCACCTCTGCGCTGCCCCAGGACAGGGGTCCCCGTGCTGGCACGGCTGGGGGTGCGCTGTCCCCTGTCCCTCCGTGCCGTCGCAGAGGAGGCACCGGCCCCGCTCCCCTCCTTCTCGCCCCCCAGACCCGCTTTCCCATCGCAGCCGGCTGCACCCGCGTATCCCAGCCCGCGGTGCTGCCGGGCGTCACGGAGGGGAAAGGGAGCCCCGCGGAGCTGGCGCTCGCTTTCAAGCCCAGGTTGTTCCCCTTCCCGCAGGGCTGAGTTCCCAGACAGGACAGGAGTTGCTCCCAAGTTCATCTTTTTATAGCATTCACGAGAAAATAAAAATAACTGGCTCACGGATGTACAAGCCAGCCAGCAAACCTCAATCCATGCATCGTGCCCCCACGAGGGGCTCGAAAACCACCCGGAGAGAGCGAGCCTCTGCTCTGAGCCCTGCGGGGGAAGGAACCGGGCTGGTACCCGGGGGTCTCGTCTCACCGTGGGGCGAGAGCTGGGGCGTCGGGGGGAAGGACCTGAGACGAGGAGCAGCCCCCCAGGGCTGCACCGGGGCTGCTGCTGCTCTTGGTACCGATGCTCACCGGAACCCAGCACGCAGCGCCCGGCCCCGGGGGACCCACGGGGAGCAGGGCCAGGCAGAGGGGGCCGGCTGTGCCCCAAACTCCTCGCCGAGCCCCAGGCAGGCTCCTGGTGCCAGCCCTGAGCCGGCCGTGGGAAAAGCCGGGGCCACAGCGTGGCCACCGACCTCTCAAACACCCAGCGCCAAGCTGTCCCCAGGCGGGGGGACGACTCGGAGCAGCAGAGCTGGGTCTCTGGGGACCCATTTCTCGCAGCCGGGCTGGAGCCTTCGGCAGCAGCGTGGCCCCCATGGAACAGCCGAAGAGGAGGGAGGCGACTGATGGGTGACTGTGACCCCGGGTGGGCAGGCACCGAACCCCACAGTCCCACCCTGGCGAAAGCAGGCTCACAACAACCAGCAGGAGAAAAGTGCTAAATTACCGTGGGTTTTGCAGACTCGGTTTGTTTTCTGGGTATGTTGGCATTGCACGGGAAAGGAGGCTCAAAATAGCATTAGCAGCTTCGAACCGTGACTACCAGCTGGAGGAGGAAAGGAAGGGGACGGGTCACCTCTTCAAACCAGCTCATCAAAACCACACACATTGCAACAACATCGCTGCTCGCTGCTCCGCCTCGGCTCGGCTTTGCCGCGGGCAGCTGCTCGGTTTGCAGCTTTGGGTCTTTCTGAGCAGCCCAGCATTGCCCTAACACCGGCACTGCAGGCAGAGCCCTGGTACGCAGCCGCTCTCGTGGCCAGCCCTAGCAGAAACGGGTTTAAGAATACATGATGATAATAATTTAAAAAAACAGTGGGAAAAGGGGTGGGTTTTGCAAATCCCGGGGCGGGGGGCAGGCTGTGGGGCACTGGGCCAGCTTTGCAAACCAGCTGCCAGCTGCTGCAGGTACAACGCGGCTGGAGCAGCCCACGGGCCGGCTGTCACCCGCCTCCGACAGCGGCAGCCTGGACGCGGGGAGAAGGTGCAAAGGACAAATAACCGTGCAAGAACGAACCAGCACCTACGCAAAGCCTGCCCACGGGGCTCCTGCCCTCGGTTACACGGGAGCCATCTCCTGCACCGCCCCGGGGACGCCCAGCCCCGGCAGCCTCCACACCAGCCACGCGTCCACTGCCGTAGCCCATGATCTGCCAGCATCTTCCCAAGCAAGGGAAAGGCGAGAGGGCAAAATGAGAGGGAAGCGAAGCAGTAATGACGTAAAGCCTTCGCCAAGCTTGGCAGAGCCGGTTCCCCGAAGGAGAGACTTGGGAACTCTCTTCAGCTGGAGAGACGTGAGAGCAGCACCCCGATACCGCAGTCGCAGACACAGAATCCGTGCAAGTGCCTGTGCACGGACAGGCCAAAGAGCCCAGCAAAGACAGGACAAGCAATTTTTTTTAAGCATCACAAGGACAGCGATTTGCAGAGAATTCCAGCACATCCACTCATTACGTTTAACACAACCCCCCCAAAAAATCCCCCTCAGTGACCCGGTGCTGCCCAGCTCCCTTGTGCCGGCGGGCGCTAACGCAGGCGGAGCGGCCCGGAGCGGGTCTGTACGGCAGAGCCAGGGAGGACGCTGCTCCCTTCCACCCGCAGGCAGACGTTTCCCCGGGTGCTGGGGCTCAGCGGGGTCCGGGCGCCGAATGGGGACGGCTCGAGGGGACAGGAGAAAACCCATGTGCAGAGGAAGGAGTTTGGAAGCCCAGCTCCGGTCGGCGCAAAGCTGCCCCCGGCCTTTCCAGCAGCCTCCCAAGCCCGCGGCTGAGCCCTGCTCTGCCGTACAACTGCCCTAGGGCTGCCCAGCCACCCCCGGGGCTGCCCTGAAGACATCCCCGCACGCCCCAGCTCAGCTCCTGGCCCAAGGCATCGCTGTGTCCCTTCGCCATGGGCACGGCTGCGTCCCTTCGCCGTGGGCACAGCCAGCAGCGGCTCGGTGCTGGTCGCTGTTGGGCAGCGAGAGCCCAGGGGGTGGCCGCGGGCCGGGCGCAGGCGCTGCACGGCCTCTGGCTGGGGGCTGCGCCTCACGCTCCCGCCTCCGGCAGCCCCACCGCCGCTCCGGCACGCACCGCGGCTCCCACCGCACCCTCACGCAGGGCGACAGCAGACAGCAAGGTCCAGGCTTTTGCGGGTCTCTGCGGTGCAACGCATCCAAGCTGCCCCCTTCGTCTTACAAATCCTCGCCCATCGATTGATATTTGCTTGTTTGCAGGCAGCGAGGGTGAAGCCTGTGCCAGCCGCCGGATCGTTACGCCATTTACAGAATGCTACAGAAGGAGAGAAAAGGAAAAAGCACGTCTCCAGCTTATCTGCAGTTGCCCCTGCTCGTCTGAGGATGAAGCCAGCCCGTGCCTTGATGAGCCCTTCAAGGGCAAGCAGAGGGTTTTGCTGCCAACACAAAACCACGGTGGGAAGCGCCTTTCCCCAGCAAGGGAGTGCATCGGGCCCAGCCAGGAGCATCGCGGCTGCCACTGCTCGGCGCCCGCCCGGCTGAGTGGGGACAGGCTCCCGGTCCGTCCCCTTGGGAGGTTTTATCTTAAACGAACACCACAGCAAGTCCCCATGTTCCAGTTAAAGTTTAATAAAAGCAGATTCAACTGGCAGTGGAAAATAAATAGGCTAAACTCAGCTCCCACCAAGGCCAACGGTGGGCAGGGAGACAAGAGGCACTTGGCCAAAACCTCAGGTTACTGCGAGCTTTCCGGCACACGGATTTATCACTGGGGTTGAAGGAGTTGTTTTGGGCTGTGGTTTTGTTTTGTTTTCAAACACTTACTCTGCCCGATTTGCTCCCCAGGACGACGAGGCGGGGGCTGAGGCTTTTGAGCCTCCCGCGCGCAGCCCCCGGCTGCGAGCCCCCCAGCAGCAGCCCCGGGGGGCTGCAGGGACCCCAGAGCCGGGCCCTGGCCCGGCAGGGTTTGGCAAACCCCTTCTGCTGCCCCGGAATAACGGCGGGTGCCAGGGAAGCCACGGGAGCAGGCAGCACACCCGGACCCTGGCACATCCCCCCCGCCTGGCCCACTGCAGCAAAAAAAAAAAAACCACAGAAATGGGGCTCCAGCCCCAAAACCCTGGGAATCGGAGGCACATCCATCCCCCAGCCCGTCCCTGCCTGCGGCGGGGGATTCACCGGCAGCCAGGGCAGAACGGGAGGCGAGGGGAGGGCGTTGAACCCCGCAGGAGCCTTGGAGGAAGCAAAGGGGAGGCAGAGGGGGCTCAGCCCGGTGCCGTGGGGCAGCCCCGCGTCGGGTCCGTGGCCTGAGCATCGCTCGCGGCTCCGCGCTCAGCTCTTAGCCGGGGGTGCGAACTGCTCAGCTGGGAGAGTGCCGGGGACGATGCTGGCTGCCGTGATTGCTCTTAATTAACACGTTGCAAAGACATTCCTTACCATAAAAAGCCAAGGAGCGTGCGGAGCCGTTCCCCAGCGCTGGGCAGCGTCGGACGGAGGCGACTGGGACGCTTGAGGTCAGCCCGGCGGGGGCTCGCGGCTCCCCCCGCTCCCACCCCAGGGAAGGGGGAGCTGCGGGCGAAGCGCGCCGCTGCTCCCAACGCCGGCCTGGCTGCCGCAGCGGCTGCTTCTCAGGGCCGGGAGCCCGTCCACCTCCCCGCGTCCATTCCCTGTGCGGGGCAGGGGCAGGCGGTGTGGGAAGGGTTAGAACCGGGCGAGCGGGAGGCTGGGTTCAGGAAACAGGGACCGGGTGGCTCCGCTTTCCCTTTAGCTCAGGGGAAACGAGGGTCTTGGACCCCCAGGTAAGAGCCACACAGCCAGGAGCAGCAGCAGCCACCTCTTCCCCCCAGCTCCTCCTGGCTGCATGGCTGCCACCGAACCCGGTCCTCGGCCCCCCGCGACTTTGTCGCATCCCAGACCCGAAGGGGTCTCATACACCTTCTTTGGGCTCTGCTTAGGACAAGAGCATCAGCACAGGGGGACACCACTCCCCCAGTAATGCTCAGACACCCCAGAAAGGCTGCAGGCAAAGCTCCCCCCTCCCCTCCCCGCCTTTGCCTGCGGCCGTTCCAGGTGAATCTCCTCACCCTGGGATCGGCTGCAATAAAACACGTTTTACAGCCCCAGCCTGAGCACAACGAATTCCACACGCTCAGCTCAGAGCGCTGCCGTGGCAGAAACAGATCCAGCGAGATGGAATCCAGCTCCTTCTGGTGAACGTCACCGTGCGCTATCCAGCAGGCTCGATGCCACGCAAGCCAGCAGCGCTTTGCTTAGGCTTAAAAACCTCTGCAGCACCTGCCAGCCTTCCGAGGCTCTCGGAGCTGGCAGAGGAAAAACGGCTAGCGCTGAAGTCTTGGGTTTCCTCAAGCCTTTGAGATCCGAGAGCGGGAGGGGAGGTCTCTGCCGGGGAGGGCTCTCGGGTCGGTACTGTCCGCCTGCGTGGCCAGATGTGAAAAACAGCGGGGCAGGCGTGATCAAGCCTCGAACCCACACGGCGGTCCTGCTCTGGGCTGGACAAGCCTTCAAATCTGCTCTTTCAGGCATTTGCTACGCCACTGAGAGCAGGTAGTGTTTCAGACCGTGCTCAGGTCCAGGCTGAGGAGGAAGAGGAGGTCAGGGGTTCAAAAAGGCGAGGAGCTACCCAAAACGCAGCTGTCTGGGGAGGGAGCAGCCCGGGCCAGCGGCGGGGTCTGCCACAGCCGGCCCTGCGCTCCGACACCCAGCTCCCGTGCGACACGGGGCGAGAGGGGCCGTCACCTCTCTGCCCTTTGCCTCTCGTCCGCTGCCACCACAACTGCCCGGGGCAGACCCTTCCCAGGACGGGCAACCCCGACCTCGCCGGGGAAGCAGCCCACCGCCAGCCGTGACGCTCCCGCCCGGAGCCTCCCCTGCTAGGAAAAGAGAAGGCAAGCTTGCTGGAGGCACGGCAGCAGGAGGGTTAAAACGCAGCTCTCCACCTTTCTGCCCTCTGGTTTCACGCCCAGGTCTGCCTCGCCCTCTCCACCTCCCCGTGCTCCGTTTGCGGCGCCCCGGACAGCGACACGACAGCTCTCCCGCTGCCAGGCTAATTAGACGCCAGCAGACGTTCCCTCCTGCGAACGCGGGCTCGGGTGAATAATGGATTTGCTCCAAATTACAAAGGAGCGGCTATCGTGAGCGCTCCTAGCGCTATGGAAACCCTGCACTTCACGTGTTACCATGGGCAGACACCGGAGAAGGTCCCACAATAGCACAAGCAGCAGGAGCGAGCGAGGTGGGAGCAGGAGGCGCCGGGCCAGAGACCGCGGAAACAACACACGTGCTCCGCAGCTCTGAAAGGCCTTGGTGCGAAGGTGGCGGAGCCAAAGCCTGCCAGCAGCGCTCCGAAGCACGCGGGAGAGCGGCACTCGTTTCTCATGCGATGCTCACGGGTTAAATGACGGGAACGGACTTGGCTGCTTGCAGGGAAGAGATGCGTCAGATTTAACAAGAGAGGAGACAAAGGAAAACAGGGATGGGAGGAAGGTGCTCTGCAGAAATCAGTATGGGAACACTTCCACACATGCTCTGCCTCCGGTCAGCGAGCGGCAGGCAGTCAGGACCCCCGGAGCTCCCTCTGGTTTGCAGGACAGGGAACCGCCACCGGCGCAGCTCGTGAAGCTGCGGGGTAAGACATCCCCTGTAGGTAACTGGGCTGCAGACCTGCCTGGCACCGCCACGGCCCGGCACCGCCACACCGCAGAATTGGCATCTCGCCCCATCGCTGAACTACATAACGGTTACGAGTAACAATGTGAAAATCCTTCGGGATCCTACAGAACCGAGATTCCCCGAACCCGTCGGGGAAGCAGGAAGCACCACCTGGAGCTTGCAGCCTCCTGCCCTTAGGAGAAGGGCTGTACCCAGTAGGTGGTGGGGTTTTTTTGGTTTGGTTTGGTTTGGTTTGTTTGTGTTTTCCATACACTCACCATGTTTGCTGCACATCAAAGCATTAACGGTTATACCCAGGGCTGAAGATGCGCAAACAAAAGAGCCCACACAGCAGCCTTTGCTCCGGATCCACAGAAGGCACAGCCAGCCAGGAGGTAGTGTTTCCCCAGGTTTATAAATCTGATAAATACAAGTGTAACACCCTGCCCACCACAATGGGGCAGGGGAGAAGGGAAGGGAGTCCCAAAGGTTGCCGAGAGAGCGCTGCCTTGTACTTGGCAGCTGGAGAGTACAGGAGAGCTGGAGATTTATGCCGATGTGTCAAACAGCTTCTCGATCATCTCCCCCACCTGGTCGACCTGGTATTTGATGTACTTCTCGGGGTTCTTGGTGAAGGGCACGTTGCCGTATCTGCAAAGGAAGACAGGGCCCAGGTGACAAACGGCTGGAACGCAGCAGAGAGACCCACTGGCCCCTCCTGTCACAAATCAGCTCCGCTCCAGTGCGTCCCAGTGAATCTGACAGGGTATCTGGCAGGGAGCAAGTGACCTGGTTACAACTGGTCTCCTGAGTTTTACGTGGGCAGCCCAGGGTGGCTCAGAGCTTTGTGCCGGCTAGAACATCTGCCCTCACCCCGACCAAGGCATCAGGGTGATGTTCACAACTAGTGAGTTCAGCTTGGGGATGTTTTAGCGTGCGAGGTAGAGAAGCTAAGTCGGGACAGTAGAAAGGTGTCTCAGCTCAGGCTACCCTAGGCCCCAAAGACCTCAGTAAATCCCGAGAAGAGAGGACAGTGTGGCAAGAGGTCCTCACCTGTTCAAGAAGGCACCATAGGTCTCTTTCACAATGGTTTTCTGTGCCCGGCGGATTTTGTCCCGTTGCTCCATGTCTGGGATGGCCCAGGCCTTCTGGATCTTACACAGCTCCTCCAGCCCATCGTTAAAGCCCTGTCCAAAGGAAAACGCGGTGAGTGTCCCATCTGCAGTCACGTCTCTGTACCGAGTCTGATGTTCTTCCCCTCCCCTGCTGACCACCAACAGACAGGTCTCCTCCTTAGGCAGACCTGTGGTCTGCCTGTCTGTCCCAATCAACCAGGGGATGTTCTTATGTCACCTCCTTACCTTAAAGCGCTCCTTTATCATCTGCCTCTCCTTATCCTTGAGCTGCAACAAGGAGCGAAAGGATTTTATTTCATCTCCAGATATAAACATCCAGCATCAGTGTTTGCCCACAACTCCCCATCCAACCTAAGTAATATCGTAGCTACTTGGCTTGAATTCCCTCTGCTACAGCAGGGAGGAGAGAAAGCTGCAGTGAGCAGCACACCCTACGTTCAGTAATTGGCTTTCATCTGAAGTTGGTTTAACGAGGGTAATTTTCAGCCAGAACAGACATAAAAATAGACTTCTTCATGCTTCCAGCCCTTTCTAAGGGAAGGTCTCAGGGTTTTGCAAATCCAAAATAGAAGCATCTGCTCAGGTGAAAATATAAGAATGGAGGCAGAGAGTAAAAGACTTGTATGAATCTGGGGCAGGGGAGATTAGAAGGCAGTGCTGCTCTCCATCTCGTCCCAGCCACAGTTTTCACTCTGCAGAGCAATACTGGCATGACATATAAAGAAGGTTTCTGGGAAATTTTTAATATGTCAAAGGAGAAGATGTTTCCGGCAATGTCTATCATCTCAAAACCATCCTTGCCCATCCTCTCACCTTCACTCCTGGCTGAAAGACAGGCAGGTTTCTCTCCGAGATGTAATCTGTCACCTTCAACCAGCTGCACGTGAAATGAGATAGGACAGAGGCAAAGCGGAGTTACTCATGCCTCACCAGAACATCTGCGTCTTCACCCATGACCCAAAGGCCGCCCCCCAAAACTTCCCACAGTGACCCCTTCCCAAGTTAGATTAATCGCTTGGAAACCAACACACTTGGCTTTGGTTTTAGACAAGTTTCTGGTTTAGGCTAATCTCTCCCACCGCTCCAGCAGCATTGGCTCCCAAGGACCTCTCGAACTGACAAAACCAAGGGAAGAGCGGAGGACGTCACCCGACCTGCGCTGGTAGGTCTGGATCTGCTGTTCGATGAGCTCCCGGTAAGACCTCTCGGCTGTCTTCTGTGTCACGGCCACCAACTGGATCAGCTCAGACCTGAAAGAACAGAAAACCTGAGGAAGCACGTGAGCCAGCTGCTCTCAGGGCTGCTAGCAGGATGGCAACATTTCAAGCCCCCATCAGCAAGTTCTTTTCTGCCCCTCACAATAAAAGAGACCTTGAAACGCACAAACTGGGAGACAGAAGCTACTCCAAGTTACTTTCCAAAGCCACGTCCTCAGTCCTCCCAAGATCAAAGGATTCTCTACAACCTAAGACATGGTGCTTTTACCTTCCACTCTCGTGTAACGTGATGTTTGTAATAGTGCAAAGCTCTCAAAAGGGCAGTTTCAAGAATGGAAGAAAGAGCTGAGAGGAGACAGGCCAGCAAGTAAATGCACTCAATGCAAAGCTCTGCTCCAAAACCATGCTTAGAATCAGCCTGGACTTCAGGGAGGTTTACCCAGGTACACACTTACTTCTCCAGAGATTTCAGAATGTAGTTGTAGTTGTTGTGCAGGAAAATGGCACTCAAAGCTGGGTCTTCATAAACCTTGGATTTACTAAGAAGGTTAAGCTGCAAGTTGCCCAGCACTTTGCCTTAAAGAGAGAAAAACAGAGAACAAAGTTTTGCACTGAAACTTCTCGTTACTGACAATCCAAAGCGAGTGCTCTGTACTGTCGCTGTGGGCCCGCAGCGAAGTGAACGGCAGAGCCCCAGCTGCACGTGCAGGCAAGGCTACAGTCACCTGTACTTAACAACCCTACAAGCCTTACACAGACCTCTCCTCAGCCAGTCACCAAAACCTCTCTGCGATCCACTGCCTTTGTTGCAACTGGCAGCACAGGTTCCGAATAAGTCCCAGGACCAGCACGGGCGATCAGCCTCAGCCGGACCGTGACGCAGGCTCAGAGCTCAGAGGCTGACAGACCCGATCAGTGCTGTAACAGATCATCACAAGGCAGCACCACAAACTCATCTCGCTATCTTACCGTTAACCGCAGGATCGAGATTTTGCAGAGCCCCTTTGGCAGCTGGGAGCCTCTGGGGGGCTGAAGGTGCAAAGCACTGGGTGAGAGTGGTTCAAAGCAACTGATGACAGAGCTCTGCAGCACAGCGAGCTGCTGCACTGTGCTTTGTCCTGTCTAACCGTAACGGTCTGAAACTCCCAGTTTGACCCTTTTTTCCATCCCTCCCATCAGACTCCAGCTTAAACATGGAAAGATCACGCGGAGTAAGAGACACGGCCTGTGCTCTTCACCCAAGAACGAGCTAGGTGAAGGACAGCCGATGGGGAGAAACGGGAAGGTGTGCAGAGTACTCACAGATGTAGGTGCTCAGCAGCCGCCTGCTGAACTCTGAACTGTAGCTACTAGCTGAAGAGCTGGTCTCTGAAAAGAAAAGAGTCTTAGGCCAGTTAAAATGCCATGGGAAGGGGGTATGTGTGGTCAGCCTGCCTCTATTCAAACAAGCCTCGTCCCTGTTGCTATGGAATTAGTGCAGAGCTCCCGTCAACAGTGAAATGAGCTCCCTGCTCCAGTGCCGACTGTCAGCGGCTTATCCAGGGTGAGGGTGGAAGAGCCTTGCACCCCTCAATCCTTGCATCTGCATCCAGTGCTGAGCACCCTGGCAGAAATCTCTCCTTTCCTTCCTGGTGCTCAGAGGACACCCTCTTGATCAGAAATAGTCATTAAACACATCCTCCCCATCCTTCCCCCACCACCCGAAAAGGGTTTGTAAGCACTAGAAATTGGTCATCAGAGAACAAACGAGCTGGAGCTGTTAACAGCAGGCACACAACAGCAATTGAAACAAGCAGAAGGGCTCTGGAAAGTTTCCGCCATCCCCATGGTTGCTGACAGGGCCCTGCTTGGCGCTGCGGAGGGACTGCGCCAGCCGGGGAGCCTGCCCTTACAAGCAGTGACTCCGGGCTGGCACATGTTCCTCTGCCTGTGCAGAAGAGATGGCTTTCTGCTCTCAGGGGCTTGTGGGCATGGGTCCCACGGGACACGTGGGGTAGCCATCTCCTCTCCCCCCAGCAGCGAGCTTGGCAGCCGGGCCTAGCTCGGGTGGTCCGAGTTCATAAGCCCCCCATGGGAAAGGCCTCGAGGCTCCTGTTGCTGGGAGTTGGACAATAAGGAGCCGAGCGCACATGGGATAAAGCACGACACCAGCTGGGCCAATTTGCTACCCGTGCCAAAGAGATTCAGTGCCATGAGAGCGTCTTTAGCCTGTTTCAGCTCATGTGGCATCCCTCATTGTCTGCTGGTGACAAGCCCTCCCTACTCTCTCCAGCCCACTGGCAAGAGTTACTTACCCTCCCCCTTTTCCCTTTTCAATTATGTGTTAATTTATTTACCACTCCTGGAGGATAAAGAATTAACATACATCACCAGAGTCCGAGGCAACATGAACAGGTACGTGTGGGTAAGTCTGCTTACCTCTGGGATCTAAAGGAATATTGTATGTGTCCCCAAGAACTACAAAGATTAGGCAAAGCAGAGAGAAAAGGGGAGGGAGGAGAGAGAAAAAGAAACGCAAAGTGCAAAAAGACAGGTTAGAGACCACCATCCCTTTGAGAACAAAGCAGATATTAACACAGAGCAGCCACAGACAGCTACACAGGAGAGCAGCAGGAGTCCCGCCAAGGCCACAAACGGAGGAAAGGCAGAGCCTAACCTTCCCCTGCTACAGACACTGTCTGTATCGTCACTGTTTGTATTTAGCAAGACACCTCATTCCAAACCAGTTCAAACCCACTTTCGAGGTGAAGGAAAGCTTCCCCTCGTGCCAGCAGCAGTTTACTCGTCCTTGAAATTAACTGCGCAGCCCATATAACCTTCCCAAGAACCTGAGCAAAGCCCTCCCACCCTCACGCTGCACTGCGGCATCCCTGCACGGCTGCACAGGGCCCCACAGAGCCGTTCAGCGGGCAAGAGCAAGGCATTGGCACCACTGCATTTAACTGATCAGCTTTGCTTTTGCTACCACTCGAGCCGAACGTCGCAGAAAAAAAAAAAACCACGTGTATTTCCCACCGCGGGGGATCACTGTGGGAGTTATCTAACCCCGCTCCAGACACCACACCTGGCAACTGGGAGCTGTCATTAGAGAGGCACCCCTGGGGGCAAGTCACCATCCCAAAGCAGACGCCTCTGTTCCCAGAAGCGACTCCCCCCTTAAACTCCACTGACATGATCACCTCTGATCTGATCTGATGACGCCCGGTCTAGGGGGACGTCGGGTCCGCAGCCGGACAGGGACCACAACTTTCAGTAACCAGCGTCACTCAGAACGAGACCAGCTCTGCCCCGCGTGGGTGCCCCGTGTCGGGCCAGGCCTAGCTTCGGGAGCAGGCAGAGCTGTTTCTGCACGAGAACAGCACTGGCAGAAAGCAGGGGCACCTGGCAGCAGATGGTCCCCAAGGGCTGACTGCAGACAGAGAGAACACGATTTACAAAACCCGCGTTGTGGGTCATCCCATGCACGGCTCCGAGGTACTACACGTCAGCCCCAGTTACCAGGTCTGTTACAATTACACTGACTTCAAGCTTTAATAACTGAACAGACTGCAAAGAGGCATTTTTCTCAAGCTCTCTTTACACAGCAGGATCCCTCTGCACCTGATGTGACAACCAGCCACCATTGAAAAGGAAGTGGCTTGTGTGTCATGGATATGGTCACATTTTGTTATATGACCAACACAAAAAAAATAAAAAAGCCCACGCTACCTTTTGAATCAGGTCCTGTGACATCTCTACTGCATGACAACATGTCAAGACTTTGAAACAACAGTGCTGACATCACCATTCAGGGAAGGACATGGGAAACAGTTGGTTTCTCCATGAAAAAAACTCAGACCACCTCTTTGGCCAAGGAGAGAGAGTCAAGGCCCGGGAGGCTCTGAGCACACTGAGCTTGCAAGCGGAGAGGGCACAAGGCAGCGGCTAGAGGAGATGTGGCAAGAAGCAGAGACATCCTAGCCTGAGTTAATTTACAACTGGCAGAATTTTCCAAGCAGGAACTGCAGATAAAAGTCTGGAGGCAGCTGTGAGCTGCCCCCTTCCCCTGCTCCTACTGGGCTCCCTAACCTTCTCCAAACACCAGCCAGTGGCCTGTGCCTCCTCAGGGCCCTGCGCCCCCTGAATCTCCAGTCCTCCACCCCTCCAGCCTGCCCCATTCCAACCTACTCGAAAGCAGGAGCTCTGCAAAGGCTGAGGGCTCACTGGAGAGGTGGGAGCTGCTGCTCTGCACAGAACCAAGAATCAGGCTCTAGCTGATACACAGCAGCATCCCGCTACATAAGGCAGCAGCTCCCAGCTTCTGATCTATGGATTTCTTTCTGGCATTAGTCTCTTTAGCATCCTGGACAGCAGAGCTGAAACTTGTCCCTCTGTTAGGGCACGTGCCACATGAATAGCTGAGGAGTCCCAGCTTGACCATGGCTAGAATGCCAAGGAGAATGTTCTTGCTGCTGCTGTTACACTCTGACCAGAGGACGTGGCAGAGAAAGGTGGCAATTCATCAGCACACAGCCTAAGTAAAGCTAAGTCAGCTGGAACAACCACCCTCACTCCAGTACAGTCACAGAGGACCAGCCCAGTTCAGATCTGGAGCTAAATGACTAAGGCAGCCTCTCTTGATACCACAGAGCACATCAGCAATAAACACCATCCCAAGAGTACCTGACAGGAGCAAATGTGGAAGGCCAGCAGGGAAACTCTCTGCATCCCTTGGAGTTCTCCAGATAACCAACTACGTGGTCATGGCAGATGGAGGACAAGACAAACCACAGGGTGAAGGACAGGAGGAGAACAAGCTTGCAGTGCATGCTGAGGTTTGATCTTTTTAGGGGAGATGTCCAGACAATTTGGGGAAGGAGCTGCATGCCCAAACAAGCCCCATGCATGTATGTACCTTGAGATGCCAGCATGGCACCTGCTGTCTCCTGGAAATCCAACAATTGCTGTAGGAAAAGGATGGCCTGGAAGCAAGGGAGGGAAGTTATGAGCAACTGACATTGCGCCTCCTATGCTCTGCTACTGAGGATCATGAAGGACCACTTGTCCCCCCACACTTAAAAGCCTTCAAGAAATAAATCACTACACTCCTTTGAGTCGCTGGGTTTCACCCACACAGTCACATCGTGGCTTAGCAAAGGTAACTAGCTAATCTCTCCATGGAAGCCAGTTAATTGCCCTTCCAATACCAAGACAGCTTAACTTAAGAAGTTTCCCTACTGCTCTTTTTAAAACCTCTTCAGAAGCTGTTTTTCACAAAGGATGGTTCAAATCGTCATCACGTACATTGCTGGTGAGTTCGTGAACTGTCCCATCTTTCGGCATGTTATATTCCTTGTCTGGATCATTCTAAGAAGGGAAGAGAGACACACAAGGTAAGCACGTAAGGAAATTGAAGGCATCTACAATACAACTGCTGCTGCAAGTGAGCAGTAGGCTTGTTTATCCAGCCTGTCTCAGCATCCTCAGACCTGGCTCTTGCAGTGCCATCTCCTGGTGCTCAGAAACCAGAGCTCCTATGCACCGGCAGCTCAGAACCACAGGGGTTTGTTCAGCATGCGACCATCCAATGTTCAGCTCGTCTACCTGGCAGTGCATTCACCAAGCCCACCTTGCACAGGGACAGTGTAACATGAGTCCTCCAAAACTTTTCAAGTCAGCACTTTTCCTTTCTTTTTAAATAGGATTAAATTCTGAGATTGACTGGGTATCTGCAGAGGCCTGGAAGCTCACGTCAGGTTATCTGTAGTATGCCTGTTAAGGGTCTTAGGCAGAGGCCTCCTGTATTTGAAGTCAGCACCAAGCATTTGGTATTTGCAGCTGACTGCACAAAGCGATCCAGCAACCTCCTGCTTTAGAGTCAGAAATTACGTGGTCTCATGGAAAGCTGAAAGCTAAACCAGGGGTTCTGCTCAGAAAACCCAAGCCTGCTGGTCTTGCCAGAGAGAACATTGAGGAGAATCCTACCTTAATGTTGTCTGCAAACTCTTCCAGTGCCTTCGCACCAGTGGTCTCCATGGAAGTGATCAGCCCTGGCAGTTTGTTCTTAGTGCCTGCTGCAGTTCCCTGGAATAGTTCCGTAACGGATCAGAGAAGGAAAACAAACAGTATCTGACCTTTCATCCAGGACCTACCCTCCCTGATCCCCCACCCCAGCATCTCATTCTCAACTCCCCATGTGCCAGGAGAATATTTACAGCACCATCAACAACACGTGAAATCCTGCATTCTCCTGCCAGCCAGAAAGGGAAGATGTTGTGACCCTAACAGTGACCAGGACTTGCTACCTCTCGTGCTTCCTCTTATGCAGTACCTGATACAGGAGGTTGGTGCACCACAGTCACCAGCTGGAAGCAGACGGAAAGGAGCCTTGCTAACCCTGGATGCCATATTTGATACCTGGAGACCCTTGTGGCACAGTCCAAGCAGGCTCTTCTCAGAGCAGCCCATCTTCCAGATGTCAGTGAGCACAGTCTAAACTAAGCTCAACAGTATCAGAGATGAAACACCTCAGAGGCCGTGTATACAGCAGAATAACGTAGACGGTCCATCACTGGGTCATGACTTGAACTGAAAAGAACTGCTGCTGAGAGATGCCGAGTTGCTGGTTCACCATCACAGAAAGGAGCAAGCTGCATTTGTGTCACTTCCAGTCCGTTGCTGGGGGACAGAACCAGCGTGGCTTTGTTCAAAGCCACTGTGATAATCCCTTTCAAAAAGTTCTCCAGACAACCCAAGCCACAGGGCCCTCTCAATCCCATCACGCTCACCTGCAAGACCTGGTCAAACTCTGGCTTCATCTGCTTAAGATGCTTGAGGATGGGGAAGATTGTGAGCACAGCCGAATAGTCGTGTCGGATGATGGCTTTCCGGGCAGCTGAGACAATGTTATCCCCCTCCATGATCAAGTTATCTAACGACTCCTGCAACAAAGCCAGAGAGTCAGAAGGAAGCAGCGTGACTTTTGCCCAAGCAGCACAAGGGGCTCAATGCAGGACACCCGTCAAGGATGCCAATGTGGCTGATGGGTCATTTGCAGTACCCTGTGAGTGACTCTGAGGACGCGTTCTCCAGGGCCTGTGCAGGCCCCGGTTCCCTGCACAGGTCCTGGAGGACAACCCTAGCAGTGGTGGTGCTCTTGGGCACCCACAGCAGGTGGTGGAATCCACACCCTCACAAGGAAAAGGAAGGGAAAAAGACTTTGTGTGTATCCTTTACAAAAGAAGCCAAGTAGAGAGGCTCAACTGACCTGGATGAGAGAATCAAAGGTCTTCTTTTGGTGGTGCTCCGGGACGATTTCTGTCAGGAGCTGGTATTCGCTCTGGGCCAGTTTGACAAAGGCACTAACGCAGTGAATGTACGCATCAATCTCGATGTCGAAGACGTCATCCCTCCCTGTAAGGGCAACACGGCTTTAAGAGAGAAGGAAATTCGCACTGAGCTTCTAGCAGCTCTGCTCACTCCCAGGCCTTGGTTTACACAAGGAGCACAAGGTTCTTCTGGAAAAGGCGGTTCTGGCTTTGCACCCATCCTTGTGTGAGAACAAGAGTCATCTTCTCACCAAACCTGCCCCTGGGTTTGTGCATGGGAGCTATGCATACCCTGCAGGAGGCATGCAAAGTCATCTGCAGTTCAGGCAACAGGCACATCAGGACACCAGCTCTTTCCAGCCTCATGACAGAACGCAAGTTTGGAGCTCTTCTGGGATACAGACTAAATTTAATCAAGAGCTTGAACACAGAGTACTAAACTCAGGAAGGTCTGAGGTGAATTATTCAACATCTCTGCTTGTATTTTTAGAATTCCTTATCTCCATCCGTCATGCAGATGAAGAACTGCCATTTTGCATCAACATTTCTGGGAAACCAAGGCTGTCCTGGAAGGCAGCCTCTTCCCACAGGCAGAAACAGAAGATAAAAAACAGGCAGATGAACATTTAAACCCTATGAAGCAGGAATATCAGCACAGCTAGGTGAGCTATCTGCCACACAATGCTGCATACAAATGCAAATATTTGAGTTCTAGCATACGAATGTCTCAAGGATCCATCAAAGAACCTACGCGGTAGGCATGAGAAGTGCGGGTATGATACAAGGGCCCGCACCGACTCATGCCAACCACCAGCTGGATGTGTCAGCAGGACAGACACAGACGGACTCACACCATCCTGCATTACTCACACCCCTGTAGTAACCACTACAGGACAGTGAGATTACACAGAGAGGCCTTCTCTAAGCTATGGGCTGCTGCTTCTCTCCTCCCAGCAACATCTGCAACTTTTGATGGAGAAAGAACCAATCCTTCCCTACACTGACAGGGCCCTCAGGCTGATCTTTCAAAAGTCACGGTCAGCAGGGGACACGCAAACGTGATGTGGTTTTACAGACTGCCACTGTACTGCATGCCGCGTGTGACCCCCTTCTTGTTAGCCTCGCTTCAGCACCGAACGAGCCAGGAGCTACTTATAGGAAAGTGCCCCTCAGCATGGTGGCCACCAGGCTTTGGTTGGACAAAGTTGGGGTTCCCTGTTTGAGGGCTTGGGGTGTGCGTGATTAGTAGGAGTGAATTCTACTGAGAAGAGCCAGAGCTTCTTAGCCAGAGAAGGCCCATGCTCCAGGACTGCCCACGTAGATGAACAGCCACTGGCTACAAAACTACTGTGAAACATGCTGAAAAGAAGGGATGTTAGCCAGCTTGTTATGAAGTGACGACATGGTACTTACCAGCAGCCGGCCCATGCTTGTCGCTCAGGGTATCGGAAAGGTGTTTAACTCGTAAATCATGCTCATGACCTAGTGAGATGTCAGCCGGCACAAACAGAAGGCGCAATTTATCCAGGGTGGTTACAGCATGGATGCTCACACTGGCTGGAAGCCGCTTCAAGCTTGGCTTATTTGATCTGATGGACACTTTTTTCCCTACACAGTCCCAGGAATGCTACCTGACCAAATCCCTTTGTTGGGCTATGTAGCAGTAGCAACCCTTTGAAACCTGATGAGAAGTGTGAGTCAAACCATGTGTTGGGCCACAGGAGTCCCGTGAACCTCCTGCCAGAAGTTCTGAATGGCACAGCAGGCACCAGAAGTCCAATTTGTACCCACAACCATTACAAATCCAAGCTCAAAGCCTACCTCCTGCTCAGCCTGAGAATTTTTTCCCCCAAATGAGTGATGTTAGTCACCATCTGGGATTTAGTAGACTACAGTGTAGGTGCTGAAGAGATCCACTTTGGATGCATACACAGGAGGAGGCAGAAAGGTCTTACAGATGCTTTGAAGCCAGTGACCTCTTCTCCCTTATCTGGTACAACCTCTATGAGCAGAGGAGATCAGAATACAGAAGACGACCGTTTAGGTAGGTCTCCATAGAGAAGTCGTACAGGCACGATGCGCTGAGCTAGCTGTGGTCTGACACTTCAGCATCAGGTTTGGAAAGGTCGCTAGGAAACTGAATGTCTCAAAGTCCAGGCAAAAAGAAAAGAGAACAGAAACACCACAAGCAGATGTCATCAGAGCAGAGCTTCCATTAGCCAGGTGGCTAGGGTGGGTCAACTGCTTTAAGGTAACATTCCTCTCCACCTGTACTCTTGTTTACAGAGAGTTTGAAATTCAGACACTAAATTCAGATAAATCATTTGGCCCTCCGGCATCTCCGTGGTTCCCCGAGGACAGCTGTACCTATCCAATGCTGTCCACCAAGCACTAGGCTAATGGAAGTCCCACCTGGAAAAGCAAGGCTGATACACAAAGTCAAGGGTGAAGTAGCTGGAGCTGTGATTACCTTCCATAGGAATGAGGTTAGAGGCCCCCTTTTTCCCATCTAGACCATGCTGAGAGTACTGTTTCAGAAGGTTCTGAGCCTTACGGATCGTGCCTGTCACCAGAGCCAGAGAGAAGAGACAAGAAGACCTAGAAAATGAGTGAAAGAAAACAAACCCAGAACACCAGCCCTCCACCAGCAAGTCACCTGGGCCCAGCAAGAGGACGCTGGGCACCAATGAGCATGCTCAGTACAGGAACGTGAACCCCAGACTCATGTCCAAGTGCGCAGACACGATGGCGTTTCCAGGCGGTTTCCCTGCTTTGGGGTGGGGGCACGAATTCCAGCCAGGGTTACAGAATCGGGGGGTGCTCAAACCAGTTTGGCGAGGTGATATGGCTGGGTGAGAAAAGACGATCAGAGAAGGGAACCGACGAAGCACCTTTCCCTGTAATGAGTTTAAGTCGGTACTCTGCACCCAAGCGTACCAGGTTTGTTGCTTTTCCGCAGCTGTGGAAGCAGGGCTTTGCAGTACGGACAATTCCTTTCCGGCACCACGTTGCCTGCTCCCCAGAGCCACAATCGCAGCCGCTTGGTTAGAGCTGCAGAAAGAGGTGCCTTTCCCAGGGGTATTTTCTGAGCATGCTCAATACAGACCCATCAGGAGCCCCACAGCCAAGACAAGGACCGATCTCTGGCGTTACGGGAAGCGATAAAAGGGTGGCAACCTCTGGGCTCCCGAGAGCAATTGCAGCAGCAATTCCCATCACAGGAATCACAGAATAATGGATGCTGCCCACCCATGTCTAACTCGCATTAAGTCACCCTAATCCCCAAGACACTTCTCTTCTAAGGAACTGCAAATCAATTAAAACCATGGAAAAAAAAAATAACACTGGGTTAAAAGATTTATACTTAACACACACAAAAAACAGACAGAACTGAACAAAAGCCAATGCTGGATATACAGCTAGAAAGCACAAAACAAAGCATTAATGTGACAACTGAAGACTAAGCACTGTTTCCACATTAAAAGGTTAGTCGTCATGCAACAAGCTACAATTATCACAAGCACACGGACACCCTCTCGCAGCAGAGCTTCGCTGTTGCCTGCACAACGGTGAACAGAGAGTTTTGGGAAGGTAGAAGGAGTTTCTATAGGAGACCCAGAAGAAACAGAACTGAGCTGAGTAAATGAAGAAGGATCCAAGAAATAAAAATCCTGTTGCCAAAATTAAGAATTGTTCTTCCGCTTTGAAGTAATAAATACTTCAGACACGCAGAAAATCCCTACTTCCACCAGTAACTGTAAGCCACAGCGCAGCCTGGCAATGAGTGCTGGCTGTCCCCGTGCTGAGGACGGCTATCCTGAGGGGAAGCCAAGCACACGCTGCTGCAGAACAGCATCCCGGGGTGCCGGAGAGCCTCATCCCATACAGGGGTGCACGGCAGGGGGAGGAAACTCCCGGTCCCCCAGACAGTGCATCTCTAACGGGGGAGAACAGGAAAGAGGGGTTCCCACTGAATTACCAAGCTGCCTTAACCCGGTGCACTTTCTAAATAACAGAACACGGTTCCTAAAGCGTACTGCTTCACTGGCGACATTTTTCTTCCACCAGTTCAGAGTGTTCTCAACCTCTTAGGAAAGAAAAAAAATCATATCCATAAAAACACATTCTTCTAGCAGGGAACTTCTCCCCTCTAGACCCACACGGGGGAGGTGGGAAGACTTACACCCTTGCTGTGCTGATGCATTTGCTCCTAGCTTCTGCCATCTGATCCAATGAGAGGGCTACGCCTCTTCTTCCAAGCTTCCCAATGCTCTTCACACCCAACACTTCCACTTTATTCTTAGCTACTTTCAGAAACCTTAAGAGCTTGGGCACAACAGCAAGCTCCTCTGAGCAAGCAGGGCTGTAGCAAGCTCCGGAGATACGCACCAAGCTCTTTCTTGCTCTAACTGCTGTTACCATGGCCCAGCTGATGCAGAGCAGCTCAACCCAGGTACTGTTCTTCTACCAGTTCTTTCATCTTTCCCTCTTTCAAGCACCCAGGGGGAGAGCAAAAACAAAAGAATAAAAAAAGAGGGTAAATTGGTGTGAAAACCAAGCAGCCAGTACAACTGCTGCTGCTGTCAGTAGGATCTCACGTCACAGGTACGCAGTGCACATCTCCGCAGCCCACCCCTGACAGTTTTTTTCCCTCAAATGAGAGCTGAAACGCTTCTGCTGCGTTTTATTTGCATAAGCACAATTACCTGTGTTTACGCTGACACACACAGAGTGTTCAGTGTTCATGGGCATCACTTCAGTGCTGCTGTATCCCTCTTACTTAGCATTGTAATTAGGCTTTAATGGATTCTAGTGGAAGCCAAATGCTTTTGTTCCATGATTGTTTTACCCTATTAGGCAGCTCGCAAACCAAATGGGACATCGTTTCAGCTACTAATGAAAACATCACATTCAAGCTAGGCAGTGATCAATATGGGAAGCGGGAAGCAGGAACAGGCTCTTTATTCTGCCACACACAGACTCCACAGCCTGCCTTCAGGTAGCACCTCACCCCTAGGTAAGCTGCAGTATTAAGTAAACTGGAAAAGGCTCCCCTATAGCTTGAAGAGAGCCCTCAAAACCCCCAAAAGTCAACAAATGCCTGAAACTTGCTCCTGTGGCCCAATTGTTAAATATAGCAGCTTTTGGCCACACATGAGGCACAGTTTTCCAATTGTATGTTGGTCTCCTGTCTCTCTCTTCCATTGGGCAGATTTCTAACCAAGCAGAAGGGCAACACATCCTCTTTTCTTAAGCACCAGCAGCAGGAGTCTGTATAAAACTGGCTAAAGCTGCCTGGCTTTTGCTTCTAGGCTTGGGTGCCCTTACCAGCATCTTCTGGCCCTGTCCTTCCCGGGCAGTGCAGAGCTGCTGCGCTACCTGCTGCTCTCAAGCCAACAAAAGGGTGCTGGGTCTACAGGCATCACAAAGCAGCAATATTTTACGTGCATACGTTTGCAGCAGGATGATTTGGGAATCTGAATACACTTGCCCTCTGAGACAGACTGCTGACATTTCAAACAGCAAACTCCTAGGGGGAAAAAAAAAAAAAAAAAGCAGCCCACAGATTGCTTCACCAATTCAACTTGACTTGGCAAGTTTCATGTAAGGGGAGACAACTCTGCATCTCCAGCAGTCAGATTTTCAGCTGCATGCTGCAACAACAGGAGACGGTGCAGGGTACACCAACAAATAAAACAGAGAGATGAAGACCCTCTGAAACAACACATGGATATGGAGCACGTTCTCCAGAATCCACCACGGTACCTGGGGGACAGCGGGGGTCTCTGCCTTGTTACCCTGTCCCTAATACCTCACCTTCCCTTTAGCTGTAGCCTCTCTTGCGCTTTGCTTTGTGGGTAAACAAGTTATAGCACATCAGATTTAGTTTGTTATTTATCCCTCGCAACAGGTTAAAGTGTGCATTGGGGTGTGCACTGGGATATTCGTCCTTAAGGGCTAAGGAAATCAACTCACTTGTTGGAACTGTGAGAAAACCCCCTTGTCTGAAAACCAAATTGGCAGAACTGGACTTTACTTACTGAAGCAGTAGCACAGAAAAAAATTTCTTTGTCCGTAATTGAACAAAGGCTAAAACCAGGGGAATCGAACACCTCCAGATGAATATTGCTATGAAGAGGGCCAGTGTGCCAGTGCGAAGAGGGTGTAAGACCTCCACCTCAAGAGCTGTCCTTGAAAGCTGATGGAACTGCAGAAAAACCGGTGAATCTCTGCTCAAAGACTACTCTTTTTTCTCCATTTTTAATTTCACTTAAGTACGATTTAGTAGCCACAAGAGATGGCTGGTGTATGAGGTTTAACCACCCCTGTCCTTCACGAGCTACAGTCTGGTTCTCTGTCTTTGTTCATGGAAGACTGGAGACAAATTAGCCACTATTTTTTCTTGAGATTAACAATACCCCAATAGATCATTTGAAATGCTCTTTCCTTCATACGCTGTCAGCTCTGTAAGTGCATTCAGACCGTGCTCTGTGCCTTCTACCTGGTCCATCTCACAAACTCCAATTAAACCGGGCAAAAAGATGTGAAAATCTCCCGGCACATCTACAGCCGAGACATTCGTCATGACAAGTAAGCGTGGATGCCCAAACGCATCCATTTTGGAGGAGCCCTGTTTGTAGGGAACAAATGCTTGTGCTCTCAAATGTGTGGGCTCCTTTCCATGTTCTCTATGTGAGCATCCAAGATCTGAGACTCATTAAAAAAATCCTAGTGATTTTTTTTTAATCTGTCCATGAGAAGAAAACCCTCCTCTCTCTCTGACTATTTACCTAGAGCGTAGGGGAGATGTTACCATTTGGCAGGCTGCTCAGAAACGTTTGCTGGCCATGTTGACTTCACAGCAATCAAAACCCAGGGATCTTTTCAGTATCAGGTGCTAACTGAGAACCGTGGACCAAATCCGAAGCATCCGCAACCTGCATTCCCCATGGCTCAACTACAGATCCCCATCTGGCAGCTTTCCAGTAGCGAGCTACTGAACCACACAAAAATAATTTTTACCTATTGTAATCATGCTGTTGGGCAGGAGCCACTTGTTCAGGAGTGGAACACAAATGACTGCCATCAGGCTTCGGAGCAATTTTAAACACTGTTTTTCTGCCATCTGCAGCATAGCTAGTTCTCCTTAGCAGGAGGATATTATCCTCTACAGGTCTGCCAGCACTGGGGGCAAATTCTTATGCAAATAACTACCTGTCAAACTTCAGAGGAGAGCCAAGTGTGGGGTGAGACATCCCCTGCTCGGGTGGTTCTCTGCTGACAGGCGAAAATCCACGGAAATTCACAGACTGACTGCATTCACCAACCGCAACTCGCACGTCAGCTTTGAGGAACAGCTCCAGGGCACAGCAGCAATGGCACAGATTGATTTTAAAAGACCAGAGGGGTGATCTCTGGATGTCACAGCCTTCCCCGGGCAGCCCTCCCTCTCCGAATATCCCAGGCACACCCTCTGCTTTAGCAAGAAGAGGCCCAGCAAAGCCTCTCCACACACAGAAGTGAAGAGAGCGAGCACCAGGGCCAGCACACGCACACATAGACACACGTTACCTGGGATGAGGACTGCATTCACATCAGGATTATAAAAATAAACACAACACAATTAAAATGGATATTTCTTTTCCTCCCTTTCCCCATCCCATCCATTCCCAGTCCCTACCCACATTTCTTATTATTTTCCTGAACCCAGTAAGAGTATTTGGACAACACAGGAAAAAAATATTAGGGTGGGAGAGTATTGGCCAGGCAAACCCACAGAAATACGAACTTTTCTGACTTTCATCGCTATTACAGAGGAGACAACAGGGTGCTGTGACACACAGAGGGACGACATCACTGTGCTGCTGTGGGAGGTACGTGCTAGCTTTTGCTGGCCCTCCTTCTGGCCGGGCTCCCACTAGATGGCACATTTCAGAGACGGGAACTCCGGCTCTGCGCTCCGGTACAGCGCAGTGACCGGCCTCACCAGCTGCAAGAAATGCAGCAAAACTCCGTTGTGAGGAGAGGCGGAATAACCTACCAGCCACATTCGTAGCTCTTCCACAGACAGGCCGAGGCAAAAGCTTTAACAGCCCTTCCAAAATTCAGATGACTTTGGATCTCATTTCTGTAGGCACCTACCTAGTCCCCATCTCAACTCCTGACAAGTTCTTGGTTTCCTAGCACAATAATAATTTATTCATAACTAATGATTAAAGTGACGTGTTGTATCAGATCTGAGTTTTCTATTTTGCTGTGGCACAGTCTATATTGCATATTCCAAGGCTGAGGACAGGTGTTCTCAGATCACATCCTTTTGTAGCCCTCTCAGGTCTCTTTTTACTTCTCTCCTTTGTTAAGGCAATGGCCTTTTCTCCCCCTCTCCTCCCTTTACATCTCCCAGAGAACAGACCCGATGACTTACAGAGACAGAAAATGTCTGTAATCTCAATGCTGAATCCAGGGCAGAGAAGAGGTACTTATCCCTGAAATCTCACCCCTGCTCCTGTCCTAAAACCACATTTTAGACACAGAGGCTACCTCAGCAGCGAGAAGGCCTGCAGATATGTGTTCGATACCCAGGCAAGAGGGTACAGAGCAGAGTGATCCCCCCTTCAGGGACTCACCTGGTCTCTTGATTGGCTTTTTGGTGGGGGTGTCCTTCCTTTTGTTCTGAATGGCAGGGGAATACGGCACCCCGGTGGAGGAGCTGTTCTTACGGAAATGGTCTTTCAGCCCCTTGATGGAACGGTCGAGCTGGACAGAGCGGATTTGGAAGTAAACAGTCATGAAATCTAAGAAGACAAAGTAGAAACAAGATTATAAGCAAACAGGGAACACTACGTGCTAAAGCAAACCTTTCCTGAAACACTCTGTGCTCCTACGGGGACTTACTAGCATTGATGTGGGACCCCAAGTAAGTGTTTTTCCCCTCCCAGAGCCTCTCCTATTTTCTTCAAAAACAACTTCTTCCTCCTTCCCCTGCAGTACTCATTCCAGCCCTCCCACCACACACGACACTAAGTCTGTGCACCGTTACCAGGAGCACACCAGTTGTGAAACTGACGGGAGACATCTGTGCAAGACGTTGTCAATTCAAGCGCGCAGTTTCTAGCATGCGAGACTTTACACACTTCTCAGGATTCAGGGCACTCAGGAACCAAATGAGGCGTTCATCATTTGAAAGCAGAATACAAACAGACTAACAAAATATGCTATATATGCTTAAGTCGCCTTTGATCATGGAAAAATTCTTAAGCAGCTTTTAAAGATGTTCGTCATACTTGGTAAGCACAGTAATCCCCACTCAGGAGTAAATCATTGAGGTGGGGGGCGATTCTGCTAGCTCTGTGTATGTGAAAGTACAGGTTTCCTGTAACAGGTCCACAAAGTCATTCACTCCCAAAGGAAAAGTTAACAAAGGAGTATAAAGCTGTAGGCAGATTTTGATGCTGCAGAACAGGAAAGAGGAGACATGTACTGACTGAAGAAAGGCTTCTGTGCTGCTTTTCCCCCACCCTTGGTCACATTTAATACAGAAAGTTCTGTTCATAAATAGTTCCCAAATAGGAGTAAGTGACCAGTGTCTTGCACGTTTATAATACCTGAGCACTAGGTAGCTGCAGCTCCAACAGAAAGCACTACAGAGGCAAGTTAAACAGGTTTCTGCTATGGGATAGACTAGGCATTAAGATAATTTGTGTCTTATTTACACAGCTCTTTCTCTCATCATATCCACCAGGAGATCGTTCTGTTCAACTGACAAGCCATCGCTTCAGTCTCACTACAAACGCTGTAAAAAAAGCAGGATCTTAAGGTGACTGAAAGGAGACTGAACAACTCACCCAAAAGGTGCCACTAAGGCAGTAACTAGTTCTGCCAGCGCTGCTAGCCACCAACAGCAGCGCGACTCACGGTTTGTTAGCCACAGCAGCACCTGAGCAGAGGCTTCATGGGATCCACGAGCCAAGCTGTGCTACACACAACCCTCAACACCCTACTTTTGGTCTCAACCACACGTGGCGAGTAGTTGGAGAGCACCCACCTGATACAGAACTACAAGGGAACGAGACGCAGCACTACCAACCTTGATTCCTGCCGTTTTCCACCAGCCAGCCAGAAATGCGGATGATGTCGTGCAGGACGCTCTCCGGGAGGTGCTCCAGAGACATCTCCTCCTGCGTCTCCATTTCATCGTCCCCGCTGATCAGGTCCAGGATGAGGATGGGTGGGACCGGCTTGGTGTGTCGTGTCATCAAGCTGCGGAACTCTGACTCCAGGGACTCCTTGCCCCTCTCAAAGAGGGATTTCTGGCACAAAACAGCAGAAGGACAGAGGCAGCACAGGGCTTCTGTAATCAGTCAGTCACGAGTATTTCTGCATAAGAACATCCTTTCTGCAGCATTTCTAACCACTGTCAAGTACCGCATGCTTCAAACTCCAAAAACACCTGTAACTAAGAGACTTTTAAAGCGAATTAAATAAAAAAATGCTTGGGAGTTGCTCAGTCTTCAAGTGGGATTTAAACGGATCTCCCATTCTGCTGAAGCAGTTGAAGGACTGACAAGAGCTACTCAGGAGGAGGTTCAATCAACTCCACCACACGTGCAAGACACTCTTTCAGGAGTCCTACTGGCGCAATGCACAGGGCGAGCAAAACGCCACAAGCAGAAATGCTGCTGAGTGCAGACTTAAACAGAAGCCAAAACAATCATTTCTTCAGCTGTGCCCAAACACCTTCTTCACCAGGCAGGAAGCCCATCAGCCTCTCACAGCAAGAGGGCAAGCAGCAGGGCTACGTCTGTCCCTCTCTCACCCGTGCCAGGTTCCAGACCCAGGACCTACCACACGGTTCAGCTCCGGGCTGTCCGGATTGTTGTCCTGGAAGTATTCCACCGCCTTCTGGATTTTGTCCATGCAATTCAAGTATTCCTCCAGCCTCCCAGTGGGGCTGAAAATAAAACCAAAAATAAAAAGCAATGCCCAAAGAAGCAAATAAAGAAGATACCAAGAAAGCACCAGACCAAACTCAGGATAAAAATAACAAGGAAAATTTCAATTCCCTTTTCTTCAACTAGGAGGAGATCATGGGATTCCCTTTTGCCTCCACTCGGTGCCACAGCAGAATACCCAATCCACACAGCAAGTGCAGAAGTTCTGATGACTGAGCACCACACAACTCTCAGCCTTGCCTTCCTCTCCCAGTCAGGCCCTGATGGGAACAGAGGCAGCTGCACATCCCACCCCAGAGAAGGGCCATCACAACAGAAAGCAAAACCAGTTCTGATTCATCCTGGATGCAGCGACAACATCAACAGGGCAGGAAGAACCTCTGGGAAAAGGGCAGAGGGAAGAAGAGACGCCACCAATGCTCATGAGCTTCATAAGGCTGCACATCTGCAAAACCTAGAAGAGACACCAGTGCAGAGTCTGAGCAGACTTTGCCCTCTGGGGATTGCTGAAGGTCAAGTCAGGCAGCTTTACTGTGGACTGAGGGTGGGGAAAGAGTGTGGGAAGGGCGCAAGGAACATTATGATGGATGTGTGGAGTCAGCTCCCCTTCCTCTATCCCAAAAGTTCAATAGGATGAAGCTCCCCAGCAAGATCTGGCTGCTCAACTCACCCTTCCTTTATGATCTTCTCTGTGTCCTTAGCCACATGGTAGTAACTGATGACGTGATCCAAGCAGGATAGAGTCTTCTCCACGTTCTCCTGCAAGCGCTGCAGGTTCTCTGTCTGTTTATGGACAGGGATGATGGAGTTCTCCAGCTTCATCAAACGACTTTCAAAGGAGGAGAGGATAGAAACCTGCACACCAACAAACAGAGAGCTGAGGACATCCTTCCACATGGATCCATACAGTAGGGTAGCAGTTAGAGCAGGGCAATCAGGGTCCCAGCTTCTCTTTTTGGGCTCTGCTACTAATTTGCCATGGCTCCTTAGGCGGGCTGTTTAATCCCTCTATGTCCCAATTTCCATTAATAATCACAAAACAGATCACCTGCCATAAAGACATGAGCCAATCTTGAATTAAATGTTTGTAAAGCGTGAAGATAATGTTCCAAGACAGTACTAAGGAGGAGCAAAATTTTACTTGGCAGCAGAAAACAAATCCACAGGAACTGCCTGGAGGTGCCCTAGGTAAAAAGAGCAACCAAAGCGCAAACCGGCAGCCGCTTTGCTCCGTACCGCTAAGACCCAAACATGAGATGCACAACATGAAGGCACAGGACCAGTATAGCGAGAACCTTCTTTTCCATCATAGACATTTGGTTTTTAAAATGGACTGTGATAGTGCTTCTGAAAGGTAGAAAAACTTAGGAAGCTCATAAAGGGTGCCTTAATGTCATCTTTTCCAGGCCAAAATGTGATTCTTTCAAGATTCAGTCCTATGTTATGTTTTCCACACTTCTCTGGCGGTGCCTCTACGACTTTCTTAAAGCACTGAGCCCAAAACTGGACATAGTATACTAGCTGCGGGTTTACGAGCAATTAGAGCACAATAATTACTTTCTACCTCTTAAACAGAACACTCCCAAAATAAAACTCCAAATGAGACCTGACTTTATGAAGCAACAACATGATGCTGTTGCACAAACTAGTCTGGGGTCTATTAATACCTCTTCCCGAGAGGGGACAGACTGTAAAGAGACGAGGCCAACAGCTCCTTTGAGCCCTCATCTCCCCAGGAGAGAAGCTCAGGATTGAAACATTCATCAGTTTTCCCCTTTGCCCAGCCACTGAAGTGTAAAACACAGATGCAGAGCGAGTGGTTCATTACTCTGCGTTCCTCAGATGGGCACAATGGCAGCCTTGAAAACAGACTCTCCTAAGAAAAAGTAAACCCAGGCCCAAGGTTAGGGCTGAACTTCAAGGACCTCCTCACCATGTTCTTTGTGAGCTGGTCACTCTTCTCAAGGCTCTCTTTGATAAAGGACAGAGTTTCTTCTTCCTGTCAGTAGGATGAAAAAATAGTCTTCAATTCTGAACACGAGGCATTTAAGTCACTAAACATTACGTGTAGGTTTTTACAAGTCCTGGTGAACACTGCGGTAAACCACGTTTGGTCTGATGCTGAGGCCATATTTTAATATGCCACCTTTTAACAGAAATCAAGGCAATTGACCCACGGTGAGAGACACATAACGTAATGAGTGAGGGGTTCATGGATTATCTGTTTCCCTTCGAGCCCACGAGCCTCAGCACACTAAAGTCCCAGCGCAATATAAAATTAACACCTTTACCACAGAGGCACGCTGACCCAGACCACGCATTTCCCTGCCGCAGCACTACACAGGTGTTGCACAGGCGCCATCCAAATCCCACGCACAGCCGTGAACTGAAGTGGCCGATGCAAAGCAACCACCAAGGGCTGTTTTCAAGTCACCGAAGCCCAGAGATGGAGGGGAACGGCAGCCTGCGAGGGCTGGCCTCACAGGCTGACCTGAGGACCTGAAGGGAGAGCCCCCAGCCGCTCCCAGCCCTCAGAGGGGACCCCAGGCCTGAAGCGGGGGGCAGAGATACGCCTTGGCCCTGAAAACCAGGGCCCTGAAGGGGACCTGGGGGTGCTGCCGGGCCCGGAGGGGGGGGCCAGGCCCTTGGGGGGGGGGTCCCGGGACGCTCCCAGCCCCGGTGGGCACCTCCGGGCCAGCTCCCGGCACCGCCTCCTCGGCAAGGCGCTGGGGCTGCGGGCGCAGGCCCCGGCCCCGGCAGGGCCCGCAGCAGGTCCCCAGCCCAGTCCCACCTGCTTGAGCTTGTCCTCGATCTCCCTCCTGCGGGCCGACACCTCCTCGGTGGGGATCATCCTGCCGCGGGGCGCCGGGGCCGCGCTCCGCCGCTCGGGGCCGCCGCCGACACCCGCTTCCGCCCCCCGTCACTGCCGCGGCGCCATGTTGGAAGCGGCAACGCACAACGCGCATGCGCAGGAGGGCGACGCCATCTTGAGAGTGGCCGCCATTTAAGTAGGGGCCGGAAGGGTTCCGGCCGTGGGGCACATGCGCTGTTGTCCCAGCGGAGACCAGGCGCATGCGCACTGCCCTTCGAGCGGCCATTTTGGGAGCGGCGGGCAGGCCGCGCCGCCATGCTGGGAGTGGCGCGGCGGGTGGCAGTGCGGTACCCCGCGTCTGTCATGGCGGGCCCGGCTCCCCACGCCCGCCGTCCCCGCTGCGGCCTGCCCGAGCCGAGCCGCTCCGGCCGCCACGGCAGCCACGTCCCCCCAGGGGAAGGCGGGAGGGCCAAAGGGACGTCCTGAGGGAGGGCCAAAGCCACCCAGCTTCCCCCCCGCCGAGCTGCTGGGGCGGCCAGGCCCGGGCCCGCTCTGCCGCACACCTCGGGGAGAAGCAAGGCGTGGAGGAAAATTACAAGGGTTTGTACCCAGGGAAATGAAATAATAGAAATTTGAATATGAATTATGGAAACGTAGGCATTTGCAGGAGGGCAGGTCGCTCTACCCCTGTCCTGCATCCATTTTCCACGAAGAATGGCAGCCGCCAGAGGGAAGCCGCCACCGTCGCCCCGCCGCAGCGCAGGTGGCGATGGCCGGGTTTGTCACGCACCGGGGCAGCTGCGGGGCTCTGCCCCCTCAAACCGCGTCCAGCCTGGGGCAGGGAGCTGGGTTTACCAGTGCAGACAGCCCCAGCCTCCCGCCGTCCCGCGCCGCTCGGAGGCAAGGCTCCTGCCGCGCCAAGGGACGGGCGCGTCCCCATCCATCTTCCCCTTGTCAGACCTCCCCGCGCTCTGGAAAGGAGCTGAAACAGCCCAACGCGCCTCTTTTGTTCAACAACCTGTGTGCGTTTCGCAGCCCGCCTTATCACGCTGCAAACAGCTGCGGCCGGGCTCTGGGGCGACGCGCGGCCAGGGCGCTGCGGTTCCTCTGCGGGACGTTGCGCGGCCGGGACCGCCGCCCGCGTGTTATGGGGACGCCTGCTAGAGGGGATCGTGTCCTGTGGGTGTGAGAGAGAAGATCCCTGACCGGGGTCAGCGCCCAGCGCCTCTTGTGCTTTTCCCCACTGGGCTGGTGTGATTGGGAAGTTTTTTTCCCTCTGTACAGCAGAGCGATCTCTTTTTTTTTCTAGCAATCCATGCTCTTTCTGCTATCACACGCTCCCTCATTCAAAGGGCAGCCAGAGCCAAAAGGAAATCTCCCCTTGCTGAGCCTGGGGCACAGTTGTGTGTTCCCCCTGAATAGTCCTGCACATCTCCTGAAAAGCCAGCGAGAAGGCTGCCTCCCCGCTCCTGGGGTGACGGAGCCCTCGGAGCAAAGAGGGGGAGCGGGGACAGAGGCACCCAGCCCACGTCCCGGCTGCCAGGTGGAGTGGGAAAGAGCGACTAAATGTACAGAAAATCAGTCTGCCAATAAATCGCATAAAAACTGCCGGAGTCTGTGCAAACGTGAGGTGCAACGCCACATCCAAGGGGAGGCAGCAGAAAAAAAGTGGCTTGCTGGTGAAATGCAAAGAGTCAAAGCAGCAGGGGTTATTTCTGGTAAAACGGAAAAGAAAGGGTAGAAACACTGCATTTTGACCTTGTGTTAAAATACAGTGCAAAAGCGGGCAAAGCACAGCCGGGAGCTCTAGGCTGTAAATACCCGCCCTGCTCATTGCTGGCTGCGTGTCCAGCGGTGGGTGCAGCCGGCGCAACGGCGGCTCTGAGACAACCCCAGTCCCGCCGCCTTCCCGCCGCGGCCGCGCCGCTCTTCCCGCCCTGCAAACCGCCAGCCGCAGGGTTCCCGCAGGCCGGGCAGGAATCGCTCTCCGCGCCGAAGCTGCCGCGGCGGATGAAAGGCAAACGTGGTGACTCAGCAGCGGCCGCGGAGGAATGCCGAGTCACCCTCAGCTTCCCCCTCCATGAGATGGAACAGGGAGCAAAAGCCCCTTTTTCTCCCCCGGAGAAGGGATTTTCATCCAGGTGGATGCGCTCGCTATCAGGACGGGCGCAGAGGGCAGCAAACGCAGCCAACGCGGCTGAATAAAGATTGCATCCTCAGCGCGGTGTTCAGGCGCTAACGAGAGAGCTCACGAGTCCCTTTTGCAGCATTTGCCAAGCAAAGCTGGATCCAGCGGTCCGAAACCCGAGACCCGGGATGAGCTCGGAGCCCAACACCTTTGGGGTGCTGGCGACCGCGGGGTTCGAACAACGTCACAGCCCCGTTGTTCAGCAACGGGAGTTTTTGCCACCGCAGGCATGAGGAAGCGGCTCCTGCTCGCAGGGACGTGACAGCCGCTTCTCTCCGAGGACGAGGTGTTCAGGGCGTTGGTCGCCCAAAACGCTGCAGAAAAGAGAACTGGCCTGAGAAAAGAGAACTGGTGGGGAAACTGAGGCAGAAAGGGGCTTTGCTTTCTCTGCTCAGGGTTTGGCTCCAAGTCACTGGAAAGACCCAGATATCCCCCAAATCCACATTTCCATTGGCTGCCTTTATGGTGGCGAAGGTCATTGCACAAAAGGTGTAATCTTGACAAGATTCGGATAAATTCAATTAATAGTAGCTCTCCAAGTGGGGACTTTCTGTCCCCTGCATTGTGACTCGGCACTGCTCACCCCAGGAACAGTTCCTGCTTAAAAAATAGTAATTTTATAGCAAAAAATGAATTATGCCTGCCCTCGCCTCCCACCGGCGGGGTTAATCCCGCTCCTGCACGGAGGGGACGGCGGGGACGCGACGGGGCAGTGGCGCTCCCCGAGCCGCGGGAGCCGCCTGCGAGGCACGCAGCGTGCGGCGGCGAGGGCAAAATGAGATTAATACAGGCAGGAGCCTCCGAAAGGGCTTTGCATTTGATGTGGGAGAGGAGAGAGATCAGAGTACGGAGGAGCTGGGATTAACATAAAATTACAAAACTTTCATTATGGGCTGAAGGGCCGTCCCGGGCTGCGTGCCCCCACGGTGTGACCCGCCGGTGCCCCGGGCTGCGGGAACGCGTGGGAACACCGTCACCGGTGGCACTGCCCTCGCCTCCTCCCCAGACGCAGCCTATTCTGCCTCCCTTTAAGGCAGCCGGATAGAAAAGGCGATTAATCTTTAGCCAGATTAAGCTTCAGCCAGAAAAACCAGGAGCTCGGAGCTGGCTGAGAGGTCCCCAACTTCCCCTTCCAGGTGGGGTTAAAAGGGGAGAGCCCCTGGAAGAGGGAGTGAGTGTGCACAGACAGGCATGGGATGCACCCAGGCACGCGTCACCGTGCCCATGAACTTGAAGGGATGAGACGGGAGCCAAATCCACCGAAGGACTTTGCCTCCCTGGTAACGTCTCCAAGCCCCACCAGCTTCCCTTTGATCCTGACCTGGGTCCAGGGCATTGCCACGTGCCGTAGGGATGCGCAGTGCTCCCGGAAAACCGGGCCCGTGTGGGACACGGGTTGGCGTTCGGGCTCCTGCAGCTTCCCAGTCCTTCCCGTGCGGCGCTGGGAGGGACCACGCCAGCCTGGCTGCTCCAGGGAAAGACGTGGCACAGCAGGAATTGCACTGAAACAGCACCTGAGCGATCGCCTAACGGGGGAATCCCTCGAGGACCCTCCGCTCCTTGCAGGACGGGGTTCGTGGGCATCCGTCCTCGAAGGCTGCCCCCAAAAGTCCCCCCAAGCCCCCATCCATCGCAGGCACAAGTTGTGCTCTCCCTCCCTCCGGCTTTATTTGTGGAGGGAATTAAGGTCCTGCTGGGAAAACCTCCCCTGTGCTCTGGTAACTGCCTGCCTAGCCAGCTCTAAATGGCTTTTTGTAAATGAATGACCAGGATTAACGAGGTTCCCCTCGCCACTGTTTGCTTAGCACTCCAGCGGAGTGGGGGGAACAGGGCAGGGACCCCTCCTCCAGCCAAGCCCCTTGGGCCCCCGAGGAGCTGGCACGTACCGGGGCCCAACACGGTGCCACCCAGCACATGGCTGAGCCCCTCCTCTCGCCTTAGGTCGGGAGCTGAGGTTCCCAGCTGGGTTTGGGATGGGGCGGGATGCGTACGCATGCACCGGGAGCATCGGGGCCAGAGGAACTACAGGGCACCGTCTCTCGTGAGCTGGGGGCCAGGCTGGGGACGATGCTCATTTTCTCTCTACGCCGCGTTGCTGGGAAAGGAAGGGGGGTGTTTGCCATGCGGGTCGGTGCCGGGCGCGCGTCCCCCCACGTGACGGGGATGGGGAGGCCGTGCAGGGCTGCAGCTGGCCCCGTCCCGCTGGCAGGAATGTGCTCGGTGACCCCAGGGCCGGCGAGGAGCCGCCCGGCAAGGCCACGGGGTCCGACGAGGGGTGCAGGTCCAAGGAGCCCCTTCCAGAGGGGACCCTGCTCCGCCATCGCTCTCTGCCCGCAGCGGGGCGCGGGGGTCCTGCCTTCGCCGGCGGCTGGAGCCACCGCAGCCGCCTTGCCACTGCACAGCTCCGACCTTTGGATGTTTGCACATTCCTGCCTGTTAATGTGTCTCATAACCAAAAGCCGCTGGGATGGAGCATTACTCCCCCCAGCACCTGCAGGTCTGCTCTCCCCATTCCCTGGCTGGGAATTGGCACCGTCCCCATGCCGGGTGGGAGCACACGCTTCCCAGAGGAGCAAAAACAAATCCCCGGCTCACGCTCAGCCAGCAATGCCTCTGCTCGGAGCGATGGGCGTCCCACCCCTCGCACGGCGAGCCCAAAATGCTCACTGAGCCCCCAGGGCAGATGGCAGTCGCCTCTCCCGGCTGGGCACGGGGAACAGGAGCGCCGTTTCGGAGCAGAGTCGCGCGTCCCTCGGCTGCCAGGCTGGCACGCTGCCCGCCCGTGCGACGCCAGGCCAAATTCTTTGCGATTTCTAGGTCAACACCCGCCGCTCGTAATGCCCCGAGCCCCCCCGCCGGCCGCCAGCCCAGCGGCCCCCGCGCGCAGGGTGGGAGCATCCCGGGGGATCCGCACCCGACGTCCCCACGCCGCCCAGCCCGGCCGCCCCATCCCTAACTCCCAGATACTGGGGGTTGCGCCCACATTGCCCCGAGTTGGGCTGTTCCCCAAATGCACCTGCTCGCCCTCCTGCTGCCTTTGCTGCCCGCAGCAGCACCCATGGGCGAACCGGGCCCACCGGGCGCGGAGCCCACAGCCTGCCCTGCTTGCACCTTTTTTTGGGGGAGTTTAAGGCCCATCCTCTGGAGTCAGACACCGCCGGAGGGGGTTTGCTTGGGATTTCTAAAGCGAGTTTCTTACCGTCCTGATGGCAGTGAAAAAACCGAAAAAACCCCCAATCTCAGGACGTGGGATGGCCCTAACGCTCCGAACCTGGAAATAAATCACCTGAGAAAAACAGCTTTTGTAAAGAAATCCCCGCGGCCCTGGTGCTTGTTTGCAAACCGGCCAAGTTTCAACCTCGGCGTGACGTGGTTTCCCAAGGAAGGAGGCGATGCTGGCACTGCTCCGGCGGCTCAGCCCCTCCACCGCGGGGGCTGGATGCGTCCCCCCCGTCCGTGGGGACCACTCTCCGTGGCACGGGCTGGGCTGGGGGAGCAGGAGCCCCGCGGGGCCGCAGCCCCATACCCGGGCACGCGTCGGGGGGATGAGGAGGAGGAGGAGGAGGAAGGGGCAGCATGCCGAGCGTCTCCTCGTGACGGCATTTACGCAGGGGCTGTTGCATTGTGGCTCGGGCGAGGCTGCCGGTGCTCCCCCCGCTGCAAGGCAAGCCCCGGCCTGCCGGCGCATTGTGCTGGCCACGCCGCCGGGAACGGCCGCTGGCAACGGCCCGCTGACCCGTCCCGGGGGCCGAGGGAGGCCGGGAGCTCTGCCGGGTGGGCTCCCCACTGCCAGAGCGTGCACCCCCTGTGCGCGGCCAAAAAACACGGCCCGAAACAGGAGGGTGCAGGTGTGCTCCGAAAGCGCTGCCCCGACCATCAGGTTCGGGTCCGCATCGCACCACCGCCTTGCCCTGCCTCAGTTTCCCCATCGGGATGCTGTAAGCCATCCAAGCTGCGCGAATGCCGCAGGTCCTGCTGGGCTCTGCCAGCAGTGCAAGGTTGGAGCTGGAAAAGCAGAAAAGGGGCTTTGCCCCCTCTCTTTTCAGAGCCACCTTTCCCCGAGCCCTGCAACCCTGCAGAAAGGCGTTTGCGTCCAGCCCGACCCCTCCAGGCAAAGACATCGGGGTCCAGCCCTGAGGCCCGCCACAGCCTCTCTGGGCTTTGTCCAAAAATCAGTGTCGCAGGGGCAGGGAGTCCCTGAGCTGTCCCCAGGCTCTGCCCCTGATGGCAGGGTGGGGGCCAGGCTGTCCCCACCCCGTCCCCATCCCCATCCCCATCCCCAGCTCTACGCGGGACCGGAGCTCCTGGCCCAACCGCCGTTCCCATGAGATTTCCCACCCACGTGAACTCCTGGATGCACGTTTGGGAACCTGTTTTTTCCCAAACTTTGGAGGTTCATTCATTGCTATGCAAGGCGAGTCCATTCCCTACCCTCCTCCATCCTGTCTCCCCCTTCTCCCCCCCACCGCTCCGGCCATCCCAGCCTGGGATGTTAAAATGGGCTGAATTTTTCACCATGAGGAAGGGGGGGAAAAATAATTTATAAAAAAAAAAAAAAAAAAAGAAAAATCTGGGGGTGGAGGGAGAACCCATGAGCTGTGACCTCCTCCAAACGCACAGCACCAAATCCACACAAGGAAAACAAAAGGCAGCGAGATTAGCATTTCCAAACAGAGCAGAGATGGCCCCAGTCTTTGAGCTGTTTATTCTAGGCGTTGATTTTCAATATTTAGGATGATTAGCAAGTGAAAGCCGGCTGTTGCCAGAATGGCTCCGTGCCAGCCCCGCACTCAATGGAGGGGAAAGAAAGACTCGGCAAGAAAAGGAGAGAAAAGAAGGGCTTATGTGTATATTTTTTTCCCCCTCTGTGAACGGGAGATTGGTTTGAGGTGTCAATGTTTGCCCATCAGGGAGGGATGATGGATGAGGGGACGGCGGGGGAAATAGCAGAAATAAATAATAAAGGCATAATTGCCATGCGGTTAATAAGGAAGGGCCTGGCTGGGGCTGCGAAGGCTGAGTTCACAGGGAGTTTTTGGAGCTGGGCGCTTCCCAGAGCCGCTTTGGTGGGTGCCGGTGCTGGGATGCCCCGCAACGCCGACGGCTGTGGGCTGCAGCGCTCTGGGCTTTCGCCGCCCCATGCTTTGCCCAGGCACCGAGCAGAGGGGACGCCGCCATCCCCGGGTCCCCAACCCATCACCGCCCCGCTCCGGGCGAGCCGGGGCAGCCCGCAGGGCTGGACCAGCCCCAGCCCCAGCCCGCAGCCCCGCTGCCACCGGCAAGCCCGGGCAGGCCGAGCGCTGCCGGGTCCCGACCTCTCTGCTGGCACCGTGCTTCGCCCCAGGCGCGCGCGGGCTTCGCGCGGGCAGCAGCATGGCGCCCTGCCGCCGCGCCCGCGGGGAGCGACGCTCCCGCCCCGCGGCACCCCCGCTCGCACACCTCCTGGCTGCTGCTTAAAAAATATCCCCCCCTCCGCCCCATCTCATTGAAAGAAAAAAAAAAATTCACGTCCAAGTTGGTTTTGTTGCTTTCAGAAGCTGAACAAAACGAGGTTGTTCCAGGCCTCGCCTGGTGCCTCCTTTATATTCACCCTTTCTCACTTTAAAACCCTCGACTGGCTCCGGCAGGCTGGAATATTTTTTTCCTGGCAAGGTTGGTTTATTCAGGCCCCTGGCAGGGTGGGTGTGCTGGGCGCTCCTCTTTTTCCAGGGGGTTTAAAAACAGAAACTACACGGTTGTGCTTAGCAGAACAAAATAAATAAGCGGACCGAGGGACAAGGGCGCTGCCAGCTTTTCGCAGCCCTGCCAGTGCCACCGCTACCGGGGGAAGCGGGGAGCAACCCCCCCGGTGCTGCCAGCGGGGAGCCGAGAGGAGGAGAAGCCAGGACATGGAATCCCTTGATGCCTTTTGGGGTCCATGGTCCCCAATGTCCCCGAGCTGAAAGGAGAGCCCAGATCTGCCTCCAAAATTCCTTATCAAAGCTGTCCCCCACAGGGATAACCCTACCTCATCCCAAGGGCCGCATCCTGCCCGCCCAGCACAAGGCACATGCACCGAGGCCAGCCCCTGCAGCGAGCCCAGCCCTTATTTTGGGTTGAGATTGGCCGGATTGGGAGCAGCTGTGAGCACTGCAGAGCAAACGGGCAGCCCTGGGGCTGGCTGCTGCAGTGCCTGGTGCCGATGGGATCCAGTGGATCACCGGGGAGGTGATGGTGCTCCTCGTGTGCTGGGGGGACGGGAAGGGCTGCGGCCCCGGTGCAAGAGGGATGGGACATCCTGGAGCGGGTCCATCTGAAGCACCAAGCTGGACCAGCCCCAGGCAGGGTCCGGAGGGGGATCTCTGTCCCTGGAGATGCTCAGACGTGACGGGGGCGCTGGGCAGGCACCGAGCGGGGGCCAGGCCACCCTTTTCCAGGGTCCCCTTCCAGCCCCCTTCTCCCACCGTCCCAAGTGGCGGCGCTGCCCCGCAGCCATGGGCACAGCGAGGGACCCGCAGCCCGGCCCCGGCCAGCCCCGCGCCCCCGCGCCAGCCTGCCCTCCCCGCGGGGCTCCCCGAGCCCGCGGCCCCCGGCCCGCGCTGGGCTGGCCACGGAGCGCTGGCTGCTTTTCCTCCTCGCCTCGGCAGAGCCCAACTCCTCCTCGAGGTAATTGGCCTCGCGAGGGCTCGGCTGCTCCTACGGCTTCTGCGCAGCTCCTCTCGCCGCCCTGTGCCCAGGAGGGCTCCCAAGCCACTTGTGCTTCTCAGGGCATCTACAGGGCCGGCTGGGGACGCGGCCCAAGCAGAGGGATCGTCCCAGGCACCCACAGCACGGCACCCCCCGGAGCTCCCCGCAGGGGCAGGGAAGGGTGCTCCAGGGGCTGGGAGGACTCGGGACACCGGGCACGGCCACCCTTGTGCCGCACCGGCGGTGTGTAACCATTGCCACGCGGGTGGTGGTTTGTGCCTCAGTTTCCCCACGGGGAATTGCTGTGCCGCCGCGGAGGCGGGTGACAGCACCCAAGTACCGGGCTGGGTGTACAGCCAGGGCTGGGCTGGTGAGACGACCCCTGCCTCCAGGGCAGAGGGTCACACAGGGCCGGGCCGTGCTGGAGGGAAAGAAGGAGGCAAAAGGGTTTTTTCTTCTCCATTTTTTTTCTTTCTTTTTTTTTTTTAATTTGTAAATAACTTTCCATGAAAAACATTACATTGCACACATATCTCTGCAGTTCTTCAGCATCAGTATAGAGGCCCCAAAACAGGAAAATATAACAAAAACCACAAATAAAAAGAAGCATCGCCAATACAGATACAAACATCTACACCAACTCCCGAAGCCCCCCAGAGACATGGCCCTCGCTCCCCGGCCCCGGGGCACCGTCCCCAGCCACGGGGGCATCCCCGGGGACCTCAGGCGCTGGCACCTGGGCAAAGCAGCGGCCCCGGCCCCGGCTCCGCCGCTGGCATGTGCTGAAGATGTTGGTTCTCAGCCTGCCCCACTGGGGGATGCGGGACTTGCACTCCCACCTCCGCGCCTCCAACCCTCTCCCCAAATTTGGGTGCAAATTACTCCAAGGGTAATTTATATATCTTTTTTAAGGCTTGTTTATTGATTCTTATGCTACAACTATACTCTCGCTAAATTATATTGCTCACATTAAAGGTCCTAAGTGCTTTTGTAACCAAAAAAGAAACTCTTTACAATCTTCCATTTTTCGGCAAGTCTAAGACACACCACTAAAAATACGGCCTCTACTTACTCCTACCTAACGGCTGCTCTACCTCTAATAACCTACAGCGAAGGAGAGGCGAAGAATCCAGTTCTCGAGAGCTTCAAGTCAAGTTTCAGCAGAGTTTGGCTCCGCTCCCGAAACGTTTCTGAGCTGCTCTGCGGAGCCCCGCCACGCTCTGGCTGCACAGCGAGCCAAAGGGCCAACGCTTCGGTTTGTGCCAGTCCCGGCGGCTCTCCCGGCCGATGAGCTGCTCCCGGCTGGATGGGACCTCACCTCCGCTGCCGTCCCCAGAGCCCATTGCACGCCCAGTCTTTGGCCTGAGCTCCTGGATGGGGCCTGAACGGGGATTTCTGTCCTCCTCGGTCCCACCTGGGAGCACTGGATGCGGAGTGACCCCGTCGCCACCAGCCGATGGCCATGCCAGGGTGTTTTCCTTATGGTTCCCCAGAAGCGCATCCTTAATCGGGGCCCTGCGTTGCCCTGGCAGCTGCTCGGAGCCTGAGGGATGAGCAAAAGAAGCGGAGAGCAACAGTCTCGGGCCAAAAAAAACGGAGAGGGGCTACATCTGCTGGTGAAAGACAGAGAGGGTTTATGGTGGTCTAGACCCTTCGGCAACCGCAGCAAGGATTTGGGGTACAAAAAAATACAAAAGCCAGTTCTGGGAGCGCCCTGGTCCCCGCGGCTCCTCTCCTGCCGGGGCCAGTGCCTGGATCCTTAACGAAAGCTGTTGCTGCTGCTGCAGGAATCCTCCCTCGCGTGGTCCGGGGTTACAGAACAACGAACACAAGCCTTTAAACAGTGAAAATATAAAACAACTCCCAAACTGCATTTCCCCTATCCCCCCACTATTAAGAAATTCTAGTGCTAAAAATATAGGTTTCTTTGAATATATAATATATAATAGATTATATAAAAACATCTAAAGAGGCAGACTTGCTGAATTTATAAACCTTTTCTTCTTCCCTAGGCACAAGTCAGGAGGGAGGCTGAACTCAGAGAATCCAGAAGGGACCTCTATTTGCTTGCCAGCTAATTACCACGCTATACCTACCAACTACCCCAGGCAGAAAAAGGAAAGAGAGAGAGGAACGGAGAGACGAAGGGGTGAGGAAATTGCACTTAAGTCTATCGAGTCCGACGCCACCAGGAATCTCACGTCTTGGATGGGATTTAGCAGGTGCTCTCCTTTAGCCCTGAAGGAACATATGCCGTGTCCATTTCCATGGAAAAAAATATGGTAATTCACATTTCTTCCTTTAAAAGTAAAAAAATAAGTAGTGTTATATTTCTTCTTTTGAGGAAACTCATGGACTAGAGACTTCTGATGCGTCCTTTAAAGATATATCAAGCAGTTTCTGTGGTGGTGGTGGTTTTTTCTCCCCCCGGTGTTTCTGTGAATAATCTCACGGTGAAGCTGGTGAGAGTCACTGTGGATGTCTCTGTCTCTAGAAAATCTTGTCCCTTGTAAGTCCCAGCAGCACGGGGGGAGCATCCTACTCAAGTCTGTGTGGGCTTTGAACGGTGACTGGCCTCTTATAAGAGGGACGCCAGACTGCTCCAGTCGCTCACGTCCGCTGGCAAAGAGGCGTCGTTGAGTTCAAACAACTGCTCCATGTTGACAGAGTTGGAGAGGTAATCGTTCGTCCCTTCATCCCAGGGATGCTGCAGGAAAGAAGTGGCCATGAAGGTTTCGTCAAAGTCCAGGTTGTTCTGGTTGGATTCGGTGAGGACCTGCTCCTGCCCCTGGGGACAGTCGATGTGGTGCCCGTGTACTGTCAAGTCCAGGTCGCGTGTTATGGGGCTGATCGGAGGCGTGAGCTCCAGATCCCCAAAAGTGGAGAAGTCTCCGTTCAGGTTGGTGTCGAAGATGGCTTCCCAGTCAAAGTCACCTTTCAGCGATCCCAGCTCCGTCTGCTCTTCCTGGGTCAGCAAGGCAGAGTTGGAAAGCCGAGACACCTTGGCCGGTCGCTTGGGCAAGAGCTGCTTGCGCTTGTGCCCTGCTTTGCCATCCGCTGGATTCCAGTTCTGGTCACCGGTGACTTCTTCAAACTCTTTCAGCAGCTGCTGGGACTCCGTGTTGACGTTGAGGACGTTATTGGAGGTGCAGGCCGAAGCATCCGGGCTGGCGACGCACCGTGCTTCTTGCTGGGCTCTTTTGGTGAAGGCCGGGTGGATCTGCACTGGGGGCATCCTCCGCTTTTTGAAGGCACCGCTCTTGAGCCGGTCGGCGTACTGGGGGTCAAGCTTCCAAAACCCGCCTTTCCCCGGCTCGCCCTTCTCCCGCGGCACCTTGATGAAGCACTTGTTCAAGGAGAGGTTGTGCCGGATGGAGTTCTAGACCCAAAAGAGAAAAAAAACCAAGGCTTAATGCTCGTCTGCTGCTGCAGCACCTACCTGAAGGAGTAGGGAGGCTGGTGGAAAAGCACATTTTCAGCAAGGACCTTTGGGAAAAAGAAAGCAGAAATGGCAACGTCAAGACATCCCGGGCTACGTGCCCAGCAGAAACTCCCCTGCCCCGAGTCACCGGCGGAGTTTTCTTGCCTCCTGTCTAATCCAGCCGGAGGTGGCAGGAGCCAAGGGGTTCACGCTAGGACTCGCCAACCACCAGGAAGCTTTTGGGCACCTCTCCTTGGCTGTAAACTGGGGCCATGGGGCCTCGGATCATGCAGAGCACTGGGAGAAGCCAGCCAGACTTGCCCCAGGCACGCAGCTGAGCTGGAGGAGGTCGGGTCCTTCGTGGCTAAGGAGGAAGAGGAGGGTCTTTACACCGATGTGGCCACGGCCTCATTACAGGTGGCAACTCATGGCAGCACCGTGGGGGACGGCATCATCCGGGCCCTCCTTGCATCCCCCAGTCCATCTCCGCCTATTGCTAGTGTTGAGGGGAAAATATTTGGCCAAAAAATAGGCACCATGCCTCGCCGCGGCCGGGCTGACACGAACCAGGCGGGCAAAACCGGGGAGACACGTGGGCCGTGCCACCGCAGCCCTGCGTGTCCCCAGAGGAGCCTCCTGGCCTGGGGAAGCTCGGTGTGAAATCACTGCATCTTCATCAGCCACTGCTCAAATGAGCTGGGGGAAAAAAAAAAGGAAAAAAAAAAAAGAAAGAGAGGAGTTTCTTCTCCCGTCGAGCTGTTCTGAAACCCTGAATGTGCCTGGAGTGATGTGAATAATCAGAAAGGAAACTCAGTTATTGGGTAAATAACCCAGCGTTGGACTCCACAAAGCCAAGGCTGTATTAAGAGATTGGATATGGTAGAGGTTTTTTTTTTTTGTAATGTTGCCTGGATATCTTTATGCTTATTCATCCATAATCCGTAGTGCCGAATAGGAAAAACAAGGCTTGAATGCTTCGAGCTGTTGAAAAACATGCGCGCACACACACACACACAACAAAACCCTCCTCTGGGCTGAAGCTCCTTGGGTGTGTTGGCTCCTCTCCAAAGCACTCAGCTCCCACAGGAATATATCCATCTCCCCCCGAGTATGGGTGGCATGACCTTTCCAGGCTGTCTTCACGTACGGGAATTGGGATAGGGGATGAGAACACAGCCTCGAAAAGAAAGGAAGAAAAAAAAAAAAAGAAAGAAGGGGAAAAAAAAAAGAAAGAAGAAAGGGGAAAAAGACAAAAAAAAGACAGAAAGAAAGACAAAAAGACAGAAGCAGCAGGAACACAGATACCCCTGCAAACAATCCAGGCTGTGGTAACTCCAAATTTACAGTTTAATGACATTTTACAAGGGTCAGAGACTTGCAGGCTGAATTCCCTGCTCCCCATCTCCCCTCCCCATCCCAAACTTCATTCAGCCTGGGCTGCCCTCCGTTATTACCCGGCCGGTTAACATATTTATCATTCCTGCCTGCAGCAATCCCGTGAACCCCCTGCATCTCTGCAGAGAGGGATTGAAAACCTTCTTTCTTTTTTTAATAAACACATTTAATTAAAAACGTGGTGATTATCCAGCCGTGAGTTTGCAGGAGAAAGTCAACACGCTGGCACACAGCTCCTCCTCCCGCAGCGCTGCTGTCGGTCCCCGGCACACGGGACCCAGGGGGACCCAGAGAGGGACCGGGGGGTTCCCTTCCCCGTGATGGGCTTCAAGAGCCGCCGGAGACCCACCTGCCTGGGGAGAAGGTGGGCAGCGCCCGGGCAGGGGGGTTGCAGGGGTTTTGCCCAGCCCCGCCTGGGTGAGCACTGCCGCCGGGACCGCTGGCACACTGCGGATTTGGGCTGGGAATAACCCGAGCGGAGGGACGAGCCACCCAGGTCCCTCCTGCCCTGCCACATCCTAGAAAGCCTCACGTGCCGGAGGCCCCCTCGCGTGACGGAGGAGGGCAGCGAGCCAAGGTGGCTGGGAAAAGCCCCTGTGCTTCAGGCTGTCCCCAAAGCTGGTGAGCCTGGGGGCTGTCCCCTACCCCCGGGGACACGCTCGTGCCAGCTGGGGACAGCAGCCGTGTCTGACCCCTCTTGGGCTTCCCTCTGAGGCCTCGCCCGCTCGCCACAGCGATGGAGCCTCCTTGGCCCGTCCGCGGGGATGGCAGACCTGCCCTCTGCCCTGCTCGGAAAGCGGCAGCGTTTCTGCTCTGAACCTCCCCAACTGGGGATTTGTCCAACACGCGGCATCTCCCTGCGGCTCCTCTCCATCCTCCGCTACGCCTGGGCCTCAGCACCCAGGGATACTCGACCTGGCGATTTCACGTGTGCTCAGCCCCCGGGGACCCAGGACCCCAACAAGAGCTCCGGAAAGGTGGAGCCAGGGACAGAGACGCCTTCGACCTGGAGCCGAGAAGAGCCACAGGGACCAGCAGCCCAGCGGGTACCTCCCTGCTCCCAAAATGGCCCTGGGCTCTCCCCCGTAATGGCTCCCTCCCTCCGCCACCCTCGCAGCCATGGCATCTCTGCACACCCAAGCTCTTTCCCGTTACGGCCCTTCCCCACCGGCTGCTGGTGCCGCTCTCCTCCCAGTGGGATCCAGCATCCCGGCGGGACCTCGCCTTGCATGGCGGAGGCTGCGGAAAGCCCTCCCCAGCCCCGCGGGGAGAGGGGACAAGGCAAGAGGTCTCCAAATCTCCTACCTGCCAGGTGGGATCGGCGTGTCGGAAGTAGCAGAAGTTGTCGGTAATCCACTTGTAGATGGCGGAGAGGGTGATTTTGGGCTTCTTGCTGGCTTCCATCGCCATGCAGATGAGGGTGGCGTAGGAGTAGGGCGGCTTGATGTGCGGGTTGGTCTTGTAGTCGATGTCCTCCGCGAGCTGGGGGTGCATGGCCACGGCGTGGTGCGCCGTCCTCGAGGTGGAGGAGGAGATGGGCTTGCAGGGCGTGTGGGGCATGCCCATGCACGCCGGGTCGGCGGCCAGGGGCGAGCACGGGGCGGCAAAGCTGGGGATCCTGTGACAGTCGTGGGGGTCCGGGCCACTGGGGCAGCAGGAGGACTTGCCCATGCTGGCGTTGATGATTGAGAAGTCCTGCAGCCACATGAGGCTGGTCAGGCTGTCGTCCAGGTCGTCCAAGTCCCCCATGCTGCCCTCCTGCCCTCTGTCCTTTCCCGTCCAGCTCAGCCACCCCTCAGCCATCCCTCGGCGCATCGGCAGCTCTTGCATTCACCGGGCGAACGGGGAGGGGAGGGAGGGGACGGGGCAGATCCTGCAATAACAACAGGGAGAGCGTTGAGGCTCCCCGAGGCGCAGCCGCTCTCCCGCACCCGGGCAGGGCTGGGCCTGGGTGCCCCGGGTGCCGCTGGGGAGACCCATCCCCGGGGTGCTGCGCGCCGGAGCCGCAACGCCTCCCCCGGGGTGCTTCAGCAGCCCTGAACCTCGGGGAAATGCCCTCAGACCCCCGTGCCCCGCTGTCACCCAAGCCCCGACGGGCCGGCGCTGCCCAGCAAACCTTCGGCCAAAGAAAGAAATAAAAAAAAACCCCAACAAAAACCCCCTCAAACAACCAAAATCCAGCCCTGCCATCCCACAAAGCGAGGATGTTTCCCCACCCGCCGCTAGCGGGACAAAAATCTCAGGATCCAACACCTCGACCAAATATCTTAAAGTTCCCCTCCCGCTACCAGCTCCCCTCGGATTCACCCTGCTGCTGCTCCCCCCTTCGCCCCGGCCCCCCCCGAGCAGCCGGGGCGCGGACCCCCCCGCACCCCCACTCCGGGCCAACCGGAGGACGCGGGCTCCGGCGGGGGCCGGGGCTGCGGGGCCGGGCCTCGCCCCCGGGCCGCAAACCCGGGCCCCCGGGGCGGTCGGGCGAGCGGAGCCCCCGGGGCCGGGACCGGGCGCCCGCGGCGGCTGCGCCGGGCCGGGGCTCCGCCGTTTGAATGATGCCGGGCTCAACAGTCGGGGGGGGGGGGGGGGGGGGGATGGAACCGCCTGCCCCGCTCCCGCAAAACAGGCTTTTCCCCCCCAAAACAAGGCTGAGGGCGAAGCGAGCCGGTGCGGATGCCCGATCCCCAGCGCCCCCGCGCAGCCCTGGCAAACTCCCGTGCTCGCAGTGAGGGAGATCCCAGAAACGCTCGCTGCGGTGGTCGGGGGGGCAGGGGGAATAAAATAATAAAAATAACAATAAAAATAAGAATAAAAATAACACTAAAAATAACAATACCCCCCCCCTCCCGTGCAAAGCTACCGCCCCGGCTTCGGCCGCGCAGCCCGGCTGAGCCCTCGGCCCTGCTGCCCCGCCGCCCGCCCCAGCCAGCCGCCCGCCGCCCCCCGCCACCGCCGCCGTCCCTCACCCCGTCCCGGCGACGTCCCCCGGCTCCCAAAGTTCACGAGAGAGCAAGAAGCTTCTGGAAAAAACAAAAAAAAAACCAAACAAAAAAAACCAAACGGGAGGGGGGGGAAAAAAGGGGGGGGGGGGAAGGCAAAAACCCCCGCAGGCGCTGCCCGGGGACGGGGTCGCTGCCGGCCCCGCGGGGGAGGCCGCCCGCCGCCCGCCGCCCGCCGCCCGCCGTGATTTGCGGCCGCCCGGGGGCTGCCATTAAGTAGCTGCTCGGGAAGGCTTCACGCGTTGCCACGGCAACGCTCCGCCCCGTAAACAGCTTCCGGCCCCGCCATTGGTCCGCGCGTTGCCATGGGGAGCCGGGGGGTACGGGCCGCTTTCGGCCCGGGCTCGGCCATTTGGGGCCGGGGCCGGCGGAGGCCGCGGTGCCCCCCCGGGGGAGGGGCCCCGGGGTGCTGTGGGGACCCCCCCCCCCTCCCCGGGGCCGCATCCAGCCCCGGCGACCCCCGCACCGGTGCCCTGGCCCCCCGCGGGGCGGCACGGGGGCACCCCCAGCCCCTTCCTCCTCCCGGCGCCCCCCCCTCCGCTTCTGCCCCCTGGCAGCCCACAGCAATTCGGGCAAAGCTGAAGGGGGGCTGGCAGACCCCCAGGTTGGAGCATGGGGCCTGCCTTTATTTAATTAAAAGTGTTTCAGCCATATGCCCCTATAAGGAATCCCTCACCCCCCCGCTGCCAACCCAAGGGCTTTAAAGAGAGGGAGGGGGCCAGGAGCAGCCGTGAACCCCGAGGGAAGCCATTTGCCTTCACCCCACAGCGCCCTTTGGGGCGCGGGGGGCTGCGGGGCGCCTGGGGGAGGTTGAGACACCGGGCACTTCTCCTGCCCCGGAGAGCGAGGGGCAGGCGAGCGGCCAGACCCGCTCCCGAGGTCGCTGCTGCCTGAAGCGCTGCCTGCAATAAGGGATTTTCCTGCCGGGATCCCCGGGGATTTGGGGGAGGCGGGCTGGGAGGCTCAAACCCCCTCCCCAGCACGGGGGCAGGGTCCCCTCCGCTGGTGCCCGTCCCCGGTGGCCGCAGGCCGGGAGGTGCTGGGCGCTGGGACCGGTGCGGAGGAGGGAGGAGGCAACTCCCAGGGGAGCGGAAATTTCTGTTTCGCTTTTCAGCTGACCGATACCCAGAAAACAACCCCAAACCTCCGGTTTCTGCCTTTCTAACAAGTCAGCTCCCTCGGGAGCGGGACCTGCCCCTGCAAAAACGCCCCCAAAGGCAGCGGGAGCTCCAGGGCTTTCCCGAGCAGCCCGGGGCCAAGCACGCCAGGCCTCAGTTCTCCCATCCCCGTCCTCCCCCGTCGCAGCATCTGGCCGCCCGCGAGCCCTCCTCCCGCAGCTGCAGGGTGCTTTCCCCACCGTGCATCAGCCCCCTCCATTACAGCCGAATGATAACCCCCCCTTGCAGCCCTCCTCGCCTTCAAGGCATCAGCTCCCAGCAGGAGCTCTCTTCCCCAGCACTGGAGGGATTTCTCCTGCAGGAGCACCCAGCTCCTCACTGCTCCTCCTCTCCTCCAGGAAAGGTCCCCTCTGGGTGTCCTCCTCCATCCCAGCAGCATCGGGGGCCAGGGAGCCTGGGCCATCTGCCCGGCCGCCCGCGCCCCACGCCAGGAAGGTGCCGCTCCCCCAGGCCAGACTCTTCCTGCAGAGGTTTTCGTTTGCATTTGCACCTTCTCCATCCCGGCAGGGCTCGGAGGAGGCAGGATTTAGGACGGTTGGGTAATGCGGGTTGAAAGGGACCTTGGGAAGTGGTTTAGGAGATTTGAAGCAGCTGGGCTGGTTTTGGGGAGCTGCCTGGGTGACGGCTGGGTGGACACTCCCAGCCAAAAAGGGTTCCCACCCACCGAGCCCCCAAGACCCCGACTGCCCTCGCCTTGCAACCACGAAACGACACTGGACGCTTTGTCGACATAAGGTACCCTTTATTAAACATACTCTTAAAATCCAAAACATGCTCAAAGCAAAGTCGTAAGCAGCAATCTGGTTTCCTTCCTTAGATCCCTGACGGGCGGATCACTGGGGCAAGGGGCTGGTGCTTTTCACCCCATGCTGCCAGTGCTGGCAGCTCCTGCCTGCCCCGTGTCCCTTCTGGGTGGCCGAGGACGGCGCTGGTGTCACCCACGCCAAAATCCCATCTCTCCCGTGCCACAGCGGAGGATGCTCATTTCTTTGCTCGCAGCACGCTGCAGGGCCGCAGCCTCCTCCCGGCTCCTCTCCATCGCCGTGCGCTCGCCGGCAGCCGCAGTCCCTCCGAGCGAGCGGCGGGCGCCCGCACGCAGCCACCCGGGTCTGCAGCCACCCCGTGAGCTTGCTTGGCCGCTCCTGCAGCCTGGGGACACACAGCTCGGAGCAGCCGCAGAACCCTCCCGGTCACCTCCCGGGACCCTCCTGAGCAAGGACCTGCCTGTTCTGCCCTGCTGCCGGCAGCCACAAGCACCATCGCAGCCCTACGCCGTGGTGCCTGGCCAGGCCTGGAGCACTCTCCTTGTCCCCGCTGAAACCAGGAGGACGGCTGGGCTTTGGCAGAGAAGCCACCCCTGGAGCATCAGCCCGATTTTCCCTCCCCTGCCCGTGCCGGAGGCTTAGGGAACAGCCGGCCTCCCGCAGCCCCCCTGGTTTTCTCAGCTCAGCCTGACCGTGAACCCCCAAAGCTCTCCCTGTGCCCGGCGCGGTGCTGCCGGCTCCTCGGGGGCTCCTCGGGGCCGGGACACCCAAACCCGCGGGGTGCCCCACCGCGGCACCGGGCAGTGCGTCCCCACGGGGGAGACGCAGCATGGCCCCAAACGGGGCGCAAGGCTCGTCCCCGCCACGCCAGCCCTCCCTGCTGTTCGCGGTGCCCGTCCCACGGCGGTTTGGAGATGTCACCCCCCCATAAGCTCCCAGCCCTGGGTTCCCAGGGAGGAATCTGGGAGCTGTTGAGCTTACAGGAGCCATGGTGCCGGCCCGGAGGAGGGAGCAGCGGTGTGGCCAACACCAACTCCACCTCCAGCAGGAACTGCACCGGGGCCACGGAGCGAGTGGCTACCGCGGCCCCGGCTGTGAGCCAGGCAGAGAAAACACCCCCCAGCCCCAAGAAGAGCTTTAGCCCCCTTTAGGAGCCATGGCCATCAGCACAGCCCGTGCTCTGCCATGGGGACAGGCAGCGGGGACCTGCTCCCCGCACGCACCCCACAGCCGCTGCGGGACGTTGCCTTCACTGAATGAACATCTCGGCCCTCAGGTAGCTCTGAAACGCGGTTCCCTCCTGCAAAGAGGACGTGGCCTTTGCTATTGCATCTGTGTGACAAAACCAGGGGGGAAAAGGGGGGCTCAGCCTCCCGCACAGGCTGGCCCGGACAGCTCCAGAGCTCGCTGGATGGGGATGCTAGCTCTGACGCTCCTCAGAGTGGCTTCTGGCTGTCCCTGATGCTCTCGGGGTGGAGCCTGGCCGCTGCCAGCGGCCCCATCAGGTCCCCGGGGTCAGTGGCTCATCCCTACCCCACTGGTGTCCCCGTGTCCCTGTCCCCGGGAACAAAACCCGCTCCTGCCGTCAGCCCAGCGCTGGCCGGAGGGGGGGGGACGGAGGGGCGGGGGGCACCCCCTGCTACAAAGTGCGATGGAGAGGGCAGGACAGGCGGGACAGGGAGTGACGCTTTTGGCACTTGTTCCGGAGAGAGGGCACAGCCCCGAGCCCCGAGCTCACAGCGGGGTGGAAGACAGTGAGGTTAAATTAGTGATGCCCCGGGGGCTGGGGACCGGGGAGGCGGGGGGTACCAGGTCCCCTGCCACCCTGCTCCATCCCCTGGGGAAAAGCAACCTCGCGGGCCGCCCAGGAGCCCACGTGTTGCCCAGGAGAACGGAGGGAGGGGGAGCTGGGGGGCACCATCACCGCCAGTGCATTAATGGGGACATCCCGTGGCATGGGGACATCCCACGGCATGGCAGGGGCACGGGCCAGCAAACCTGGGGGGGCCGGCCCCCCATGAAGGTTACTGGCTCATGCACCAAGGATGCCAATACCAACACGCGCCCCGGGCACCCTCCTCCCATCGTCCCCCTCCAGCCACATCCCAGGACCCCCTTTGTGGGGTGACCCTGTCCCATCTGCTCCGCGCACTGGAAGAGAGGAGCCCGGGGGCACAAGATGGCCGGGGGCAGGAGGGGACCCCAGCCTGTCCCCGTCGGGGCAGGAGGACGGGAAGGTGCTGATGGGGGGGCTCCGAAGTGACGTGGCTCTGGGCCCCCCTCTGCACAGGGGGGCCGGGGAGGAGAAGTCGAGGTTACCGTCTTTTTTGAAAATCAGTCCTGCTACAGCCGAGGGGTGGCGGTGGCGATGCCCACGGCGCCCGGACACCAGGGTCCCTCTGGGTGGGCAGGGGGGCGCGTGCCCCCGCCGAGGCCGAGCGCTCAGACGGGCAGGGCGGCCGCTGCCTGCTCCAGGTCTCGGGTGCCGGGGGGGCGGCGGGGCCAGGGCGCCTGCTGCAGCCGCACGTTGTTGTTGGCTGCCTCTGGGCCTGGGGGGAGAAAACGGGGGGTTAGGGGCTCCCAAAGCCCGCCGGCGCGCTCGGCTCATCTTTCCACAGAGGGTGCAATTTGGTGTCCCCAAATAACACCCACCTCCCCAGCACCGCGTTGGGTTTTGGCTGCAGCAAGGGCTGGTGAGCACCTGCACTTACCTCTCCAGGCCAGGGGAGCCCCTCAAACCCCCGATTCCTCGGGAATGCCGAGGGGCAAACGGGAAGCACCGCGCACCCTGGCTGGGTTTTAATAACCCAGACAGAAGGGGGCTGCCTCTGTCGCGCCGTGCCCGGCGAGAGGGCACATGCAGCTGCCCCGTGGGGGCTGCACGTTGGGCACTAAGGGATGTCACCCTGGCCGGGACAGCGAGGGGACTGCCAGCGTTGCCGGGGCGAGGGGTGCCAACCCAGCGCCAACCCCCCCGGGCGATGGGGCGCGCGGCGGGCGCAGGCTCTGGGGGTCTCATACCTATTCCTCAATGTTAATGGGGCAGGAGTCCGGCACGGCGGCTGCGTGGCGGGAGAGACCAGAAGGCACATGGTGAAGGCGGGAGCGGAGGCGGCGCAGGGGCATGCACGCGAGCGAGCAAACGGGGCGACCGCGGGGGGCCGGGGGGGTCGCCGCCTGCCGACGGGTCTGGGACGAGGACGGGGAGCTGCCGCCGGGCACGGCGCGAGGGGGCCGTCATGCGTGGTGCCCGCCGGGGTTTCATGCCGAGGAGAACCGAGGGTGGGCATGCTTGCGGCGCGGGGGAGCCTGGTTCCCGCACGCCTCCTCTCCGGCTGCAGGCTCCTGGTTCAGGCAGCAGCCTCCGGCCGGGGCAGGGCGACGGGCAGAGCTTGGGACCTGCCCGCCCGTGGCTTGCATCCCGCCACCCACACGCTCCGAGGCTACGTGGTGCCCTTAGGAAGGGGGTGCACCCCTAGAGCAGGGCGGCTGCTCCCACCAGCGCGGCGGGAGCCCTGTGCCCAGGGGCGGGGGCAGCTCCAGGCCGGGGGGGCCGTGCGAGGGCACCCCAAGGCCAAGGGCAAGCGCTGAGGCTTTGCCAGAGAGGGAGCAACAAAAACCCGCTGCCTGCTGATTTATGGGAGGTGACAGCTGCCGTTTCGACTGGCTTTTCACGGCGAGCTCAGGCTGGAGAGCGAGGCACGTTAGGTCTGCCGATCCCGGAGGGAACGGAGAATTAAACAGGACCACACATACACACACACCTACACGCGCACACCGAAATCCCATTAAGAGCTTGACATTGCCCAAGTCCCTGCAGCGCTCCGGTGCAGAGACCCAGCTCAGCTCCGCGCAGCCTTGGCAGGCTGCCGAGGAGCGGGGCTGGGGGCAGCGGGGCAGGGTCCGGTGCCGCAGCGGGGTCCCGGCCCCCTGCCCCCCCGCCTCGTCTCCCCTTGGGCTGCAGGAGGGGGCTCCCCGCTGCCGTTAGCGGCCGTCAGACCTGCCCTGCACGGGCCGGCTCCCAAAGAGCGGCGCGGCGAAACCCAACCGGCTCACCCGGCCCGCTGCGGTATCGCTTACAGCTCAGATCATCCGCGGGTTTAAACCAGCCAAAGCCCTCGGGGGATTTCAGGTCTTCTGCCACCTCCGACGCAGCAGCTCCCCAACCCTCCCCACCTTGCCGCCAGCCTTTTTGGCAGGCACCTTCCCCCAGTTTCTCTTTCCAATGCTGCTTCTGCCACCCTGGCCCCGGCAGAGGCTGCGGCCGTAGCCAGAGGATGCTCTGAGCCCCGGGGAGAGCCCTGCAACCCGCTGCACGCCCCGGGGCTCTGCGGGATCCACTCGAGGACATGAGTCTGCGGGTATTATTTAAATCTTGTGCCCTAAAATCACCAGGATGGGGCCTTTCGACTCCTCCTGGAGCCTTTTCCCACCAGACAGATCTGCAGAGATTTCACAACAGCGCTGGGGATTAGGAGTAAACCTTTCCACTTTGAGGAACCACGTCCCACACCTTCACCCATTACAGAGAGGCCAAAAACCAACCCATGGGTCTGATCACGGCAAAACCTCCCCACGAGAGAAATTGGGGGAGCAATAAATAACAATAAATAATAATAATATCATCATCTCTGGTCAAGGTGATTTTCTTTTAAGCTTTTAAGAAAACAGCACCTGGCCCCAAAGTAAAAGTCCGCCCTGTTCTTGCCAGTCCCGTGGATGCGATTACATGCAAACCTGCAAGAACCCTCTGCCAAAAAGGACTTTTCCAGTGCATGCAAACCAGCCCTGCGGTTGCAATCCAGCACCACCAGTATTAAATAGTGCCTCCAATCGGCTCCGTCACAAAGTGGCTGAGTCCTGATGGCGGGTGGCTGCCGACGGGGAGCCGACGGGGCCGGGGAAGGAAGGAGCTGCCCTGAGTCTAACGAACAAAACCAACGTTGCAAAACACCGATTGCAACCAGGAAACGACCGCCCGGCTGCTACAGCCCCGCGGCGGCTGCTCCCCTTCGCCGCCCTGGCCCCCGAGCTCTGCCCAGCACCCCGGGGCAATCCCCCTCCAACCCCTTTGGGGCAGAGCTCGGCACCCCTGCAGTCATTCCCTCCAGCCCCTCTGCCACCCCAAAGCGCCCGCTCTGCACCTCCTCTGCCCCCGGCGCGAGCGCAGCCCCCCCCTTTTCCCAGCAAATGCCGAGGCCGGATCGCCCCTCTCATGCGGGCAGCAGCGCGGCTCCCTGCCGCGGGCTCCAAGCAGCGCAGCCGCCAGACGCACGGACAGACGTGGTGGCCAAAGGATGGAGAGCGCATCCTTGGCGGGGCTCGGCCCAGGGGCCAGATTCTGCACCCCAGCCCAGGACAGGGACGAAGCCATCGCAGTCCTTGCAGCAGAGCAAGAATTTGGCCCCATGCTGGGGCCGTTCAGGCTGCAAAGCCTCCCCCCTTCCTCATCCTCCCCCTGGCACAACCAGCGCAGGGCTGGCTTTGGCTGGTGCTGCGGCCGGGGGTGCTTTGCCAGGACCCCCAGCAAAGGCGGGGGGCTGCTAGGATGCCCCCAGCCCCCTCCCCAGCCCCCCCGGCCGGCGGGGCTCAGCCGGCTGCTGCCGGAGGGCGGTGGAGGAGACACGAGGCGTTTGTGGCAGGCGCCTCTTCCTCCCCAAGAGCCTCAGCCGAGTTTCTCCAGCGCAGAAACGGGCAGGATCAGGCGAGGCAGTGGGAGAGGAAGCTTTCCTGAAGGAGAAGGGGGAAAGAAATGACTTTCCCCTCCTGGGGGGGCTGAGCATCCACCCTCTCAGCTCTCCAGCACCCACTGCGGGTCTGGGACCTGCCACAAATTTAGCCGAAGGGGCAAGGGGGGGGCAGAGTTGCTTTCAGCTTGTCCACAAATGTATTGACGCAGACCTGGACCCTCGGAGGGCTTCATCTCAGCTTTTTCCCCTCCTGTTCCCTCACCCCCCAGCCTGATGGAGAGGAGCCTGTGGTGCTGGGCAGGGTCCCCAGCCCGCTGCTGGCCCCTTGGCCCGCACAGGGACCGGGGGTCACCAATACATTTGTCACCTTTGGGCAACTCTGGGCAGGGAGGGGACACAAGCGTGGGTTGAGAAAACCGTGTTGGCACAGAGCGAACATGAACTTTCACGCGGACGGAGGAGCCTGGGGGGGAGGAAGAAGAGAAAAAAAGGGATGGAGAGAGGGCGAGAGGCAACGGGAGAACGGTGGAAGGAGGGTGGGAGAGAAGGCGTGAAGAAATTGGAAGGAGGGATGAACTTCGGGGCTCTGCAGAAGGACAGCTAGACCTGACGTGCCCCATCTCCTCGGCCCCGGAGGAAGAGGAGGGGGAGGCAGGCAGCCCCTGCGGCAAGGCTGGAGCGGCTGCGGCTCACATCCTGCCCCAAAATACCACTGCGCCCACCACGAGTCTGGACCAGGCTACCGGCGTGCCACGCAACCGCCTTCACGGGGAGGGCTGGTGCCCCCCAGGGTGCCAGCAGCCCCCCGCCAAGGGATAAAACCTCCCAGCAAAGCACGTCTGCGACCCGCCGGGGACATCCCGGTGGGGACAGGTCACCCTGAGCTACGGCTGCTGGGTGGTGACGTGCCTGGTGCTCAGCCCCGTGGTGGGACGGTGGCGGGGTGCAGTGAGGACAACCTGGTGGGGATGGTGGTGGTGGGGATGGTGATGATGGTGGTGGGAAAGGAGGGATGGATGCAAAGGGCTGGGGTGATGCAGGGAAGAGTGGAACTGTCCCCCCCCCCCCAAGTTCATGTTCAGCAGACGGCCACTCACCAGGTAAGCAGGCCTCAGAGCACAGTTTATTGTCCAGCGCTTTCACGTGTGCGATGCCCAAGTCATTGTTATTGTCACACCTCAGACCGAGGAAAGCGCCTGTCCTCGGGCCTGGAAGGGAGTTAAGGCAGTTAACGCCGCGGCTCGGCGCTGGGGCTTGCCGTTGCCTTTTTAGCAGTGGGGTGTGAGATTTCTGGGTCTGTTCCTCTCCCCTCCCCACCCTCTTTCAAAAAAAAATAGATAAAAATGATGCAGCTAGATGGGAGCAGGTGAAGAGCGGACAATAACGCCTGGGCACGGTCCCAGCTGCTCCTTTCCTTGCACCGGCCGCATCGGAGGGCAGCGAAACAGCGACGATGCGGCAATGGGCACCGGCACGCATGAACCTGCTGCCCCACCGCCTGCCTGGGGTTCAGCCAAACCTTCCCCCCGGCACGGCCGAGCGGTCCCCGGTCGGTAGAGCGGGGCCGCGGTGGCACCCGTCCCCTCCCGCCAGAGCCTCTCCGGCGCCATCAGCGCGTGCACGAGAGCCGCGGGGATGCCGGGAGGCAGCGACTGGATGCGTGCGGCAAAAGAAGCCGTAGCCAAGCTTTGCAGGGGGGATGGAGGCTTTCGGGGCTGAGGGAAGTAACTCTGCTTCTTAGCATCACCTGTACGAGAGATCAGCCCCCAGGCTGTTACCTGCATCCATCAGATGCAGCGACCAAACCTCAGGAGGGACGCTCCCAAAGAAGCCGGTAGCCCCGCTGAGAACTGGCGCAGGACCGTGTCCTAAGGAGAAAGGCTGTCCTGCTCCCAGAGTTGTTGGGATGCCCGTGGATGTCCACCACAGCCACCAGTTGCTCCCCAGTTGTCATATTTGAGTCTCCCCATCAGCAAAAGCCTCCCCGCAGGGCAGAGGCCACGTTTTGGGGATGGGTGTTCCTGCTTTCCAGCTTGGCTGAGTGTCCAGGTTGGACGGGGGAAGAGTTTTGGTAAAGTTTTCCTAACCAGAGACTTGCAAACACGGGAGGGGGCACAGCGGGGGCCTCCCTATCGCCCAAAAGAAATGCCAGGCGGCTGGTGGCCAACGGCACGGGAGTGACCGCATCTTTCCTTGGCTATTTGAACGCATAGGAGAGGCGAGAGGAGCCCTCGCTGCGCGTGTCTTGGCTTGCAAAGGCACACCGAGGACAGGCCAAAAAAAAATTAGGAAAGCATCCCAAAGGGAACAGTTTTGCAGCCCCTTCCTACGGGAACCAGCCCAGACAGGGGTCCCTAAGGGGCAGGCTTTGAGAGATGTGAGGAAAGACCTTCTTGGCAAGGGGAAAAACACGGAGAAGCCTCTTTCCCACTTGGCCTGTTGGAAACGCCGTCGGATCCTGCGCGCCAGCCATCGCCTGCTCCGTGCCCCACACCGCGCTTGCCGGGGTCCCTGCGGCCGGCCGGCTTCCCCTGACCCACTGGTGTTCAACCCACCCATGGGTGGCCCCGCTGTGACAGATGCTTTCCCAGTCCCGGTGCCCACGGAGGCACCCAGGGCTCTCCCGGTTGGCAGCCAGCATGCAGGGGAGCTGGAGATGGCACAGCATCTGCCACTCGCTCGGCTGCCCACTGGTGACACCGAACCGAAAGCAGGGGGACAACAACGACCCGGGGCCTTTTACCGTCTTCCTGCGTGGGAGAGGAGTCCTCGTCCTCCAGCACGTCGTTGCCCTGCGGCACAGGCGAGAGGCAGTGAGCGTTAGCTGCCCCATGCACCCCGACACCGTGCCAGGGCGACCAGGGCGCCGGGGTGCTGGGGCGACCCCGCGGCCCTGTGGGGGAACACCCCTGGCCCTGGGGGTGTCCATGGACCAGGAAGGTGAGCCCGGATGGGGGACAGCCCCACCACCCCATCCGTCCCCAGGGCGGCCCCTTCCCCATCCCAGCCCCGGGGGGAGGTGGTGCCAGCCACCCGGCTTCCCCCTCCGCCGGCAGCTGGAGCCGGGCACATCTGAGGTCCCTGCGCCTCCGCGGGCGGCACCGCGGCTCCCGGCCCCGCGCGGGGCGGTTATGGTTACCTCGGCATCGCGCTCCTCGGCCGAGATGCTGACGAAGTTTATATCCGGGGACTCCACAGGCGTTGACTGCGGGAAGAAGGTGGGAAAGATGGAAGGAAAAAATTTAAAGAAAAAAAAAAAAAGTCTGGTGCCAGTGGGTTTGGAGGAGAAGTTGCATCCCATGGGGAAGCTCTTCAGCCTGGGGGTGATGGGTGTCATCAACAAACCCCCCAGCGCCTACCTCTGCATCGGAGGCTGTGGCGCTGGCAGCCGCGGGGAGCACGTCCCCCTCCTCCTCCTCCTCCTCCGTGCCGGGAGCGATGTAGGAGCCGGACATGGAGGACACGGTGTCGGTGCTGAGCTGGGAGTGCTGGCTCTGGGAGGAGGCCATGGACATGACGGACTGAGCCAGGCTGCTGCTGACGGGCTCTGGGGGAGAGCGGGGGCTGAGCGGGGCCGCCGGACCCCCCAGCACACCAGCGCGATTCGCGGCACAGCACCGGCTAGTTAGAAACGGGGCTAACGAGGAGGAGCGGGGCAAGGAGCAAGGACCTGCTGCATGCCACGGAGGTGTGATGGGTGGAAAGCTGCCAGCAGCAGGTCCCCGGGGCTCACAGCCCCCCGACTCTGGGTCGATGGGCTGATAAAGCAGGGGCAATTGGTGCCCCCATGCCCCCCATCTTCAGGTCTATGGGTGACAAAGCAGAGGTGACACCCCAGGGCTTCACGTCACGTCCGTGGCAGGGTAGGAAGGGGCCATGCAAACGCCCTCCGCATCCCCCCGCAGCGGGACGGACCCACGACCACGATCCCACTCTCCTGCCTTGCCAACACCTGCGAGCCCGGCCATGCCGCACCTTCTGGGGACGAGATGGTGGAGGAGAGGGGGGTCCCGGTGCAGGAGGACTGCTCGATGGCTCCTGACGACGACAGGGTGAGGTTTTCGCTCTCCGGTGTCGCGCCGCATTCCTGGAAGAAGAGAGCGTGTGGAGGACGGGATGGGGATATTTGGCAGGGATGGATCCGTCTCCCCCGGGCATCCTTATGGATGGAGGAAGAGCCAGGAGGAGCAAACCCCAGCCAGACCCTCTGGTCCCAAACCACCCCTGAACCTGCCACCCCCCGGTGCCTCGGCTGGTCACCAGCGCGTTTCGGAGGGTGCTCACCTCCTCGCGCCGGGCAGGGGATCTCCTCCTGGAGACCCTCAGCTCCGACTCGGTGCACGACTTCTCGTCCTCCTCTTCGGGCAGGATGGAGGAGTTCTGCGAGACGGACCTGCGCGGGGCGGGGGCAAAGCAGAGGGCTTCACCCCTGCCCGCAGCCCCCGGACCCCCCTGAGCCCCCCCGGCCCACCCCGCTACTCACTTGGAGAGGCTCTTCTTCAGCTTGAGCCCCGGGGGGCCGCAGTCGGGGAGGCGCTCGAGGGGCGAGAGGGCCCGCAGGGCGGGCAGGGGGCCGTCGCCGTAGGAGGGCAGGGTCCCCGCGCCCGGGGGGTCCCCCAGCGCGCGCAGCGGCAGGGCGGCCGGCGAGGGCGTCAGCGGCCCGTTGAGGGCCTCCAGCAGCGACACCACCTCGTAGCCCGGGGGGATGTTCTCCGAGGACTGGGGAGAGAGGGGAGACGGGGTGAAGGGCCCCCCTGGGCCGTTTTGCTGCCCACTGCCCCCACCGGGATTGAGATGCCCCAGGGAAAAGCCAAAACCCAGAGAACAGACAAACTCCTGCACAAATGAAAGCCCCAAATCCATGATCTTTCTACCCAACCAAAAGCCCTTTTTTTGCAATATCGACCTTGCATTTTTTGCAAGATCAATTTGCATCAAATAAATAAACCCTGGCCCCGGGAAGCATGTGCATCCCCAAACCGCCCTGGCCCCAGCACCGGCTGGGCCGGGCTCGGCTGGGCACTGACCGAGTGCTCCTCAGAGTCGGAGGTCTGCGAGGCGATGATGGGGTTGAAGCTGGTGGGCGAGAGGGGACCCAGCTTTTTCCTCATGGCTCGGATTTGAAGCAAGGCTCGGAAAGCTGCGGCAGCGGGGACGAAGGGTGGGGTGAAAACCAGGTGCTGAAAGGAGACCCCCCCAAAATGCCACCCCATTTCCCAGCAGGGGTATCCCCACATGGCATCACTGCATGCAGGGCTGGAGGGACCCCAAAACCTGAGGACGGGAGATGCCAGAACCCTCCCAGAGATGCCATCCCCCCCGGAGATGCCAGCCCCCCCAGAGATGCCAGCCCCCCCCAGCCCTTACGCAGCCTGCAGATGGGGCAGTTGTTGGCCTGGTAGCGCAGGGTGTCGGCGCAGGTGTTGCAGAGGCAGAGGTGGCGGCAGGGCAGGATGAGGGTGTCGCGGACGTCCGAGAGGCAGACGACGCACTCGGCGCTGTTATCGCTCACCTCGTCCTCAGCCACCTGCCCCGCGGGAGAGACGGGAGCCGCTTGGCCTTGGGGTCCCCAGCCCGCACAGCACGAGGGTGGGTGCCCTAAAATGCCGTCTGGGTGCCCCGAGAGCTTGCTGCGGGGTCCTGCCTGTGTCCCCGGGCTGCCTGCTCTTGACGTACAACTCTGGGACCTCATCCCTCCCCTCCCGGAGGCTGGGAGATGGGGCTGGACCCATCAGGCACCCCATGGAGGGATGCATCCTTCACCCCAACTTCTATATATATATATTCTACATATTTATATGTATATAAATCAGAGGGGGAGGCATGTGCCACATTTTGAGCCCCATGGTGCCCTCCTAAGCCAGCAAGATCCAGCCACTGCGCTCCCAAGGGACCACAAAGGACGGAGGAAAAAGGCTCAATCCTTCGTCTTTCTGCCTCCGGCAGCTTCGATGCCAACACACCACACCTGCACCGCCCCGGGAAGCTCCATATTGTGCTGCCGGCTCTTGCCCCATGCCTGTGTTAGCTGCTGGACCTGTGCTAGGGGAACGGGAGAGGGGATGAGGGAAGACCCACGGGACGCAGGCTGCGGGATGGAGGCGCGTACCTTGGAGTCCTGCGTGTTGTACTTGTTCTCGATGCCGTAGATCTCCTGCAGGAGGTAGCTCACACCATCCACCTGCAACCCCGCGGGCAAGGGGTGAGGAGCGAGGACAGAGCCCCCCCAGCTGCCGTGGCTCCTGGCCCCCTCCTCGGGCCAGCCCTCCTCCCCGCAACGTCCCCACTTGACATTGCCGGTGGTCCTCAAGCTCCCCGGGAGGCAGGGGCAGGGCAGGGGCAGGCTGCTGCCCCCCCAGGGGTTTGCTGCTCCCCGAAAGCCCCTCGCCGCCTTCCTTCCCAGGGGTGTGCAGGGCAGGAGCTGCCACCCCCGCGGGGACACCCGGACACTCACCACTTGCTTCTGCTTGAGGGGCTTCACGCAGAAGGTGCCGTCGCTGTGCTGGAGGGAGGAGAGCACACGGGTGGGCACTGGGGCCGAGCACCCCAGGGACCGCCGTGCTCGAGCACCCACCGGCCCCGTAGCTGTCGCCGCTCCCACCCAGCCCATTTTGCAGCTGTTTTTCCCCGCCACCCCGGTACCAGGCAGGCATGGGATGTCACGCACATCGCAAGGCTGGAGGCTTGCTGGAGCAAGGAAGATGGAGTTGAGACCAAATGCCTCAAAAGTGGGTGCTTAAAATCAAGGATTTGGAGGATAGTCCCAGAATTGCAGAAGCAGCCCCAGAACAGCCCCTGCCCAGCAGCACCAGCCCGAGCCCTGCGGGGTTTCTGCAGGCTCTCGCACCCGGTGGGCAAGGGGGCAGGAGGCGGAGGACAGCCCCGGCTTGGCCCTTACCTTCTCAAAGGTGGCCAGCAGCACGTGGCAGTGCCCGGTGTGCTCTGCAAGACACAAAGGGACGGCAGGGCTCAGGGGACAGCCAGGGCCGCGGCGGCAGCAAGAAGCCGGAGGCTCTGCCTGGTTGGTGCGAGGGCTGGCACCGCGGTGCCAGCAGCCGGGCAAGCCCAGCCCGGCGAGGAACCCCCTCCTCACCCTCTCCTTCATCCACCACCGCGTGCACCACCATGGGGTACACCTCCCGGTCCAGGTCGAAGCCCAGCTGGAGAGAGACAGGAGGAGAGGCTTGGTGAGATGGAGCAGCGATGGAGGCTTCATCCCGCATCCGTAACCGTACCCGACCCCGCGGTCGATGCCGCGGTCCGGTGGGACCCACCTCCTCCTCGCTCCACTCGGAGGGGTCGACCGTGTGGGAGGGCACGCAGAACTGCTGGCACACCCCGCGCTTGTAGTGCACCGTCTCCGACTGCAGGCTGTTGTCCCTGGGGATGTAGCTGTCCCATGGAGAGAGGACAGAGTCAGGGGCACCGCGCGTGTCCCCGCGCTCCTCCGGTCCCCTGGCTCGCGAGGATGCCAGGAAGACGGGAAAGAGGGGGGTCCCTGCTTCCCTCCCCTCCCGGATGCCTCTTGGGGCTGGGACAAGCAGCCCTACAAAGAACTAAAATAATCCACAGAGCTAAAATAACCCCAGGGCAGCCAACATGGGACAGGAGGGGACAGGGACAACCCCGCCACCGAGCTGGTGGGGACTGGGAGGGGCAATGATTTCCTCTGGTCTCAGCTCTGACCTGGAGGTAACAAGAGGCAGCAGGATGGGACGGGGAGGAAGGTGGCGGGGGCTGGCAGGGACCTGGCAGGGGCACCCGGGGGAGGCGAGGAACCCCCCTCCAGCCTCGGCACCGCCAGCAGCCGCCTCCTGCCCCGAGGAGGGGGGATGCTCCGGGGAGGAGAGGCTCCATCTCCATCAGCAGAGCCCCACGCCCTGGCCAGGGACACACCGGGCCTGGGGGGCACAGGCCAGGCTGGGGGGGCACACGCCAGGCTGCGGGGGGCACACGCCAGGCTGGGGCTTCTCACCTCGCCACCCCGTTGTGAAACTCCTCGCTCGCCTGGTAGTAGATGGTTATGGCCACGCGGGCGTCTGTGTCGAAGGTGAACTCCACGTTGTAGTGCACCTTGGCTTTGCTGACTTCTTCCCCCGGGGTCTTCACCTCCTCCGAGCACCTGGCGAGCACAGAGGGCGCAGGAGATGGGTACCCCTCGGGGAGGGCTCGGGGTGCCCCAGGACTGTCCCCCCGGCACAGACGGCTCCCCGCGGCACCGATGGCCCCAAAGAGGGCAGCCCCCTCCATCAGGGGAAACTGAGGCACACCGGGAGGGCCCGGCATGCCCAAGGTCAAGCCTGCAGACTGGGAAGTGCCGCAGGCAGGTTTCAGCCGTAATCCCGAATCTCCCGGCCCAGCTGCAATCCCCAGCCTCCCTCCAACAAAGCCTTTGGAAGGTGGGGGAGGAAGAAAAAGCAAAGCACTTCAAAGGCAGCACTAAGCTCCTTTAATCCCGCGGTGGAGCCAGCGCAGCCGGTGCCCACATGCGGGAAGCTCACCCGCGCCGGGAGGGGAAGGGGCACGTTTGGACACCAGTGTCTCGTCCCCTCTACCCACCCATGCCGAGATGAGAGCATCCCCGTGCTCAGCAATCCCCTGGGAGCATCCAGCCAGCCCCTTCCCGCCCCGTGGCTCACGGCCGCGGGGTGCCCGGCCCCATCTCCCCGCCGCAGGACTCACTTGACGAGGCGCAGGGTGTCCTTGCGGATGTTGATTAAGCTCCTGAGGGTCTTCACGGGTTCCTGAGGAGGTGGAGCAGCGTAAGGGAACTAGGATGAGAGAGACATCGGTGAAGGCAGACACACGTGGGGGGTTACAGCGGCTGCGGACCTTGTCCCCGGACCCCCCAGTGACCCAGCCCCGACCCGACACCCCGTAGGCAGGGACCCAGGGTGGCCTGCGCATCCTGATGGGTGCCAAGCACCCGCAGCTCCTGCTGGCACTTGGGTACCAGAAGCGTGACGATGGGAACATTCCCCCTGCAAAGAGCAAGGCCGAAACCCCTTGCAGGGGACAGTTTCACGGGGGGGGCACGCAGAGAGGGGCTGTTCCTTGTCCCTTTGGCTGGAGGGGACGTGGGGCACGGGGCAGGCGGGTGGCTGCTGGTGTGTTTTTAGGCTGCTGATGCAGCGCAGAGCTGCTGGATGAGGCTGGGCAGGGGGAAGCCGAAGCTCCTTCCCTGCCCGCCAGCCAAGGAACGGACACAAGCATCCCTGTTTTCTCCCAGGGATGGATGGGATTTGGGTGGCGGGGTCTGTGCCAGCCCTGGAGCGGGGAGCCAACGGGGCGGCCGGGCAGGACCAGGCAGGCAGCAGTGCTATGAGGGAGAGGTGTCGCGCCAGCCTCCAAGGTGGCCTTGTCCTTCCTGGTCCCTCCTGTCCACCTGCGCAGGGGCTACAGGGCTTGCTGGGGCGAGGGGACATGGTGGCAGCCGGGGGACACCTTCTCCTTGGCACTGCAGCCACCCAAGGGAGACCAAGGGCACCGGGGAAGGGATGCAGGACTCGTCTCCTCCCTCTCCATCTCCCGGGTAGGCTGAGCCCCAGGACGGGATCAGCCCCCCCGGGGGGACGACACAAACATGGAGAGACAGAGGCTTATGCCGGGATTAACGCCTGGCTCGCTGGCGAGCTGTCACCGTGTGCCAGGGGACGGCCAGAGCCAGGAGGGCGGCAGGTGCCATCGTGGATGGCAGATGCTCACAAGAGCCAAAGGGCTCAGTCGCTGCCTTGGGAGAGGGACCAGTAGCCAAGCCAGGCTGCCTGGGTCCCGTCGTCCCCCCACGCTGCCCCCAGCCCGCAGCGGGGCTCAGGGACAGCGAGGCTCCCGCTGCACCCCGGCACCGAGGGGACAAGACGCGGACAAGACGGCTTGCAGATGGCACCTGGGGATGCCCCGCAGGCAGCCCGGTGCCCGATTCCCATGTCCCTGGCGCCCTCACGTGGGAAAGCCACCGTCACCTCCCCTGTCCCCAAAGCCACCGTCACCTCCCCCGTCCCCAAAGCCCTGCAGAGCAGGACAGATGGGGTGGCACAGCCGCCCTGGCTGGGGACCCATGCAGGGCTCAGCAGGATGGGATGGGACGGGCAGCTGGCAGGAGCAGGCAGCGCAGGCAGAGGCCTGCCCCATCCCTCCTCCAGCAGCTGGGCATCACCCACCGCGTCCCACCACCCCACAGCTCCGGTCCCACGGCACGGAAAGGCCGGGTGAAGCCTGGGCTGGGCGCAGCGCAGACGCTGGCAGGGGCGCTTTGAGGCTGAATCCATGGCACCTTGCAACGGCCGCCCCCTCCCTCCCCTCCGGGAGGGGAAAAGGGCGGCTGTCAGTCATCTGGCGGTAACGAGCTTTGTAACGAGTCACCAGCACTAACCGGGCACCCACAGAATTCCCCCTTACAGCTGGAAGGGAGCAAGTGAGAAAAGGCCTCCGGGCTGGAGCTGAGCCACATCACGACATGCCGTGCCATGTCACGATACATCCTCTGCTGTTCAAACGAATGAAGCAATCCAATCTTGCCCACTTGCGCCTTGCCCAGCCGAGCCGTGCCCAAACCAGCCCGCAGTAAGTGGCGGAGCTGACCCTGGCAGGGAGGGCACCCATGGGTGCGAGCCCCCTCCCGCCGCAGCACCCAGGGGTGGGCGGCGGAGGAGGAAGCAGGCAGCGGCTGCCCGGCGCGGGGCCGTTGGGCTGGGAAGGATGGGGAAGCACCGCAGGCAAATTTCTTGCTGCAGAAACCGCTTTGCCCTCGCCGTTGGGCCATTTCACACCCACGTGTCGGCTCCTTTTTGGGGGGGTTGGGTTTTTTTTTTTTGAATGAAATTTTGCAAGCCAGATTTGCACATCAGAAAGGGGCTGTTTAAAGCACTTTTTGCATCTTCTCAATTTATATCAAGCTGAAAAACAACAGGAAAAAGCCTCACTGCAACCGTTACCCATTTAAAAACACTGTCCATGCCTCTATAGCGACATTTGGTCCAGACCGGCTTCTGATAAAGCAAAAAAAAAAAAACCTCGAAAATATTTCTTGGGGTTTTTCTACAAGCAGACGCAGGCTGGTTTGCGTGGGCAGTGAAACCCAGCAGCACGTTTCAACAGTCCCCGGCTTCCCCAGAACGCCCCATGCTCCCTGGGTGCCCCAAGCAGCTTCTCCGCTCCTCGGCCCCTGCAGAGGTGTCCCAGCACAGCGGCAGCTGCTGAAACCTGCAACGCCCTTCCCAGCCCCTTGGGAACCAGTCCCGAGCTGGAAAATCCAGATTATCCCGTATCGGCGGAGGGGAGAGTCTGCACAGCCTCTGGGTGCCCTGCGCATCCCCGCGGCAGCGGCGCTGAGCCAAGGTGCTCAGCTCAGAGAGGACTCGGGACACAATTTTTTTTCTAAGACCTCCTGGCCCTCGACACCCAAGGAACCCAAAATAAATCCCCCTCCAAGCAGCACTGGCCATCTCCGACGTTTCCAGCCCAGCTCTCGCAGCAGGCCAGGACGCGAAAGCATCGCAGCCAAGAAGCAGCAGGACAGGTCTCGGAGGTGGCATCAGAGATGCTCAGATGATACCTGGGCACAGGCTTGGGCCAGAACCAACACGGGTCCTCGTCGACCCCTCCCTGAGCCCCCAAACTGGCCCGAGCCGAGAGCCCAGCCCCAAAATGCCCCCTGCTCCCCGGGCAGACGAGACCTCAGTCACAGCGCTGCAGCCCAGGGCCGTCGGTAATTAAGCCGGAGCAATGTAATTTAGTTTGCAACGCTATATTAATTCTTTCTGCTGTTTCCAAGCTGTTCCTTTACCTTCCCCGCTGCTCCTGCTGTCGGGGCGTCTGACTCAGGAACTGCTCGCTGGGCAGTTTAGAGGCTTTTACTGTAATCGAGAGGATTTCTCGGCGCTCGCTGCTGGAGAGAGGACCCGAGTGCTGACTTTTCATTTTCTGGGGAAGGGCAGAGGATGGAGAGAAAGGCGCTGGCTTCGCCCACCCAGCGCTCGCGGGTTTTGGGGGTTGCTCCTGCCCTTGGCTCTAGCGGGACCCCCGCTCCGGCACAGCCCGCGGCCGGGCGCTGAAGGACCGTACGAGGCTGCCAAAACGCTGCCGAAGCCGATTTCAAGGAGCAAGCACAAACCGGTATGGCAGCAGCCTCGCCAGCCCCGGCACAGCACAGGCAGCATTCGAGAGCAGGGCTGCTGGCACCAGGCAAGCTTATCGCAACTCAACAGAAAGGCTTCGGTGCTTTTTAATTCCTCACCTTGAATTTTTTTTTATACCTGACCCCCCCACTGCTCTGGCCGATGCTGGCAAGCCGCCCCGCTGCGATGCTCCCAGAGGGGTGGGGGACGTTACCCTCATGGCTGAAACCTGCTGTGGGGACGGCCCCGCTCTCATTTTCTGCTTCCCCAAAGTCAGCAAGCAGAAAAAACATCTCCAGGACCGTGGGGTCCAGGGACCTCCCCTGCAGGCGGGTTTCCCCGTGCCCTGGGACCAGCTGGAGCCAGCAGCACCCAGCACTGTGAAACCCATCAGCGCTGCCCACAGCCCCCACCAAGCCCTTTTTTTTAATTATTATTTTTTCCCTTTTTTTGCTAGAGCTTGGGGAATACTTTCGCCTGCTCCTGCCCAAGCTGCTCTACCCCACACCAGGCCTGCCCCGCTCCCAGCGTATCCCCCACCCCGCTGGGAGATGGCTCCCGGCTGGGCTGGGAAAGGCAAGAGGAAAAGCAGCTCTCGGAGACGGAGCGAGAAAGAAGGAGCTGGGCTAAGTCAGCCCACCACCCCTCACCATCTTCTCCACCAGCTGATGTTTTTAAGCTGGCGGGTTTGTGCACGCAAGCAGCCCTCACGGGCTGGAAAATACGTGCAGGTCCGATGACCCGCAACACGGGTACTGCACCGAGCGGCACCCAAAGGCAGAGGTCACACAATCGCCCGGTCCGTTCCCAACCACTTGCAAACCTATTCGCCCATCGCGACTCAAGTTTGGCGGTGAGGCGAGAGATATAGCAATAACGTTACGTTGCTGTGGAGCGCGTGGACGGGGGCAGACAGGCTGAGAGGGGACCCAGGTCAGTCCCCGATGGAGGGCAGGCTGCAGCAAGTAGCCAACCCTCATATTAGACATCAGAGAATCCACTCGGGCCACCCCCGGTGTGCTTGGGGTGGCTCTGCCCTTGGGGGGTGACAGCCAGCAGCCTCACGCCGTGCACCCCCACGACACGCACAGTCACCACCGTTTTGGGAAGGGGCACACCCGGGCCCCGCGTCCCCCCAGCCCCGCGTCCCCGGTGCCCACCACCACGGGCCGGTTCCCCAGGAAGTTGAGGTCGCTGTTCTCGCCGAAGAGGTAACCCTCGGGGTGCGTGGAGTCGAACTTCTCGCCACCCATGATGAAGTGGTTGGCAAAGTAGCTCCCTGGAAAGAAAACACAGAGAGCGCCTGAGCGGAGGGGGAGGACGGGCTTCAACCAGGCGACGGAGCCGCACGAAGCCACCGAATCGATGGCTCAGAGGTGGCTTCGTCCCCAGGGTCACCTCGCTGGGAGCCGTTCGGGTTGAACTCTCGCGCTGCCAGCCCCCAACCAGGCAGAGGCGAAGGGGTAGCTGGCCCAGCCACGACCCTTCGGGGCTGCCTGCTGCCTGCCTGCCTTGCCCTGCCCTCTCCCTGCCTGCATCCCCCTGCTGCCAGCAATCCTGTCCCTGCCCGGCCACCGCGATGGCCAAAGCCCAGGCAGAGAGAGCCGGGATGGGGAGAGGCTGGTGCCGGGGTCCAGCCCCACGGCAGCCCCCGGCTCGACGGCTGCTCCATCCAGCGGGATTTAACAGGAGCAGATTCACACCCCAGGGCTTCGGCTGCCTCCCTCCCCGAGCGCAGTGCCTGCTCCCCTTTCCCTGCCCGGGAAATCCCTGCGAGCCCCAGCCCAGCCTGAGCCACCCAAGGTCACCCCGACCTTCAACCATCCCCGCGCTGGCAGGGGCGGCCGAATCCCGGTCTGCGAGCGGGAAGGGGAGATGGCTCCCGAGGTGGCAGAGCAGCGCTAATCCTTCCCATAAACACCAGCTAATTTCCCGAGGAGGCAGGAGAGGCAGCCGTCACAGCCTGCCCTGCCAGAGCACCACCTCTCCCAAAGCCTGGGAGCCCCGGGCTGGCTCCTGCACCCCCACGGACGGCAGCGGGCCAGGCACGCAGCCCTCGAAACAGGCTGGGTTCCTCCTGCCCAAAGCCCGGCGTCGCAGACCCCGTGTGCCATTCGAGGCACCGTGTCCACAGCCAGGCACCGGCTCAGGTTTGCTGTGGTCACTGCCAGGAAGGTGGGCAAAGCACAACTGAACGGAGTTCTGTCAGTTCTCAGCCTGCAGCCATCCCTAGGAAGAGCTCGCTTGCAGGAGGGGTGATTTTGGGGGCCTGTAGACCCTCCAGGAGGTCAGCAACCCCCCTGAAAAGTGCTCCACACTGCCCTGATGAACGCCGGGCAATGACCGACGTCCCTTCTTCCCTCACAGGGTAAAGCACGGAGCCAAGCCACCAGCATGTCCCGTCCCCCGCGCTGGGAGCAGCCCCCAGGCCAGGCACCTCTAACTAGAAGAGAGATTTTCCTCCCAGCCCGGCCAGGAGCCGACTGGTGCCTGCTCCTTGTCCGTGAGAGCCGGGCTGCGGCTGCCTGGGGAGCGCACGCCGCGGCACGGGACCCGGCCGGGGCCCAAGGGCCGGGACTTCTCGGAGGTGGGAAGAGGAAGGGAAAGGGGGAGGCGAACAGGGATGGTGCGGGGCGAGCAGAAGCACCGGGAGCTCAGGAGAGGCCACGGATGGAGGACGGACATGGCGTCCTGTGTCCTGCCAGCCGTGGGGATGGGGTCCAGCTTGCCAAAGCCCCAAACCCAACAGCAGAGAGCCAATGCAGATCCCCTGGGGACACCCCAAAACGAAAGCCTTGGGGTCCACAGATCAAAGGAGCTCAAGCCTGAGCCGCAGCTCTGCTTGTGGGGACCCAAGTCAGAGGTTGCTGCTGGCTTCCAATGGATGCGGCGACTGCCCCGGGCTGGATCAGGCCTTAATACTGCATTTAAAAACCAAAAGGGAGCCCAACGCCCAAGGGGAGGAGGAGAGGGGATCTAACGCCGGGGCAGGAGGGACGAGCGGGGCCGTGCGGCTTCACCCGAAGGCCCCGTGGCACAGGGGTGCCCGGATGCAGCGCGCCCGTTAGCAAACATCGACCATCAATTATTGATGCCTGCTGCTTTCTGGTCCCATTTTCCACGTACATAATTTATAGGCAGCTCCCCGGGGAAGGACACGGCCACGTGAAAAAAAAAAACCCAAGAGCAAAGTGTCTTCGGAGCTGTCTGCAGCAGCACGGCTGGGGGAGAACGGGGCCGTCTGGAGCTTTTCCTGGCACCGACTTGGGGCGAGAGCACGAGGTGGAAAAAAATTATATTTAAACCTACCGAAAAGCTTCCCCAGCACTGGGGGAAAGCTGGAAAATGGAGCACAGGCTCTCTGCGATGGCCCCAGCTGTGGTTTGGTGGGTGCTGGGGGCTCCCATAGGATGGACAGAGGAGGCGAGGACCACGCTGCTGTCACCCAGTCTCCCTGCCAGGGGTTGGGAGCACCCTTGGGTGCTGCAGGCTCCCAGCGCACCCTGTGCATGGCCCAGGGGCTTCAGCTCCCCCTTTGCACGGACAACACCGGCCCCGCGCTCCCTCCCAGGGCAGGTCCCCCAAAACCTTGCCATTAAACAAGAGCCTGGAGTCATGCCGGGCTCTGCCAGGGAAGCATCGGCACAGGAAAGCCCCGGGCATTGGCAGGAGCCCTGCCGGGGCCGGTGACCCTGTGGGCACGGCTGGATGGCAGAGGAAGAAAGCACCTTTCCAGCCACAGCCGCCTTATTACCAGCTAATTATAAACCCTTAACCAACGCCTGCCCCTGGGGAAGGAGAGCCCGTCAAGGGCAGTCCTATCGCCAAGGGAAAGCCGGGCTTTAATGAGAGCTTGGACTTCAGAGGCCCGGTGAGCATGCGGGAAGGGCTGAACAGAGCGGCTGCTGGAAAGGAGGAATAAACCAAAATTTCCCCGTGTTCCTGGCAAACAAAGCGTCCTGCGTGCCTGCCAGCACCGTCACGCGGGATGTATCCGGCACCAGCCGGTGCCGATGACGCCATTGACCCCTTTTCTCCATAAGCACCAGGGATGGCACCTTACGCGGGGCCGGCGGGATGCCCCGAGACCGGCGAGGACCCCGTGGGTGCAGACCCCGGTGCGTGCTGTGGCCCTGCCTGTGGCCCTGGCACACGGTGGCACACATCACGCGTTGTCCCCCGAGCCATTGCTGCCCTGCTGGGGTCTGGCTTGGCTCTGGTTATGCAGCCCCTGGCTCTCAAACGTCGGAGCCTGGATGTTTCGGCAGGGTCACAGCCCAGCTCTCCAAAGCGGCTAAAATAGAAAAGCTCGTTTTCAGCCCGTCCGCGTGCTCCCGGTGAGGGAAGCACCGGGTTTTGCACAGCCTGCGGTCACCCCAGCCGGGGGGCCATGGCTCGGCGCTGGCGCGGGGACGCCCCGCGGGTGCCAGCACGGGGTGCTGCGATGGGCACGGCGCCGCCGGGGCGAAGCCTGGGCTGGTTAAAAGGCACCAAGGCACCGGGTGCTTCTGCCCCGGGGCAACCCATCGCCGCCGGGCGAGCTGGCGCACCGGCACACTGCGGCTTATTTAATTCAGCGCTCTAAAGTGGGCGGCCAGAGGCGAAGCCAAACCCCAGCCATGGCTCCCTGTGCCACGGCAGTGCCACCACCGCGGGGTTGTGCCCCCCGGGACTGGGGTGTCACTGGCTGGTTAACCCCTTCACGCCTGTTCCCAGCCAGGGCCCTGCTGACGGTCCCCCCTCTCGCGTGCCGGGGGGGAGCTCGGTGCCCGCAGCCCCCGCTTGCTCTCCCTCCCATCGCCTTTGCCAGCGCAAGGTCAGAGCCACTGAAGTAAATCCCAGCCTTGGCTTCAAAATACCGGCTTGACTAATCCCATTTGCACCCTGCCTGGAGGGGATGGGAACCCCAGGATGGGAAGGGGAGATGCTTTACTGGGACAAGAGGTGGCTGCACCAGCCATCCCGAGCAAGCCTGCGGCCGAGCAGCCAAAGCCACGTCCGCAGAGAGAGGGGAATGCCCTGGGGTCCCGTGAGATGCCCCCCAGGGCCACGTTTCCAAAGCCAGTGGCTGTTTCCAGGTGGCATTGGAGGCGAGAGAACCGCCGCTGCCATGGAGGAATGGGCTCTGCTGCCCGGCACGTCCTCCCCTGCCTCCCTCCCGGCTGCCGGCAGCGCTGAAGGCAAATCCCCTCTTGGATTAAAAGCAAACCAGCCGTAATCTGCCACAGTCACCAGCCTGCCATCATCCCCGTGCAGATGGCCATGTCACCTGGGCACCGGGACCGTCCCCCGGCCCCTCGGTGGGACCAGCCCAGCTGAGCACACCTGAAAGCCCCGGGTGCTCCCTGAAAGCCGGAGTTAAGCATCGGCCTGGTGTCCTCTGCCAGCTGAGATGAGTTTGAAGTGCTCAGCTGGGCGCACTTGCTCCCCCCGAGCAGGGCACAGGGCTGGCACCCTCCACCTTCGTGCCCAGATATTTCAAGAGCCCCTAAACAAGAAGCAGTCCCAAGACAAAACCCCTTAGTGCCCGGAGCCGCGGCCCCTGCAGAGAGCAAACCCACGGGTGGGGGGGTCCAGCTTCAGCTGGCATCAAGGTGACAAAGGCCTTGAAACGGCGTAGAAGGGGGAGCTGGGGGAGCCCCGCGGGGGGATCGGCCATCTCCACCCCGCTTAACCCCGCCGCCGCAGATGTGCCAGCCAGCTGGGCAACCGATGGCAGATTAAAAATAAAAATAAAAAAAGCCAAGCGCAGCTCCTCAGGAGAAGGGCAGGGTTTGTGTTGGCTGTAATTCTTCCTAAGGAGGTCTTTACTTGTAATTAGCGAGCAATTTGTCACAGCGCTAACAATCCAAGCATTCACCTTATCCTATTAACTACCAAAATAGTTACCTATTAATAATATTCAGTGCCGCAAGGATCCCGTGGCAATCCCCACGCGCGGGCCCGGTGCTCCCGGGCATCATCCGCCGACAGCGGCATTTTTGCGGCTCTGAAGCGCTGCCCACCCAGGGCCGGACTCCATCACCTCTCCCCCCGCGCCCCCGGCCCGGACCCCCCGGCCACCCGCTCGGCCCGGCCCTTTGCAGGGAAAACCGAGGCCCCGAGGGGAGGGACGGATTTTCCAAGGTCACGCACAAGGTTTGAGCCAGGGCCGGCTCCGGGAGCGGGAGAGGCATCACCGCCGAGCCTTGAGGCTGGGCGAGAAGCTGGGGAAGGCGAAGTCTCCCCCCGGCAGAAGCCGGGGTGCTGCTCTGGGGCAGGGCCCTGGGAAGGAGGGACCCCCTCCAATCCCTCCCACCCCAGCCTCCCTCATCCTCCCGGGAATTTAAACCCAGGCTTTTCCCGAGCTGCCAGCACCGGAGCGACCAGCTATAAAAAGAGCTCCAGCCCTCCCAGCCCGGCGCCGCAGACCACAGATACAAATAATAATAACGACAATAATAATAATAATATCATTAAAGTCGCATCAACTCGGTCAAGTTTGGGAGCCGGGTTCGGCTGGCAAAGGGGCACCCGGAGAGGGGGCACCCCGGGGGGGACCCAGCCCTGCCGCACCGCAGGGAGCCGGGGTGCCCAGCGCCAGACCTGGAATTTTTAGGGTGCTCCCCCGCAGCTGCGTGCGCCCAGGGGTGCGCAGGGGCAACCCCGACCGGAGCAGGGGCAACCCCGACCGGAGCAGGGCCGTGCCCGCTCCCCGCCCCGCTCGCCCCCCCCCGCAGCGGCGGCACCGGGACGCGGGACCCCCCCCCTCCCGGGGGGCTCACCGGATTTCGGGGGGTATCTGTAGACGGAATTGGCGGGGATATCCACCTCCTCCACCCCTGCGTTTTGCCGGCTGGTCAGAGCCCCCATGGCCGGGCCGGGGCTCAGCGGGCGGCGGGCGGCGGGCTGCCCTCCCGCCCGGGGCCGGGAGCGGGGCCGGGAGCGGGAGCGGGGCCGGGGCTGGCGGCGGCCCCCGCCCGCAGCATCCCCCGCGCTGCGCCGCGCCCGGCACCGCCCCCGCGCCAGCACCGGGGCTGCGCCACGGGGGGGCGGGGCCGGGCCTGCCCCGCCCCCGCCCCGCCCCGCCCCGCCGCGGCACGGCTCGGCCCCGCACGGCCCCGCACGGCCCGGGGATGCCGCGGGGCTGGGGGCAAGGCGCTGCCCCCAGTGCCACCCGCCCGCCACCCCCGGTGCCACCCAGCTGCCTCCAGTACCGCCCCCATTGCCATCCTCTGCTCCCCCCCGTCACGCAGCCCAGGGACCCCCGCCCCTGTCCCCGCATGGGCCACCCCCCTCCCGCCCTCGCCCCAGCCCCACCAGCGGCAACCCCAGCGCAGGGACAGCCCGGGCCAGCTCAGGGCACGGCCCCTCTGTCCCTGTGCCCCCAGCCGCCGGGGGGTCCCCTGGGAGAAGGCCGAGCCCCCCGCTTTTCCCAACAGGTCGCCTGGCGCAGGGGGAAGGAGCGGGAGCCGCCGCTGGCAGGGGCTGAGCCCCCCGGCAGCGCCCCAGGGCTGCACGGTGCTGGGCAAAGCCCCCCAGCACCCACCCCCATCGGCTCCATCCTGCCTCCCCGGCTCCGCTCCGCACCCGCAGCGGCTGCATTTGCCGGGAGCAGCCGCTGTCGGCTGCCTGTCTGCTCCGGTGCGCCCCAACGCACCCCCAGACAGATTCCCCCAGTTCTTCAGCATTAAGCTACTGGGAAGCGCTGGGCACCTTTGCATTTTCCCCGTGGGGATGAAGGTGAAGGATGGACCCTTCGACTGCTCGCTTAAAAACCCTGGTGATTAATTAGTGCTGCGGTGCAAGTTAGTGGAGCATCACATGATTTTGATTTGAGTTGATAACACGAGTGCTATAAATATCAAACGAGAGATGTGCAGAGAGGCGGATCAGCTGCCCCGATGTCCTCGGCTACTCAGCGGTGACGAGCGAAGGCCGTCCCTGGGGGTCCCCGCTTCGTGCCCTCCCTGCAGGGGGACCGATGCGTCTCCCTCCCCGTTTGCTTCCTACCCGCACAGCCCCAAGGGCGGCTGAGAAAAGCCAAGCCAAAGAGCAGCCACTGCCATGGCGAGCCAGCGGGCAGCTTTGTACCCCGTTCGTCAGCCTGTTGCCGTCACACCGGGACCCGCGGCCCCGGCAGCGACACCGTGTCCGCACCGCTGGATGTCACACCCGGGCTGGGTGCCAACGGCAGCATTGGCCGAGGAGGAGCCAAGGGCAACATCAACACTGGGAGCTCTGGCTCTTGGTGCTGGAGCCCGGCCGGGAGCTCCGAGACCCCAGGGGCTGATCCCTGCTCGCCCCAACACACGTTTTGGGGAGCCTGCTCTGCAGATGGAGCATTTAAAAATCTAGCACAGCCCAGCATTGCTGAGCTGCCGGCGCGGCCCTGCTCTCCTGCCTCGCTCCAGCCAGCAATGGCAGCAAGAAACGCGAGCCTGGGAGAGGGAGCCAGCACATTTCATTACCGGCACACAACAGACTGCAGGGTTTTAGTGCAGATAATAATTCAAAGTTATCCCCGTGCAGATCCATAACCCAGCAGTCATTACACGCAGAGCTGCTGCGTGCATGCACGGCTTGTGGTTTTTTTTTTTCTCGGCGATTACTGCAGCAGAGGATTTTGTAGGACAGTGCCGCAGTGGAGCGCGGGAGCGCAGGCAGGCGCTGGGTGACGATACGGCTTCGAGGGCAGGTTCCCTCCCCAGCCCGCCCGGCCGCATCCGCGCCAGGCCCCAGCACACGTAAAGCCAGGACAAACCCCAGCGGGGCTGACCCGGCGGGGCTGCAGGGAGGGGGAGTCCAACGCACAGAGAAAAAGCAACGTTTAACCCCCAAATGCGCCTGCTGCTGGGCAAGATGCAAGTCTGAAGCGCCGTGGTGCCCGGCCGTGGGATTCGGTGCGTGTGTTTGGCAGGGAAAGGGGCCCCTGCTCCTGCCTCCTTGTGCCGAGAGGGAAACTGAGGCACGGGAGGGCGCAACAGTTTGCTCAAAGGTTAAACAGGACAGTGAGCAGCTCTCCCACGGCAGCAAATGTTTGCCCATATACCCAGTATTCCCAGTGCATTCCCAGCTCCTCCAGCAGTCACTGGCACATGCTGCAGAGCCAACAACCCCCCCCGGGCTGGCCCTGGCCCCAGCCTCCCCCCTCCTTTGGCCCTTCTCCTTCCCCAGACGGTGCCCCAGCTCTCCCCACCCAGCCCCAGTGAGAGGCTGCCTCCGCCCCGCAGCGTGGCAATGGCAGGCGAGGGGACGGGCCCCTCCTTGGCGGGTGCTGAGCCCCAGTGAGGGCTGCTGCATCGTTATCCCTCCCCAGGCCGGATCCCGGAGCAGCTCCTGGCTGGGAAGGTGGGGTGAGGTGCTGGGAGCCCACACCTGGCCCGGAGGGGTGACCCCACACCGGGGAGGATGGACGAGCACCTCGGGCAGGATCAGGCCAGGGAGGGTCAATGGTGAATCCTGCCCTTGCTGCAGATCCTGCCCCAAAAAGGGGCTTTTCCACCAGCTGGTTGCTGCACTGGGAAAAGCAGAGAGGTGTTTGCAACAGTCTCATGGCTCCGCAGCCAGCTGGGCAGAGAGTTTCATTTCCAAGGACTGAAGGTCTCACCTGCCCTTCCAAATGTCACAAATGCTGCGTTTTATCACGGCCTCGGACGCCCGTTGCCTGCGTGAGCCCCGCCGGTTTGCAAGCGAGGGCTCACAAGCAGCGTTTCCGTGGGTTTTCCAGGCAGGCACCACCCGAGGCCGGCTGCTGGCAGCTTTGCTAACTCAGCGAGAAGCCGGGCTGTGCACACACGCGGGGGCTTCTGGCAAGCGGGAGGTCCCGAGCGCTCTCCGGGGCTCCGTGTAAAGGGGCTGCGCGCAGGAGGCAGGCGGGTTCGGGGGCCCGGCTTCTCCTGGGGTTGTTCCTCTCGCACCTCCACCCGCCTTAGGGCTGGTTTTGCCCCAGGAGGATGAAGCTGCCAGAATCTCAGTTGCGCAAGCGGGACCCTCCGTACCCATGGCTGCACCCCGGTGAGTAGCGTCCCCCCGAGCACCCCAGGCTGGCATCCAGCCCGGGGGAACCAGGCGCTGGCACCGCTTCTCGGCTGCACCGGGCAGCCGAGCCGGGCTGGGGGAGCACCGTGTGCTGCTGCCGAACCGCGGGACCACCGGGACCTTGCAGAAGTCCCAGGCGGGCCCTCGCACCCCGGCTGCCGTGGGGCAACCGCCCGCAGACGCCCCCTCGACGGCCCCGGCCCCGTGCCTCTGCAGCCCCTCGGCCGGCTCCTCGCCACCGCCGCAGCCCAGCCTCCAAGGGCTCTTTTCAGCCCCATCTATTTTCACGCCATCCACTCGCGAAGCCCCCGGGTTGTTCCTTTGGATCTTAAACGCCGCTTTTCCTTTTTTAATCAAAGGCTTCCAGGCGAGCACCGCACCGGTCCCGCTCGGTCCCCGCACCCGGCGGGCGGGGGGGGCTCGCTCGCCCCTGGGCCGCGGCTGAAGCTCACCGGGATTTTAAACCGTGTATTGCAACAGGGCCCGAACCCCCCGCGCCGGGAGCTCCGCTCCGCCTGCGCCGCTCCTGCCCAGGCCTTCCCGGGGGGGCGCGGGTGAGCGCGGGCCGGGGTCCCTGCCCCGGGGTAACGGGGAGGCCCCGCCCGGAGCGGCCCCGCTGCCGGCGGGTGGCGGCGCGCCCCCGCCCCGCGCCTCTCAATGAACCTCCTCAATGGGCGTGACGTCACCAACGCCTGCCGGGGGGAAAAAAAACCACCCAACCTCGCCACGCACCCAATCAGCGACCGGGCCGCTCCTTCCGCCATCCGCCCCGCCCTCCCCGAGCGTGCAACGGCCAATAGCGGCGCCGCCCGCAGCCAAAACACAAGGTTCCGCCAATGGGAGGGCGGCGGGGCGGGGCGCGGCGGCGGGGCAGCTGGAAGATTCGAACCGAACGCCCGTCGGGGCGGGCGGCGCGGCGGCGGCCAATCAGGGCGCGGGGGCGGGGCCTCCCCGTGCGCGCCCCCCCCCCCTCCGGTGCCCCCCCTCCGCCGCCCCCCGGTGTCGGCGCGCGCGGGGCGGCAGCGCGGCGGGGCCCCCCCGCCATGTCGGTGAACATGGAGGAGCTGCGGCACCAGGTGATGATCAACCAGTTCGTGCTGGCGGCCGGCTGCGCCGCCGACCAGGCCAAGCAGCTGCTGCAGGCGGCCCACTGGCAGTTCGAGGTACGGGCCGCCCCCCCCCCCCCCCCAAAACCGGGACACCCCCCCCCCCCCCCGCCCCTAAACCGGGACACCCCGAACCGACAGCCCCCGCCGCCCCCCTGCCCGCGGAGCCACGGGGCGGAGCGGCGGGGGGAGGCCGGCCAGCCGCGGCCCACCGACCGTGGCCGGGCCGCCGGGCCCCCGCAGCACCCACGCGGGGCGGGGGAGCCGGCTCCGAGCCCCCCCGGGCTGTTTACACCCGGGCCGGAGCGGGGGCTGCGGGCCGCGGCCTTCGCCGGGGGTGGGAGCCCCTGTAAACAAGGGGGGCGGGCTGTGCGCCCCGCGTGGGGAGCCCCCGCGGCCGGGGGACGCGATCGCGAGGGGGTCGGGGGAAGGGCAGCGCCGGGCTCCCCCGCCTGAGGGCTGGGGGGGGGCGTGGGTGCCCCCGGGGCGGTCCCACGGGGAGGGGGGAATTGGGGGGGGGCCGTGTTTTCCTTCCCGCTTTGTCTCGGGTGGGCTGGGGCTGACGCCTTGTCCCCACAGACGGCCCTGAGCGCCTTCTTCCAGGAGACCAACATCCCCAGCAGCCACCACCCCCCCCAGATGGTAAGTGGGACCCCCGCACCCCCCAGCCATCCCTCCCACCCCCCCCACACCCCCAAAACCACCTTTAACCCCCCCCCCCCCGCTACCTCGCCCCAACGCTCCCCACCCCCCGGCTCCAGCCCCCCCGGGACCCCCGGCCCCCCGGGACGCGGAGCTGTCAGCTCCCCTGCCAGCCATGTTGCTCTGCGCCCGGAGGAGGAACACGCAGCCGGCGAATGTAAACACGAGCTAAAATGTCTGCCAGGAAATAGTTTGTCTCCGCGAGCATCGCGCTGGAAGTTGGGCTCCCCGGGCCGGGGGGACGCGCCGCCGGCCCCCCGCTCCCCAAACGCCGCTTGACCTTGGCCGAGGGCACGGCCCCTGGGCCGGGGGAGGAAGTTGTTCCCCTCTGCGTGGTTTCTGCTGTGTTTTGGGTTTGTTTTTTTTTTAATATCTTTTTTTTTTTTCCTGTTAAGGGAACCGAACGGTGCCGCGCATGGGGGAAGGAGAGGGGTCTGGGCTAAGCCCATTTTTTTCCCCTTTTCTCATGCTGTCAGGAAATCGCCAGCCGGCCCGGCATCACCGGCAGCAAGCGTGCTGTCTCTCAGAGAAAGTCATTTTGCCGGCCGGCTCCCACTTAAACCCCTTTTAGTTTAATTCCTCCTCCCCCTGCACGTTTTCTCGCCGCCTCGGGGAGCTCGCAAAGGCTCATCTCTGGGAGACCCCTCTTTCCCGGTGGGAGAGGGGACGGGAGAGCAGGCGGGAGCTGCCGGCCGGATCCAGGCCTCGCCGTGTTTTCACACCAAAAGCGTCGTCGGGGCGATTCCTGCCGGCGGCTGCCGGAAGCGGGATGCGGAGCCGCTCCGGTGAAACCCATCCCGCGACGGACGGCACGGCACCCACCTCCCACCCCGAGCACCACGACCGCCCCCACCCGGGGTCCGGGGCAGGACGGCTCTCCCCATCCCCATGGTGTTTTCCTAACACCGTGTGCTCCACGTGGTGACAAAATACCTTTCACCCTCTCCCCAGATCCTCCCGCCTCGCATTTTTTGGCATTTTTTTGCTGCTACACCCCCCCAGCATCCTGATTTCTGCGGCTTAAAATGCCCCGCGTGGCTGGGGCAGGGGGCGAGGGGCTTTACGGTCGCAGTTTCTATTTCTTTTTCAAGCGGCGGCGAACAAAGCTGCGAGCGCAGCAGCGTTGCGGCGTGGGGCGGCACATCGCCTTCGCCCCCGCGGAGGGGAGGCTCCCCGCACCCGGCAAAGCCCCCGCGGGCCCGGGCTGCGGGGACGGGACTCGCCCGGGCTGTTCGGTGTGCCGGTGCGGTGGGACCGACCCTCTGACAGCCGAGCGCCTCCTTAACAAAAAGTGTTGGAGGAGGAAGGCAATCATCATTACATGGCAGTTCTTTTTTTTTAAATGAGTATTTTAAATGAATCCAGCAAGCACCACCCCAGAAGCTCAGAGCCGTGTCCCCCTTCCAGCGTGGCCTCCGACCTCAGTCCAGGGCTGATGGTTGGCGCGCGTGTGTGTGTACGGCTGTGGTGTTGGTTGGTTGGTTGGGTTTTTTTGTTTGTTTGTTTGTTTGGGTTTTTTTGTTTTTGTTTTTTTGTTTGTTTGTTTTTGTTCTTTTTTCCCCCCAAAACACAGTCACTTGGAAGTTTTTGTTGGGGCTTTTTTTTTGTTGTTTGGGTTTTTTTGTTTGTTTCTTTTGGGTTTTTTTGTTTAGTTTTTTTTTATTTTTTTTTTTTTGCAACAAGTATCTTTTCAGATACTGCTAAATTTATAGGCTATTTAAAAAACAAACAACAAAAAACAAACACAAAAAAAGCTGGCTTACCAGCACTTCGAGGTGAGCTCTCAGATGAGTTCTCCCAAAGTCTGTGCGCGGCAAGGGAAGAACATCCCTGGCTCGCCATGAGCCCCTTCGGCGGTAGCCTGGCCGTGATCGCGTTTTTGGGGTGCCCTGGCCCTGCGCACCCATGGGTCCTCGCCCGTCCCCTGCCGCGGTGGGGCTGCCGGCCGCTGCGTCCCCGGGCTGGGGGAGCCCCCCTGCAGACAGGTCCGGCTGGGACCCCCCAGCAGGGAGCCCCCGCAGCGCCCCGGCCGCTCCTCACATCCCGGTGGTCGCCAGGGACGGCCGGGCCGGGGATCTGGAGGAGCCCGCAAGGGGCATTTGGGGGTTTGCGTGTGCTGGGGAACAGCTGGGGCTGCCGAGCCCCAGCCAGGGGCAAATCCCGGGCTAAGCCCCGGGGAGGGGGAGATGCGGCAGCTCTTCCCCGTCAGAAGCATCTCCCCGATTCCCCCTTGCTAAAGGCAGCAGAAGCTGGAGGCAGCAGACGCTGCCCGGCCCCTTGGCACCACTCGACATCCCCGTCAGCAGCGGGACGCGCTGCTCAGCTGCGCCTCGGGCTCCGGCGGGAGCCACGGCTCCATCAGGACAACGGGGATTTGGGGTGGATTTAACCCAGAGGGGCGAAGCTCCCCCGCACACGCAGCACCTCCGTGTCCATGCATCCCCTCCCAGTGCACCCCCTGCCCCCCGTGCATCTGCCCCTTCCCCGTGCGTGCACCCTGTGCAGCCGCGCTGAGTTTTGCTCGACAGGTCCGGCGGGGGGGGAATGCCCCCCGAGACCGTTCCCCCCTGGGGACCGGGCTGGACAAAGCACCGCTATTTCTGACCCCCCATGTGTATGTTCAGAGCAGCCTGGGGCATCACGCTGCTCCCTGCCAGCCACCCCCGCTCTAGGGATAAAGAAAGAGGGCAGGGGTCCACCCTGCTCTGCACCACTGGGGTGAAGCCCCCTGCGCAGCCCCTGTGGGGGGCTTTAGCAGCCCCCCATACCCAGAGCGCTGCAAGTGCTTTGCTGAATCGGGGTCCTGGGTGCCACCAGCCCCGGAGCCGGGTCCCCCCCACCGGATTTTCCTCTGCTGGCGAGCTCGGCTGCGAAAAGGGCCGGATCCGTCACCGGGCGGGCGGGAGGGCGGCGGGTGCTAAATTTAGCCGGGTACACAGAAGGCAGGGGCCGTACCAGGAACCGCGCAGGGCCCGGCCGCCGCCTCGCGTCCCGGGGGACCCCGCTGCCTTCACCCGCTGTGCCCTAACGGGGTGCGGAGGGGGGGTCCTGCAGGGCCAGGTGGGACCCCAACACCCTCCCCACCCATCGTGCCGGACCCCGTTGGAGCAGCCGCATCCCATGGGGCAGCTGGCATCAGAGCAGCGTCCCCCTCCCCAAACCCGCTGCCCCCCAGTGCTTCGAGCACCCTGGATGGTTCAAAATGTCCTTCCCAGGCTGGGCTGGGGACCCTCCCCACACAGCCCCTGCGCCTTCGGGGGAGCCGCCCAGACCCTTGGCTGCACAGCAGTGCCGGGGACCCCAACACCAGCCAGGCCTGCGCTCCGAGCGTCCCCTGGGGCCGGGGGTCCCAGGTGTGGGACGCAGTCGGGATCCCCGGTGATGGGTCCAGCTCTTGCAGGCGGGTTGGGACCCCAAAAGCATCTGTAACCAATCTGACACCCACCCTCTCCTCTCCCCCGCAGATGTGCACCCCCAGCAACACGCCGGCCACGCCGCCCAACTTCCCGGACGCTCTGGCCATGTTCTCCAAGCTGCGGACCTCCGAGAGCCTGCAGAGCAGCAACAGCCCCATCACCTCCATGGCCTGCTCCCCCCCGGGGAGCTTCAGCCCCTTCTGGGCCTCCTCGCCCCCGAGCCACCAGCCCGCCTGGCTGCCCCCCTCCTCGCCCACCGCCCACGGCCTGCACCACCACCTGCACCACCCGCAGCCCGCCTGGCCCCCCGCGCCCCCGCCCGCCGCCCCCCCACAGAAAGCCGTGGCCACCATGGACGGCCAGAGATAAGACTGGGATGGCGGAGGGGGGGGGGGAACCGGGGGGGTCTGGGCCAGGGCGTTTGGGAGCAGGGGCTCCCCGAGAAACGCACTGGAATCATTTTCTAGGCTTTATTATTATTTTTGGGGGGGGGGAACATGCTGTCGGGGAGGGCACCGGCCCACAAGAGCCTCTGCAAGAGTTGCTAGCTGGTCTTTTCTCCCCCCGTTTTTTTTTTTTAAATATATAACTATAATATATAAATATATCTAATGTATATAAATCCAGAGAGAAGGAGCAGCAGCATGGAGGCGGCTGCTGGGCGGCAGGGGGATCCCTACCCCCAGCATCCCTGCAGCAGGGCAGGAGAGGGAAGGGGAGGGATAACAAAAAATAAGCGGCCGGAGGCGGCTGTCAGCAGCCCGGATCGTGGCCATGGGGCACAGAGCCGCTGGCCCCCCGGCTCTGGGTTTCCCGGACGCTTGTTGCAGCGCCCAGAGCAAAGCGCGCCTCTCCTCTGCCTTCCGAAACAGCCCAGCCTCTTGCACAGCCCCCCGGCCCCCGGCCCGTCCTCCCTCCCTCCGCACCCTCCAGGGCCGGGGGCTGACCTGGGGGCCGGGGGTACCGAGGGGATGCCCCCCAGCCCTGCAACCGCCGTTCGTGGCCCTTCCCGGGGGAGGGGGGAGCTGGGGGGTTTTTTAGTTTTCAAATCAATCTTGCTTAAAAAAACACAAACAAAACAAAAAAAAAAAAGAAAAAACAGGTTGAAGGTTTTTTATTAATTTAAAAATAATTAAAAAAAAAAAAAAAATCACTTTTTTAACACCAGCTGTCCCTGCCTTTTCTCTTCGCTGGGAGGATGTCCCTGGCAGGGCACCAGAACGGGGCGAGCCCCCCTGCCACAGCTGCGCCAGCGGGGACAGGTCCCCCCGGGAGCTGCCGGCAGCCCCGGGAGGCTGCACCGAGTCCCACGCGCTGCCTGCGCTCTGCCCGCACTCTGCCTGCACTCGCCACCGCTGCGGTCCCCAAAGATGGGGGCAGAGGGAGGGGGCGGCTCCGGAGCTGGCCCAGCGAGGACGCCCGCGCACTGGGGCGCAGCCAAAGCCCCGTCCTGCACCCTCGCAAAACACCGCGGTTTGCCAGCCCCCCCGCAGCCTGTCCCCCCCAGCCCCATCGCCCACCTGTGTGATGAGTCCCCCAAGGCCTCAGCACTGTAGGGACACCCAGTCCTGCCTGCGCTGCTCGAGGGCTGCCAGGCCCCTGTCCTGGGGGTGACGCCTCCTGAGGGCCCGCCACCGCAGACTGGGCGCCAGCCTGAGGACACCGGGGGTCCCTGACCTCCCCAGCCGCTCGCTGCACCACCACCCTTGTAACGACTTCAAACCACACGCCAGTCCCGTGCCGCTCCTGGTTTAGCCCTTAAATACCCAAACTAAATTAAAACGCAGCTCCCATCACCGCGCTGCTCACGCAACAAGCAACGGGGTTAAACCCCAGCCCCCCAAAACGGGAACGCAGCAGCTCCAGAGATGCCAGCAAGGGCCGGAGGGCTTGAGGCGAAGCATCCCCCAGGGGACACGGAGACCCCAGGGACGAGGAGACCCCCAGCACAGCCCAGCCCCCGAGGGGGAAAAAATAAAGAAAAAAGGAAAAAAAAAAGAAAATCAAGCCCCCGGCTGGGGCTACTCACCTGCTCCAGTGGCACAGGCAGCACCCAGCACCCAAGGAGGGCTGTGGGGCTGGGTGCTCGTGTTTATAGGAGCAGGGGGGAGATGAGCAGCACAGGGGTCAGCCCCAGCTGGGCCCTATCCTGCAAACGCAATTAGTCCCAGGTGGGTGGGTTTTAGCCCATCGACACCTTACCGCACCCATGGGTGCCCTGGTGCCCACTGGTTTGCTCTGAGTGCTCCCAGTTATCTCACTGGAGGTGGCACTGGGGGGGACTGCAGATCCCGCTGGATCCACCTGGGCCACCCAAAGCAGGGTTTTAGCACCCATTTATTTTTCCCCTGAAAAACCAAACTCACCAGGGAAAACATCCCCAGGGTGGCTCCCTGGGGACTAAGGTGCCTGGGGACCAGAGAGGGGTGGGCAGGGATGGGGTCTGCCACTGTGGAGGGGGGAGATTTGGGGTGTCCCCCCCCGCCTGGGGAGAAGATCCAGCAGGAGAGCAGGGTTTCCACGGGGCAGAGCCCAGGGACCACCAGGGCAGGGGGTGAGGGGATGCTCCCCGGCTGCCTGGGTCCCTCCTGGCTCTCCCTGGGGTTCCCCTCGGGGTTTCTCACCCTCCCACTTACCCAAGAGGTGCCACCGGCTTCATGCCCCCCCCAGAATGTGTCATTGCATGTGCACGCAGCCATCTGTCCCCAGCTGTGACACCCCCAGGTCCCCCCTCCCACGCTGCTTCCAGGGACTGGGGTTTCCCTGCCTGGTACCAGCAGCTGAGCACCATCATCACCCTCCTGCTGCACCCCCCAGCCCCCTTTGGGGCCACAAGCTTCCCCTGGCAGGGGCCATCAGGGACAAACGTGGCTCGTGGAGGCCGGGGGAGAGTGGTGGCAGCGGGGGGGAGACGACAGGGGCTGTTTTCACCTCCTCCAGAGACGCGTGGCTGCAGGACGAGGGATGCTGCCGATCCCACCTTGTGCATGATGGGAAAATCCCAACCCAGGGCCACCCCACTCCGGCCACGCAGGCGCTCGGCTGCCCATCGCTCTTTATTGCTGCTGGCTGGAGCCGCTTGCTCGCCTGCTCAGTGGCCGGGGCTGTGGGGGTTCGGCTGGGGACCCCCAGTCCTGCCCGGCTGCCGGGGTGCTGGATCCGTCCCGCGGGGGCAGGAGGAGCCCTGGTGCCCGGGAGGGGTGGCCGTGGGACGAGGCCGGCCTGTGCTCCGGCGAGGCGGCGGTGCCTGGGGGCGAGGGGCAGGGGTTACCCCCGGCAGCCCCTGGGGCAGCTCTGCCAGCCCGGGACGGGGCAGGCAGCAGGGGCACCCAGAAACGGCGTCCTGGCCCCCACCCTGAAGCAGACAGGCCAGGGGCACCCCGCCACGGCCTCCCACCTCGCTCTGGCTCCAACACAGGGACCGGTTGCCCCATCCACCAGTCCTCCCCATCCCACCCCCGACCCCAGACCCCCATCCCACCCTGCCCGGCTGCGGGCACGGACCCCCGCTCACCCCCACCCGCTGGGGGACAGCCGGGTGCCCTCTCCCCGCCGCTGCCCCGGTGGGGCCATACCGGGCCGGCTGAGCGAGGACGCGGCGCTCTGGGGCCGTGAGAGCAGGCAGCCGGGGTCCCGGGCATCCCACAGCCTCGGGGACAGCTTGGGCTTGTCCCTTGGGAAGCCTGGCAGGAGAGAACAGGGAGAGCCGTGGGGGGGAGCCAGGGGGGACACGGGTGGGGGAAAAGCTGGCACCCCGCAGGCACCCTGCCCACCCCGCTCTCCCCTTCACACCCGCTGCATCCCCCTCCCCAGGCCTGCCCCGGCCATACCCTCCTTGCCCACGAGTGCAGGCAGCTGCCTGTCCCACCGGCCCCTGTAGATGTGGCCATCCTGGCCCAACAGCTCCATCTCGTCGTGCTGGGGAGGAGAGAGCAGGGCTGGCTGAAACACGGGGCCAGATCCAGCATCCCCAAGCAACCCTCCCACACCCAGCTCTCCCTGGGGAAACTGAGGCACAGATCCCCCCCAGTTCCTCAGCATCACCCTCCCAGCCTCAGTTGCCCCTGCCGTATCCCTACCTTCGTCATCCCTACCTTGACGGGGAGCAGGGTGGGGGGCTGGACCGGCCGCGGGGTGCCGGGCGGGAGGGGCTGGAGGCGCGGGCAGCGCTGCAGCGGGTGGGTGAGGGTGTGCCGGCCCCCGCAGCGCCGCGGCACGCTGGGGTACCCGCACTCGGCCGCCCGCTCCCTGGGGGACGGGGCGTGGGATGCTCAGCGCCTGGCCCAGTGGCACCCCGTGCTTCACCCTACTGCGCCAGGGAGGGGTCGGGGGGTGCCCCCCGGTGGGGTCTGTCCCTCCCCGCTCCCCTCCGACTGCTGCAGCAGACCCACGCCCGTCCGGCCGTGCTGGATCTGCTCTTTCCCCACGGCCCTGGCGAGCTGGTCATGGCCGTGGCGGGTCCCTGCACCCTACGCCAGGGACACCGGGAGGCAGGAGCTGGGCTGCGCCAGCTGCAGTGCTTAATTTCGGCGACTCCATTCACAGGAGGCACCCAACTCCCCACCAAGCCTGAGGTCAGGCTGAGACCAGACACAACTCATCACATGTGGCTTCAGCACCGTTAAGACAGAGACCTGGGCTAGACGGGGCAGCGTGGGGGGGCCGTAAAACCCCACAGACCTGGGGCAAGCACGGCTGACCCTCCATGGCACATCTCTGCTCCCCTGCCCTGCCCAGGCCCGCCCGGAGCCCTCCACCCCCACCCGGGGATGAGCTCTCCCTCGCCGGGGCCTGGGCAGGGCCACCCGGCACCCCAGGGGCCAGGGGTGGGTCCCCGTGTCCCCGACCTGTGGCCGTGCTGCTGTGTCTGCTCCAGCTCGAGGACGGTGTGGGGGCGCCCGGCGAGGCGGGGGGGCAGCGGTGGCATGGACGGGATGGCCACGATGTGCCTGGGGGGGCAGGAGCCGCGGGTGGGTGACGGGGGACAAAGGACCCACTCTGGCTTGGGGCATCGCCCCAAAACCCACGGGCTTGTACCCCCCGGCATCCCGCTGCCCCCGGGGAGGGTCCCTGTCCCCCCGCTGACGGGCAGGGCTGCGGAGGGGGCTCGGCAGGCTCGGACCCCCCAGGCAGACCCCCTAACCCCCGTCCCTGCCACAGCGGGGCACCGCCAGCACCCACCTCCCCCGTCCCACCCACGCAGCCCCTCGCTGCACCGCTGCCGGGTGCTACTCACGGGCCAGGCACCAGCATGCTGAGGGGCCGGTCGCAGGACACGCAGTGGAAATGGGCCAGCAGCTGCCTGGGGGGGCGAGGAAAGGCCTGGGTGAGCTCCTGGGGGGCACAGCCCTGCCCGCAGGCAGGCAGGCAGCTCGCAGGCAGCAGCCAGGTGCTGGGCACTTCGCTGGAGCGAGTTACAGTGTTTGCGGGGGGTTTGAGCCTGGTTTATCCCCCCACCCCAGCAAGGTCCCAACCCGCCGGCTGGTTACACAATACAGGGGGTACGAAGGGGGAGAGTGGTTGCTCGTGGGCTCCCGCCTGGGAAAAAGCTCCACCTTGTATTAGGCACCGGAGAACCCACAGAAGCATCACCCAAAACCCACCACCACGGTGGGAACTGCTCCGATGGGCGCCCACGGCACCCCGGTCCTTTAGGAACTGGGGGTGCTGGGGCTGGCAGGACAGAGCAGGGGCTCTCCTCTTCCTCCTGCTGGGGAGGAATGCTCCAGCCCAGGGGCAAACGCTGGGCCCAGGGGATGCAGGAGTCCCCCAGTTTTTAGGATGAGCTTTGTCACAGCTGCCCCGAGGACCAGGACATGCTCGCCTCGGCCCCGACGGCACCCCCGAAACCCGGCAGCTGCCTGTGGCTGCCCAGGGTGAGCAGGGGTGCGAGGCGGAGGGCGCAGGCGCCCGCCCCTGCCATCCGAACCAGCCCTCGCAGCGGTTGCATCGCTTCGTCAGTGCTCATCACCCCCCTGCGCCTTGCCAGGAGGGCAGGTCGCAACCCAGCTCCGTGGGGCCGCGTGTTGCACCCCTGCCCGGGGGGACGAGCTGCCGTCCCCTGCCCCAGGAAGCCTTTGCACCCACAGCCCAGTTTTGGTTCGGGAGGGCTCTGTCCCACAGGTGCCCCCTCCTTCTGCCCCCCCTCGTGTCGGCAGCCTGCTGCGGGTGGGAGGAGAAGGCACAGCTACTTCGTTAGCATCCCCACCGCTCGCTGGCTAAATTGGTCCCGTGCCCAGGTACCACACGGGCCCTGGCCGGGATAGCCAGAGGGAACGGGGCGAGTGCTGTCCCCGAAGCCATCGCCGCCCCCATCGCGCTCACTTCTTAATCCCAGCCGCATCATCAGCCTCCGTCTGCGGCACCTTCTCCTTGAGCTGCTCCAGGATGCGCTTCCAGCGCTGCTCCAGCTGCTGCCGGAAAGGCCCCAGCTCCAGGCGGTCCAGCTGCGGAGGGGCACACACCCTCAGCCAGCCACCCCAGGACGGGACGTCGCGGTCCCCAGGGCAAAGCCGGGAGAGGGGACCCTCGGAGGGACGCTGCCTTAGGCTGCCAAGCCCCGAAGGTGCCAGTTCTGCGCGGCGGGGACGAGCCAGCCCTCACCTTGGCGTCCATCTCCTCACTGAGCTGTCGCTGGACCTGGTGCCAGCCCTGCTCCTGGCCCTGCACCCGGCTCAGCATCTCCTGGACCACCTCGTTCAGCCGCTCCATGCTTGCGTCAAACTGGGAGCGACTGACTTTGCCGGCCAGGGCGCTTTTGTCTGCTTTCTAGCAACAGGGAAAGGCAGGAGAGCGGTGGGGAAAGGATGGAGGTACGACAGGCAGGGCCAGCGCGCACCGGGAGGAGCGGGAGAAGTGGCTACGTGGCCCCGCTCGCCCCGTCACCCCCGTGGGGTTGGTGCCACCGGCCGAAGGGACCCGGTGGGAGACAGAGGGACCTGGCGAGGGACCCGCAGCCGGTCTGAAATCCTCCCTCCCCCAGGCCAGTTCTGCCACCGAGCCCCCAAGGGACAAGGGGCGTTTGTCACCCTGCCCAGGACCCCCTTGGCTGGCGCCTGGGCCCCTCGAGGCCGTACCACATCGATGCCCAGCACCAGGTCCTCCTTGTCCGCTTTCTCCTTCTCCAGCCTCTCCAGGGACTGGAACAGAGCCTTCCAAGACAGAAAGCGTCCCATGACACTGCGGCAGGGCCGGAGCTGCCTCCCGGCCACCTGAGCACCCCCTCGCTCCCCCCCCCCAAAACCTCCGGGAAAGGTACTTTGAACCTCCCCAGGGCTGCGAGCAGGTTGGCAGGGGGACAAATCCCTTGTGGTCCCCAGCCTGGGGTCTGCCCTGACCCCGCGGAGGTTTCAGCCGCCTACCTCGATGTCCTTCTGCTTCTGGTGGCGGTCATCCAGGAGGTTCCCCGTGACGGAGCTGAGCTTCTCGTAGTCCCCTTGCACCTGCACGACGGTGGCCTGGATGCGCTTCAGCAGCTCCTCATCCTGCTTCAGGGAGGAAGACGACAAGGCGGTGCCGTGCAAGGGGGCTGCCCGCCCCGCGGGGACAGACCCAGGCTCCTCGGCCGGTGGCTGCGGGCTGTCAGCACCAGCAGGACATGCCAAGCCAATTCAGGGCACAGCGAGGGGCTCCCCCATATTACAGCAAAGCACAACCAGTGCAGGGGGTCGCGGCAACCCCCTCCCAAGCCCCCCGCGCTGGCATCTCCCTACCTGGCTCCTCCCCGGCAGCTGCCTCACCACCTTGCCCACCGCCTGCCGCGACATGAAGGAGTCCACCAGCTCCTGGAGCTTCTCGTAGCGCTGGAGGAGCTGCCCCACCTGCGCGCTGGTGTCCGTGCTGCAGGCAGGGCACGCTGCCTGCGCCTCTGCCTGCGCCTCTGCCTGCTCCTGCCGCTGCCCCACACTCTCCACCATCGCCCTCAGCTCGTCCAGCTGCAGGAAGGGAAGAAGGAATCGGCTCTGAGATGGGATGGATGCGGCCGTGGAGGCTCGATTGCCCCATCCAGCCAGGGGACACGGCCGGGACCCCCGCCAGGACCACGCCACCGAGGCGGCGGGCGGTGGGAGCGCTCCCCCGCCCTCACCTGCCCCTGCAGCCGGTCGGCTGTCCTGGTCACCAGCTGCTGCAGCGTGGCCTTGGCCATCTCCTGCTGCTCTCCCAGCTCCTTCAGCTCCCGCTTTATCTCCTGCAGCGCAGACCTGGTCAGCGAGAGGGGGGCACGGGCAGGCTTAGCCTCCGTGGGGCTGCTCGGGGGGGGGTCCCTCGCCCCCAAACCAGGATGCTCCCAGCCCCCCAGGCTCCCTTGCAGCCCCACAGGGGAGGAGACCCTCTCCCCTTCTTTTACATCAGTTGCAGGATGGTCTGGTCACTGCCATCTGCTTTCCAGTCCGCTCCAGCCACTCCCAGCTTTCCAAGGGCATCCTCCAGCTGCCTGATCTGGGAACGGCGGCAGCGGCACAGTCAGGGCATGGCTCCCCGCATCGTCCCAGCCCGAGGACCCTTCGGCTGCCCCCTCCCTGGACAACCCCCCCGACATCGCCGCAACCCCCGCAGGGACCGCCGCTGGCTCACCTTCTCCTTCTCGCCCTGCAGGTCGCTGGCCAGGCCCTGCAGCGAGGACACCCGGCCCTGGAGGTCGGCCAGGACGCTGGCACTGCTCTCCTGGTCTAGAGGGACGTGGTCCAAGGGGACACACTGTCGGTGAGGGGGTCTTGCCCTCGGGGCCAGGCTCCGGCTGCGATGAGCCCCCGACCCAGGGTGTCCCCATGCCAAAGCCCCCCCCGCCAGCCCCCCCAGGGCTCCCACCTCCCTCCAGGAAGAGCAGGCGCAGCTTCTCGAGCTCGGCGTGGTCTGACTTGGTGGTTTCCAGCTGGGCCACCTGCTCCTTCAGGGCGGCGTAGAGGTGGCCGAGCTGCCCGATCTGGCGGAGAGCCTCCACCGTCTCCGCATAGCGGCCAGAGGCGCTGCTGGAGCCCAAGGACCCCCAGGGCACCGCTGGCTCTTGCGAAGGGGACGTGGCCCTGGGATCAGTGTCAAGGGGGATCTCGAACCCCTGGGCTGTCGGTGAGAGGGTCCCCGCTGCCGGCTGGCCTGCCCGGGCAAGCTGTGTGCTGGGCAAAGCCTTGCCTCCCTCCTTGGGGCTTGTGGCATCCATCTGTGTCCCCAGAGCGCCAGGGGTGGCTTCAGTGGGAACATTCTCAGCACCAGGAAGGCTGGGATCCATGCGGTGGGGGCTTGGCTGAACCCCTGCTTCTCCTTCTTGGGTCCCTGCAGGTGCTGTTTGCATCCCTGGGGGGGTGGTCTGGGTGCCAGGGGACCCTGGCTGCATCCCTGGGGTGGTGGTCTGGGTGCCGGGGGTCCCTGGCTGCATCCCTGGGGTGGTGGTCTGGGTGCCGGGGGACCCTGGCTGCATCCCTGGGGTGGTGGTCTGGGTGCCGGGGGACCCTGGCTGCATCCCCGGGGTGGTGATCTGGGTGCCGGGAGATCCTGGCTGCATCCCTGGGGTGGTGATCTGGGTGCTGGGAGATCCTGGCTGCATCCCTGGGGTGGTGGTCTGGGTGCTGGGAGATCCTGGCTGCATCCCTGGGGTGGTGATCTGGGTGCTGGGAGATCCTGGCTGCATCCCTGGGGTGGTGATCTGGGTGCCGGGGGACCCTGGCTGCATCCCTGGGGTGGTGGTCTGGGTGCCGGGGGACCCTGGCTGCATCCCTGGGGTGGTGGTCTGGGTGCCGGGGGACCCTGGCTGCATCCCTGGGGTGGTGGTCTGGGTGCCGGGGGACCCTGGCTGCATCCCTGGGGTGGTGGTCTGGGTGCCGGGGGACCCTGGCTGCATCCCTGGGGTGGTGATCTGGGTGCTGGGAGATCCTGGCTGCATCCCTGGGGTGGTGATCTGGGTGCTGGGAGATCCTGGCTGCATCCCTGGGGTGGTGATCTGGGTGCCAGGGGATCCTGTTTGTATCCCTGTGGTGGTGGTCTGGGTGCCAGGGTAACCTGACTGCGTCCCTGTGGTGGTGGTCTGGGTGCCGGGGGACCCTGTTTGCATCCCTGTGGTGGCAGTCTGGGTGCCGGGGGACCCTGGTTGTACCCCTGTGGTGACGGTCTGGGTGCCGGGGGACCCTGGTTGCATCCCTGTGGTGACGGTCTGGGTGCCGGGGGACCCTGGTTGCATCCCCGCGGTGCTGCCGGCATCAGAAGTCCTCGTCTGATCCGAGGGAGCGCCTGCCCACTTCTCCATCCCTGCTTGCGCCCCCAGGGAGCCAGGCTGTGTCCCTGGCATCCCCTCGCTGGTCCCTTTGCTGGTCCCGGGCGCAGGCTGTGTCCCTGGTCCCTTCAGCCCCGGCGCTGAGCTTGCCCCACGCGGGGTGTCCAGGTCCGAAGCGGGGGGCTCGGCGGGGGCAGACAGGCCCCCGCTGCCCTCCTGGGGAGAGGAGGCAAAGGGGAGCGGGTTTATGGGCAGAAGAGCAGCAGCAAGGGCAGACCCAGGGCCCCCCCCGTCCCCAGCCCCTGTCCCCAGACCCCCCCGGCTCACGCAGCCAAACTCAGGTGGCCCACGAGAGCCCAACGGCAAAGGCTGCCCACGCCACGGGGAGCCTGAGCAGCCGACGCAGGGATCAGCAGACGCCCTGCCGGTGCCGCCTGATCCAGCAGCAAGGCGTCTTTTCCTCTAGCAACGGGACTCAGCAGCCCAGCCCTGCCGGAGCAGACCCGCTGCCCAGCCCAACGGGCTGCGCCTGCCTTTCAGGAGCAGCAGCCCCAGGCGGGATTTGGAAAGCGTCTCGCGGTGCAAAATGCTGGGGTTTGCCCCAAAACATCCCTCTGCCGTGTCCTGCTCCCACCCACCAGCCCCAGGGACCGGGAGGGCAGGGAGCCATGGTCCTGCCCAACGCCGAGCAAGGACATGGGGCCGTGCGGTCACCCCGAGGGTTTTGGGTGCTCGCTTGCCCACGGAGGGGCTGCTGTGGGCTGCCAGTAGCCCAGACAGCGGAGGAGGTCTGTCTGTCCGGCCAGCCGAGGAGCTGCCCTGGCTCTGCCTCCGCCAGGCCCTGCCTCCCAGCGGGATGCGCAGGGGAGAGAAGCGCTGGGCAAACCTCCGGAGAGGCCCCGGCGCGGGCAGCGGCCGGAGGCGCTGGGGGCTGCGGTCCTGCTGGATCCCGCTCCCGCAGCCGGGATGCCCCAGCACTCACCGCCGACAGACCTCGGCCTCCTCCTCCTCCTCCTCCTGCTTTGCTGCCCACCAGGCAGTCCTCCAGCACCTCCCAGCGCACCATGTTGCTCACCTCCTCCGGGGCCGGGTAGAGGCTCAGCCTTTCCTTCAGCTTTTTCTGGGGAAGGAAGGGATCAAGGGGTCAACCCTGGCCATGGAGCCAGGGTGGTGCGACCCACAGGAGCGCTGACCCCCCCAGCACCGCTGCCCAGCACCGCTGGGGACCATGCCCTGCCATGGAGGGGCCGGGTGGCCTGGACCCCCCGGGGGAGCCGGGGACGCGGACGCCTCCAGTCCCCGTGCAGGATCGGGGCGTGCTCGCGGCCGTACCACGTCACTGTCCAACGCCGTCTGGTCGCGGTCGCGGAGGCCCGGCAGCCGGCCGGCAGCGTCCTGGAGGTTCCCCTGGAGCAGGGCGAGGAGAGGGACGGAGTCCGGACACGGGAGCGGGATTTCAAAGGAGCATCCGCAAATTAACTTGGGCCCAAGACAGGGGTGCTGAGCAGGGCTGTGCCTGGGGGCTGTGGCTGTATTGCACGGGTGGATCTTTATCTCCCCTCCTTCCCAGCACCCAGGTTTCTTTTTTTTTTAATGGCTGTTTAGTTAAAAAGTGCCTTAGCATCGCTTTGGTTGATGCCCAAAGTCACCTCTTCAGCACCAGCCCGTTTCTGCCCTCCCCAGGCAGCGCTGGAGGCAGAGGCTGGGGGGCTGCAGGCGGGGTGGGCTGAGCTCCCCCCTCGGGACACCCGTCCCTCCCGGTGCCCTTCAGGCCGGGTGACACCCAGGGCCGCAGGGTGAGGGGCAGGGACGGGGGCGAGGGCTCGGCTCCCTCCCGGCGGCAGCTCACCAAGCCAAGCGCCTCTTGGATCGTCCGGATCTCCTCTCCCATGCGGGACTGCGCCGCCTTCATCCCGCCGATCTCCTGGAGGAGCTCCTGGGAGAGAGCCGTGGCCTGGGAGAGGGGGGCGGCGGGGGTGAGCCCCGGGGGGGCCCTGGGGCCCTGTGCTCTGCCCGGGGCAGAGGGGCAGCGCGGGCAGCGCTTACCGCTCACCGCATCGTCGGCAGCCAAGAAGGGGAGCAGCTCCCCAGAGCCCCCCACCCCTGCCCGGGGGCCACCGCACAGCCCCGGCCAGCAGGGCCGGGTCCAGCCCCTCCTGCCCGCGCCGGGCTGCCACCCCCTCAGCCGCAGCCTGGCCCGGGCAGGCGAGCGCTCCCGGGAAACCCTCCCTGGGCGCCCCAGCCCGGCAGGACCCGGCCCTGCAGCGCCGAGCGTGGCTCTTTCCTTGAGCCCGAGCTTGTTTCTTCCCACCGGGGATGCTCAGGCAAAGCACGGCCGCGAATGGCTCAGCACCGTGCAGGACGAGGCCCCTCCCCAGCCCCCACCAGCGCTGGGTTTAGCGCTCGGGCGAGCCAAAGGGGTTTGCGGCGGGAGCCGAGGCCCGTGAGGGCGATGGAGCCTCTCAGCCGTCCGAGGAGCGGAGGCGGTACCCGGCTGCAGGTCGGGAGCAGGGAAGGGAGGGACGGAGAGGGCGGTGGGGCCGGACCTCCAGGGGTGCTGAGCCTCCGGCCAGCAGAGCCGAAGGCACCGGGTGCTGGATCGGACCTGCTACGACCGGCTGACGGCAACGTGGGGAGGACCCAGAGCAACCGGAGCCGCGTTTCAGCCCCAGCTCTGCCCCCCCAGGGCTCCATCCCTCTCCCGCAGCGCAGCCGCGGTCCGAGGGCCGCGCAGGAGGGGGCGGCTGGCGGGGGCCCAGGGACCCGCAAGAGCCTCTACCTTGGCGATGCCGCTCTCGTTCGCTTCGATCTTCTTCTTCATCTGCCCCACGTCGGCGGCCGCGGAGGCGACCTGGGGGCCGCTCGCAGACCCCTGCAGCGGCTCCTTCCCGGGCAGCCGCTCCCCCGGCTGCTGCCCCGTGCCCTGGGCCCTGTCCCCCGCCGTCCCCGGGCCAGGGAGCGCCCCGGCGGGCCGGTCCCCCCGCAGGAGGGGGGTCGGGCTGAGCCCCCGCTCCGGGGCAGGCAGGTCCTGCAGGCCCAGGTGCCGCAGCACGGCCTGCAGCAGGCTGTGCAGCGCCGGGAAGTTGACGGCCCCGACCTCGGGCGTCCCGATGGCGACGTCCAGCAGCTGGGAGAGGCTGAGCGGGGCCATGGCTGCTGCCCTGCTGGGAACACGGAGCCGGAGCTGGGGGGGAGGCGGGAGCCTTTCTGCCTGGAGGGGGCCGGGGAGGGTGGGTGGGAGGGATGGGCCGCCGGCAGCCTTCCTCCTCCTCCTCGCCACAGAAAGCGACCAAACCGGCGGGGGGACGGGTGGCAGGGAGCTCCCCCGAGGGCGGGGGACGTCTCCTTCCCCGCCGCCCCGGCCACCCCCAGCCCCACGCCCGGCTCTGCCCGCCCCTGTCCCCCGGCCCCGCTCTCCCGGCCCCCTGCACCGCCCCGGCCCCGCTCTCCCGGCCCCGCTCTCCCGGCCCCGCTCTCCCGGCCCCCTGCACCGCCCCGGCCCCGCTCTCCCGGCCCCCTGCACCGCCCCGGCCCCGCTCCCTCCGCACCCGCCGCCGGCGGCTCCACGCCGCGCTCCGCCGACCCCGCCCCGCGCCCTCAGCCCGCCCCTTCCCTTTCCTCATTGGCCGCCACCCGCCGCTCCTCGCCGCCCATTGGCCGAGCCCGCCGCCCACGTGTGCGTGTTTACGGGGCGGGGCTAGCGTAGCGTCCCCCGTTGCCAGGCGACGCCGCGCTGCGGGCGCCGAGGCCCCCCCGCGCCTTTTCCACTTTAACACCCAAAACGCGACCGGTGACGTCAAACCCTTGGGAGCAGCGTCACGCGGGCCCCGCGGGGTGAGGTGTCCCTGCAAGGGGCGCAGGCAGCTGCAGCGGGACGATCCCTGCCGGCTCCCGGCTGAAAGCACCCCGCCGCCGCGTCCCGGCGGGAAGCGCCGCCGCTCCTTCGCAATCCCGCGGTACGGGAAGCGGGAGGGATGCCACCCTCTGCCTTGGGTGCGGGGCCGGTGCTGCCGGCAGCACCAGCGCGCGGATTGCCAGCACCTCGCCCCAAAGCACAGCCGGACGAGCGGGGAAAAGGCAAGGCAGACCAGCACGTGCGTCCGGACAACCCTCGGAAGTACCCAAACGTCGGAAAAATCTTTGAGCCCGAGCGATCCGTCGGACAAGTACTTACTACAATAATCAACGAGAACGTCTTTTCCCCGGTAAACCCGCGGGTCCGGCCACCGCGCAGGCAGAGCGCCGACACCTCCTCCTTCGGCGCGGCAGCCGGAGACAATTCCCAGGAAAGGACGAGGGCGGGCAAGCGGGAAACAGAGCGGAGGCCTCGCTCTGGGAAGCGGGGCGAGAGCCCTTTTCAGGCATTACAGCCGAAGCACAGAGATCCGCTCTGTGTCTGCTTTTCTTTCCCAAGCTGGGAGGATTGCATTCAAAGAGGGAGCAGAGAGACGAAGAGACGGGACCGAGAGGCGCGGCGGCCAGGCGCCAGCCCTCCCGCGAGGGCTCCCGAGCCTTAGCCCCAGCAGCCGGCAGAGCCGTGGGCTCGGGGGCTCGCAAGCGCAGCCCGGGGCTGGCCAGGCTCCCCAGGCAGCGCTGGGGCCCGCAGGAGCAGCTGAGAGCGCCCTGGAGCAGCCGCGCCAGCGCAGCGAGAGCAAGGGGGGATCCTGGGGCGGAAGGGAGAACGCCCAGGTTCGGTGCCGATGCGATGGCAACCCAGACCCAGGCTGGGGCAAGCCGGGCGGCTGCTGCGGCCTGGTGTACGGTGGCCCCAACCCGCCACCTCCCCGCATCCCAGCCAACCCAGGGAACCACTTTTCCTAAAGCAGTTGGGGATTTTGAGACGTGGACATCTCCTGGCTTCGGTTTAGCCACCTGCCTTTGGCTCCTCCTCAGGGCAAGGTTTGCAGCGAAGGCCGAGGATAACCGAGTAGGACCCAGGGGACGCCGGCACAAGCCCCCGCTCGCTGGCGCCGTGCTTTCACGGTTTGTACCCAAATACAGCCCAGCAGAAACCAGCCTGAACAGGGCAGCAGCACTCAACAAGCCCTGACCCTGCTTCTGGCAGGTCTGACAAGCGGGTTGAAGGGGAGAGAAGAGCAATACCGCTCACATTTTTAACACCGGCTTCCAGTATGAGGAGCGTGGCCCGGTACTGGCTCAGACCAGGGGGGCACGCAGACACCTGCAAGGGCTCCACACCCGTCAGTCGGTCCGTTCAGTAACGCCTGCAGCACAGCGCTGTGCTGCTCCGCCAGGCCAAGGAGCCACGCTGTGCTCACAGAGCGCAGCTGTTGTTCGTAGCACTTTGAAAAGGGGGGAAAACCATCGACAGCCTTAAGACCTCACCCAGCCCTGCACATCCCTCGTGGGATCTGGCTTGGAGGTTTAATCCGTGTGGGATACTGGAGACGACCCAACCGCTCTGGGCTTTCGCGTAGCCTCAACGGCGAGGGGCCAGGCACGCTTGTTTGCCTGGTGTTCACGGCTTGTCCTGCTCCCGGAGTCGCTGCCTGCCCCTTGGCACCGTACACGTTTTAGATGCTGGAGTGGAAGAGAAGGATGTAGGCAGAGGCTGAAGGATAAGCAGAACTGAACAACTGCCTGCTAGAGCCAGCCCGCCATCAGCAGTGCTCTCTGGAAGCAACTGCCTCCAAGCAGGATTTGTTCCTCGCATCAGCAGGCTAGAAAGCGGTATGGGTTTTACTGGAGCGTTTGTTGGCCTCCTCAAGGGGCAAGATGACAGTTTGGGAATTTATTCTTATACCATCCTGGAGACAAAGCCCTTGCGCAGCTTTCTCAAGCGCCCCCTCCAGCCAAGGATTAGTGTCACCCAAGAAAGGGGCAAGCAGCGAGTCCTGCTTCCCCGTGGAAGGCTGCAAGCCGCCACGTGAGCCTGGTTACAGCAGCAGCCCCGCGGCACAGACGCAGCAGCTGCTCAGAGGGTACAGGGTTCACGGGAAGCACAAAAAACAAAAAATCCTATGCTTTTTATTGCAGGTTCAGTGTTAGTGTTTCGGAGAGCACAGCTGCATTAGAGGCAGACATTGTTCCAACTCCCCTTCCCCACGAGACTGCCACAGCTCATCAGCCCCAGGCAACTCCACAAATCGTGCCTGGCTTTGCAGTGCAGACAAGTGTTGAAGTGAGGACCTGGACCCTCGTGTGACTTGCCACTGAAGAACAATAATGATCCAAGGCTCGCAAAATGAAAAGGCCAGCACGTTAACTAGCACCCCTCGCCCTGCTGCGAGACACACGTGAGCTTGTTCCCAGCACCCCGCGCAAGGATGCGAGCAGCCCTGCGAGTGGGTTGCCCTAAGCTGCCCTTTCTGGATGCTCCGCTAACTTAGCTTTGATGAAGGTCCTTGCTACGCTGTGCAAGAGATGAGAGGCCACTCAACTGGCAGGGAGCTGGCCTGCTGCTCAGCTCTGCCAGCAGCACGCAGTCCTGCCCAGCCGCCTGAACGACGCGCGCCCTTCCGCGCGCTCAGGCGAGTCAGTCAGAAACAGAAACCCAAAGGCCATCTCCTCTTGCTGCCGACACGCAGCGATGAGCAGTCTCTATTTCCTTCTCATAAGCTGTCAGCTACTTCGTTTTTGCTTTTCTTTCCCTCCCTACAGGGCAAGAGATAACACACTAAAAAAAAAAATTAAAGGAACTTAAAACTTCAACACCACCTCATTTCTCCATCTCTCTTAATGAAGATGTAATCCCCCCCATTGCCAGCGGCCTCTTCTATTCACCTGTAAAGTGCTGGTCAGGTTGATTTTTTTCTATTCGATCTCATGGCTCAAGACCCTGAAAACCTTCACGCTCCTACAAGAATAAACAGTTGGGTTATGCTTATAATTTATGGTATTGCCTTTTCATGCATATTTCTTTCTCTTGTGGAAGCCAGGACAGGGGCAGCGCCAGGTCTAGTCATCGACAGTGATGTTGCGAAAGAGATAGGCCATGGACTCGCCATTGTGGATTCGTCGGATGGCTTCAGAGAGAATCAAACTGATATCCACAGTCTTTATCTTGGGGCACTGCAGCTTCTGTACCTCGTGAGGAACCGTGTTGGTTACTACCACCTATGGAGGGCCAGAAAAAAGAAACCATTAGTTTTGCCGCCGATACGCTCACTCCCACTGAACAGCCACCCTAGATTAACTCCACAAGCGGTGCGTGCCTGCTGCTTCACAGTTCAGGGGGAGAAATCCGTGTACGTTAGGAAAAAAGATTAAAATAAATGGTCTCCCCCATGTGACAGTCCATCTGTTGAGGGGACCGGCATAACCAGCACTCTACAACAGCCACCTCCACACAGGCTGCCAGGTCCATTCAGATCGCAGGATGTGACACGTTTGTTACTAAGGGCGAGGTTTGAAATCTTGTCCTCCTAAATGTACCCAACAGCCCGTCATCAGCTGGGGAGAGGGACAGGTACACGGTCGGTACAGTGAGAAAGCAGTCACACGCACCCAGCTGCGGAAAGGGAAGCGTCCGGGCAGGGGTGACTAATATCTGTGCATGAGGGAGAGAACACATGCAGAAAAGCAGATCTAATTTGAACAAGTATTAATTACACACACCTTTTTTTTTTTTTCCCCCAATGACGAACCAGCTAACTGAAAGCATCTGATGAAACCAGTCATTTCAGACATGAGCTATGTGGCAGGGGAAGAACATCAGTTTGTGGGTTTTGGTGCCTTAAATCAACCCAGCCACCAGAGCCAGCCCTCCCTCCGCAATCCAGAAAGACGCACCTCGTCGATGGAGGATTCCTCTATGAGTCGGGGGGCATCTGCTGACAGCAGCCCATGAGTAGCCATCACAAAAATCTTGTAGGCTCCGCGCTCTTTCAGGATCTCTGCAGCAGCTACAAAGCTTTCCACATCATCGATGATGTCATCCTGAGAAGAAACAGAAATAACATCAAAACCAGAAGTTTACCGTGCCTGCAGGGCAGGAGTGGACCTGCAAGGTACTGCAGCTTTGGCCACGCACACAGCTGAAAAAAAATAATCCCTGGCTACTTCAGCTGCTGTTGAGATGCAAGGACAGCCACCTGCACAACTTAAATCTGTGAGTGCCATTTCCCTAATTTACGGACCCTTTTGCTAGCATGCAAAACAAATATTGTGTCTCGGAAACAAATTAGTCCCTGCACGTGCACACACACAAACAGAGCTCATCTTCAGCAAGGTATTTTTTTTTTCACAGTGATAGTAGCTGCATGTTGATTACTTACACTGCAGTGTGGCACAGCAAGTATGAGAAGCTCAGCAAGTTTTTTTGTTTGTTTCGTTGGGTTTTGGTTTGCTTTGTTTGGGGTTTTTTGTTTGTTTTTGTTTGTTTGTTTGGGGTTTTTGTTGGTTGTTTGTTTTTTAAAGACTTCAGGAGATTTCTCTGCATGTCCTGGATTTGTTGAGTATTTGTAGACATCTGACATTTGTAGATTGAAGGGAGCAAGGCGATTTCAGGGCTTAAAGCACTGAAATACGAACGGTTTTCAACAGAAAGCTGAAATAACCAAAGCCACCAGCAAAACCAGAGAAAATAGCGGTAACAATCACGTTCCCATCCCTCCCCCAGCAGTCCCTCCTATCCTCTGGGATACAGCGGCTCAAGAAAAGATGCTGTGAGGAAGCCCCTGCCCCCCTCCTCTCCATCATGCTCATACCACAATGATGGCAATTCTTCCTCCAACATCTCCAACCACAGTTATCGGCGGTTTCTCCTTGGCCATCATCACTAAAGAAGAAGGAAAAAAAAAAGCCCAGGTCAGTTAGCCTTGAGTCAAACCGCAACAGCTCCACCACGCACGAGGCCCAGTGCTTAACTGCGTCTTATATTAGTGCACAGATACAGCTGTGTGCTTTACCTTGTCCTGACGCTCACCTAAGTGGGTAACCACTCATTTAACCATTGTTTTCCTCCTTAAATGAATAGCACTGCTGCATAAAGACGAACCTCTCCGTTTCTGTGGGGACCACGTGCTGACCTCAGAGACAGAAAGCAAATCCAAATACCTAACAGACCCCTGTGCAAGGAGAGCTACAAAGCAGCACCTCGTTTATGGGACACATCAGTCACTTTCTTTGTGCTCCAGAACAGGACTTGAAAAAAGGGGCATCTCATGATTGGGAACAACAAATAGGCTTCTCCGAGCAGCACCTCTCGAAGGGCATATGCTTTGCAAGGTGCAATTTTTCACCTGTTGGACTCACTAATTCATCTGAAGGATCTGAGACTCGCACTGCGGCTTGCTTGCTTTCTCTCGTATCACCAAACACACAAGGCTCTTTCAGGGGGCCTAAGGACCTAATAATACCTGCTCAGGCAGAGAACGCTTAAGGAAGTTTGTAGAAGCAAATTCGCTGATTTATTTTTTTTTCAGAGTGAATTAATGGAAAGAGCAGGACAAAATCCAGTTCAAACGCAGTTCTACAACTCAGTGCAACCAGCAATTGGAAGCAAAAGGCTACATTGATGAGCTGTGCTATCTGCCACATGGTGAAGAGATCTACTGGGAAATCAGGTTCCACTCCCTCCTGACTCTACTTTTGCACTGACACAGTTCATGCAAAAACTATACATGTGTAACAGCCTTTATCCTTTATCCTGAAAAACTTCCAGCAGCAGTATAAAAAAATAACAGAGATATGAACTAGGATATACTGAGAGCGTCCAGATGTAACACAGCCTTCAGACTCGCACTAAACAGCAGTCAGCCTCTGGTACTGGCCAGGGCCTAAGCCAAACCTCTCCCTTGCCAGAGGGTGCTGGCTGACACAGTGAATGCAGTACAAAAACTCCCAGCACGGAAAGGACACGGTGGTGGGCACGCACGTGTCGTTAGGTGATAATCTGGGCTTATCTAACCACTGAAGCAAAGAGGAACATCCAGCATTTTGTAACACTTACCCGGCCCACCTGCACCCCCCTGGATTTTAAGCTCTCTACGGGGAGCGCGGCAAAGTGTCCTACCGAGGCACCTGTACCCCTCCGCTTCGTAAGCTCAGGTCCTGCCAGCACTCTGGCCACAGAGGCTTCTCAAGTGCCGAGGAGTTTTGGACACCCTAGATGGCAAGATTTTTCTCCTTTAAGATAACCTACTTCAATATAATACTTGAGCAGCATGAGAACACAAGCCATTGCCCATCAAAAAGCCTGTCTGAATATCGATTTCTGCCCTCCTGGGTCAAAAAAGTCCTACACGGGACTCCCCATCCTGCACAGCAGGCTGATCCAGCTCTATTCCCACAGCTCCTCAGTGCCTGGGACCGCTCAGAGTGCAAGCACCGCTGGCGAGCGAGTCAGGCTGAGGGATGCGATGAAAGCAATTATAAGGACCGCAGCTCCGAAGATTCATGTGTAGAACTGTTCTTCATATACGCAACCTACTCCATGGACGGGTTTTCCGTAAGCCTACCCAAACGGTACCAAAGGTGTCCCATAGCTCTGTTTTGACCAAAGTTACACTAGTCATTGCTAGGTTTTGCAGTTAAAGTCAGAGCTACCTTGGACTTGGGAGTTAATTGCTCTTTGGAGCACAGATTCCCCAGCCTCCCTTGCACTGTTATTTCTGAGTCTCCTATCAAATGCAAAGTCACGCCTAAATCCTGAAGGGAAAAATATCCTTATGAGAAGGGAGAGTACTTGTAATGGACTAGGATTAAGCATCACAAGAGAAAAGCAGACCATAAATTTCAATTACAGGCACTACCTACCTGCTTAGATTAGTTATTAGTTTATTATCTAGTTTGGACAGTAACAAAACTCCTGGTGGGAACTGTGAAATGCCAGAAGGATTACATCTGGCTGCCATCCCATCCTTAGTGCGCATCCACAGATGAGTACCATGTCTGCTTACAACAGCCAGGCTAGGGAAAACTCTTTCCTAAGCAAATGGTGAACAGGCCTCGGGAGCTAAAGTTCAGCACTATTTTACTCACAAACGCATGAAGCTTCAGCAAATCCATATCCTTCTGTTCCATAAAGGAAGCAGACACACTCCTTGCTATGCTTAAAGGCTAACACAGCAGCTAGCAACATTAGCAGTGCGTCGCATCTCTTTGTTTTTAAATGCTGTATTTCAATTTCACTTTATTTTTAAAGTATGGTAGGCAACACGTCGACCTACCCGGATCCTAAAGAGATGTTCTCCCTTTTTCTTGTTCAATTTCCTCTGCAAAGAAAAGAAAAAAATTGGAAGGCAAAGATCTACCCACAACCACATCAAATCTCAAGAGAACTGCTCCAATGTGATCCAATGCAAGGGTTACTGCGGCCAGCTTCTTTTTCTTCAAAATCTTTGGACGTTATGTGCAAGTCAGAACTGCTACGAGAAGGTGGCTTGAAAAATGATCCAAATAATAAAGAACATTTTTCTCCCAGACACAAAACCTCTATTTGTATGTAGACAAAAGAGGGCAACAGAAGTAAGCCACAGCTGTACTTCTGCCTGGCGTAACCCCTTGGATTAAGTACGAGTTTAGGTTGAGTCGCTGTTTTTTTCTTTTCTGGAGAGTCAGAAAAGATGCTCGTGGTATCTGTAGCTTGGGGGGGGGGGAATAAAGAAAAGGGAAAAAAACCAAACCAACCACCATTTTTATAAAACAAGAACACCAAAGCACACTGAGGCGTGGTGGGGAAATAAGTTCACCAGCCAAACACTCCAATCTGCACTTTGGTTCTGGTGTGAGTAATAAATGCCAAAGCACCACGTGTTAAAGGCAAGATTATCACTGGCACGAAGAAACAGCATTCCCAGGTGCGCAAACCTGTTGCTTTAATTAAGCGGTCAAAAATGGATTAAGAAATGCTACAATGAATTCTGTTTGGAGCTGACAGTGTGCATTGAAGTGATAATCGCCAAGAAAAATAATGCTGCATTTACAACAGAGTCTATGAGCAAAAGGCTGCCCAAGAACAAACTGTTTTGTGAAGAGAGAGACCTGGAAGGACAGCGACCATCCCTGCGCCCAGCCTGAACACAGGAAAGAGGCAGGGAATTAGGAACGGACCTATGATCGCTCCAGTTTTTCACCCAAACTCTTCCTTCGCGGCAGTTCGCTGGGCCTGGGTTCGAAGCAGACCATTAGCTATCTGTATAAAGCACTGAATTTCAGAGCCACTGAAATGATCTAACAGATGGTGCTCCACTCCTTTTCTCCAGGAAACATGTAAAGAGTCCACATGCATTTGCTCAAGCACAGCTGCAAGCTCTGAGACACAAAGAGCACCCAATCAAAGAGAATAACCTCGGAGTGACGTCCTGTCTCAAAGGCTCCGACTTCTGGGGTTTGAGCGACGTGAACTGTTGCTGCTGCTGCAGCGCAGCACTTTAAGAAGCGCTACTGGAAGCGCCTTGGGCATTTTTCTGTTACGGCTCCATACGACATCAGAGCATCACATAAGGCCACACTCTCGGGACAATAAATAAGCCATTACACTGCATAACACTCGTTAACTAAAGGCACGTGATCTCTACTAGAATAGGGAGAAAAGGTGCGTGCCAGGACGCAGGAGCACAGCCAATTCACTAGGAAGCCCACGAAGAATGGCATAAAGCGTAAGTCATCGCTGCAGGGCTCTGGGGCTGCTCCCAGACCTGGGTTTCGCCTCTCTTCTGGCTGTAACACAACCACCGGGGACCCTGAACTGCAGAGTCTGGGGAGGAGGAGGATGGGATGCTCCGCAGCGATCTGGCTGCAGCCCGGGGCAGGATGCCCCACGGTCAGCCTCCGCCGCCCTGCAGGAGCACCCCCACCTTCCAACTGCCCCGACCCAGGTTTGTGGTAGCTGAGCCAGGCAGACCTGGAAACCGGTTCTGTTTCGACAACCGGAGGTTTTTCTGGCCAGTTTTGGTGTAAGGAAGCATACAGCTCTGGGTGAGTAGCACCTGTCCTACCTTTCACAACCAACAATACAGGGACACAGCTGAACCCTGCTTCACTCTGCCGTCAGACCTCACACCACCGGGGCTGCTGGTGACGGTACACACGGCAGGAAGAGCTGATCGAGGGTTTTGTCTGATGTGCCACTTGAGGTGGGAAGGCACTTTTCAAACGACTGAATCAGACAAGAAAAGAGGTGTAGCAGAGAAGGCAAGTACAGACACTCACAGCACTGCCAGCCCTAAGCCTAGCTGCGTTTTCACCTCTGTCTGGCAGAGCGCGGCTCCGTGGCAGAGGCTGCGACACAACCAGGATGCACTAGAATCTTACAGACTGCTTTTAGACAGATATTACCTCAGTATTCTGCACCTCCAGTAACAGCCCGGCTCACTCAAACCCAGGCATCTATCAGATTAGAAAACTGGAGAGCAAAGCAACTTTCCACTGAGAGTTTTGGACAAGTTTGCCCCATAATCCACCGCACATCTCACTGACAGACAGCTACCAAGCCACAGCTTGATTGTTTCACATTTGTGCCTTAGGCATGCAGGAATGCAAGGTCAGTAGTCAAGTGCTGAGTTTCTGCAGGAGATAAAACAAGAAAGTGGTGATACACGGCAAATTAGTTTGTGTTTGGACAGCTGAGGACTGAAAACAATTTTCCACTGGAATCACAACTGAACTGGACAAAGGCACGTTTCTGTATGAGCTACCAGTGACAGGGCTCTCCAGCAGTGACACGGCTGGAAATAAAAATACAGTTGCATTAATGCCCCTGTAGCAAGCAAATGTCAGCTAGTGATATCTTGGAGGACAGCATCCTCTTCAGAGTAGGAGGGGAAGGAAAAGGCCAAGAGTAGCCATGCAAATTCCTGTTTTGTTGGAAGGACGTGAACAAATCCCCTTGTCAGAAGGGGAACAATCAAGATGAAGTCACAAACTTCACTGCCAAACCCCACCTGTCCCCCAAGGCCCAAGAGGAGTTTCACCAGCAACGTAAGCATTGTTTAACTGAATTGCATTACAGCGAGCCATGACTGGGGTAACGTAAAATGCCTGCGGTCTTACTTGCCTCCCCTCCACGACCTGCCCACAAACTGGTTGGATGTTCTCCCTAAACTTCAAAAGACGAGAGGAGACGCTTATCAGCAGCCCTAGCCACTGTCGGTATAATCAAGTCTCGCTGCACGACAGAGCTCCTTACCACACGCAGCAGCGTGCATCCTTTCCCACCGTCACTTCTCGGCCACATTCGCTGCGCTCTATTTCTGTCCTACCACCGTCTACCTAGAAAGCTAAAATCCTCCCAAGAGGGAGCTGGATTTTGATTGTACTGTTGTTACTTGACTGCTGCTGTTGCAGGGACACAAGCAATCCTATGAGGACGGCATTTCCTAGAACACAGGTTTCCTCCTTTTTCCTTTGCTCTGTGCTCCCACATCAGCAGCTTATCAATCGATGGCAAGAGCACAGGAAGAAGCTCAGCAATGCTCTCGGAGAACCTACTCACCCTAGCCACACAAACCTCAAAACCTTGTCAAAACAGACACTGGAACACGATCACCTGGCTGCCAAGATGAAGAAAATTTCCAGCAGTAACAATGGCTGCAGCAGGGGGGGAAGGCAAAGGCCAGCCCTCCCCTCCAGGCTGGGGACAGCGGCCTGTCTCAGCGGCTGTTCCCATGTTAGTTACGCTTCTGCATTTCTTTTCTCTCTCATTAGCTCAACGAGTTTTGCTGCTGAGCACTGTAAAAGCACCACCTTTATCAGAGGTTCGTCAGTCTGACACTGCTGCGTGTACACAGCCAAGGAGAACAATACCGATGCTCTGCCTGGCCAGAAAGAGTTAAATAAAAACTTTCCCCTGTACCTTCATCTACAACTCACTGATACCAACCTTTCCATGAGACAAATTCCACTAGTCCAACTGCCATTAGGTTGGTTATACCTACACAGCTAAACCAACAGCAATTTCCCACCAAACTTTGCTTTTTTTTGCCCAAAGGTAAGCAGAGAAGCTTAGTCTTACACGGCAGCTCCAGACCAGGATGCACAGTTGCGTTTTTGACCATCGGAGGGGAGTGACGTCCATCATCCATGTCCTGCTCTGTACACTGAGCCTCTCCGTGGATCACTGCTAGTCCCAGCCGCAGTCTCTCAGCGTAGGACTGAGCTCTGCAGGACAACCACAGCATGTCAGGGAGATGTTGGGCCGATGCACCTTCACAGCCCAGTGCAGCAGCCTCTCCCAGACCCAACAGGGCAAGCAACAGCTGCACCTCTGCGGCTGGCCCCCAGCAAGATACTTCACTGCAAGCGACTTTTCACTCCTCCTTAATATCCCAAAGCCCACTCTACCCCTTGGCTCCGCCACAGGGGTCTGCTGGCGTTCCTCCATATGCTAAATGCTTTCTGAGACCGTCAGGCACTGCTGAAACTCATGCAGCAAGTCTTATCCTGGCCCCAAGCAAACCACCTAGCTCTGCAGCAGCAAAGACCTCCCGAGTTTACTCCCGCAGGGCTGGGACTGCAAAATTCAGCTGCCCATCTGCACCACTACAGACGCCCATCCCATTTCCAGCCACAAAGGACTTGCGGATCAGACTGCTGATCCATTTGCGACCCTCCCATATTTTTCCTGGTGTATTTCCCATCAGCCCAGATCTTTTCCAAGTTACTTCTAACCAGCCAGTAAAGCATCCATTTACCTTTTAGCTGCATCAGGAGATTTGGCTACAATAACTGCATTTCTGTAATCTGGAATCTGGATGTGATAAAAAGTTATTTAAGTAAAGACCTTCTTGCTAGCAAGTAACTGATTTGACACATGGCTGAATAATTGCACCCACTCTCCTTCCCCAGACCCAAATCTTCATTCTGTGGCAAGAAACTAGAGAGGCAATTGCACTCATTTTCAACACCAGTATTTGTGTATTCGGCCCCAAACGCAACACAACTTAGTTTAGTGCAGGCAATGCTGCAGGTCCGACTCCGCACAGGACTGCAGCTCTCTGCCTCCTTCCCTGCTGGTGCCCACAAGTTCTGGCCTGGTCTGAGGCGCTGAGCGCAGCTGTCCGAGACACAGGGCACGGGGAAGCCTTGCTCGCACCATGTGGGCATAAATCGTCATCTTTTGCACATGGAAAATAAAACCTCCGTGCCCTGCCCCCAACCCTGCTGTGCTCAGCATTCCTACACTCAGCCCAAGACAAAGTCTATCAATAATTCAGAGCAGTCAGACATCCACCGCAGAACAAAGGGCGAGGGGAGACAGTTTAACAGGATTTAAAAGGTGATTAGAGGCAGGAGCATAAATAGCATCTCTCAAAGGGCACGAACTCTACAGAAAGCAAGCTCATCTTCTGCTTACGGTCAAGAGTTCCATTTCTACCCAGGTGCAATCATACAATTTAACACTTCCCCACTTTCCTAAGAAACACGCAATAGCTACCCCCTAAGAAAGAATTCATTAATGGGACAAGTGACCTAGCCTGGCAACACAACCTCTGCACAAGCGGAGGCCCAGAGCCGCTATCGCATTAAGATGAGTTAAGGCAAATTGAGATATATAGAACTAGAGTAACCTCACTTCTTCCTGTATATACTGAAGCAAGAAAGGGGATGCTCTCAGGTTGTCTACTGGGAAGCTGAAGAAGCCTTGAATTTCCTTTTGATGAAGGTCCATAGTGATAATGTGTGTTAAACCTAAGGAAAAAAAAAAGATAACAATTCATTGAGATGACGCGCACATGGCTGGAGTTCCTCAAATATCTCCATTTTCCAGACTATTTTAGCTATTACTCAGACTATTATGCCATGTGATAAAACAAGCATGAACAGGTTAATGTAAAAAGTTCCAAAGACATAATGAGAAACAGGCACGCGATAAGCCACAGCACTAGGCTGACACTGTATTTCACTATGACACTTCTAGGCCACTTCCCCAGGTGCGAGCTACAAAGAAATAAAATTAAGCGGAAGAAAATGAATTCCCCCAAAGTGGCTCAAGGGCTCAGCAGCACGTCTCCACATCAAACGGGAGAAGAACAGAAGGACAGACGCCCTCTGGGACGCTCAGCAGCCGGATGCACTGCAGCATCCAGGCCTGCCACGCTGCTGCTCCCTGCGACACTCACCCGCCTTGGCGAGCATCGAAGCCAGCAGCTTGCAGACTATAGAGCCCCTCTTCCTCATTTTGCTCTGTTTGCTGTAGGGGAAGTAAGGGATGACCCCAATGATGTTCCTGGCGCAGGAAGTCTTCAGTGCATACGCCATTATCAGCAGCTCCATGACAGCGGTATTCACATCTCTACGAGATTTGAAAACCATTCCCCATATTAGTAGGTGTTTTTGCAATGCAACTGCTTTTCCTTTTGTAACCATACCTCTCCTCATCAAACTTCCAAGCAAATAGTGCTACATCTTATGGTAATGTATGCAAGACCCAGATTGTTATCATATAGCTCCTTCCATCATGCCACAGCACGTTACAATCAACTGCTACATGCACAGGACATGACTCCAGCACTCAAGACCTGTGGACCGGAATTTGATTTTGTGTTCTAACATAAGGTGTACGATGATTTCCCTCCATCACCACAGCAAAAAGGCATTTTTTCATTTATGTTGGAACAAATGTCACTTCATACAGCGTATTTTGGAACAAAATAGTCTTTTAAAGAAGCAGCACACATGCAGCCAACACAACTTCATCCACACTGGATTTATTAGGCTATTTTTATTTTTAACAGCGTAAGGCAGGTTATTTTTCCTGCCTTAAGAAATACTGCATTCTGGGGCAGTACAAAGTCCAGACGCATTACTTTGGTGGAGGTCAGCATCTCCACGCTATCTAGCTTATCTAGAGATGGAAGGAACAACAGTACAGTAATTGCTAAATGACTGTTGCTTGAAAGAAAAAACAAAAAAGCAACATAGGCAGAATATATCTGTAGACCACAGCAAGGAAAACACGTAAAACCCCATTTTCAGTTAGCTTCACCCTGATGACTGGCGTGGCCCAGCAGGAGTGTATTAATCTGCATTTTAATTCATTTTGGGAAGGGGGGGAAAAAAGCCAAGCCCTTTTAGCTCCTTAAAACCAACACCAAGAGACACTGCATCATCACAAACCGACTGGAGACCACTTGGGAACTGAAGAACACAAACTTCAGAGAAGACAGAGGGACAGGCAATCCTCCTCCAGTGCGGACACGCTTGCTTGGGGGTTTTCAGCACGGACAGCCCCAAATGACACCCCGCTTCCCCAGACTGGTCCCCAGGAGGGCGACGCTGGCGGTGGCTCAGCCGTGGAGCCCATGGTGACAGAGCAGGGGCTGACCGGGCCATCTTTCCAGACAGCAGCAGAGGAATAAACAGCGCAGAGCAGCTTAAAGCTCTGCAGAGCTTTTTTGGACGTTACCCAGATGTTGCTCAAGGACCCGTTTTCCTCCTGACCACCAGGGACGGCTTCCCCAAGAGCTCAGACACTGTTTTCCAAGCTGCCGTCCGTGTCACCCATGACAAACCTCTAACCATTTCCATTTCTCCACTGCTCCCCCTTCCTTCGGAAATTACCCTCCGTTTGTGCCTCTCCGTTTGCGAGCGCTCTGGGTCTCTGCTCTCCCGCTGGCCCCGCCAGCCCTCGCGCACAATGCCGTTTGCACACAAGAAAGCTTTGTTTGCTCTGAAGCACCCAGCCAAGAATTACATAAAACATAGCCCCCTGCCACGTAGGACAACGAGCAAACAAAGAGCTGCTTCTTCCCTTTGGTGTTTTAGCTGTGCCAGTGGGGCCACGAGAGGAGAAAAAGATGCTAGTATCAGTGTTGTATAATAACAAAGTGGCCAAGCTTAAGCCTATTTAAAGTTCATCCCAGAAATTCAATATTTTCCATCATTATTTTTCAAATTACTCTTTAAAAATATATATATATTCACATGGAAAGCAGATAGAGAAGAAGACTGCTCCTGGGAGAAAGGGTTACCACTGATTTCAAAAAGCACCAGCAGTCCTGCTGCTGCGAGACACTGGCAGCCATATCGATGGAGAAATTACTGGAGGAGGAGCACCTCTCTCAATATTCCAGCAGGACCCCACGCTGGACTCTGGGAAGCTCCTGCAGACAGGCACTAGGCAGAGGCGTACGCATCTGTCCAGGGGGGCTTGTCGAGGCGATAAGCGCCCTCCTGGACGCTCCGTGCTGAGCCAGCCGTCACGCTGATCCGCTCCTCCGCAAGGGGCACTGACCTGAGCCAAGGGCCCGGCCCGGGGTGGGGACTAACGGGGGAAATAACATCTGCAGCTGAACCCCAGCCGCAGCAGCTCCAAAACAGGTACCCAGGAGAGCACACCGGTCTCCTTGCTGCCCTCCCTGCCTCCTGCCTTGAAGCCCTGCTCCCAGGTACTGCTGGAGAGCCTGAGCCGAGACCGCACGCAGGCCCCGTCAGCCCATTCCCAGGACATTTAGAGCCAGCTCAGCTATCCCCCCACGCCCTACTTACCACCCCTCGCCAGCAGCCCCGAGCCTCCCTCGCTGCTCCTCATCCCTGCCCGAGCCATCCCTGGAGATCCCTGTTCTCGGGGCTGAGCAAATGGCTTACGTGAAGCTGCCGGTTGACTTTGCAACAACCAGCACCAACACTCAGCACTAAAAGACTCCTTTCACTTTAGTGCATCACTAATCCACCAACTCCTTCGTTTTTCTACAGTCTAAACACGAGCTACTTGGTTTTCCCTCATACGAATGCTAGTCCACACACCAACAGTCTTGGACAATACCCATTCTTCGTAACTTTTTAGTTCTGCTATATGCTTTTTGGACAGGGAGCTTGTATCAAATATTCAGGTCTTTCTGGTCTCTGTGCATTTAAGATGCAGACTGTGAAGCCACACTGCAGCATAACAAGGTTGTTTCCCTCTCTACTCCTTTCCTACTAAGTCCTAATATTTTGTTTGCTTTTCAAACCGCTACTGAGCTTGGAACTCCTATTTTCAGATTATCCAACACAATTGTTTTTACTCTCCTGAAAAGCTCCCTGAAACCCTCTGCAAAACTGAGATGCCCTTGAACCTGTCCTCTCAAGCAATGCATCAAGGCACAGCTGCAGCTTAAGAATAAAAGATGACTTGGCTGCACAACGGTGGCTCCTCACCTGGAGGGCCTTGAACACTTTGGCTAAAAAGGATCTGTTTCTTGGCCCACAACACTGAATTCAGTTTACGGAAAAACAAGGGGATCAACAAGTTAAAAGCAGGGGAGGTTTTCCCCTACCGAAACTATTGCTATCTCTAATGCTATGAGTTATCTCTCTCTGAACACCTTATCTGTTTTATGTTTACACAGCTCTCAGTTACAAGTTATCTCAGAGAACTCTCTCACGAGGGACAACAGAATGGCACTATTCACCCGAAACATAATCCCGCACCAGGGGATTTTCATCTTGCGGAGATTTAGTTGCTCCCTGAGGGAGGGAAAACTTGGAGCATCTCTCTGGAGAGGGATGAGCTCTAGGAAACATCTCAGCCTGCACAAGGAACTCCAGAAGTGAGCAAGCTGCCCGTAGTCCTACTGATCTTTTTAACAACAGGCCGAGCATTACAAAGAGGAAATGAACTTGAATTCTCACTGGGCTCTATTTCTTTGGCAAGCAAGGGAAAATTCTGTTTCAAGGGTATTCTGCTACCTGCTTAAGCTCTGGTACTTATTAGTTCTTGTGATCTCCAAAATCTGAGCAGAATTTGGTATTTGGAAAAAGCTATCAGAGCAGGAATATCCTTGTTTTGCTAACTACACAAAAGGCATCCTATCAATACCTCATCTCTGAAAACAGCACCTCCCGTACTCGTAGTTGGTCATTTTGCAGTTATCATTTGTACCACCACCCAAGTGCGATCTCGCTACGCTCTTCCTCAGCCAGTGAGCAGCAAGGCTCCCGGTGTTAGCAGCTGGTTTTCTACGCCCCTGGTTACTCGCAGCACTTCTTTTTCCTCTTACTCCAAGGCTAGAACAGCCCAAAATAAAAACCAAACAGGCTCACTAAAGAAAAGACCCAACATCATTAAGAACTACAACAGGACAGGAGGGAAGCTATGGGCTTCCACCTGAGTTCAGCTTCACATTGCTGCAGTGAAAGGGGAAGAGTAATCCAGCCCGTCAAGAAAGCAATAGCTGCTGTTGGTTGCTGGCTCTGCTGCTTGCTAATTGGAAGGCAGAGGAAATTACGCATCCTGAAATAGAAGTGCCAGTCAGAAATCACCAAGCAACTGAGCCTGCAAGGACACCAACACACAGAGCAGGGATGTTCCACTTGAAGCCATCAGTCATACTTGTTCCTGCCTCAAGCGACACACTTCAGCTATTTGATGGGAAGCTTCTCAGTTTGCTGTGGCACTAGCGATCCTCTGGGAATGTTAACAGCTTAACACTATGTGGTGTCTTAAATGTAAGGCAAAGCAATGACAACACTGGAAAGAGACCAGTTATCATGCCAGCTAACGGCGAGCAAACCTATCGAACAATCTGCTGAACCAGAAATTCAAAGCATATCACAGCCGTAAAACTGAGCCACAAGTCCCTTACCTGGGGATTGTCTGTATAATGAAGATATCCTGTCCCCGGACGGACTCTTTTATCTCAACTCTCGTCTCTGAAGAGGATTGAAAACACAGTCAGTTTTGTTTCCAAACATCAGATTTACAGTGATAACACACCAGGTTTTAGCAGCAGCTTTGCCCACTGGTCAGGGCAGACGAGCGCTTGCTCCTTTGCCCTTTCTGCATGTACACCCACTACTCGCACGCAGATAAGCCAAGCGGATTCTCCAAAGGCTGGTCTTGAGGAGTGAAGAGCTCGCATGACATGCCAGTGAGTTAGTTGTATTCGCAATGCAAAACCAGGCCAAATAGCTGTTCTCTTACACCAAGAGGACAATTACCTAACTCTCAATGAGAATCCTTTTCACTTCTCCAGGCTGAGTGCTGAAAGCTGCCAATACCACATTCATTAGCGAACAATGAACCACCCAAAGCAGAACAACCTCTAGTACTCGATGGCCCAGTCAGCTCCACACAGGCTGGGTAGCCCAAGGCAACACCAAGCACAGAGTTCAGAGGCAGAACTCCCCAACGTCACTACCAAGGTCAAGACACTTCAACACTGACACGAGCTGGAAACCCGGGTCTCTGCTGAACACAATTCCTACAGTCCCAGACGCGAATGCAAAAGCCAAGCCCCAAAGTAGCTCTGCAAAGCCAAAGCAATGACACCAGGTTTCCCGAGGTGCTTCTCTTCACCACTCATTTCCTAACAGTTGTGAACTAGAGGGCAGGCATAAGTGAAAGGAGAGAAATACCTACCCAGCTACCAAAATCAAAGTCTAATTGCCTGGGCACCGGCAGCAACCTTAAGGGACTCTGCTGAAAGCAGACTGATTTGCTGTGCAGTGATGAGGAACAACTTCAGACCTTGTAGCAAGTGACCTGATTTAAAACTAACCCCAAAGGGCAGCGAGCTCTCACTAGCACGAACACAACAGCCGCCCCAGCCATAACCACGGCAGCTTGCACACCGCGTGGCCCACTCCGGCTGGAAGAGCAGCAGCACTACCATAAATCCTCACGCCGAGCCAGCGCCCTTTCCATCCCTCCCTCTCACCTGTATCAGCTCTTTTGTTCTAGTCTCTCCTGCAAATAAGGTAACCGAGGGCTTGAACCAGTAAATGACTCTTAGCCACTGAATTCTGTTAGCCAATATCCTTGTGTTTTAGCCCAGCATCTGAAAACGGACACTTGCTACATTTAAAGAGATGAAAACAAGCTCCAAGAGGCACGCTCCCCAGCACAGCCCTGAATCTGTGCTCTTTAAAGCAAGAGGACAGGTCCTTGCTAGGGCAGCTGTAAACTGCCTGTGGCAGGGGAGGGCTGGAAGAAGGGGGTCATTTAAAAGTTTGCAAGCCAGATGCTTAGAAAGCAGGCCATTGCTTTTAAACCTGGGAGACTTCTGCTAAGCACAAGAGAGTGTAAAATTCTGTAGCAGCTAACGCCCAAGGCAGGACTCTCCTTTAGATGAGAGTTAGCTGATGGGCAGACAAACGAGATAACAGGAGAAAACAAGGAACACATTTAATTGCTTCATCCAAGGTCAGACACAGAGGTTTAGCACTGCCAGGAGCAGCAGTAACATCACAGCTGAGTCACTGCACTTATTAGACAGGTTTGGTCAATGGAGTTACCCAGTATTTCTAAGATTACTTCAAAACCATTGCAAATAGTAAAGATTTCTCTTACCTCCATTGGTTTCCTGGTACACCACGGATTTCCCTAGCTCAGCACCGAGACGCCTGGAGAGAAAAAAGGAAATTAAAAATGGAGGAACCCAGCAGTTCGTGATCCAAAGCAGAGACTGGACCAACCATTACACACCAACAAAACACAGCATCGCCCAACAGAGAGCTGAGTGCCTCAGCCAGGCTGCAGAACTACACGTCCTCCCCTTTCCCGGGGGTCTCCTTCCCCCGACGTCCCTGGGGAGGGCCCTGGGGCGAGCTGCTCTGCGGCAGGCCGACGCGGTACTCGAAGAGCCAGTCCTTGCACGACTGACCAGAGGCTGTGTCTCCTGACGGCAAAGGACATCTTGCCAGCCTATGCAATGCCACCTTAGCAGGATCTGTTGTGGAACTAAACATTAATGATTTACTCAGACTTGATTAATGGCAACTGAGTCACTTTTTTTGACTCCACACCTTTTTCTCCCCCCCCCCCCCCCCCCTTCCTTCTGAAATAACTCAGCTGATTGAAGAGATTTTAACTTAAAAGTTTTCCGATTTTTTCAAATTACTCCTTCCTCTTCTCAAATGTCAAACCTACACCACTCATCATAACAAAGATTACAGTCATTCCCTTTTTTTTTAATTTATTTCTTATATAAGAAAGATTAATTTTGAAGAGCATTTTAAAAGGCTCCAAAAGGCAGACTATTCCCTCAGGTGACACTTCTGTATTCAACTGTACCGACAAGTAATCCATTAGTAAGTATTTAGAGGCACATGCGCTTTAAGCCTGAGCCACAGCTGAGACCCCGCAGCAGCGAGACGCCTGGGATAGGCGCGTTGCTGCAACCCAGCTGGCTGGAGCACAGGGCAAGTCCCTCCTCTCTCCCAGGGTCTGCTGGGTGGCTAGGAAACAGTTAACGCCTGCAAAATACCTTTGTTCAACACCTCGATTACTGCGGTAGTTTCCTGCCTGCACGTATACTGTATTTACCTGCACACATGCCAGCATTTTGTGAATCAGGAGTTATCCTAAATAAAGAGCCCACATCTGTTGCTGGCTCTCCCCCAGCCTACTGCCTTCAGCAGTCGGTCTCTCTCCACCTCCTTAGCCACAGACTCAGCCTCGTACTTAAATTGTCACAAAGATATATTTTTTCAGAAGTCAATGAGCGAGACAGCCCGACACCGGCATGCTGCTGGCCCACCAGCAACTGCTGGACTCAGCTATGAGCCCACAAGCTGGAGGTCTCAGCTAGAAGCTGGCCTGGAAAGCGTGCCCAGGACAGCTGCGATAACAGATACTCGAATGCAATGTGATATATTTGCTTAGCTGGCTACGAAGCACGTATTTGGCACGCACACGTTCCCGATTGTGTGTCTGGCAGCACATTTTGCTATGGCTGGGGCTGGTGAGTAAACTCCTGCATTGAGAATCATACGTGCGAGATTGCAACCAACCCGGCTCGGGTACTGACTGGAGCATCACCCAGGGAGCCTGCGGTCCAGAGCAGGCAAGCCACCCAAACCTCTAATTTGGCTTCTCTCACCAGCCCCGCTGGGTTAAAACTTGCAGCTGCAATACAAAGGCATCCTCAATACCTTCAGTATCTTCAAAAAAGAGCTGGCGGCTGGTCATGCAAAGGCAAGCCTGGGGACCCCAGGGACAGATGCACAGCAAAGGTGAGTTTTGCAGATGGGATCCATCGAGCACTTACTGCCACCCGTTGGGATCCCGCTCTCCTTTCCGATGACGGTCAGGCATTTGCAGCCACTAAGCTTTGGCCTAATCGCTGCCAAGGCATCCAAGTCGAAACAAGTTCAAGAATCACACACAGTGAACAAACCAGTGTGTGGGGGGAAATGTTTAATGACTCACGCTTGTTCCTCCACAACTGCAGGGCAAGTCTTGCAAGCTCCCTTTGGAGGCACGTGCGCCCCGACTTCACTGCAGACAGCACGTTCCTACCTCATTACTGGGAAAAAAATCTCCATTAAAGAGACTGTGCAAGTGCCTTTAGTCAACCCTGCATCTCACGGAAGGAGGGAAAGCTTCAAAAACAGTCCAGCTGGACCCATCTCAGCAAAACACCCCTTGGAGGGTGGCACTTCCAATGCTAAGAGGTGGTGAACAAACACAGCAAAGGTTTGTGACACTCTGCGAGGATGCAGCTGGCAAGAAGAAACCAGAGCCCAGTGGTCCCCTATTCCGATCGCACAGCAGCAATGCAGTTTCTGTGCTGACAAAACAAGAAATCGGAAAGGCGAGTTTTCTCCCCAAAGGAAAGAGGGACACTGAACAGCTCAGCTTGTCAAACCTGGGTGCAGATAGCAGCAGAAGAGACACTAAGCAGCAGCCAACTTAAAGGAATGAGCGGTAGTAGATTGCTCTGGTCAGACAATAAATCCCATCTCTGCTCCAACTGTTGACTGCAAGTAAACAAGAGGGGCGGCGATGGGAAGGATACGAGATAAACCTGCCCATAAAAGTCATACATCAACCCCGCCTGCAGCGCTCTGCAGCCCCGCGAGCTGCAGGCAGGGCAGACGGACCGACGGGCCGCTCCACCAAAGCAGCTCAGGTATGTTTACCCAAGGGGCACACCTGCCACTAAATCCCTTTCTGCAGGTTTTGCGTAAGCGGAGACTTCAGCCAGTGCAGGAGTCTGATAAAACCTTGATTTAGCCAAGGCAATTAAAGAGGGCGCTGTTTGTGCAGCTCCTGTTGTAAAACACCGAATTCCACGGGACTTGTGTCAAAAGGGAGATTTACGCAGAAGTCAAGGTCAGAGCACAGCCTTAGCCACCACACAGCCCGCGAGCAACCACTTGTAACAGAGTTCAAAGACAAATTCCCCCTCTCCGTCACCTCTCCCTTTTTCCCCTCCGTCCCCAGCTCTTTTCTCTCTAAATCCTCCCCGTGCAGAAGTTCCCAATTGCTTGTTGCTTTAGGTGACAGAGGAGTTAAACTGACAGCAAGAACTCTGCATTCGGCTTCAGGACTAACAGCATAACCGTACGAGCAGGGGCTATCAATCACAATTACCGGATCACTTGTCTGCAGACAGGAGATCTACATGAGGAAAGAAAATGCTCTGCGTTACCTCCACCGGCAGCTCACGCCCCCGCAGAGAGATACAGCTCCTTCTGGCAAAAATAATACTTTAGGTCCTGCAGGTAAATCACACCTCCAAGCAAAATGAGCTCCATTGACAAAAGCCCTGCTGTGTGGTGCTGGATTTGGCTACAGGGAGGTGAGGGCTTTTGCCGATACTGAAGCGTTGAAGGCCGGAGAACGGTCAGGCTGAATTAACGCTATTTGCAGAAATCTCACTTGCTAACCAGCGCCGAGCAGACATCAGAGGAGGAGTTCGCTTCTGGAAGCTCCCTTCTCCTTCCAAGAGAGATGGAAACTCAGTTTGGTGGTGTTTTTGTTTTTAAAAGCAGCAGTATTCAGAACTGGGGTCTTTTAAAAAAGCTGTGCACATACAGTGCTGCCAGGCTCGGTGCAGAGGGCTGCGCACAGCGGACCAAGGTATTACTGCCCCAGGCTGCTCCCAGCTTTTACAGTTTCTAATGCCACCTCAGTGTAAGCTTTCCCTGTGTGACCACGCTCTGCTCTGGATGGGGAAAGCCCTGCTCCGCTCTGCTGCCCTCGCACCAGCTCCGTCACTAAACCGACTTCTCCAGGATCCGATAGCATCTAAGAGAAAAATTCTCTTTATGGCTTTCAAAATCCTACTCAGATCAATTGGCCAGTAAAAATGTATATCGATCTGGAATCTCTCTGTAAACATTGCCCAGGAAAGATGATCTAACTTTCCGCAGTCTCAACACATGCCAAGAGGATATTAAGCTGTAGATGCAAGAGTGTGTATAAAATCTGTCTCAAATTCACAGCCTAAATACGAATGGCTCAGAAGTCACCTACAGTTTAATGATGAAGTGACACACTGCAGTATTTTAGGAAACACTACGAGGTTGTATTAGACTGTACTTTAAAACGCTCCTCTGAAGACTGTCAAAAACCACTGTACCAGGCTCTCAAGACAAAGGACAGTCAGTTAAAAGAGACTTGACGTTTAGCTGAATCAAAATTCGAGAGGCAAGTGCACTTGCAGTATTTCGTGCCATCAAAGCATGCTTCAGTACTGCTGGGCAGGGTTCTCAGCCCGGGCTGCGTTTCCTTCTCCCACTCTGTGACAAGCACCTAAAAGACATTTGTAAAGTTACCTCCGAAGGAAGCTTCCAGCCAGCTCGCAGTGCAAACATTCAATTTGAAGAGAAATCTGCATATGGACAAAGCCCGTGACTATGATATGATTTTATTTTGGCAGTATCCTCTTCATTACACTTTCACTGGTCTCAGCTCTGCAGATACCTACTCTCCCCACACCTGCAGCCTCCGCGCACCGCTGCAGCCTCCAGAAGGAGCTGGAGCTGACAGCAGAGGATCTGCTTCGTGCTTGACCGTGGCGAGGGGAGACCTTATTGCTCTGTACAACTGCCTGAAAGGAGGCTGGAGCGAGCTGGGGGTCGGTCTCTTCTCCCCAGTAACAAGCGATAGGACGAGAGGAAACAGCCTCAAGCTGCACCAGGGGAGGTTTAGGTTGGATATTAGGAAAAACTTCTTCCCCCAAAGGGCTGTCAGGCACTGGCACAGGCTGCCCAGGGCAGGGGCTGAGTCCCCATCCCTGGAGGGATTGAAAAGCCGGGGAGACGTGGTGCTTGAGGACATGGTTTAGTGGTGGCCTTGGCAGTGATAGGTTAACGGTTGGACTCGATGATCCTAAGGGTCTTTTCCAACCTTAACGATTCTATGATTCTATGATTGAAAGCAAGCCACGGCCTGACTTTGAATTGCTTTTCAAACTCGAGCAAATCTTCAAATAAAGATCAGTCAACTGGCCCAGCTAGCACAGTGGCAGCTCTATGGTGTATTTCCCAATCTCCCACTTCAAGAACAAGCCAGGAAAGGGAAAGGAAACAGCAGCTTCCTGGATAGAAGGCCATATCCCTGTGTAGATACCCTCATAACTATCTGAGCTCTCCTTTCCCTCTCTCCATCCACCCGGCACGACTGGATACTTGAAGAACAGTCCCTGCTGCTCATCTGCCACTTGTACCTGGAGCCATCCAGCATTTGCATCATTTGTTCCAGCCATGCCAAAGCTGAACCACTGCAAACACCACGCAGATTCTCCTCTAGTCCTACCAGTCTGCTCCTCGTGAAGGAACCTGCCCTACGCCTGGCGCTGGCCAGCACAGAAAGCCACCACGCAAAGCCGATCTGCTCAGCCACATTACATGCTCCATCTACGCTATACGGAGAATCTCAAAGCCCAACTGCTCCACGCTCGCACTACTCCAGCACTGTCCCCCACCTGTAACCACTCCAACAACACTACTTTTTACTTGGTTATTCTTTTCCCTTTCCAAAATCCTTTGATGCAGTTTCACCCTGTAATATCTGTTAGCCTCCTGCCACAGTGCTGCATCTTCTGAGATGGATAAGAGTTGGTGCCACCTCCTCTCCTCCCGTAGCATCACACAAGAGCTCTTTCCAGAAGGCAAGAACAGGGTTTGGAGACGGGGGAGAGCAGCAGCACAAGGTTACTGTGGTCTGACTCCCCTGTGCCATCCTCTCACACGCTGGCAAGATGGCCTAACGACGGAGGCTGGCATTACTCTTCCTTCATCCCACCAGAAATTGTCCTTCAGCCGAGGGAGGCTGCTGCAACTCCTCCTAACATACTCTCTCTTCCGAAAGCAGGGCTCACCTCCCGCTCACTCACAGAAAACACCACCCTGGTTTTAGTGCTCCTTACCCAGCTCCCTACGACCAGAGATCAGAACACAAGTCTCCATCTTTTCCTCACTACTCCGCGTTGTCTGGGCTCACAGAATTGCTTTTATCTTTAGATCACCAGCACCTTCCATGCTGCAAACCAACTGAACGTCTAGAACACTCACATCCCGCAGGCTGCAATGAGTTTACGACAGTACCACATCCCACATAAGAGAGACCTGCAGGAGCACTGGGGAGGTGTTAGCAAGCTTCAATCAGCGATCCCCTCCAACCCAAACACACAAGGGGGAGTGGAATGCAATATTTGTACCCTTGGTGCCAAACACTGCAGTCAGAGGGAGATCTAAATGCATCTGTTGGACTCCAGAGATTAAAGAGACTTGCTAGACCTCCCCCCAGCAGCACACAAGGCCCATTAGGGATCAACACTGATCACACAAATTCTCTTTCTCCCCTGCAAATGCAGCTTGTAATCAGGTGCCAAGTGTCCTCATTACAGCAGGAGTTTTCTTTCCATCTGGGATGGAATTAAAAAAAAAAATCCCTCTCAGTTTATAAGATACAAGTAAACATATGGTTTTATTTATGTTTCAGTGATCCTGAATCTAAGGAGCATCTTTATTATTTAAAGTTTCACAAGGTATTTGATTCTGACAAGCCAGCACCATCTCCTCTCCCTGGCAGACGCTAACATAAACAAAAGCTCTGACGACTCAAAGTGAAAGTTCGACTAACCATTTAGTCACTCATCCTACGACCAGACAACAATGCACAATGGGAAATTGTAAAGATCGGAAGCGTGCCAGAATGCCGCGCTCGGAGCCTGAATCAAAAGCAACTCTGGAAGTTTTGCATTAAATGAAGCGAGGAGATTGAACAGCTTTCAGATGTCTGATTTATGTCACACTGCTCCTCCCCAGGCTTGAGATTTCAAAAAAGGATAAGCCAGGACTCCTCAAGTATCGATTTTAACATCATACCTACAGGCAAAGAGCAACAGAGCCTAGATGGGCAAGTGTCTCAAGGGGCCCTACTCCTAATATTGCGTGTTGTTTTAAAGTTCTTTTACTACTCACACTAAAGGTCATAAAAAAACTTTAAAAAGAACGCACAATATTAGAGGACTCACCCTTATAAGACTGCTCCAACTCTATTAAAAGGCGCAACTGACCTCCCCAGCAAAGTACAGGCTGGGATGAGACAGTGGGAAAGCCAGCAGTCGCGCATCTTTTGCGACCTGAAAAAACAAGGGATGTATTACAAACATGTTGAAACAGCCCCTGAGCTCCTACGGGCAAGTCAGTGCAAAACCACCGCGCAAGATACTGAAAATACCTTTATTTTTGGGAGGCCTTTTACTGTGGGCAAATCCATACTATTAATGGTTCCAGATTTTGCACCCCGCTCCAACAAAATTTCATCTGCATATAATGCTTCACGCCTTTCCATTTCAGAGTGGTCACTACTCCCATTTTACAGACAGTAAAGCTATGTGTCCTTAAGTCTCGGTTTAAGCAGTAGCCGCGCATCACACTGTCGTGCTCATACCACCACCGGAGTATCCAACTTCCTCACCGACGGACAAAAAGCCCCCATCGCCTCCGTTACAAGCTTACTTCGCGAAGGACAGCCAGGAGGTCGCTCTCTGGATCCTGCTGTCCTTCACCCTCAGAGCATCACTGGGAAGCCTGCAGAGGGTTACAGCAGCACGTCACACAGCCAGCTGCGTGTGCCATAGCCCGGGGAAGCCTGCTCCGTGTCTCTTCTCATTACAGCTTTAAAAAACGAGTTATTTTTAAGACAAAGAGCAGAGAATGAAGATTGCCCATTTGCTCTTTCAGTCCTGAGAACTTGGAGCTCATCCCCAGGGGACTTCCGTTACGTTCTGTATTGACGCAACAGGACAAGCCTTGCAAAACCATGTCCCATCTGTTGCAGCAAAACTTACTTTTTTATATAGAGAGACTTTATTTTCAGAGCTGTATCACTGAAGGGAAAGTAATATGGAACTGACCAAATATAGCAAAAATACATGAACCAAACACAAGGATTTCCCTCTCTGCCTCACACCCGAAGAAGTCCATCACTGTTATCCAACACTCATCCCATCAACACCAGCGATCCCAGCCAAACAGCCAAGTCAGCTTCGTGGAGATAATCTGCACTAAGGATTGAACGCACTGTTTATAAGCTAGCTGGACAAATAGCAAAATGTTCCTCCAGTTTAAGGTGGCAGCACACCTGTATTTAGTCATGTTTCCAATTTAAGCACACCCTTGGAGACAGGAACGGGCCAGCAGCTGCCTAAGGGGCAGCAAGGATGTTATCTGCTGCGGCAGGCAAACGAGCACTGAGCCCCCTCGATTTTGGGAGCAGCTTCCTATGAACTGCAGCTGAGAAGCAGCAGAAAGGAAACCCAAACCCTGCTTTAGGATGACAGCTCCCCAATACACAGATGTCTGTCTCAGAAAAGCCCCTTCAGCTGGGAGCGCCCCGATTTGAACCAAACTAATTCAAAGCAAAAGATCGAGCGTCGGGGTGAAGTCAGTGCTCCTCTGTGCAGTAAGAAACCCATTTTGGAGGCAGCTGTTACACACCTCCTTCAGCAGGACCCAGCGCATCCATCCCTGCCAAGTCAAGGTCAAACTGTGCCCAAATCGATAGGCTGAAAAAAAAAAAAAGGGGGCACGCTTCCACGCCTAAACTAAACTCTCTTTTGTTAGCATGCGTTGCCCACCTCTCCTACCCCACCGAAATGCAGATTCACTAATCCACTTTGGTTAGTGCAACTGCTGGTGCTGCACCGAGGTCCGCGCAGGCAATACTCCCCGCGGCCCGAGCAGCGAAGCCGTCGGGCACACCAGGTCGCCAGCCCGTCCCCACGAAAAGCAGCGCAGAAAGTTCTGACCATCTCCCAAAACAGTTAAAACGCTTTCTGAGGTTTGTTCAGCCAAGTTTCACCTTCTCCCTCCCCAGAAGTAACAGCCTTTGCTGCAATCCGGCCTTTTCAGCATTGAAATGGATGTCAGAGACGCAAAAGGCGGAAAGCAGCCGGTGCGTTTTCGTCGCTGGGTCAAACTGAGTTCTCGGGAGGGATGAGCCGGCGCCGAGGAGGGGAAGGGCAGAGCTGCTGAACGCTCCCAGTGCAAAACCTCTGCAGCAAAGGTGTTTGCAGCAGACACCTCTGGCTTGGGAAGGCGGGAGGACGCCACAAGCCTCTCCAGCCGCTCTGAAGGAAGCCTGCCTGCTCGGAGGAGCTCTGCGGGGGGAAAAGAAACTTGAAAGAGAGGGAACTTACTCCGTGATCCTCTTCGCCAGCTCGGTGCAGGCTGCCGTGGAGTTGGCCGAGAAGACCCGGTAGCCACTTCTGGCTGCGTTCATCGCCAAAGAGTCATGCGACCCCCGTGGAGCTCGAAAGTGAGAAAAAACAGATTTATAAGGCAACAACAGCTTCCGTGGCATCCTTTTCTTCCTCTCCGCCACGATCACCGCCCCTTAAGGGGTGGGGAGGAGGAGGAGGAGGGGAACCCTTCCGCTACCCGTGGGCTTGCTGGTCCACTCCGGTGGCAAAGCATAAAGGGGGAGGTGGGAAATACGGCTATTAAAATAAAATGGAGCAGCACCAGCCTGGGGGTGTGTGTGTGTGTGTGCAGAGCACCCCCCAGGAGCCAGGCCTCGGGTGACCCCAACCCAAACCCTCACCCAGAGGCACCTCATGCAGCAGGGGAGGGAAGACCCCCAAAATTGAGGGGGGGAGCAAGGGAGAGAGGGGCTCCCTTGGCTGGGGAAGGTGGGGGTGAGCGGAGGGGGGCGCGGGAAGGCTGGAAGGGGGGGACTAAGGGGGTTTCCCTGTGAGGCAGCAAGGCTGGAGGGGGTCCCTGCGGGGGGTTAGGGGGTCTCGGTGGTGGGGGTCCCCTCCCGCTCCCCTCACCCGGCCAAGCGAGTTCCGCCACCCGGCTAGAGCGCCGCTCCCCTCGGCGGCCATCTTCTGCGCGGGGAGAGACCGCCCCCGCTGCCATCTTAGGTGAGGGCACAGCAGCCGCGCTCTCCGCTCACAGCGAGAGAGGGGTCTCAGCTACTGCCCGGACAGCGCCGGTACCTGAGGAGAAGGCGTGAGAACGGCGTAATCTCTCCCTCCTCGCGGGGTGTTGAACCGCCCGCTTCCCGAGTGCGGTTAACAACGCGGCCACCTTCCCCTTCTGCCCGGCAGTGCGAGGCACGGCCTCATATGCGGCGGCTTCGCTGCCCGCGCCTAAGATGGCGGCCGCTCCGACGGAAGCGCTGCGGCGACGCTCTAGCTTTGCTCTATGGCAGGCGGGGCGGGAGGCCTCAGGCCGGTGGGGCGAGGAGGGCTGTGGGGCAGGCGGCTCGCCCGCCCCACAGCCCTCCTCGCCCCACCGGCTTCAGACCTGAGCCCTCCCGCCCCATAGGGCTTAAGCTTGAGCCCTCCCGGAGCCCCACAGAGGGGTTCTGTCAGCCAGGCCGCAGGCCTCGCTCTGGGCCCGGGGCTCCCCTAAGCACCCCAGTGCCGTCATGGCGGTGGGACGGGGGCCCTGAGGAGGTGCTGCTGGAGTAAACCCGGCCTCTGCACCGTTTCCCAAGGGAACACTCGCTGTCGGGCTCTCCGAGGTCCTCCGGGCTCCTCAGATGTGAGGACAAAGTTGGGTGAAGTGGAAAAATTCTGCTCCAGCCCATCTGGCAGAGCTCTGCGCCGAGTTTCCGAGCCCAGAGAGCGCGCTTTACGTCGCAGGGAAGGCAAACGAACGGTATTAATTTCATCACCACCATTGCCCCGCATTGCTTCATTCGCCCTGGAGGGAGAGGTTTTCCCCGGCAGTTTTCTACGCCGATGTGTAAGATCGTCATCCCTTGCCCTGTTTTCTCCCAGCCGCGAGCGGGGAGGTCGCAGCGGGCTTCGTTCAGGACACGGAGGACGTACGCCTGTCAGAAACATTCCACGTTTCGCTGGGGGCTGCAGCATCGCCGTCAGCGCCCTTCCGCCGAACACTTCATTAAAGATTGTTTCTCTCCAGCCTTTGTTAAGATGCAGCATCCTCAATGCAAACAAGACAAAAGCATCGGGGTCCCCTCTGTGCACCACTGCTGCACTGCCCGAGCAGCGGGGTGAAAAGCTTTGTCTCCCTTCACCGCTCCTGATGACGTGTATCCGTACCTGTGGTGCAGTTCCACCCCTACATCTCCCTCCACGATCACCCAGGACCGGCCCCGCGGTTACTGACCTGGTGTACAAGCCAGGAGAGTCCCCCCTTCACCTCGGCAGCCCCCCGGTTCGCTCCCGCAGCAGGATCAGGCCGCAGGGCTCGGTGGGGACCCCGCACCGCAGCCGCGGCCCTGCCCGGACCAGCCACCAGCACCGCGACGGGCTGCAGGGGCGCGTGCTGCAGCTGGACAGGGTTGGGATTTACGTGGCAGCGGCTGCGCCGGCAGGGCGACGGGGACCGAGGCGCGGCCCTCACCCCCTTCGCCGGCTGCGGGGGCAGACCCAGCGCGGCACCAGGCACCTCGCCCCTGGCTGGCTGCCACCAAAGCCGTGGATGATCCTTGCCGGGTCCTGGTGCCTCTCCTGGTCCCCTCTGTCCCCTGCAGGTCCTTCACCCGTGCGTTGTCACAGCAGGGGCGATTCCAGCTCGACTCCCACGTCCCCACTTCTTCCCCAACGCCAGGCGAAGCGAGAGCTCACGGCATCAGCTGCCTGGATGCGCTCCGAGCGGGCGGCGCAGCCGGGCGTGCGAGGCTGGTCCGGCCTTCAGGCTGGTGACAGCCCTGCGGCTTGGGATGAAGCGGCAGCGCCCGCTCGCCAGGCAGCCCCAGTCCCCCCTCACGGGCACCCCAACCCCTGGCCGGGCTGGCCCTCGGCCACACCTGCCGGTCCGCTGCTGCCCGGCAAGGCACATTCCTTTGACAGCGGTCACAGCATCCACGCTGCCGCTGTTCACTTGTCACAAGTTGCTGGCTCTGTCCTTCAAAAGGAAGGAGCTGGGGAAAAATTGGGGGGGGGGGAACCAGACTATTTTTGGGATGTAGGAAGCTGGCTGCTTCCCAAGGTCCCTCCTGCACCCACCAGAGAAATGGCAGCTCCTGGGGGAGCAGGGACGCCCCAAGGGACGGGGACAGCAGGGATGGGCTCCTGCAGGGACACCCTGTCAGGGGCAGCACCCAGGCAGGGGAGGGCAAGGGGGGTTCGTGCCCCAAGGGTGGGGAGCGAGACCCCACGGCGTGGGGCCGTGGCACAGCACCTCCGCAGGGCGCTCAGCCTCCCACCGGCTCCTTCCCAGGCCCCTGGGGAAGGGGCTTGCTGCTGCCCTCCTCTTTTAAAGCCCTTCCCTCCTGGCTTGCCATGCCGTTCAGGTGTGCCAGAGAAGGCAGGGCTGTTTAACCCCTTCCCACCCGGCAGCCCCGGCGCACCAGCCTGGGGCTGCTGCTGTGGCCTCTTTGAGTGCCCTCAGCCCCTGCTTTGCCCTCCGGGTCCCCCAGCCCCATCCTCCGGGCCTCATCCTGCTGCCCTGCGGGGCGCTCAGAGCCATCCCGGCCTCAGGGGACGGATCCTGCCTGTGTTGTCACCTCCCCTCGCTTTCCCAGCTGCTGGGGCTGAGATGCAACGAGTTTGCGCGTTCTGCTGCGGGGCAGCCGCCGGCACGGCAGGCCCCAGGCGGCATCTCTACGCAGTCGCCGCGGAGGGGCTTGACAACGTCTGCCCCAAACCCACCCCGCGCTCGTGTTTCTGAGACGAGCCCGGGCAGGGCAGCGGGCAGAGATCGCCGCTGTTATCGCTGCAATAACCAACCTTTCTCCTGGAAAAGGGAGTGACTCTGGCTTCTCTCCTCTGTGGGCTGATGGTCACGCCTGGTTTTACAGCCAGGCAAAGGAGAAGAAAGAAGCAATTCTGTTTACTTAGGGAGTAATTAATATCCCGGCTCCTGGCGGGTACAGAGGCAGCAGAAGCCTCCCCCACAGCGCGCGGGGAGCAAGGCTTTGCAGCCCTTTATTATTTCATTATCAGTCGGGCAGGATTAGGAGGGTGGGTCAGGGAACAGCGCCGGCTTTAAGCAGGTTTAGCTCCTCTGAAAAGGCTTATCCAGGCTCAGCCTCACTCGCTGGCTGCGATGCAGTTATTTGCTGAGCAGAGGGGTTTGAGTAATGTTGGAGGGGGCGGGCAGGGGGTCTTGCATTTTTAATAGCAATAAATGGTAAAGCTCAGCAGGGAAAACCTGGGAGGTTCCTGGTAAAGGAACCGGCTTTATTTGTTGAATTTCAGCGACGAAGGAGGGCAGTTTCTCAGCTCTGCCAAGACCTACATCTCTCCCCGGGGAGAACCAGAGCCTCGGTGCTGCCCTGTGCACGGCGGGGGGCTTCGGGGCGGTTTCTTGCATGGGGCCAACACGGCGCCAGGGCGGGACAGCCATTGCAGGCAGCTTCCTGCAGAGCTGGGTGAAGTTTTGCCCTTTCTCCTTTACCCAGTTTCTCCCTGGAGCCCGGGTGGGGTGGCCGGAGCACGCCGATCCCAGCCTGGCACGGAAAGAGGAGCCGTGGGAGCTGCGGCAGCAAATCCCTCTTCTTACCCAGGCCAGAAACGGCGGGCTGCGGTGGGACGCTGTGTCCCCCATAAGTAACTCTGCCCCGGGGATGCTGCCCACGGGTGCTGAGCATCGCGGCGGGGATCCCGCTCGCCCCGGGACCGGGATGGAGCCTCCCAGCCCGCCGGCCGCGGCCCGGCCAGGTGGTTCTCATTGCAGCCTCTGACTTCACCTCCCAAAAATGCCTGCGCTCACATCACGGCAGGAAACCGCTACCGGGAAGTGGTGAAAACCCTGCAGTGGCCTGAAATTCGGCTTCCCTCAGCAAAGGGGGAGATCAAACGGCAGCACTTCGGCCTCAGTCCCTCTGACGCCAGGGCTAGTCATCGGGGTGACTTTTTGGCTGAGCGAGCGGTGTGTGGGGTTACTCCAGACTCAGCAGCTTCTCGCAGAGCGTTTGGGAGTGTTTCCCCCGAGGAGGGCTGACCTCAGAAATATTTTTGAGTAAATCATCAGCTGGGAGGAATGCGCCCAGCTTGCCGGTGTCGCCCAGGGCTTCCCAGCAAGCCCTGTGGTCCTGGGCTGTGCCGGCGGCTGCCGAGAGCTCAGCCAAGGGTCAGGGCTGGGCAGCAGCCCGTGGTGGGCTGCAGAGCCCGGCTGTGATTTAGGAGCTGCCATAACCCCCAGCTCCTCAGAGGCTGAGAAACCTCCTGGGTCGAGCCCCGGGCCCCACGTGAAGCCGGGTTTGTGGGTGATACCTGCTGCCCATGGGTCACGGAGCCAGAGACCGAGGGTGCAGTCACCTGCACAGAGTCCTGCAGCAGATCGGTGGCAGACCCAAAACCTGTGTCCCGGCTCATGCGCCTCAGGTGGGATGCGATCCCAGTCGCTCTCCTCCAGGAGATAGCGCCATTATTTCTGCCCCCTCCTGCTCGGCGCTGGTCCCCTGCGTGGGCACCAGCGTCTCCCCGGGGAGCTGCAGGGTGACCGCTCCCTGCGAGCCCCCATGGCTGGGGGCCGAGAGGGGCTGAGCCGCAGACCCCGGGCTGGGTCTGCCCCGAAATGGCTCCATCTCCGCACCGTCCGCTCCCGCAGGCTCTGGCTGGAAAGTTCCCACTGCTGCAGTCGGTGCCTGTCCCCCTGCCAAACCCTGCAGCCCCGCCAGCCCCGATGCAGCGCAGAGCCGTGCTATTTCTGGCTCCACCTTGAGACATGTACCTTCAGCAGTGGGAACGATGCTAAAAGAGACGGATCTGGGATGAGCGCATCCCCTTCCCGTTCCCATCCCCAGGCGGCTGCCGGCGGACGCGGCAGAGCGGGCAGGGATCTGGAGGAGCCGCGTGCCTCGAAGCGAAACACTGCAGTTCATCTTGCAGCAGAGCCATGTCCTCTGCACGCCTCCTCCGGGGCTGCCTGCCGCTGCTGTGTAGGCAGCAGGAGCCTGAAATCCGGGCCTGCCCTGGCACGGAGAGCCCCGGGTCCGTGCTGCAGCCAGGATGCAGCAGCCCGGGGTGGCGAAGGGTCGTGGCAGGGCTGGGAAGCCCCCAGCCTCTCTGCTTTCGTCCCCCAGGACGTGCTCCCTGGGGGACCAGCTCCTCGAGCAGCTGGGGCAGGAGCAGGAGCAGCCTGGGGGCAGGAGGGAGGCGAGGAGGTGTTTAATTGCCGTCGTGAACCCTTGGCTTCTTGCACAACTCAAGGCAAACCTCGTCTGCTGCTTCTGCCTCAGTTTCCCCAAACACAGAGCATCCATCACCTTCTCCAGTGAGCCCGGAGCACGGCGCTCCGGATCTATGAGCCTTCTCCCCCAGATGACATCTGTGGAGTCCGGGGTTCCCCGCGAGCCCTCCCAGGACAGGGGTTTCAGGGGTGCTTGCTCTTGGAGGGAGTCTGGTGGCCTCCGTGGTCCCGGCGGGACTGGACACCCTGTGCCCTGGGCGAGCCCCCTTTGCAATGAGAAAGGAGGTGGGCGGATTCACCGCCGGCTGTCACCGCCGGCTGTCCCCACCGGCACGCCGGCTCCATGCCGCATCCACACGCGTGGCCTCCGCGGCACCGGGCGGGCGGGAATGGAGCCGATCAGGACGAACTCGACGGGCAGATGCCTGCCCACGGTGTGGGAGCGCCGGCTGCTGAGCGCCCTTTGTGCTGCCGGTCGGGTCAAGGGAGCTCATTAAGGCTCTCGTAATTAAGATAGCCCCAAACCACTGTTTATCAGCACTGAGTGGTGACGGAAGTGATCCCACTTCCACATGAGACATCGCATCCGGAGGCAAACAAGCGGCGTCCGCGCGGGACCGGGTCGAATCAGCCCACGGCTGTGGAGAGCAAAGGGTCCCACGCGGGGCCGGTGGTGGGCACTGGCTGGCCATGGCACGAGGCGGGCGTCTGCCAAGGGGGGCACGGCATCGGGACAGGACCACGTGAAGTCCCCATAGACCAGCACCAATGCGGAAAAGCTCTGCCTGGGTGTGATGTGCCATCGCCGAGGCTGAGATTGCGCTGGTCCCATTCCCCATCCAAGAATAACCTGGCTGCAGCCCCCTCATCTCCCTGCCCCGGGCATCCCCCCCTGCCCGAGGCTGCGGCATTGCTGGCTTCGACAGCTCGCCACGGAGCCACTCTCAGCCCCTTTCCCCAGCGCACAGCATGGCCGTGGCCAGCAGAGCCCAGCCGGGCTTTCGACCCCTCTTTAAAGCACGGGCAGGGAGGGGGGGGGTCCCTGCGGCACGGAGCCACGGACAGATGTAGCGCGGTGAGGCCGGAGCAGCCCTGTTGCCCCATGGCACCTGCCGGCAGCAGCGTGACGGCTGCGCTCACGTCCTCCCACCACGTCCCGTGCCTTCCTGAGCGGAAATCGGGAGCGGATTAGTCACCGCGAAGGGTGAGGGGCAGGTCAGGACGCCGCGCTCCCCAGCATCCACCTATTTCCTCCCATGACACCTTGCCGAGGAACTCGGAGCTGTTTACAAACGCTGGACTGCAACACGGCAGCGGCCGGGGAAGCGGCCGTGCCCAAATCTCACCCAGAATCAGCTGCGGGTGCTGCGGTTCCTGAGGTGAAGGCCTCAGCCAGCAAATGGCTGGGAGCAGGTCCTGCCCCAGCTCCCCCTCCGAGCATCTCTTGGAGCCCACAGCGCCCAGGGAGGTCTTTTTGGAAAGCACGATGCTCCAAATCGTGGCACCTCAGCCCTCATTTTAGGTCACTCTGGGAAAGCAAGACTTAAGCGCGTTACCCGCCCAGCTGGTCATCCCGCACCCTCCCTGCAATTTTTGGCCAGTTCCAGAGGGGTTAAGTGGGGACAGAGGGCTGAGGGCTCACCGTTAATTAAACTGCTGTAAGTGTGAAGAGCGCTGCCTCCCCGAGGTGCGAGCTCAAGGTTACGGGGGCTCAGGCTGCCGCCGGGCCAGCAGCACGCAGCGTGCGAAACCCGCACGAGCATTGCCACGCAGGGGGGGCTGAGCGATGAGGACGGGGCGAGGAAGGCCCAGGGGAGGCAGAGGGAGGGACCGGGGCACCTCTCCGCTTGCCTCGCCATTCCCACCGCGCTTGTCCGAGTGCTCATCGCCCGCTTCCCGGGCAGAGGCTGAGCTCTGCTTTGGTTAGAGCCTCAGGAGAGCGCAGGGCCAGCTGGAGCGCGTGGAGCAGAGCTACATCCGTGGGGAATCGCCTGGCAAAAAACCCCTTGTTCAGCTGGGCCAGACCCCCTGGAGCCCAGCAGCCCCTTGGGGGTAAGGTCGTCCTGTCGCCATCAAAAGCTGCCGTCAGTGATTTCTGGCAGCCGTCGTGGGCACGGAGCAGCTCCCAGCCGTGCTGGCACCCTCCAGGCAGGTCCCTGGGCTCCGTCCCCAGTGCTGTGTGCCCCGAGGTGGGGTCCCCAGCACAGGCTACCTCCCTCCACGGGGCTCCGTGCCCCTGGCACCCTCCAGCCCTCACCGATACCTGATGGCGGGGCACCAGTGACGGGCACCGTCCCCCTCCATCCTCCCTCCCAGAGGTGTCCCCCGCCGGCTGCCCGCTGTCCTCCTCAGCGCTCGCTGTGCCTTGATTTCTCCAGGCACCCGCTCCGCTCCTCTCGCCCTGTCCCGGCTGGAGAGAGGCAGAAATGGTGTTAAATGCTGTTCGGCCCAGCGTGGGGCTCGAGGGGCGCGATCCCCCCGCCAGCGCGGGTCTGTGTCGCGGACACGACGCCGGCTCGGCCGCCCGCTGCTTTGCCGCCGCCGCCCTGGCGTGAGCGTGGGTCGGTGCCGTGCCAGCCCCTGGCCGTGGGAGCACCCACGCCGGCGCCCTCCCCGGCAGGGCAGAGCCACCCGCGGCAAACCCCACGGCGCTTCGCCCTCGCGTGTCCGCAGAGCCCCGCTGCCCGCCCGTGGGAGCCCCGGCCGGGGCCGGGCCCGGGGCGGCGCTTGGGGAAACTGAGGCAGGCGGCGGGGGGGGGGGGCGGGGGGCTCGGGGCAGCCCCGGGCCGGGCCCCCCCGCCGGGGGAGGGGGTGGGTTCAGTTTTTATGAATGGGGCCGCCCCGCCTGCCATTGCCGGCCGGCGCGGCGGGTGTCAGCAGCGAGCAGCGGCGGGCGGCGCTCCCCGGTGCGTCCCGCTCCCGCTCCGCCGCCGATGGCCGCCGGCCGCCGCGCTCCCCCGGAGCCCGGCGGGGGCCCGGTGCTACTTCAAGGCATCTTCGGCGCCGGACCCGCCGCCGGTGCCGCCGCCTGCTCCTTGGCTCTGACGGCCCGGGAGCTGCAGGTGCGGCGTCCCGGCGGCTCCTCCGGGGGCTCGGCCGGTCCCGACGCCGCGCTCCGCCTGGCCGACTGCGTGGGCTCCGCCGCCTTCCCCGCCGCCGCCGCCGCCGCCTGCTTCTCCCTCGTCTGCTACCCGCTCCGCGGGCCGCGCTGGGGCTCGCCCGCCCGCCAGCGCCTGGAGCGGACCTTCCGCGTCTGCCGCGGCCCCGACGCCGAGGGCAACCTGCGCATCGCCCAGGCCTGGAGCCGCCGGATCCGGGAGCTCTCGGTGCCCGCCGTGCCCACGCAGGACGGTGAGTGCCGAGCCCCGGCCGCGGCCCCGCTCCGCTCCGCTGCAGCGTCCCGACGGGGCGAGCCCCGGCTGCCCCCGGGCGCGGCGTGGGGACGCGGCTGCGCCGGGAGCGCTGCGCGGTGCTCGGGCCCCGAGGGGACGGGACGGGACCGGGCGGGACGGGCCGGGGCCGGGGCCGGGGCCGGGGGGCGATCGCATCCCGCAGCGGCACCCGGGTGCCCCCGCCCCGAGCCCGGGGGCCGGGGCCGTCCCTGCGCGCAGCCCGGGGCCGGGGGTGCCTCCCCCCCTTCTCCCGTAAACCGAAGGGGCAGCGGGGACGTGGGCGCAGCCCGGGGGCCCTGTGCGCGCCCCCCCACCACTCCGGTTCGCTAAGCAGCAAAGCTCCAAAGGGCAGCAGTAACCAAGAGGGGAAAAAAAAAGTCATCCTTGCTGACACAGGCGGGCCGGGAGCCAGGCTCCGCACCGGCAGGGCCCGGCCGTCGCTCGGGAGCAGGCGAAGCCCCCCGGCAGCACGGAGGGGTCCGCGTTTGGGTTCCCTCCCCCTCCGGGAGCTGCCACCAGCGCGAAGGCGAGCGGCTGGCTCGGGGGCCGAGTCCCCCCGCTCCCGCAGCCGGGCAGGGCAGGCTGGCACATACTTGAACATCTGAGCCGAGATTCAATTATATGCACTACTTCATTTATTTAGCTGTCCAGTCGCACTGATCAGACTTGGAAATTAAGAGGCATGCGGTTAGAGGGATCCTGTCAAATCACATTTAGCCCAGCTCTTCCCTGCTTGGATTTTAAAATGCAGCTTTTTTACATGACCTGCAGCTACAAAACAACTTTCTGCTACTCTTCCTCAAGAATAAAAAAAAATCCAGTGGAAAGGGGTGAGGGTGAAACCAGTTCCCCGGCTCCATTTCCAGCCTGAGCTCCGCGGCTGTACGTCTCCAGGCGTTTTAAAACCTTCGCCCTTTTAGCAGGCGGCGCGAGGGTGCGGGGCAGGAGCAGCTCAGCGCAGGGCAGGGGCCTCGGGGGAGCCGGAGGAAGGAGGACGGGAGAAGGCGGTGCGGGATTTGGCAGTTATTTTTCTAGCTGAGGGCCAGCAGGATTTGCAAACCTCCTCCCCCAGTTTGGGACAGAGCTAAAAATGCCTCTCGCCACACCCTGCGCTCGCACGCACCCTCACGTGCCGGCGCCGCGGCGTGTGCGGGGCAGATAAGGCCGTGCTGGGCAGCTGCGTGCGAGTCCGTGCGGGGCAATCCTGCCACCCTGTCCCCGTGGGGAGGGCACCCGGGGAGCCACCGGCGAGCCCGTCCCGCTGTCACCCCAGCTCCAGCATCCTCTGGGATAAGCCCTGCGGAGCGCTGCAGCGGGGGGGAAGCTTCCCCCTCCTTATTTCACCCCAAGGGGAATGAAGTTGTCCCTCAGCAGTGAATAACCGCAAAGCTGGGGCTGTCGGCAGCGTGCAGGGAAGCGTCCCACCCCGCAGCCGGCCGGGAGGGAGCAGACCGCCCTGGGTTTGTGTCCTGGTGGGGAAATCCAGCCCCCGGCCGCCGCAGGAAGCTGCCGGCGATGGCCATGGCATCACAGTGTGTCGGCAGCGCTGCCGGCGGCGAGTGAGACCTGGCCTTGCCACAAGCCCCCGTTTTGGGGAACCCTCTCGCCACGCTCATCCCCTCGCCGTGCGGAGGCGATGCTCTGTGGAGGGGGGATGCAGCGGGCATGCCCCCGTCCGTCCCCGCCTCACGCCGGCCGGGGCACCGGGCAGGACAGCCCTGTCCCCTGCCAGCCTGGCACGCTCGTTCCTTGTGCCCCGAGCCTCCAGAAGGATGTGGGGACACAACGGAGCAGCTGGGGCTGCTGACGGCAGAGCCGCGGCAGCGTGGTCCCTGCCTGAGCGTGGCCAGGACACGTGTCCCATGGGGGGACGTGGGTGGAGGGGGGAGGGCAGAGTTTGTGCACTGGCAGCAGCTGGAGCCCCTTCCTCCTGCTGACTCAGTGTCTGCTCTGCTCAGCCGTTGAGGCTGAAAGCAACCGCGCTGTGCCGGGAAGCGGCTGAGCCTCGTTGCGATGCCAGGGGCCGGCCGGTGTTGCGCAAGAGGAAGGGATGCTGCTGAAATCTGCCCCCCCGGCCTGAGCATCGCCGCTGCTGGGCTCCGGCTCTGAACCAGCACCCTCTGCTCCTGCCATGGGAGCCTGGGCCGAGCCCGGTGCTGCTGGTGTCACTGGTCCTGCACTGGGATCCTGTCCCCATCCCTGTTCGTGCCCGGGGACCAGCAGTCTGTCCCTGGTGACGGAGCTGCAGCATCCCTCGGTGCCCTGAGCAGCGTTCGCCTTTCCCCCTGCAGCCCAGGAGCGGGTCCTGGGGCTCCCAGCCGGACCCCGCTGCCCCGCGGAGGCCACGGGGCAGCAGCCGCGGGTGCAGGCAGGAGTTTCAGGCAGGACCCGGCTGCAGCTCTGTGTGCGTGTCAGAAACGATGTGGCCGATTAGAAACATTGTGAGTTTAAAAACTGCATTGAGGCTCTTGAAGTGCCTTGTGCTCTCGCTCTGCATCCTCCGGCGTGGGGGTGTGGAGAAAGAGAGAGCAAAGCCCCCCATCACCTGCCTCCGGCAGCTGGGGCTTGAGCACAATCCCCCTGTCCTGGGGGCTCGGCTCTGGTTGTCAGTGGGGGATTTTAGTGCCAAGGCCCCGGAGGGGCCTCGGCAGCCCCGGGGTTGCTGCCCCTTATCCCTGACCCGAGCTGGGGCGGCCTCTGCTCGCGGCGCTTCGCCGCCGTCCCCGCGGGCAGCCGGTCCCCTCGCGTCTGGCGCCCACTGATAAGGGGCCGGGAGGGTGGGGGGCAGCCGGCGGCTTCCCCCGGCCCGGGGCGGCAGCGGGGAGAGCCGGCCCAGAGCCAGCGCCCGGACCCAGGCTCAGCCCTGGCTGAGGGGGCTCCCGCGGGCGGACCTGTGCTGTGGACTCGGTGGCAGGTCCCAAGCAGCCGGCGTGGGGACAAGGAGGTGGCCTGGAGGGTGACAGCCTCGCCGGGTCATTCCCAGGGGCAGGAAATCAACCCGATGGCGCCGACATCAGCAGAGCTCTGCGTGCTCCCCGGGGCGGGACAGGCTCACGGAGCTCTGCCAGCCGGCGGGGAGGCCCCGGCGTGGCCGTGGCCGGTGGGATGCCGGGCGTCACCCCGGGGAGGTGGCACACGTGGGGACCTCTGTCACCCCAGGCTCCCCTCTCCCTGCCTCCATCCCCGGCGTGGGCGGCAGCAGGGGTTTCAGCTGTGAAAACGCTGCCCGTGCGTTCCAACAGCTCAAGTCAAAGCGTGCGGAGGAGGCGGGGGCAGGCAGCCAGCCCCAGCCCTGCTCGGGGTTGGGGGGTCCCGGCCCGGGGCAGCGCCGGGAAACATCATCTGCTCTGGTGACTCAGCTCCTGACGGAGCGGCTCTTTCTGCTGAGTCAGCAGCAGCAGCCCCCGCGCTGTCCCGCAGAGCCCCCGCACCCGGGCTGGCCCCCGCCGCCCCCCGGGGCCAGAGCCTGGCTTAGGGGGCCCGGAGCTGTGGGGACACCCCCCACCCCCCAAAACTGGCTTCACCCTGCAGGGCCTGGGCTTCCCAGAGGCGCTGGGGGAGCTCAGGGCGCGCAGGGGCCGCTGGGCTGGGGGGGAGGCTGGAAGCGGGGGGGCAGAGGGGTGCAGACCCCTGCCAGGTTTGTAATTACAGCCCGAGCGGGGCCCTCGCGCGCAACCTGAGCCCCGCGGGGAGCAGGGGAAGCAGAAGCGTCCGTCTGCCAGCGCAGGTGTCTGTCCTGGCCCTGCTCCATCGGGGGTGGCCGAGGGGAATTGGGACCTCGAGTCCCCCGGCTCTCGTCTCGGCTCCCTGGGCGTTGGGGACGGAGCCGCGTCGCGAGCCGTGGGGTTCAGCGGGGAAAACTCGCGGCCGAGGGTGTTTGGGTCCGGTGCCCCTGGGGAGGGTGGGTTTCAGACCTCCCCTTTGCTTCCACCTTTCTTTCCTCAGCGTGTCCGAGGGCGCAGCCGGCGGCACCCCGCGGCCCTGGGATGCCCAGGGATGCTGGGTGCTGCAGAGCCCCGGCCCCACTGCAGCATCGCTGGGTTGCTGTGGGGCGCCGGCCTGGGCGTAAAACACCTCTGCTGATCGCGGGAGAGCTCAGGCTGAGTCCCCGCAGGGCCCCGCGTCCCCGTCTCTGCCACCTCCCCTGCTTTCCCAGCAGGGACCCTCCATCCCTGCTCACCTCCCGTTGCTCCTGATGGAGCCCGGGGAGCCGGGGGGATCAGGGGCAGCTCCCCTTCCTGCGGGGCCCTGGCAAACGCTGCCCCGGCTCGCAGAGCCCTCCCTGGGCAGTGCCGTGGCCCCTCCGCCCTGAGCCCCCCTCTCCCCCCGCCCAGGTGACAGCTACGGGGTGCTGCCCCGGCCCTGCCGCGCGCTGGTGCTGCTGAACCCGCAGAGCGGCGCCGGCCGTGCACTCGAGGACTTCCAGGCGGTGGTGCAGCCCATGCTGGCCGAGGCCGACATCGCCACCACCGTCTTCATCACCGGTGAGTCCGCGAGCGGCTCCCTCGCCTCCTCCTCCTCCCTTCCTGGGATCCTGCCTGGGTGCCGCTGCCCTGGGACGGGCTCCTCCGAGGCCTCGTACCCCCCGCATCGCTGCGGCTCCGGCGGGGCTGTTTGGACAGGGTGATGGGTGGGTTGGGTGCACTCAATAGGGGTAGCTTGGGGTCCCCGTGGGGACAGCGGGGCTGGGGTCACCGTCTGGGGGGTGGCAGCAGGCAGGGCAGAGGGACGGAGGGCGACGCTCGACTCTCTCCGCTTTCCCTCGCAGAGAGACCCCACCACGCACACGAGAAGGTGCGGGATGAGGACCTGTCGCAGTGGGACACGTTGGTGGTCATGGCCGGGGACGGGCTGCTGTACGAGGTGAGGGGCAGCGCGGGCATCGCCCCGGCCAGGGTGGGCAGAGACCCGGGAGGAGAGGGGTGCCTGGGGCAGGAGCCAAGCTTCGAGGCACGAAGGCAGGCAGGGAATGGCGAAGGAGAGATGGCGCCGAGCTTGGAGCAGAGCAGGGCAGCCACGGCCTGGGTCCTGCCCTGGCTGGGGGCACCGTGGGCTCTGCTCCCCCCGGGCTGCCTGAGGGCCGCTGGGTTCCTCGCCCGGCTCCGGGTGCCACAAGCTCCCTCCGTCCCCGCAGGTGGTGAACGGGCTCATGGAGCGGCCGGACTGGGAGGACACCATGAAGAAGCCGCTGTGCATCCTGCCGGGGGGCTCCGGGAACGCCCTGGCCGCCTCCATCAACCACTACGCAGGGTGAGCCCCGGCCCCGCGGGGGCACCCGCTGCCGCACCGCACCGGCTGGCACACGGGGCTGGCACACGGGGCTGGCACACGGGGCTGCGCTGGCACCCAGGAGCGGGGGACGAGGGAAGGGAAAGGCTGCGCGTGGCTCCGGCCCCGGGGAAGGGTGCTGGGATGCCCAGCGCAGGGGTGCCCGCCTGGGTCCCCACCTCCCCGCAGGCTGGTGCTGCCCAGCCCCAGCCGGTCCCTGCAAGCATCAGATTGCGTCCCTGCGTCCCCAGCTCCCCCCTGCCCTTTCTCCTCTCCGGGCTCCGAGCCTGGCAAAGCTTTACCCCGGAAGATCCACCCCGGGGCACGGCCGATCCCGCTGCACGGCGGGGGGACCAGGATTGCCCTGGCCCAGCAGCCCCAGCTCGGTTCCCTCTCTCAGGAGCTGGTTCACCCTTCCCAGCCCCAGCAAAACCTCTCCCAGCAGCCGTCCCTGAGGGACACTGGCACCCAGCTGGGATATGCCCCATCCATGACACCGGGGCGAGGTTGCACGTGGATGCCGGGACAGCGGGAGAGGCCCCGAGCTGGGCCCAGCCCAAACTCACCCTCTCTGTCCCTCGCAGCAACGACCACGTCGCCAAGAAGAAGCTGCTGACGAACTGCACCTTCATCCTGTGCAAGGGGCTGCACACGCAGATGGACCTGGTCTCGCTGAGCACGGCCTCAGGCAAGCGCCTCTTCTCCTTCCTCGGCTTCGGCTGGGGCTTCATCTCAGACGTGGACATCGACAGCGAGAAGTACCGCCGGCTGGGCAACGCCCGCTTCACCCTGGGCACCCTGCAGTGCCTGGCCAAGCTGCGGGTGTACCAGGGCCGCCTCTCCTACCTGCCCGCCGCCCCCGAGCAGGGCACCCCCCCGCCACCCCGGGACCCCAACGCGCACGCCGCCAACGGCCAGGCTGGCCGCATCCCGCCGCCGGCGGGGACGGAGGCGGCCGGGGCTCTGCCCGCCGACTCGCTGCTGGTGCCGCTGGGCCAGCCGGTGCCGGCGCACTGGACGGTGGTCCCCGAGGAGGAGTTCGTCTCCGTCTACGCCATCTACCAGTCCCACCTGGGCACCAACCTGCTGATGGCACCGGCAGCCCGGCTGCACGACGGCTGCATCCATCTCTTCTACCTGAAGGCCGGCATCAGCCGCGTGGCGCTGCTGAAGCTCTTCCTGGCCATGGCCAGGGGGACTCACCTGGACTTGAACTGTCCCCACCTGCGCTACGTCCCCGTCCAGGCTTTCCGCCTGGAGCCGCGGGCGGCCACGGGCATCATGACAGTGGATGGCGAGGCGCTGGCCTGCGAGCCCGTGCAGGGTCAGATCCACGGCCGCCTCTGCCGCGTCCTCAGCGGCTCCTGAGCAGCTGGGTTCAGCCCCCGCAGTGCTGAGCCGCCGGCACGGCCCGGCACAAGGGTGCCAGGAGTCTCCCTTCCACTCAGGAACCTCTTCCTCCTCCCGTAGCGATGGCTCTCAGGGGCCGCGGGTGCTCGTCCCCTCCCTTGCCCCCACGCTTAGCTTTACCCCCTGGGGACGGCCACCAGCGCTGTCCCAAAAACGAGCCACGAGCCCCATCAGGTACTCTGTGCCGGCGGGACGCCAGCGTGTTTTACCCCGGTATGAGGTCCTGGCCCCGGGCGGCTGCGCCGGCACAGCCCCGTCCCCTCCCCGGCTCCGACGCACACGGTGGCACCGCGTCCCCGCTGCGGAGCCAGTGCCACCCCCCAGGGATGGTCGGGACCAATATATCTAACAGAAGAAATCGACTTTTTTTTAAGAACGTTTCTACCCAAAGCTTCCTGTACAAGTAGAGTTTATTCTTGTGAGAAATGCAATAAATACCTAGCATTTGCAAAAAAATCCCCCCTGGGTTTTAAATCCGAGCTCGCGGTGGCCGTCGGGGCAGGGCCGCGGTGCTGTCCCCCGGCGCTGGGCTCGTACAGGGCCCGGGCAGGCGGCCGCCAGGACGGGTTCAGCTCAGCGCCGCGGCCCCTCGCTCCCCAGCACCCTGCCCGTGCTGCCAGACACCGGCACCGTGGGGCCAGGAGCAGCACGGAGCGATGGCCCCGGGAGCTGCTCCCGTGGGAGATGCCCCGCAGGCAGGACACGGGGCAGCGCCGCCCCCGACCCTCATTTTTGGGGTGCGCTGGTGCCTCATCGCCCAGCGTCGCGCCGGGGCTGAGTGAATCCAGAGAGCTCAGCCCCGCGGCGATGGTTTGGGACGCCTTGGGGAAGGTTCAGTGCTTCCAGTGAGGGCAGGGAAGGGGTCGGGTTCAAGGAGGGGGTTGGCGGAGCCGAGGGGTTTGGCTTCCCACAGGGAGCGGGGCCGACTGGGAGCTCCCTTGTCCTTTCCCTGGCAGCTGGAGCCCTGCAACAGGTCCCTGCCCAGGGCCTTGCCTGGGGGAATCGCTCTGCCTGTTTGCTATAAAATTGCAGTGGTTAAAGCTCATTTACAGTGCTCGAGTACAAAGTAGAAGAGTAAACAGTGGTGGCTGTTTGCATTTATTCATCTGCAAACTACGCAATTAGGACGAAGGGGTCCCCCAGCATCCCCCCAGCCGCACGCACTGGCGGGGAGCTGCGCTGCGTTCCCGGGCCGGCCGCAGCTGGGAGCCACCTCCCAAAATGAGGCCCTTTGCCCCATGGCGTTGGGCCTGGCGTAGACGGGCTCGGCGGTGCTTTGCTGAGCTGCCTGGAATGGCCGCTGCTGGAGGAGGCTGCGGGCAGAGCCCGGGGCCAGGGATGCGCTCGCAGCTCTCGGCTGCCTCCGTCGAGCGAGACGGTTCACCCCGGCCGAGCCCTTGGGGTGGGCAGCACCCGAGCCTCCCCGGAGCCTCTCCCGGGGACAGCCGTACGGCTCACAGGAGAGGTTGTTCGGGATCTCCCTCCCTTTCCCAGGTTTTGCTGCACAAATCTCTTACTCGACCCAACCACTTCCAAAAGCCGTCAGCCAGCAGCCACTGGCTCTTCCAGGGGAGCCCGGCGGCTCCTCCCGCGCAGCCCCTCGCTCCCGACGGCCGAGGGAGGCGGCGGAGCTGCCACACACCCCTCCCCAGGCCCATGCTCCCTGGCCTCGAACAGCTCCAGCCAAGCCGCGCGTCTCAAACCACCACCACCACCATCGCTGCCCATCGCCGCTGCCTGCGCTGGCCCCCTCCGAGCCCCTCCTCGCGGGCCGCGGGCAAGCACCAGCGAGGTTCAGCACGCCATCGGCAGCCGGGAGGTGCAGGAGCCCCTTGGCCCCGGCAGCGGCCACGCTCCGCACCGGCAGCCAGCGGGCCGCCGTCCAGCCCAGGGCCTGGCCCAGGGACGCGCGCCGGGGCCGGGGCCAGCGCCAAGCGTGGCGGGGGGAAAGAAAGAGGCGGCAGTCAGAACTACTCACAGAGGCAAAATTTAATGGCAAGTCATCTTCCCTCCTTTATTACACCTTGGTTAGCCAAACAAAAAAAAAAAATTCTGCAGGTAAAAAAAGTTTTAATGGTCACACAGCACTTTATACATATATCGTAAGCAACCAAGCATCCACATCTGCACGTGAACGACACACCTCTAAGCATGGCCTCAATAGTCAGGTCTTTTTTTTTTTTTTTTTTCATTAAATACTGTACAGAATCAAGGCTACAAACTGATTTTGTAATGCTTCTTCCCCAACCCCAGCACTTAAAACAGTTACAGGCTGCTCTCATTTGTACATCACACAGTCATGTAGCCAGTTTTAAGGCTAACAATATGCATCATGCTTTGGCTTTTTTTGTGTGTTTTTAAATTTTTTTTTTTTAAGGTTTTAGCCTTTTAAATTTTCTTACCCTTAAATATTACATACATACACAAAAAATTACATAGCTGCAGTGTGCTCACCACCAACCTCATCACCCAGGAGCTTCACATTATCAAAAGCCTTAGAAAATTTGTAAACCTCTGCGCACGCTTCGGTTCGGGACAGCCAGCTACGGAGCGCGAGCGATGCCGGGGCAGCGGCAGCCGGGGAGCAGCGTCCCCTTCCAGGCAGCCAACACACACCTCCTCGGTAGGAAGCCCCAGGAACCTGTGCAAAAGCTCTTGATTAGGATCAGAGGAAACAAAGAGACTTCTCGGGCGCAGGGGAGCGCTCGGCCGGGCCCAGCGGCGCTGGCTGCCCGCCCTCCTGCCCGGGCGGCGACCGCCTTCCCCCTGGGATGAGGGCAGCAGAGTAAAGGGGGGGCAAAGCAGGGGACCCCACAGCTCCTCCATCCCTCCACCGCCAGCCACCGCTCGGCCCCGAAGGGTTTTCTCCCTCCCTCCCTGGCCGGCGGGGCTGAGGACAGCCGCGGCCGGCGCAGGGGACAGAGGAAGCTGGCGTCTGTATATCACCAACCGCAATTTTGTCTGGTGAGTAAGAGGTTTAGTCATGTGTGGAACGAGCCTCCCTGCCTGCCCTTCCCCTGCCCTGAAGCAGCAGCCTCACCCCTCGGCCCCAGCCGGCCCTTTACGCTCCGGGGACACCCGCGCTCCCCGCTCAAAGGGATCCCTTCCCGTAGCACCAGCCACGGCCAGAGCGCGGCCGTGAGTTACGCGTGCAGCGCGCGCTGCCCTGCCTGCGGCTCGAAGCCCCTTCTCCGCAGCCCGGACGGGGGTCTGCTGCGCTGCCAGACCTCCTGCCTGCTGGCCAGAGCCATCCCCCCGCGGACCAGTGCTTGGAGAGCTCCGCAGGCCCAGGTCTTCGCTCACAGCCAAGCCCTGCTTCCTCCGGAGCACCGGGAGCAGGACGCGCTTCCAAAGTCCTGGCAGCGGACGGTGACACGAGAAGGGCTTTGTGCGGCCAGCCCCTGGCTCCGGAGCGTCCCGGGGGCAGCTGGAGACAGCGGGCGCAGGGACGTGGGTGCAGACCCTGGTGTCTCGAGGAGCAGAAAGCACCACGCAATGTGCCGAGATTCGCCTGCTGGTCTCCGTTTCGAAAGGAGAAGGCCAGATCCTGGCCCGGGCTGGGGGAAGGGAACGCAGCCACATTGAGCAAGAGCAAAGGAGAGTTTTGTGCTAGCTGGAAGGACCAACGGACTCTCCCTGACAGACCGTGCTCCACATGGATGCTAAGTGGGTGCTTCTCCAATGCCTAAACATTGGGCAAATGCAGTAGTGCTGGAGTGCGATCTCCCAGCTCCAGAAGTGAAATAAGTGCGTGCACACAGCAAAAGATGCTTCAGGAAGGCGTCTTGACCAGGAGACTCTGGCAAGTCACTGCTTCAAAGTGCTCAGGGCTGGTAGCCCAGGCAGCTCTCCGCTGCCGAGACACGGGCTGATCTCGCCGGCCATCTCCCAGAGCCGCATGGCAGCGCCGCGGTTGAGACCGGGGATGGTACGTGCTGTGCCCACAACGCTGCCGGCCACCGCGGGAAACGGCTGGCAAGGGGAGGAATTGATAACAGTCCGCACCAGCGTCTGCTGTGCTCCAGTTGCTGGCGGAGCAACAGCACGGGAACGGTCACAAACTGCTGCTGCTACGACAGGACCTCGCCACAACACGACAGCTCCTTTCCCTTGGGCGACCCTGGCTCAAACAGCTCCGAAATACCCATCTACGGCCGACTGGCGGGGAAGCAGCAGCCACGCCAGCTTTACCATCCAGACTAGCTGCTGGACCTGCAACACGCCCCGAGATCACCCCTGCCGCCTGCCCAGGCGAGGCCGAGATCGGGGTGGGTGTAGTGCTGTGTGACAGCCAGGATGGCTGGGAACGAGAGACGCGGATACCTAAGCAAGTAACAAGGGCAGAACCTTGAATCCCACGTACTTCTAGAAGATAGGCATGCATGGTGAGGAAAGGGAATTTTGCCCTACTCTGGAGAAAAAGAAGTGGGGATGGCTAGAACTGCTTCCAGAGAACTGACTAGAAGTTGCAGAACTGGATGGAAACCCCGCAGCGGCACCCGGGCAGCACCAGGGCTAGTGCAGAGCTCTGGTCCTGCCTACCAAGTCCTGATGGGAAGAACCTCGTAGCTATCAGTAAAGAACTAAGACTAGAGCAACTCCGTATGGCGTAGACAACTTCAATGCAAACACAATCCCATGTCTAAGTACATATACGCTGGGGTCGACTTCATAAAACCCATGGTAACGCTGAGAAAAATGAACGACTGGGAGGGCATTGCCCTTCATTTCCAGATACTACAGCAATCGCTTCTCCTGGCTTGAACCCCACCAGAACAAACTGTGGGGTGTAGCGCTGGGTGGGAAGAGTCCTTGTGTGGAAAGGTGCCCCAAGATGAAAGTGCAGAGGGAACGTGGCTGCAAGACTGCTTCTGTGCAGGTCTCAAATCTTACCATTGCAGGGTCAAACTCGCAAGAGGAGCACGGACATGGGACGGGGGAAGGAAGAAGGGCTGGGGGCAAAGAGTTATTCATGCTTAGACAACCTTTCCTCGGAGGAGCAATCAGGCCTACCACCTTCTTTGGAACAAACCAAGCTGAGGAAGAAAAGCTGGAAGGAGAAGCCAGTTTACTGGTAACAGTGTGTGCCAATTTCCTTTCTGCTGCTTTCCCTTCTCCCCTGCACCTGCCTGTCCCTAACCTGACGGTTTATTTGTCCTCTGTCCACTCCGGGATATTGGCCCCTGCTAAGGCAGCCCGGTACTGCTGCAAGACACCGCGGATGCTTTTAATGAACCCCTTGGACAAAGGGAAGAGGGGGAACCCAATATCAGGGTAACCGCTCTTCTCCGGAAGAAAACTCCTGTAGCTCTTTCTCCTTTTCTTTGGTTTCACACTAGGCTGCAAGGCAGAGTCCTGGGCAGCCTTCCCCTCGTCCGTTCGGTCTCTGGCCAGGTCTCCCCCCCTGGCTTGGCCTGTGCTCTCCGAGTCTGAGTACTGTTGGAGATCACCGGCGGCGCTGGGCGTCGAGGTTGTGAACTCCGACTCGTCCAGCTCCTCCTTCCCGTCGAGCGCCGAGTCGGAAAGTTCGGCGGCCGCGCCCTGCTCCGAGCTGCTGCCGTACTCCCCCGGCGATCCCGCATTGTCTCCTGGGCTCTCGGCCAGGGTGCCGCAGGCAGAGAGGAGGGAGGCAGAATCCGCCCCGTTGGCCTGTTCGTGGCTCCGCTCCACCAGCTCGTTCGTCTCCAGCCAGGACTCGATGCGGGACACCAGGCGCCAGCCGTTGCAACGAAAATGCTCGCGGATTTCGTGCTCAAAGACTTCCACCGGCCTGCGCAGCAGCTGCATCATGGACTGCACCACCCGGATCAGGGTCATCTCATTGTAGCAGCGACTGTTCTCATAGCCCTCCTGGAGGCCCCGGTCGCTGTCAAAGCCCGCCTCGTTGTAGTAGGGCTCATTCACTAGGATGAGACCTGCCAAGAGAAGGGGAGACCAAGGGGTTAAGGGAGGAACTTCACTGCGAATCGCCATCCCAGGCAAGCACCTCATCTCTGCCACGGTGGCTGAGGTTCGAGGGCCACAGCACCACCTCGCCGAGGCACCACGCCAGCTTCACCCGCAGCCACGCCGACGCAGGCAGCCCGAGGCCGGCAGCGCGGGGAAGGGACCGCAGGAGAAGCTGTGCTTTGACTTCGAGCAGGTAGCAGAGGCCAGGTTGGACAACCAGGAACCTGCAAGACGCACTTGACTGGTATCGCAAGGGGAGCTCTCGTGCGAATGGGTCTGTGGCCTTCTGCTAGGGCGGTGGGGATCTCGGACACTACTGAGAGTGGCATTCAAGATCCTTGGCTGGCAAGAACGGTCTGCCACCAGCGCGATGCAGAGAGCACACAACAGCAGAGTAGGTCAAAAGGTTTCACAGCTCCCTTCCCTTCCCTCCCCTCCTAGCAAGAAAACCACAAAGACACCCAAAGCTTTTTTTTTTTCCTTAAATAGTTTTTTTTTTCCTTCCTCCTCTTAATCAGAACAAAGGCCAACCTTCAGTAACAGGCTTTGAGCTGGCCAGGTCCTATCCTATCCAGCACAGTCCTACCAGACAGCGCGGTTCTGAGACAGTGAATGCTGTGACAAGTCACCCACAGCAAGCTTTCTCCTGCTTGCTTCTGGCCTAATGTAATTACGCGTATGTAGCAATGGCACCAGCACTGCCAAGCTGCTGGCAGCCTGCCACAAACTGCATTAGAGCTGGTGCAGGTGAGACTGTGAGCCTCTCAAAGCCCAGAGAGCAGGAGGGGGAGAGGAGGTTTTTCACTAGCTCCAAGTTGCTCCAGTAAAACATTTAGTATTTAATTTTCTAAATTTGGATCTGCAGCTTTGCAAAAAAGAAAAGGCTTTTCTCGTGGTGCCGCTCCCCCCTGGGAGGATACAGGTGGGCCGCGAGACTTCAGAGGAGCAGGAGTCGCCTGCTGACTCAAGGCAGGAGCCCTTGCTGTGTGTCAAAGGTTTCTCAAGTCACATGCCTGGGCTCCCTGCACAGAAACTTGGCCTTGAGGAAGAGATTTGATTTAGTCTGTCTGCTTTCAAACTAGATATGGCAGGGCAAAGCCCTATGGCAGGAAGCCCTGGGGCTGGTCTAGACACACCCCTGGTTCTCTGCTTCAGAAGGAGCATAAACACCATCATCGTGTGCAAAAACATGCCCGATGTAGGATGGGCGGGTGACTCAGTGGGGATAAAAAGCAGTCCTGAGAATGAAGCCCAGTTTAGCAGCTTCAGCTAACTTCAGTAACTGGCTGAGGACAGAGCGGCTCACCTTTGTCAGCTCAGAATAACAAGCGAAACAGCTCTGAGCTTAGCTGCCACAGCGAGAAGAAGGGAAAGCATTCTGTGAGAGACCTGGGATGCAGCCAAAAATCAGGGCATGAAAAAGCTTGCACCTGCTTTGACTGCTGAACTGGAGAGATAAGGACACTGCTTTGTCCAGCAAGGTGAGAGCAGAAGGCAGCACTGGCCCAGCTGGGATGGCAGATCCCAATTGTGTGCCCCCCCATAAGCCTGCATCCCCTCCTCCCTCCGCCTCCTCCTGTCCCCAGGCTCTGCAGAAGCATTTACCTTGGATGGAGATGAGTACTTGAAGGAGGCTGGATTTACTGGTCCACCTTTCTGTCCCCTGAAATGCACATACAAATGCGTTACAGGGCTGAAGCACCGCCAGTTTGCTCTGTGATAACTGTTAGATGAAGTGTGGCCCCAGTTTCTCTGCACCCCTATCGCTAAGGTCCTGCGGCTCACAGCAGGAACACGGGACCGACTCGACAAGCACGGGATGTGCTAGCATCCCATTGTACCAACCCACCTCTCCATTACTTTTTGCCAGCACTGCACCCCATCAGGCCAGTTCTGCCTGGAACGCTGTAACCCTGCACACCAGACACCAGTTCCAGCCCCGCCCCAGCTGCCCTGTCCGTCCGCCTGCCGAAACACAGCATTTCCCTGGCTCTGCTCCAAGTCTGCAGCTGGACTTTGTGCCACACTAGGTGATTTGTCTGCCGCGTGGGAGGCAGGGACCCGAACCACGGGAGAGCACCCCGTGCTGGTGTTGGCATCTCTGCTCTGTCCCACCATGACGCAGCCCAGCGGGTCTGACCGCAGGCTTCTCATCAAGGAAGGACAGACAAGAGCCAAACACAGTCCCAGAAGAAGCCAAACTACATCAGTTACCAGCTCCGGACACCTAAAACAGAGCCCAAAGCCAGAACTATCCCCAGCTCAAGCACCACCTGAGACCAGAAGCCACCCAGGACTCTTGGCCTGGTAGAAAGCGCCTTGTTCCAAAAGCAGCCTGGCACAACCACCGCTCCCCACGGACGGGCGGATGAAAGCATTACCTTGCCTATCCATGTCCCCAGGAGGCTGACACACACTTTGCCGTTGTCGTACAGGTTGGGGTTCAGTCTCCCACTGCACTGGGAGAGGTAGCGGAAGAGAGGTGGGACAGCAGGGTAGATGTTGGGGAGCTGGATATCGAAGAGAAAGAGGCCATCTTCATAGGGCGTGCGCGTGGGCCCTTTTATAAGTGCTGAGAAGAGGTCCTGTGGAGAGAGGCAATATAAGTCAGGCACTGTGAAAAGTCCTCTTACCTTGGCAGGGTTGTATTTACGTAGAGGGAGAGAGGGGATGCGATTAACTCAGCCCTTGCAAGAGTCAGCTCAAGCAACGCAGCTCAGGGCACCTTCCCCCTTGAAGCTGCGCTTCTGCCACGGCCTGACGGCAGACCAAGCCTTCAGGTCTGAAGCAGGGCTTGAGAGGATGGCCAGCAATCCCCCGCTGCTCGCTGGCGACATCAGCCCCGTGCTGGCTGCCTGCCTGCCCCTCCTGCTCGGTGGGACAGGCAGCCCAGGGGGCAAAGCACCCAAAATAAGCTTCCTGCAATGAGGAGCTCCCCATTGTTTGTAACCCTGCCTTGAGGAATGCGAAAGCAGCCGTTTACGGTAATTACAGCCATATTTCACATGCTGCACACATTCCTGCAGCTCTAATGCAAAGGATTAAGGCTAAGCAGGGAATTCCAAAGAAAGCAATCCGGATGCTGAGCCCAGCACTAAAACACAGGCATCCGAGAGGAGACACTTGCCATTCGATCCTCAAAGGTTTTAACCATGATGCCGTCAGGCAGGGAGGTGGCCAGGAGAGCCATCTCTTTCCGCACGGTGCTAAAGAACTTCTTTGCTTCTGGGGGCTGGAACTCCATTTTCTTGAAGGCATGGGTGTCTGTGGGGAAGGAGGAGAACGGGATTAAAGTCTGCCTTTGGAAACCGCCAAGGTTCCTTGTGACAGCAAATCTATCCATGTGTTAAACCTATAATTTGGAAGAGAAGAGTTGACTTGCCTTGGTGCTGAGCCAGGAGGCAGCCTAGAGATTATTTGATTTTTCCCACACTGTACAGCAGCCACAACCTGCATCCCCTGTTCTCATGCCCCACACAACATTGTCCCCGTGCCCCACAGCCGGGACAACGGGGCATCTCACAAAGTGACGCCCCTCTCTCTGCAAAAGCTAAGCACAGCTCCCCATCTTTATTTATACACACCTGCAGGTTCAGAACAGTTTGGCCACCTTTCCTTCGCACGTCTAGCCCAGCTGCCGGGCTCGCTGGGCACCTTGGGCTCTGCTGTCACCAGTGCTCCACACAACCAGATGCTCTTTTTTATTTTTGGCTGATTAACATTGGCACAAGCGAACAAGGACACTCACCCACCAAGGACACCCAGCACAAGAACACCAGCTGTTCCTGCTCTGCTTCTCAACCAATCCATCCCTGCAAAAAAGCCTGAACAAACCCTGTAGCTTTCAAGAAAGTATCAGCAACGGAAAGCGACTGATCTCCTCAGCCCTCCAAAGTTAGTTACCCATGTGGACAAAGGGGAAGCCCACTTCTGTGGCTTGAGAGGTTATGGTAGTGCCTAGAGATGCCACCTAAAAGCCAGGTTTAAGTCCCAGAACAGATTGTGCTACAGAAGTTGTCTTAATTTCTCCTCCCCAGTTAATGAGCTGTGAAAAGGACTAGGAAGAAGAGAGGATACCCAATCTGAAAGGCCCAGAAGCAAAGGTTTTAGAGAAAGACAGACTGCAGGACAGCAACGAAGGACAGAGTATCCTGCACTGGCCTGACCTGACACACTCACCTGGAGCATACTCCAACACGGAGAAGACTTCTCCCTTGGCACTGGTGAAGGTGACTCCAGGCTTGCCTCCACTCTGCTGGCAGAGCACTGGCGTCTCACTGGGCCACTCCGACCTCACTGGTGTCTGTGCCTCTGCTTTTTCTTCTTTTTTCTCCGTCTCCACCATGGCTTCCATCTTTTCCTCCTCTGCAATAGCCACGTTATCCAAGGTCTTCTTTAGATTTTCCTGCAGCTTTTTAATATCGTCCAAGAATTTCTTCTCCCGAGTGGGTTTCTCCAGCTCCACAGTTGGGGAGGTGGGAGAGCCAGTCAGCAGCTGCTCCACAGTCATATTTTTCAGGCTTTCCAAGATCTTGATGGCCTCCTTTAGTTCCCGGAAGCTCTTTGGGGCTCCGTCCTTGCCAGCTTTCTCTGCAGCAAGATCTGCAACCGCCATAGCCACAGCTCCCTGGACTTGTTCCTCTACTTTTTTCACCTCCTCTGCTGCCGGCTCCTCAGGCTCTAACTCCTCAATTTTTGGGTGGTCGTCTTCCATGAGGCCATTGTCTGTCTCCCAGCTGTCGCTTTCATCCTCCCACTCAGAAGATGCCCCGCTGGTGCTGCCGTCAACAGAATCGTAGTCTGACTCCTCAATTTCTGATTCAATATTGTATAAGTGCTAAAGGAGAGCAGAGTTACAAGAAACTTAGGGTGAAGCACAGAGCTTTAGTTGTTTCCAAATGCAAGTCAGTTCTCCCCATGAAAAGGGAGCTTCCATCTAGGATTGGTTGGGCTGTTTCAACCCTTTCCATCTACAGAGGGTGGACTGGGTTTGATCCAAATAACGTGCTCATCAATGACCAGCACAGCTTACAAATCAGTACAGCCCCATCCTCCACCTTTCAAAGCAGGGGACTGGGGGAAAACCAGGGCAAGTCCTAGGTGGGCTGCAGCCATCCCAGCGGCTGGGATCCAGCCAGGGAGAGCACGCAGGCACCGAACAGCTACCTGGATGCCCCAGGGTTCCCGAATGCAGAGCTAGTCCAGGAGGTATTGGGTATCGTGTGCAGAGTTAGTATTTCTGGTCCTGCTTCTGCACCGGCAACTGCGTTGGCGCAGAGCCCTGGCTTGGCTGCCTCCACACTCCAGCTCTCTGTGCCTTCCACAGAGACAATGCTGGAACCAGGAAAACATTCCCCCACCAGCTTTCTTCTGTGGCACACAACGCTGCTTTAGCTGTTGTATGTCACTACTGCTTAAAATTCAGCTGGGACAATGAAGCCTAACCCAAGTTGCTGAATAAGCTCTTACATAAAACGTTCTCTTCCCCTTCACTACTGGAAGCTGAACCCATCCACACTCCGTCCAGCCTCACCTGTTTAATCATGCTTTTGCACATGCTACGCCTCTCACGAGGTTTCCCTGCAGAGGCTTACAGGCATGCTCCAGCTACGAGCTCCAACACAGAAGCAGGGGAGCAAGAACAACTTTGTAAGGCTGCGTTAGGAGTTTCAAGACGGAGCATTTTATCCACAGGCTTCTGACACTTGAATGACGGCCCAAGAATCCTCTTAATCTTGCAAGATATGACCCCAGAGGCTAAAACGCATGGACACTCGGTCATCTTGTCAAAGCCTTGAACTGAACCAGCACTGCTCAGCTAGTCCTGTGCCACCCAGAGACAGGCAGCCAGGAGGGGTTAGTTGGGTTCAACACAAGTGACTGCAGGCAGGAAAAGCCATCAAAACTCACTGCCCTCAAAGCTAATCCAAATCTGAGTCGGAAAGTTAATTAGACAGTTATGCCATCTTTATTTTTAGAGCTGCGAAAAAGCACCCAGACAGTTCGTCTCTGGGCACATGGACAGGCATTGATAAATCACGGTTTTACCAACTGATAATTCACGCTCCTGACATTTCCCCAACTCCCATAATTACGCAGACGAGCAGAATCGAAGGGACCGGCGTGACACAGCAGGAGCTGCCGCAGAGCCCCAGCACCGCAGCGTGAGAACAGCCCTTTGTGGAGCACACATCAGACTCCGATTGTGCCTGTGATCCAAGCACATGTGACAACAGGGGGAAGGGAGACAGCAGCCTGCTTTGTAACGCTCTAGTCCACTGCCATAGTGCAGGCATTGACTATTCTACTGTAATTAATGCAGAGCTGCTTGGTTTAAAAAGAAATCTTGATCGAGTGCTTGCTACTTGCAAATGCATCTCTGCGGCGGAGGCAGCAGCGCTCTCTGCCACAGTGACGGAGATGGGACCCTACAGAAGCAGGTCTTCTCTTATCTTTAGGCTGTCTGCCTTAATTTGAGGCAACAAGGAGAAGAGACATGGGATGAAACTGTACGTGAAGCAGCGAATAAGATCACAAGACAGTACAACAAAAACCCTTAGAACAATGCAGAAGACAAATCAATGGGGTTAAGTGGATTAGCGGGCTATATCTATATTTTTAAGTTTGTACTTAACTCCTTTCCCTCCCGCCCTGGGAAGAGATTTGGGCCTGCTCCCTAGGTTAGCTAAGGTCACAGCTTGCGGCTCTAGCCCAGCTTCTGGAGGAGCTTCTTTAGCCCAAGAAAAACCACTACGGTGCCATTTCACAAGCAAAACAGAACAAGCAATCGTCTTTCACCTGTACCTTAGTTGGGCAACACAGTGAACCTGGGCTCAGTCAGAGCCGATGATCCCTGAGCTCTGCAACCCCCTCTGCAAAGCAGCGGGTGCCGGAGGCCAGCAGCAGGGCTGCGCTCAGAGCTGTGAACACGCAGTGCAGCACGTGAAGGGAGCAACAGTCTGCCCCTACTTTCTTATTCTCCGTATTCAAGAGCAACGATGACCAGTAAGTCATCTCCTGACAAAGGAAGGATTTGCTTGTGCTAACAGACTTGGGAAGCCACCCTACCCTATGGGAAGGCAGCAATAAATAGAGCAAGATTCGCTTACCCAGTGAATCTCTCTGCACCCAGGATTTAAAACCAAGATTTGTCACTCGGCTAAGAATTACAGGGATACCGCGAGCTGGAACAGGACCTCACCTGAGGCAGAATGATAGTCTTGGAGTTATCAGCCCACACCACTTCCACTTTACTGCTGACATCCACGCGAGCCACCTGTCCCACCGAAGGCTGTGGAAACAAGAGCAGGTTGTCAGGCCCTTTTTCTTTCCCAGGCATTTCAGTGCAGAGCCAGGAAGGTTTTGAGAAACAGATATTCCCCAGGTTGGAGACCCACCTAAAGCAATGACTGCAGCCTGCCCCAGAAGCGGCAGGAGTCCTGGGGTCCCACGCCAAGAGGGAGAAGAATCCTACAGCTCGGGTTTCCGTGAGAAACCCCACAACACTGCCACGGAGATGGGGAAAATCCCCCCGCCCCAAGGAGGAGAGGACCAGGAGGGCTGGTCGGGCAGCGGATCCCGAGTTCTGCTCAGGACCGGGGCCACCACAGGGCTGCGGCCCTTCGGCAGGCAGCACGGCCGGGACCGAGCGAGGGGACGGGACCGAGCGAGGGGACGGGACCTTCCCGGGGGGGGGCTGCCCTCTAGCGGGGTGCCCACAGCCGGCCCCCGGCTCCCAGGCCCAGCGCCGGGGGCTCGCGGCGGCCTCTCCCAGCGGAGAGGGCAGGCGTGAACAGACAGGCCGCAGCTGGCACCGGGCGTGTGCGGCAAGCGGCATCTTGCGCCGAAGGAGGTTTTTTAGGTCAGCTGAGCAAGCTCGGATGTGTTTCATGCTGCTGAAACTAGAACTGCCGTAAGAGCCGCACTGTCCCTTTTAACCCTTTTTTAGGGCAGCAGTCTCAAAAGCTGGAGGTCTTCCCTGCACAGTAAGGAAGCCTGTTTGCTAGCAAAGAACGTATCCTCTACAATATAAATTGTTCCCTCTTCCTCCCCAGGAGATAAATCAGCTCAGCAAAATTAACATGTACATAACAACTCAGATGAAAACCAGAACCCCAGTCTTCTGTTGCCAAGTGAAACTGGTTTCATGACAAATCCACCTTCACTCTTGCTCAGGAGCCCACAGAATATCCTCGTATTAGAAGTTACTCTGAAATCCTAAGCAAGAGTTTTATTGAAAATCCTCAGGCATATGTTCGATTCTTGTCTCAACTTTGTTCTTCCTCTGCTATAGACTGTCACCAAGGTCAAAGGATTTCAAGGTTACATCTCCAGCAGACTCAGATTTGATATGTTAGTCGTGACAGCAGGGGACACTGATACAAAACTAGCAAGCTAGGGAGTTTAGGATGCCCACGGGGCCTAAGGCTTTCTGACTCTTTCAGGTGTCTCCGCTAATACCTGGTGACAATGCGGTCACATAACTGTGCCCAGAACCTACCTCATCTTCCTTAGCTGTGGCTCCGTCCGAGTTGCCAATGCGAATCACGATGTCAGTAGTGCGGAAGCGAAAGTCTGGATGATCAGCAATATCATACACGCTCACGTCCTCCTCCTCCCCGATCAGCTGCATCGAGACAGAATGCGAACATGTCAGCCCCAGGACGCTGCACTGACCTTCAGAGCACACCTTCAACACTCGAAAGTACTTTTTGTTATATTTTGTCAGTTTTCAGTTGCTCCAACAACCTGCAAGGAGCTGCTACTGTCCCTTCTTGTCGCCTCATCCTGTAGCACATCAATCAAGGCACAAGGAAAGGAAGCAGATATTCTGTCTCATCTGCTCACCCTCACCTTTACTTCAGGTTCCACTTCACTACAATCATGAGACATGCAAGAACAACATTTTATTCCCTTCTGAACACCCAGATTTCTCAAAGCAGTTCATTGGGGCCCAAAGGGTTAGAGTTCACTTTTGAAACGATCCAAGGCAACAACAAGTGTCTGACAAAAGACTCGTCAATTAATGGGAAACATCTTTCCTTCGATTTCTCCTGGAGGAACGGAGCTAGGAGCCCACAAATAATGAGAAGCCGGTAAAGCGGAGCACAACCCCAGGCCAGACTGATGTTCTGCTTCTGGATGTAAAGGGCCCTGCTCAGTTACGACAACGTGGTCTCCCACCCTAAGGCAGAAAGCAGTACACCAGATTTGTGTGGCTCAAGTCCCCTCCCATCCCCAACTAGACTGCAGCCTAGCAAGACTCTGCAAAGTACAGTGCTCCTACAAGCCCCAAGGAAAAGGTATTAGGCTGACTGTAGGCAATAGTGCCCGGCAGAGGCAAGCAGGACAACACGCAATAGGTTGACTCTCTTTCCATGAGCTAGCAAAGACATGGGAAGGAAAAATTCTAATAGTGAACTCAAGAAATCAACTGTCTGTGACAACTTCAGCAAAAATCTTCATCCGTACCAGAGCCTGATGTTGACTATGGGATGTAAACCCTCTGCTTGGTCTTTGCTGCCTTGCAGGCTTCTACAAATATGAAGCGACATCACCTCTAGCTAAGCCTCCCAGGCCCAAAAGCACATTGCTGTTCCCATCCTCAAGGACAAACTCAACTGCAGAGCTGACTCCCAGGCTTATCTGTGTTTATCTGTGAAGCTTGTGCTGTTTTGTGGCTGCTTTCTCTTAGCTGGTTCCAACGGGCAGTGGCTCCTGCACTTACCTCTACATCATCTCCGCTGGATTTCAACTTGAACCACTTCACCACACAGGTACGGCCAATATGGTCACCAGACTGCACGACTCCATACAACCCGGGGTCCTGGGAGCTCTGAGCTTTTGGTCGCAAGGGTAGGGAAGAAAACAGACAAGTTAAGTGGAGGAGCACAGACTTTGCACAGCAACTGAAGCTGTCAGCTCCCAAGCTCTTGCAGCTGAAACCTTCCATTTGTGAGCGGCAGGAGGAAAAATAGTTCTTCCTACACAGTCAAAATTGTACTCGGCTAATGAGTTGCATTATAATGGGGCACAGAGTGATGATAAAGTAAGATTATGTTGCATTGGGCTGGGTGAACACATTCACTTTGGGACCACTTTTGAGCTCTGCCACCAAGAGAAAAGACGCTGCCACCTTAGTGCTCTGGTCTCCAGATCAGCTCTGCACCAAGGCCATCAGAGTTTCTGGACAGGCTGGCCAAGAGCTCCCCGAGAGCGGCCCTGGCTGCCGAGCTCTTCAGCTAGAAATGTGCCACCCACAACAGTTTTGGTCCTCTGGAAAAATGGACTGGACAAAGGTGGAAGGCAGGCAGGCATACATGTGCGTATACATGCATCGGAGATCCAGCAGCACCAAAGCTGGGCCTGGACCACCTCCCTAGGCCTGGGCTGTTACCCTGCACACCGGTATCCAGATACCTTTCAGATTTATCTGGCTGACAAGATCCACCTCCCGGCATCCTTAGCAGGGGGATGCAAGGAACTGCGGGCATCCCAGACTGCTTGGAGAGTATGTTTGACAGACAGAGGAATACAGATTCCCAGAGGCCAAACTAGAACAGTAGAGCTAGAGCTGATGGATAACTTCAGTTTCCACAAACCATGTCTAACCCACAGTCATCAGAAATGGCCATGCAAAACAGCATCTTTTTTTGCTAAGCTAGCTTTCCCTTTTCCCAGTCTGACAGTGTCTTGTGCTCCCCACTGCTGAGGGTCTGTCCCTGCAAGAACAGAAGAGGAGCTGAGAGCCAGATGGTGTGCCATCAATATTTTGTATCCAAAAGCTGTAAGTCTCCTTGAACTTGTACTGTGAACTTGTGTACGCTAGCGTTACCAACTGGTTTGGTGAAGAAAAGGCATGCAAGATGCCGCCTCTGGATCCCAAAACCCCCCAAGAAAAAAAAATGGAGGGTCATGACAGGTAAGCCATACAGAAAAAGCAGTGCAAGTCGTTCATTTCTCCCCTTATTCTGCGAGAGAGCTCAGAGCCGTTTGCACTTTCAAGAAGGTGGGCCACCTCTACTCTACAGAAATCCTGAGAATCCTAGCTTTGTTCCTTGGCATTTATTCCTTTCCCATTTTGCCTGTTGTCATAGTTCAGCCTTGGTATTTAAATAATGGTTCTCTGCTGACATTCGTGTTAAGTCACCTGAATCACTGTCTGTCCCTTGTTAGGCTCCTGCGCCCACCTCAAGCGAGCACTACTAACAACCACCGTAAAAAGGGCTACGATGTCCATTACGAGATCCAGATTGAAGAATACTTCACAATTAAGAGCATGTTTGCTCCCTGAGGAGAGCATTGTTTTGACACCCAATACCTCTTTTGTCCACCACAAAATCCCCAGGGCAGAACTCGTTGTTGTCCAGATGGTGGACTGGAATCAGCTCGTTGGAGCGAATGTTTGTCTCCACGGTGCCATCCTGCCACATCACGTCAGCCGAAGTCATCGTGGTCACCACTTCTACGGCAACCCTGGGAACACAGAAAGGCAATGAGTTACCAGAGGGAACGTGCACGAGCACAACCGGAACGTGATGCTGCCAACATAAGGAATCAAGATGGATCTCAGCAACGCAAGGGTACCCGTATCAGCGGGCTGGGAAGCAAGTCAGGAAACTCCATCCAGACCCAGCAGAAGCAGCTACACAGCAGGTTTTGCTTTGACAGGTTCTCAGTCACTGCAGATATTACACTGCTGCAAGTCTATGCTGCAGGAGGACTTACTTTCCAGGGAGCTGATGCTGAGCTCACTTTTATTCCTAGTGGAGCAAATTAACATCTAGTAGCACCCACTTTTACCCCTGGCAGAGGCACAACAGGAGCTTCAAATACTTTGAAACTTAAGATCTTCTCCACTGAAGCACCTTCCAGCCTGGCAGCTCTGAGCAGTCTTTGAAACTAGGAGCATGGGACTGGAAAGGAAAGATAAAGGAGCATCCATCTCAGCCCTTCCAGCAAGGAAAAAAAAAAAAGCAGCAACACATTGAATGTGGGTAAAGCAAAAGGATTTTGTTTAAAAGAGACAAGTCTCCTTCCCAGCTGTTCAAACACATACATGTGTGTCTCTGCAGCTCAGAAATGAAACCCCAACATGCAACAATGGGCCACACGCTGGCACTCCGCTGTGGAGCTCGACAGAGTTGCTTGAAGAGACAACTCGCTTGGGGGCAGGAGGAACAGAGCTGCAGTCTAGCTGGCCGGGCTCTGCTAACGAGCCCTCCACCATTTTCATCTCTCCTAAGCACAGAACAAATTGAATCCCTCGCCGATTTTAAATTGTGTCCTTATTTTGCTGGCCAGGACTTCCACCCATAACACAAGTGCTGCATTTATGTTGGTTTCAAGTCAAAGAAGATACAATAGGCAAATACAACTGTTTCCCTCCAGCACGGTTTTTATGAATGTCGGAGAAATATTTTAAAGTAGAAATAATATGAAGTTTCTCATAGGGCCAAGCACTCAACAGCAGAAATTATCGGAGAAGGACACTGTAGCAGGTCAAGCGTGGTGGGTGACAGGCCAAGAGACGGGTCCCTGGGGGAAGCGGGAGCATGTGCAGCCGAGGACGGAGAGCGGAAAGGCAGGCCACCCAGGGAAGTGATACGGCCCCGTCTGCAGCGCAGTTCATGCTGCTTCGCAAACAAAAATCATGACTTGGCATTAGTAAAAATCCCTCTATATCCTCACTAGAAGATAACCAGAGGTCTATGCACTGCCTGGAGAGCTGCAGCAAGTCACTAAATGATGGTAAAGCCAGTGGCTGAGTTGGGCCCCTGCCATCGGAGGTGCCCGTGGGCTGACACGTCGGCTCTGGTGGCTGACGGCAGCGAGCCCGTCCACCCTGCGGCTCTCAGCAGTGCTCGGCAGCACACCGCTGATGGTCTCACCAGCTTCGCCTGAGCGTTCCAACAGCGAAGACCCCTCGTACTGAGCTGTGACCAGCTGCCACATACGCCCTTTGAAGTGTCAGCTGGGGTTTCACATTCTGTGCTTAAAAACCTGTATTTCTTCTTTTCTGTGACACGGTCATCGCTGCAAAGCGTTCCAACAGCTGATCTCTGCATTTCCTTGTACGGAGCTGCCCAGACCCAGCACAGGAATCTCTCGGTGTTGTCACAGGGGTTTCTCCCCTTCTGCCTGTGCAGAAAGCTACCAGGTTTACCAGCTAAGCTCTCCTTAGCAAAGCCTTTGCTGAGGCAGAGGCATTCAGCAACAGGGAGTGAAGTGAAAATTGACCTGAGAATCAGTTCCCAGGCACTCTATCACGCACTCCCCCTTTTTTTTCCTCCTTTCACTCGAATACTGCGCTGCTCATGTTTGTGACCTTCAAATCCAATTTCTCCAAACCCACAAGGACTAAGGGAACAACTCTCCTTGCATACAGGCAAAGCTAAAATACCCAAACAAAACATGGATGAAGCTCACAGCATTCTCAAACTACCGGATCCCCTGAATCCTGATAATGTCACTTTTCTGGGAGGGTTCTCACGTATTATCTGTACTAGTTCATTTCTGAGGCAGGATCTGTATAGAACTAAGCAGCCCAGGGAAGCCAGCGAGACAGGCCAGCCAGCTGTCAGATGTCTTTGCACCCCTGAAAACAGTTTAAACATTCTCAAAGCTGCTGAGATCCAGTTTTATCTAGAAATGGGCAGATACCTGCAATCCTCTCTCCTGCAAGCTACTGAAATAAATTCCTCCAAGGCTCTCAAGGAGTGTATTTTGTTCATTAAAAACCCAATAAGAACTATACTGCTGGCAAAAGCTACAGATCTCTCTCCAGAGCAGGGTAAGGATAACAGAGACCACTGCAGTACGAATGCCTGCCAGCACAGCCCTCCGCGCCGATCTGGAGACAGCTCTGGGGATAAGCTGTCCACTCCTGCTAGCACGGCCCATCCTCAGCCTCTCCGCAGACGCTGCCGAGGAGGTAACCCATTAGTGTCATGTTTAAGCGGTATGATCTTTATTCACCTGTCCCTTTCTCTGCGTAGAGTCTAGCACAGCACAGATATTCTGCCGATGCCCTGCGGCGTAGCTGAGATGGAATAGCATCAGTGTCACGTCACGTGGCTCTGCTTTCATCAGAAGCTGGACTGAGACCAAGCTGGTTTCAGGCAGGCCACTGCACAGTCACCACAAGGTAATCACTGCTGGTTACCACCAAGGGGTGTTCCAACATGAGGCACACCATCATCCTCCGCCCAAGCTGAGGAGGGGGTTTACACCTGAGAACTTCGATAAGGGATATTTTGGCAAGTTTGGAAATCCAACTCACCTGTCTCCTGGCTTAAACTCTCGTGAAATCTTGGTCTTCTTTTTCTTGTGCTTCCGCTTCAAGTTTTTGATGGAAAGAGGGATGCTCTTCTTGCGGCCAGTGCCACTGCCACTCTGGGATGAGGCAGTGGAGCTAGCAGAAGAGGTGACAGAGCTAGTGTCATCAGTGTCATCAGCTGCCTCATCATCAGCATCTTGCTCCATGGACTGAAGCCGGTAGTCGGATGACCCTTCGTCTTTCAGCAGAAAGGGAGGCTGCTGCTGTCGCGCTGCCGCTCCCCCTTTCTCCTTCCCCGTTTCTTCAGGCTGCTCCTCCTTTCTCTCCCCAGGACTCGGTGCACTGTTGGAAGAGTCATCCAGCTCACACTTTGATCCAGGCTTAAGCTCTTCTGATTTTTGGTCAGCAGCTGCAGCAGACTCTTTGTCAGGGGCTTCGCTGGTACCCTGAGACTCCGGGGAGCACGACATGATCTTCACTATCTGCTTCTTCAGCAGCCGCCTCACCTAGAGAAAGCAGACCTGGGTCAGACAATATGCCTGTACAGTCAGCAAGCCGCCAGCCAACCTGGGGAATGGTTAGCTTGGGACAGAGAGGAAAACAGCACCCCATGGGCCTCCGCACACTTCACCCGCACCAGCGTATTCTGCAAACCAGCAGCTCACCACTGCTCTACTCAAGAGCAAATACCAGCCAGTTCCTGAGCAGCACTGGACTACTCCAGGAAAAGTCAGTTTTGCTCTTTAAGGCTATTTTAAGCATGTTCAAAACTTTGTTATGGAAAGCCACAAGAGGTTGCACATGTTAATCTATGTAACAGACACAGCTACGCAGGGAGGTCACCATCCACACTGCTGATAGCCTGTTATTCTAGGAACACCGCTGCTCTACGGCCAGCGTGTAGAAACCATAGCGTGACTCATTTGGCCTGGGAAGCAAAGGCTTCTTTCTTGTCTCATTGTAGCAGGGATTTAACCGAACAGTTCAGCTCCACAAGAAACCTGAGGTCACGCTAACAGAAACAACATGTGTAGCAGCCCCAGCTGTCACGGCACACCGGCTCCGACACAGCTTGACCCCTGCAAGGTGACACCTCTACGTTCAATGTCCTGTTCATGTTCTCTCGTGGCATTAGCTGCACGCTTCACCCAGTGCGGCGAGACTGCTGTACAAGGTGACTTCGCTGCTGGCAACAACAAGCCATTACTCTTTACAACAACCACTTCAGGAATCGCATTTCAGACCACATGACTGCCAGGAAGATTTCTGCTTTAAAAGCCACAGCGACCAGAAGTGCTCAGAGAAGTCAATGCCTCCCTCGACCCCTCAACTCACCTTTTTGGCAACCGATCCTTCGCCCAGGACACAGTTCCTCTCAGGGCATTCGCAGGTGATTTTTGCAGGTTCCACTTTGTCTGGGAACACATAGAGGCACCTCTCCCCAAGCTGCCTTTGGGCATGGTCAAAGCACCCCAGACGCTTTACCCTGGTAGAACGGGAGGACAGCCATGAGCAAAGTGCAAAAGCAGCAAGAGAACCTAGCAGTGACCAGGGCCTTCACAAGGCTGGCAGGACCTCGCACCAACGGCGCTTTTGGGGTGGCAGAAGCCAACACCACACCAAGTCTTTTCCAGGCACACAATTCCAAAGGAGGAGTGGGACATCTCACCAGGGACTGGGTGGGGAATAAAGGGTTTGGGTCGGACGTCAGTCACTCCTCTCCCCCAGCCCCCCCCCAGAGACAGCTGCCGAGAGACATTTGAAGCTGGCACTGGCTTTTTTGCCGTCATCCCAAAGCTCTTCTCCTCCAGATTCCTTATGAGCTCCAAGCAGGAACTGCGCTGCATTGTGCTATTCTGTTACTCATCCGACTTTTCTTCCCGAGTTTTGTCAGCCCATTTTCGCAGCGGTAGCCTGCAGAGGGCACCAGATGCTCCCTCCGCACCGGGTCCCCAGCAGGACACCCCCGCTGCTGACTGCGCCCGCAGTTAAGAGCTGCAGCCTGCTCCAAGTGGAAGGAGGAGGGAAGAAGCGAGCTGTTGCCAGACACCACCTTCCTCTATGCACTTGTCAGCTGGAGAGTACTTGGAGAGGAGTGGCAGGATGGTAGCCCCTGTATTGGTAACTCAAGTGTCTGCTAAACTGATTTGGAAGCTATTCTCTCACATTTTTGAAGCTCTGGAAGATACAGGCATACAAGAAGGAGAAAAACCCACTGGAAAGAGCAGCGTTGTGTCTAATTAGTTGGTAGGCATGTCACCCATAGTCTGTGCAGGCCCTGGGCACCAGGAGCGAAAACAGGTTTTAAACTGATCTCACCTGGACAGGTTCTCCTGGCTGATTACCGAGGGAGGAGGGCTCACGCTGTCAGTACCTCCAGGACAGAAGCTTTTAGTGATCCAAGTAACCTTCAGTTCTACCACCTGTACCTACAATGTAAAGAGAGAGAAAGCAATTTAATTTTTCAGCAGCTTTCCTAGAGCAGTGTCCAGGATCTGAACGCACAGGAAGAGAGCAGACCTGTTTTCATCATTTAAGATGGCCAAGTGCAGTTTCACCACATCCAGGACCACTACAGTGCTCCCGTAGCATGGCTCTTGGCAACACCGAGAGCTTCTACAGTTTTTAACTTCAAGAAAGATGGCACCTGGCTTGGGAAGGAAGCTATAGTACATACAAATCAGCAGTCCAATGTCACAGAGAGACATGCTAATGGACTTGGAGCTGCTCCCTCTTTCAGCAGAAAGTCAGCAACGTTTTTCCCTTTTTGGACAGCATGCAACATTAAGTTTCAACAGAAGAGGTGCTTCTACCACCCTAATGATCAGCAGTACTGGCCTCTAAGTGTATTGGCACACAACCACCTTACAGGGTGCTAGCAGGGACCCTTGGGAGTAAAAGCCAAGCCATGCTCAAAAGTCCTGTCAGTCCACAATAGGGAATTTGTCACCTCAGAAGAAGAGAGCCACAGCGCATTTGCTCTTGGAAGGTTACCATGGCAAGCTGACTCTGCTCCAAAACGCCAGCCAGGGCCCGTTCTGCGCAGGAGGTGGCTGTGTGTCAGCTTGCCAGTCCTTACCTCTTCCACCACCACTCTGAACTTGCTCTTTGTGCTCAGAACAGGCTTCACACCCGAGAGCCACTGCACACTGGAGAAGACTTTAGAAGGCCCGATGAGGACTTGCCCAGGATAAAAGCCGTATGAATCATCAAAGAAGAGACCCTGTGGAAGAAAGGGAGGAGAAAAAAAAAACACAGCATAAAGGACTCTTGCTCTTAAGATTTAAGATTCCAGCATTTCTCTTCTCTTATTCGTGATCAGTAAGATTAACCATAAAGGAAAAGTCTGCAAGTTGCCCATCTCTCAAGCTCATTCCGCTCCTAAGTCAGCCCAGCAGTTCCTATAGCAACCCGCTCTGTCACACATCCATATGGGCCTATGACTCAGTGGGGGAGACGCAAAGGTATGGGAGGAAACAAAAGATGTGGATTTCCACACCAGTGTTCTCAGTAACGAAGCAGCCAAGGTGGGCCGAGATCTGGGCAAGGACACCCATCTCTTTTCCGTGCTCTAATTCAAGTACCTACAGCTTTCAGACCCAGAGGATGCCTGCCTTCACTCCTCCGCTTGTCAAATTAAGTTTGTAAGTATTACTGCTGTCTTAAGTGGATTAGTGAATATGACAGTTCTTTGAAAACAAAACAGGGTGGTAAACACAACAATTGCTGTCCTAGAGCTCTTTCCCACTGCTATTTAGAGTGACTTGATGAGCTGAAGATTCAGAATGTGGGGGCGGACAGAGCAGTTCAGGGTAGATAAAATACTGAGCACAAAACTGTACCGAGTCTTGTAATTTGTCAGAAAGGATGAGCAGTGCGAAGAGATCTAAGTCAGGTAAATAACACACAGCAATTCTGAGCACAGGATCAAGAGTAACACTGGAGACAACTCATGTTTCAGACCAAGCCGCAAGCCTCCAGAGGATTATGTACACTTTAAAGGCAGCCTGACTCAAAACAAGGTATCTCACAATTCGGTACCCAGAAGCTGGAAGCTGCTGCAGCATCCATTTAGCAAGTGGAAAACGTACTGCGCAACCCAAAGTAGCAGAGACCAAGACGCTGGAGAACATCTAGCAACAGACCACCCGTTTTCTGTACAGAACAGGAAAACCACAGCAGCACACCCTATTAAACTGATAGTCCATTTACTCTTCAAGAAACAGGCATAAATTTTTAACCGAAGAGCAGTTTTAGATCAAAGGGACCTTTGCTTTGAAGGCTGGGACGGACGAGGGCTGACTGCATTGCTACTTCCCAAGGATCACACGCCATTCCCAGTCAACTCCCAAGACCGCTGCCAGCAGTGCAGCCAGGCCCTACTGATGCTGTGTGGAAGAACAAGCGAGCTGTCGTCAGCCTTTGAAAGAAAGAGGGTAGATCCCGTCATCACACAGGGATCTCCGTGTTTTACCTAAAAGCTAGCAAAACCTTCCCCACCACGTGATGTGGAAAACACCAGCATGGCGGCAGGTCTCCATTGAGAGAATGCCATGGATTACAATAGCAAGAGAGTATTTTACATGATCTGGAACCATGCTTCTAGCAGAACACCTTTTAAACAATATGCCCTTTTCCAGAAGGGGAACAATTTTGAAAGCATTAAATGGAGTAAGAGCCTTTTCAAGCATGTACAGATACAATGAGCAGACAGTGAACTGCCTTGACATCAGCCATCTGACTGCATGTTATGCAAGTTGTTTGCAAAGAAAGCAGTTGGATATACTAATTGTAATATCTCCCCAAAACCTGCTCATTACTAACATCACCTTTAAGCTACATCCCGTTACACTTACTTCAAGTGAAGATCTAGTGAAGTGTTTGTCAGCTGCGATGCATCGTTTAATTTTTAGGATTAATAAGTGCCTATGGCTTTGCCTTCCCCTCCCTCCTGCACAAAAAGCTTACAAGAGGAAGCTGATCAAAAAGAGTCAGGAGAACCAGCAGCTCACCGAGTCGCTGACGTGGGGACAAACGTCATACAGCTTGGCTCCATCCTCTGTACTCATAGAACACCTGGAAAACAGACAAGAGACACGGTGGCATTTCCAGAGCCGTCCATCTCAAAAGCAAACAGCACCGAATTAACTGACGCTGCCCGAGCAGGTCTGTCCATATGCCCAGCAGTATATCGCTGAGCCTTTACGGTCCCCAGCAAAACTGGCTGCAGACAAGCTATAAAAGTACTGCCTGGTATTTAAATGTTCCCTTCAACATGTAAAAAAAAATAATTAAGTAATATGCAGGGTGCTGGACAAGATTTATCTGCTGCAAAAGCTCCATTTCTTAGTCACACCAACACTGGAGCCTAAAGGCAATTTGGGTATACTTGCTTCAGTAATAGCTTCATTTCCAGAGTGAGTTCTGGTGAGATTTCAAGTGATTCATTAGGAAGAAATTTTGAAAACAGTTACCTCATTTTACATAGTTATGCATGAGCTGGTAACAGAAACCAAGCAAGGTTTTAAATTGCACCAGTAACTGCAGGCGATACAGATAGAGAAGTGTAGCTATTTTTCACTCCCAGTTTAACATATGCGTAAGAGCCTTTCAGTCTGCATTAACCAAAAGCTAAAACAATCAAAATCACAGGCGCATCCACCAATCATCTCTCATAGCTCTTGCATTACTCGCTTCTCCTAGAAAGACTCAGAGCTGGCTGCAGGGTTGTGGGTTTGTTTTCTTTTTTTTTTTTTTTTAAGCATCAATGTCAACACTCAATTTACAAGACAGATGGGTTACCCCCCAGTGCCAGGCCCATAAGCCTCTTGGCCCTCCACTGGTTCCTTCCTTCCTTTTCAATAAAAGAGTTTGTTGGACAAGACGGGTCTCAGTAACAGAGCGAACGTAGTGAGTTCAGACCGCTTTAGTTCTCAAGTAACTGTCCGACACGCACAAGGAACAGTATTCAGGGCCTTCTGCTGGCTTTGCAGAACTACAGAATAAGTTAACCGATATTTCTTTCACTGTCTCTGGTTAAATCTCTCTAGAGATACAACTTTGGATTATGTCTTCATTGAAAAAAACATTATTAATACAGTTACAAACAACAGTGAAAAATAAAGCAGTGCTGTGCAGTCTTGGGCTGCTTTTTCATCTTTGATGAAAACCACTAGGCTGCAGGTTTCTACACTTTCACAGACTTTTTTTTTCCCCCAAAGTAAGAATCTTCCCTCCCTACGTCTCAGTGAAGGTATGCACTCCTACTGAGAAAAAGTCTGGCACATGCGATCCATCTTAAATAGCCACTTTTCCAGGGGAGAAGTGCAGCTTAAAAACCGACACCCTTTAGTTCTGGAGGACTGATCTGCTGGGACTGAAAACAATTGTCACCTTCCAGACAACAGTTCTTCCAGCGGGTGACCAATGAATCTCAATGTTTTCAGAGAAAGATGTACTCTTACTCTACATCTGAAGATAACGCAAGCAGATGATTTATCAGTATGCAAATGAGAAGCCCAACCTGTTTCCAGTTCTCCCAAAACAGATCAGCATTGTGAAACCCAAGGGGGACAGTCTTCAACAGAGAGAAGTACCTGGCTCCATTGGAAAGCTTGAGGATGACTTGGTTCTTCAAATCGTAGACCTTGCCCAGCCAGCAGTCATAGGCTATGTAGTCACCATACATGAAAGGCTATGAAGAAAACATGAAACAAGCCTTATGAACATCAACCCGTGCACTCTGAGCGATCAGCGAGTCCTCAGACAACGCAGACTAGGGAGCAATCTCAAAGGGATTTATGACAGCAACTGCAGATCTCGCTGTAAACAGGAATAAACGTACATTGAAGAGGTTGCCTGACGGTCAGCACATAGCCTGGATTCTCCAGTTAAACAGCTCGGCCTTTCTGGGATTTTTTCCTTGGATCTTAAACTTGCTAAGTCACACTTGCCTTCAGCCAATATTAACAATTATTTTTTATTATTGAGCCTAATATTCCATCCCAGGCAGAGAAGCCCGTATCCCACTGCCTTTCTACAAGCTGTTTCTTAAGAAGGGTTGTGACACTCCTGCTCTTCGCTCCCAAATTATCTTTTTCTCAGAGGAAAAAGAATGATGAAATCCTACCCCACCTGGTCTCTGGAAATCACCCACCCACTCGAGAGGCAGAACCAGGTACGTTTCAGACTGCTCCAGCTCAACAGAAAGATACTCGCCTCCTCTCAGCATTTTTATAGCCTGTTTAAACACCACCACCGCTGCAGCTCAGAACCTCTGTGCCACTGCCACGGGGCTGCCCCAAGCAGGTCGTCACACCAGCCCATCTCGGTGCAGAAGTTCTCACACAATTCAATGTCAGCCTAGCCCTCCAAGTCAATTTGGTCTCAGTGATGTGATCAGAAACACAGAACAGATGGGGAGATGAGGCGATGCTGCATCATCTTCTTCCAGGGATAGGATGCTTTCAGTAAGTTTAAAATAAAACCAAACCGCAGATGCATCTTGCACAATATGGATGCCTCCCTTGCATGTGTTACTTGGAATACAGCAGCAGCCCTCCAAGCCACCAAGCCCTGGCTCCCACGTGTATTTTGGCTGTGTTCTCACCCAGATATGTTGCAGGTCTTTGCTGTTGACAGGGTAGAGGATGCAGTTGGTTCCCACCAGCTTCACAGCACACTCTATGTTGACATCAATTACAGTCCCACACTGGCTGTCCTGAAAACACAAAAGAGAAAAACAGTTTATCACCTAGGGAAGGTCCTACATACGCGCGTACGTGCTCCCTGTGCAGATGGGAAGTGCAGAGACGAGTCTCAAGAGCAAACCCGCCTCGTACCCCTCAGGCCCTCGTTCTGAAGGGGCATTTCACATGACCCTGAGACAACTCGGAAGGTGAGATCACTATTAAAGACCTGCAGTGTTTTCTTCCCAGTTAAAATTTGCAATGGCTGCTAATGCAGCAGCCCAGAGACTCCTGCATCTGGTCAAATAAGACCACGCTATGTCAGGGTTTAGCATTTACTTGCTTTAAGATCTGCCTGGCTCCTGGGTCTATCCAACTGAGATCTCTGCAACTCCGTAGGACCGTCCTGCAGGTACTGCCCTGAGCCAAAGGCAGGGGTAGATCATCAACCCCAGCACACAAGGGAAAACCTTTAAAGCTAGCTGTGACTCCTCACGTAAAGCCTGATTTTGCAGGACAATTTACATGGTCTTCAGTTGCTGCCATACTAAAAAAAAAAAATCTGGCACCTTTTGTCAGATTTCAAGGTTTCAAGCCAGATAATTTACAGTTGGTCCAATTACGAGATGGTTGTCATTATCTCCCTCACTTTTTAGCAAAGTTTTAATCTTTCTTGTCCCCAAGAAAATAATGCATGCTGTCAAGAGCCTTCTGGGGATAGTTTGGCAGGGAGCACGCAATATGCACGTTGCTCACACATATGGCGGAGGCCTGCAAGGAAGGGCTGCTAACCCAAACACTGTCAAATGCGGCAGCTGCCCTGGCCTCCTGACAGCTGGGACAATCGATACTCTTATTTATTAAAGACCACAAGTCCATTATAAAAGCTGACTGAGGGCCAGGATGACAAATGCCCTGGTATCAGCAACTTCTGAAGCTGTCCTTGTCTCAAACATCAAGGTCTCTGCTCCAACAGGACTTGAGCGTAACACTCGCAGGGCTTATACCCTGTGAGAAGTGGATTTGTTTGCTCAGTCCACTTATAAACATGCTGTTCTTTCGTCTGCATTAAATATTTATTCAAGGCTTTCACTCAGAGCCCTGGGCAGCCCTTTTGGGAGCTCAGGAGTTGGCTGGTGCTGAACTCATCCAGTCTCACCTGGGGGACTGGTAGTTAGCGCAACGACGCCCTACAGACACCCGCAGTCCAGGGCAATTCCTGGACGGATCGCTCAGCCCGTTCGGCTGGCTTGCTTTCCACCTGCCCGCTGCAAGCCCTCTTCCTCGCATCACACAAACCCTGCGCTCCTCGGCCCCCCGGGGAGGCGGCGATGAGGAGAGCGGGCCCTGCCCCAGGCAGCGCCATGCGTAGCTGTGCCAGCACGGCCAGGAGGGCTGGGAGAGCCGGGCCGGCAGAGCCAAAGCAGCAGGGGCTCGTTCCCTCCAGCTGCTCCACATATCACTCCCATTTCTTTCCAGAAAGGCTGGGAAGCAAAGGGAGCCTTTCCCAGCTCCATCACATCAGGCAGCAGCCAAGCCTAACGTAGCCTGCAGCCTGCGCAGGCTGCCAGCAGCGCGCCCAGCAGAGCCGTACCGTAACGCTCACCTGAAAAGGGTCTGCCAGAGCTACGTCGGATTCACGACAGCTGCTGCCAGCACGATTCGAGCTGTGGGATGAGCAAGGCCTGCTCAGAAGTGGCACAGGCTCAACCAAAACCCACAGCTTCTGAAGGCCAGAGCGTGGCCACCTACCCTGCTTTTCCTCCAGATTAAGCTAAATTAAGTATGCCCAGTCCATCCTCTGCCCATGCTTTGCAGTTCAGGCCCTGTGTTTTAGATTTCTTAGTAGTCAGAACCAAAAAAAAACTCAAGAAACAAATCCCTTGCCCTACACTGAGCATTTCAGAAAATTTTTCCTTTATCAGCAGCCAACACGGCAGCAGCTCTGAGACGTGATACAGTCGAGCATCTGCAGTTTCTGTGGATCATCTTGTCTCTGGGCCTAAACACCCTCTTTTATTGATGGTGAAAGAATAACAAGCAATAAAACCAGGACTGGGGCGACTGACGTACACCAACATCCTCTGCCCTTTCTCCACGGGACAGGTTCCCCATGGAGAAGGCGCCTGCACCACCCTACACGCCTGCCTCCCATCCAAGGCAGCTGGGTGCCACCTAGTCACGGGCAAGGGCACCGGGTTCAGTTCAGCTTGCTTCTCCTTCCAGTTGCAAAGTGACTGAGCCAGCACAGAGCACCGTCTGTGGTTAAGAAAGCAGAGATCAGAGTTGTGAGCAGCCCCAGAAGCTACGGGGCTGTTGAGTCACAGCTCTCCTCCCTCACCTGCCACCGAACCTTTGTTTATCATGAGTTTATTTATTTCACTGTCACATGAAACATTAGCCTGCAACAGGGGAGGCGGATTTGCAGGCTGAGGGGTTCTGCTGAATCACTCCGATTATAGCAGCGCTCAGCAATGCGGCCCCGGAGCGAGAAGTTGCCAGCCCGTCTCTTGTCTTCCAGGGCAGGTCTGCAGCCGGAGCACGGCTCCCCACCAGCCTGCCCCGGCACAACCGTCCCGTCCTGTTCATTAAACGCTCCCATTAAAGGGGGGGCAAGCGAAATGAGCTGACATTTCACAGTTCTGTTACAAAAATCAATTTCCACCAACTCCAACAGCAGAACTGGAAAAGGGGGGTGACTGATCTTCGTTAGAAGAGTTGATGGGTTCAAGCCCCGCTCACACCAGAATTAAATGCACTCCCTAGATTTTCTTCCTGCTGCTTCTGGTACCCTGACGGCAGGCACCACGCTGGAGGCACCGGGTATTTAAGCAGTGAATGGATGGAGAAGGGACTCTTCTCCTTCCCCATCAGAGACAAGGCTTTAAGGCAGACCAGCAAACTCCCATCTGAGAGAAAAGCGGTTCAGCAAGTGTAGGCTGCAGCCCCACATCTTCTGCCTCCCATCCTTCTACTCTTTCCATCAACACTCTTTTCTAATACAGGGGTCTTTACACCACCCTCTTCTTCCTTTATTTAAAAGGGACAGGATAGCCCACCACCCTTTGAAGCAACAAAATCCAAGTGTCTGACAGATTACAGACCTACGCCGAATCCTTCCCCCAAATTAGCATGTCATCTGGAAAAACAGACACTGCCGCTTTCACCACTTCTCACCCCGCTGGATCGGACTTACAGGCCCAGCTGCATTCGGAGAAGGTGATCGGGCTGTATGCACTACCCTTGGAAGCAGCCTTTCCCCACATTCAGTGCTTGATGAGAAGCACCTGAATTTGAGTCAGCTCTTCTCTTGAGGAACAGAGGAGTTCGACTCCTTCCCGCTCAAAGTTAAAAAAACAAGCCCTAAGAGAGCGGTGAATACAGAGTGAGTTCCACATTGTGCATTTGCCAGGCCAACTGGTGCAGGGCAACCATCCCACATCCTGAATTTGGCAGGCTGACACCGGCAGATTTTCTATTTTAAATTCTTTTCTAATTTTTGGAACACATCTGATGAACAAGTGAAGGGGTTTTTTTGGGATAGAAGGGGTTTGTTTCATTTACCACCGACATTTAGAACATATTTGAGGGCAAGGTGAAGCATAAGTCATATTCAGATTTGCTATGCTTTTGACTAGAGGGGAGAGAAGAAATTGAGTTACACCCTCACCATTCCATCAATTACAAAAAGCGAAGTTATCAGCCACTAGGACAAATGGTCAAGGAAAAGCCAGTGTTACAACAGGCGAACAGACAATAAAGGAGGGTGCAAAACAACTGTTGGGCAATGTATCTACTGATAGACGCGCAGCAAGCCAGAGAGGCCAATTTCTGCTCAGATGAGTATGGAAATTGCAAACAAAGGCAGCACATCCACGTTTGCCAAGAGGAGAAGAACTTGCTGGCCTGAAAGCTTAAAATGACTTTAAGAAGCACTGGAGAACAAACAGCTGAGAGGCCGGACTCAAAGCATCTCTCTGAGCAAGAAGGATATACTACAGAGCCCAGCTGTGCCAGGTACAACGGCGCGAACAGCTGATATTTCAATTTGCTAGCAGTTCTTTGTTTTGGACTGAAACGCTTTCATAAAGCTGCAGTTCTAATAAAATATGTTGACTCCAAATTTCCATTTCAAACAACAATTACATTTCTTAAGGAAATATTTTGTTTCAGCATTTTTCAAATTACCCTTCAAGTTCTTTTCCCTTCTCTTTGGAACATTCTGTGAAAAAGGGGTGGGTTTACTTTTTTTTTTTAAATGACAAAAAAGGCTTTATTTAAAAAAACAAAACACCCAGGTCAGAGAATGGCCTTCCCCGTCCCTGCACCAGGCTGCGCACCATGTGGTGCGACCGCAGCAGTCAGTGGCCAGCTGCCTGCTTCATCACAGCCTTGGTAGCCACACTGCTGGAAGCAAGTCAAGAGAAGACAGAGGCGCGCACATGGCAGGCCATATGGCTGGGGGTTAGAGGTTAGGTGAGCAACAGCAAGAAACTGCCAACCTAGCTAAGCTCCTGAAGAGCCCACATCTCATCTGATAATTGATCTGAACAACGTCCCCAGTATTCCCGACACAAAAACCAAATCCACTCATCTCTAACAAGCACGAGTGCTGCACAACTAGAACAGAATGACTAGGACTTAAAATAGCATCCAGGAAGAGCAAAGGTAACGATTATAGGCTGCTGATTAAGAACCAGCTTGCTTTCCGCTGACCTGGCTGTGTCAGATGCTTCAATGTATGTCTGCTTCAGTAGTGCTTGGATTCGCTGTATTTCTGGGAGAAACTGGACAAGGCGGTGCTCACTGTAGATTGAGAGGTTTCCCTGAAAACATTCCCCCCAAATTCTCTGCCGCACCAAAAGGCACGCACCGGCAACGTGAGCTTCCTCCGCTCCAGCCTCCCTGTTAGGTCTGGGAGAGCAGGTCCACGCTCCCCACATCTCAGAACGGACTGATTTAAAACTTAAAGGATGGCAATATCGACAAGCTTCTTGTCTCATTACCTGACATTATCAGGCTCACTTGCTCAGGAGACCTTTGCAGATATGCAATAGCAGAGAGGCAGCCTTATCAGCATTTCATTTTCAAAGGATGCAGCTAGGTCTATCAAACACTAAAAATAGAACATGCTCAAAGCATTACTGTTCAATTCCATTCAGGCAATTTGGCAAGTCTCAGAAATCCATGCAGCAGTATCACCATCAAAAAGGGACAAAGAAAAAAAGCACTTACGCTGGAGCTCATATGTCTGACCACATCTCGAGGGACCACAGAGCGATCTTCAAGCTTCAGCTAAGGAAAGAGAGAGACACTGGATTTAGTGACCCCAGATGATACTTGGTCAGAAATAACATGACAAATACAAATGCACAGCATCCTGCTCCTCAGACTGAGGAGGTTTTCAGCAGAGGATGGTACTTCGTACACAGTTAACCCCTTGGCACATTTGCAAAAATCCAGCTGACTGATCCGAAACACAGCAACCGGGCGACCTGTCCACGACGGTGCTTGGTCGGCAGACACAGCTGAAAGGGTGCAGACACTGCCTCGTTCGACTTCAAGTCTCAACTCCCCTCTTCCCCCGTCTGCACCACGCACCGTTTCCTACCCACGTCCAGTCCGTGTACTGGAGCAGACAGGAGGCACGGGAAAATGCCATCACACCACACTTCTGTGTATCATCCTGCACGCTTTGCACCCAGGATAGCCCCAAGTATCTGAGGAAATCCTGTTTACCCGGAACATTTTAAACAAGGCACTGTACAGTGAGAAGTCTTAGCTGGCAGGGGAATTGGTGCCAAATTCACTGCAGCAAGCACTTGCCTTGAAAAAAAAAGGAAAAGAAATGGCTGTTGATGCACTCAGTAGCCCCCAGCTCCACGCAGGTAACAAAGCGTTGATAAGAGCATGGATAAAGTCAAAGCACTGCTCATACTCCAGTTCCTGCTAAAGCACTTGCTGGCAAAGAGCTGGCAACAAAAGACATGGCTGGACCATCATCACATATTGTACACCAGTTCACACAGAGCTGTGGGCACCAGGAGCCAGGACTGGCAAGGGAAGGCATCACTTGATGAGTCTCCAGTGACTCCTGGCCAGTTAACCACGCGAGCTCCTTCCAAAAGCAGTCCTTCATCAAGCTGTTTCAGTGATCTGGAGACTACTTGCAGGCCATTTCATTAAGCATTATCAGCAAGCTCAAAACTACAAAATGCAGTTGCCATCAAACACACTAATACTGAAATGCTGCACGAGGGACGATGTCCTAAGCATACCAACAGGGAGGCCACAAGACTGAACTCCAATTTCAGGCTTGCTCAGCCTCACAGTAACCCAGTTAAGGTTCCCTTCTGCTCAACAGGGAGAAGTCTCATCTGTGTGTCAGTGGTCAAGAACATATTTGCATTGGTACATCACTCTGAGCCCTGCAAAGACACTAATTACACACCACGCGTTCTGGGAAGCGCCATGTGAACGCAGTGTCAGGGACAGAGCCTCTTTCGATCCCGCTGGCAGAATCTCTCTCCACTACTGTTCCATTCGTTGCTTTTCCTTGCTGATCCCCAGCCTGAAATCCACTGTGCTTCATCAGCATTTCATCCCAACCCACACCCTGGCTCACAGCCTGCTTTACTAAATTAGACATAAATCTATAATCCGAGGACAGGATCCGGAATCAAACCAAAGTACCTGAGTATTTATTGCCTTCTTGATCGCCTGTTTCAGTAAGAGAGGAAGAGAGCCAGCCAGCCAGGCTTTTAGACCCAACTTCTGGAGGCAGAACTCCACCGGAGTGGGAAACCTGAAGCCTCCCACAGCCCGTTTCCAGATTGTGGAAGGGTTTTCATCGCCTCCCACATCCCACCAGGGTAAATAGATAGACGTCAATTTTTATACAGCTTTCTAAAATTATCTGTTAAAATAAGTACAGTGTAGATAGCCTCTGAACACCCAGGAGCAGGCAGCAACATTCACATTCCAGTAAGTACTCACGCGTGAGCGGCAGTTTGGGTATTTTAACTGGAGTTCTCTTGCTGCAGAGCTCCAAGTGTATAATGATACTTTCATTTCAATGTGCATTAGGGCAATTTAATCTCTGACACGTGGTGTTTAAATTGATGCATTATGTTTCAACATATCACCGAGCCATACCTCTCTCTTCTGTATTAAACGGTATCTGAAGAACCCAGACTGACAAGATGATCCGATGCTACCTGGCAGCAGCAATATTTGTGCGTTAGTCAACTCTGGTAAATCATAAAAGTTGTAAGTGAGTAGCTTTCCCATTGTGTGATCCTTCCTGAAGGATATAATCACACAAATTCTTCTCCAAGCACGACAGAAAACTTTCTCTGCAGGGGAACTACATTTAACCTGTTCTCAGGTCTCTCGATTTTTAAAGGCAGCACAACTATTCTCACCTTCACGAGCCAGACCCACCTGCCTCAGTTGCTAGGATAAGCAAGCCAAGTAGTAGGCAGAACGCCAGCATCAACAATAAATACTTAGCAGGTCTGTCATCACACAAAAGACTGTCAAAACCCAGAAGAAACCCGAATGGCTGCTGATGAACACGTGCCAGTCCAGCCATTCCTCCTCTCCTCTGCTACACCCAGCGCGATGCGGCCATCGGCCGAAGGTCAGCCTCCTCGCTCAGCAGAGAGGGAACTCAATATTGGAGAAGCACTTTTAAAATAGGTACTTACAGCTCAGTTGCTATATTTACCTCTATGAAAGTCAGTATTAACATGAGCAGTTTTATGTTCTAGCCATACGCCTTGGTAATAGCCCCAAGAATGAGAAATATCAGTTTCCCAGAGATGCTCTCGGCTAGTCCTGCACGCCAAGCTGGGCTCAACACCCTCCAAACACATCTTGTGTAACTGATCTCATTTAAGCCACCATTCCCAGGCTCTCCTCCTGTATTTGCAAACAAAAAAGTAAAAAAGAAAAAATTACTTGCAATTTTATAAAGCCTGGCTTGTAATAGGGATCATGAGATCTCTCAGTGGGACTAAAAGAAAGCGTGAGGGGGAAAAATAATAAATAAAGCCTTTTGGATCTATTACCATTCTACGGTCTCCTTTTTAGTCAAGCTGAGGTATTATACACGGAAAACATGTCACACTTCGGTCTTTTCTGTGCCGATGGACAAATGTTGTGATGGAAGAGACAGAACTAGATATCTGATTTCTGTCCACGTTTAAAAGTTAGGATTTTAGTCTCATACGTATCAAGGTTGTTTTTTTTAAAACTGCACCGGAGAGTGCTCCTGGCAAGCCAACTGGCTGAATCTGTGCTGGAGTTAAAAACTAATCCTCTCCCTGGGACATCTCTCCAGGCCACCAGCTCCGACTGCCAGTGTCCCACCATCCCCACAGCAGTATTTTTGTTTTGAAGGGACAGCACCTACGTGTTAGCTTGGAAGCTGTCATGGAAACTTGTAGTATCAGCGGTCAGAGGAAAAAGAGAAACCACAGGTTAAGAGCAAACCACCGGGAAAGCAGCCTACTGCAGCAACAGGTAAGGCGGCACCGCAGAGCCCTCCGAACCCCAGAACGCACTCAGAGGATGCTCCACAATCAACTAAAGCTGAATCGAAGTGCCCGGTGCTGTGAAAAGACATAATCTTGCTTCGTTCAGCTGACAGACAGGCTCCTCATAGGTCTTTCGAGTGATCTGGCCTCCCAGCACCTGAAGTCCACGCAAAGCAGGACATGGCGTACCATATTTTCATGCCTGGTTTCTCAACCTGAAAGCTATTAGCTCCTTTACTCCAAAGGTGAAGCCATGACTCAGAAGCCTACACCAGATAGCACTGGTTCACAGCTGGGACCACTGCAGGGCTCTTACTGGAGGTTAAGGGGAAACTTCCTTACTACACGAAGCAGCTCCCGGTACACCACCAGCTCCAGGCCCGGGCACCAAGAGAAAACAAAACGGTGCCGACTGATGCTATGGCTGGCTGCAACCCGGAGCAGCTCAAGGGCGGCCTCGGCACAGGGGTGGCGGCGGGACGGCGCTGGGAGGTGGGACCGGAGGGAGCACCGCTGGCAGCAGGCTTGGCAGCAGCCAGCCCAACTCAGCATCCCCCAGTTCTTTTTTTTTTTTTTTTTTAACTCTAAGGTCTGATTACACACCCAAATTCACTTCAGCTAAAACAGTAGTGTAGCAATCGTCTCAACACAAGCTGTTTTAATTTAAATCCAAATGAGATGTCTAAAATAGCAAGTCAGCTGTCCAAATATAGCATGGATACACAGAGTTAGATGACAAAGGTTCAGAAATTCAAAGGCCCAGAAGATCTGAAGCCAAGATATTTTTAATATCATTTCAGTATCAACACATTACCAGTGGCATCACATACTACTCTCGGGAAAATATGTTCCACATACAAAGTTCACTTCCCTTGAAAGACTTCTGTTACATTGATCATATTGCACTGCACATGAGCCGCCTAAAAAGCAGGAGAGAGGATGAAGCAGCAAGAGCAGAGAATCCCACAGAAGCTCAGATTTGGTTCACACTGCGACATTTGAAGGGGCACATATGGCTTCACTTCTAATAACTGGAGGTTTCCAACCACCCTGGGTTTTATGGGGAAGCAAGATGGGAGAACGGGGCAGAAGAAAGACTACTAGAAACTTAAGACTCCTGAGAACCGAAATTCTGCTACCCAGAAGAGCTGAACAATGATCTAGAAAATACGGAGGGTTTTAAAAGCAACCCTTGAGGGATGCAGCTGCAAAACGGCGAGAATAAGTCTTCTGCACCGATTGGCACACAAGCTCTGCCCGCGACAGCTCACGGCTACTCCTAGACGGCAAGCGCACGTAGCCCGTGCTCTTCCAGACAAAAAGTTCAAAATCTGTTTGAGACAGGAGGCTGTGGAGACACCGGCATTACTTACAGAGGAACTACAGCCTTCTGGGACAAGGTCTAGGCTTCTGCCCGATCAAGTAGTAGATGTCGGAGTGGGACGTTGCTCCCGACACCCTGCCGTATAACAGAGCCAGTCACCGCTCTGCCATACAAGTAATCATAGCATCATAGACTGCTCTGCCTTGGAAGGGACCTTTAAAGGTCCCTTTTAAATGCCTTTAGATGAGTTTGGGTTTTTAGCCATTTTGCATTTTAACATCATAATTCTGCATTTTCATAATATCATGATATCACTTGTCATCTCAAAGCACTCAAAGAATTACAAAAGGAGAAAATATTTAGAGTTACTTAGGAATTGCACGAGGAGATTAAAAAAAATTGTTCAACATGGCCTGTATTAAACTAACTCTCAAAACCCTTGAGTGACTCAGGAACATGCAGGTCCCTGTTGGGACTGGTCAAAGCGGGGGAAGGACAGCGAGCAGGATCTCCGTTTCCTATATTCAGTGCAAAGGAGTCCAAAAGCTTGATCACGAACTGTTCCGGGCAGTGCAAAACACCATTCTGCAGAAGGCCAGGCTGACGATTACCTTCAGCTGCAGGAAGAACAGAACCGGGGTAGGCAGGGAGGTGCTAAAATGCTCCCCAAAACCGAAATAAATGCTTTAAAGGACTTCACAGGAGCTAAGATGAAATCAAGACAGCTTTGCATCGCGTGCAGCACTACCCGCAGGCAGTCGATTGCTGACACGTTATTACCATTCTTTTGTTCATGCAGCGAGCAGATCCGAATCTGCCCATCGTCTGACGTTCCGCACGTTGACAACTAGCGGCACAAACTAAGATTCACCACTAAGCCCACCCCAAGTAGCGCCTGTTACCAGCAAACCACTGCGGATTTGATCGTACAGTGTGGACACAACGCTTTTTCAGACAACAAGCAAAAGGCATAACCTAAAGCAGGATTTCCTAATTAGCTCACGAAGATCCCATTGCTGGTAGGGATGAACACAGCTTCCAGCCCCAGGCCATCACACGGTGCTCTAAAATAAACTTGCCTGTCACCAGCCACATGTCTACAACAGCTTTAAAGCCCCCGTACTAAGGGGCTGTGAATTTTATCACATTACACACCAATTATTTACCGGACTGCCAGGGACAGGCAGCGCCTGCGATCTCCTCAAGAGCCACTGGGAACCCCCGGCAGCGCCTGCGTGGCAGGGAGACGCCTCTGCAACACCCGCGGGAGACCGGCGATCTGGAGGAGAATCAAACCATTGGCTCCGCATCGCTGTTCCCTTTCAACGCTGCTGGCAGTGCGCGAAGGCTTGTTACACAGGCAGCTTCAAAATCCAGCTGTGTCGTTAGTTCTGATCCTCTCCCAACACTGCGAGCCTCCCCGGGGACCTGCAGCTCTCCTAAGGCAAACTGACAGCTCTTTAATTTGTCTTTATGACATATTATGGAGACACAGAAACCTGAAGTGGTGCCACTCAGTTGAGTTCCTTCCAACTTCAGGCTGAAGCCTCCTGAGCCTCCCCTATCTACACATCCACCTGCAACAGACTTGTAGCTACTTCTGTCCCTGTCTACATGTCCCATCACCCCACCTGTTGGGTTTTTCTCACCCTCTCCATTATTCTGGGGAATTTCTTTGGTGGCAGAATATCTTTCCATCCTCTGTAAATACAAATCTCCTTCCGCGGCACAGTTTTGGTCCTTCGCACACAGCCATATGCTGCAGCATCTTCCCCCCTCCCAACAGATATCACCTTTGAGCCTTCTGGCAGAAAGACACTGAACGACTCTACTTTCCCAAGAATTGGAATTTGGCTAAAAAGTCTGAACAAATCCTTGGATGCAACAAAACTTCAGTTTAATTATAATGGGGGTAAATGCTGTGCTTTGGATCAGAGGAATCTGGCTTTAACATAAATCTTTTGTTTAGCAAAAGTAAACCTTTTACTTGGATTTCCCTTGTCCAAGACTGTCAAGCATTATTTGTTATACCGGCAACAAATCACTTCTGTAACTCTGCAAATTTACATGACATTTTGGAAAACACTGCAAGACAGATTCCCTGGCCTGGTGAACACACCAGTCTAAAAATGAAGACAAAGTACAAGGCCGTAATTCAAGGGAAGGAAGACAAGACGACAGGAAGGTTACTAGGTTATTATTTAAAGGAAAAGAAGTAGGTTTGGGAGCATTTCCCAGCAGAGGCAGCAACGCGGTTGGGAGGGAGGAGGATCCTGGGAATAGGAGAGCTGCACAAATCCACCTTGCTCTCCGCTTCGCCTCAAAAGCGAATCCCACCTGTAACCAGCAACACCAACTCTCAGCTTTTCAGCATCCTTAGTCTCACGGTTACCTCCTGTGCGTAGAAGCTGAGCACCACCACTCATCACGAAAGGGATGCGGTGACAGGGAACCCGCTCGCACGCAAGCCTGGGTTAGATGCCTGAAGAAGGGGTAGAGCAGCAAGGACAACCTGGTACCTGAAGCGCCAGCTCTGGCTTGAAGGAAGAGGACCTCAACAGGCTGCTGAGCTTTCTCGACTCAGCAGGCAAGAATGACCTGCAGCACGACTGGGAAAAGAGTTAAAGTTTGACTTTGTCCAACCTCATCATCAAGTGTTGCTGAATTATTTGTTCCAACAGGCTTACGTCCCATATACTCACTCACATCAACCAATAACCCTGTGTGTGCAAAAAGGTTTACAAAACCTTAGAGGAGACCTGAAAAATAATTCCGAAAGAATGAACGTGATAAAGGCTAAAGTTTAAAAATCCATGGCTGTGACTACAAAATATGGAAAGATCTTGTAAGAGAAGATTTACTGACTAGTAAGTCTAGCAGTAAGCCACTTAGAGTCCTATGGGGAGTCTTTCAAAGATGTCCCCAATTACAGGATTTAATCTAAACATTGGATTTTTCTTCTCAGCAGCAGTTTATAGTAAAAGATATGATCCCCCTTCTCAGTGTTTATACTTCTTGCTTCGTGTACCCCATCTGCTGGGTATAGCAGCTCTGGGAAAATCAGCTGCTTCATAGAAAAGACAAGAGAGTCCTAAGGATCTCCTCCAGGTGCCATGTCCCAACAGCACAGACGATTACAGGACACCCCTCCTCCCATTTTATTATAGTAAGATTAAAAGCAACACTGTCCTACCTCTGCCTAAGAATTTGAGAAAGGCTTGATAAAGAGCAGTGCTCTAGCACCAGATGGCACTGTTACCTGAAAAACCCACGGGAGACCACAGTTAGACACCGGAGGAGCTGGCTGGAAGCAGTAAGCAGGAAAGTAGACAACATTTTGCCTATACATCAGCCAACACTTCTCACAGACAGGCTGTCTCGACACTCCCTCGGCAAAGCCTCAGCTGAAGCACAGGTCAGAGCCAGCAATCCCCACCAAGAGGAGAGCCGTGAGGAGCACAGCCTCTCTACAGCCACCCAAGCCCAGCTTGCGCAGAGATGCCCAGTTCAAACGGGACCTAAGGGGATGGCTGTGGAAACCCTGGTGAATGCCTAACCACCCAGGGCGAAAGCAATGCTTGTGCCGATCTTTTTGGCAGTATTTAACAAGGTCTAAGTGAGATGCATTTGACGGCTAGAAGAGACTCCCCTACGGAGAAGCTCACCTGGATGCTAACACCAAGCGGTGTGACAGGGAGAGAGTAGAAGCCCATTTCAGCCACCAGTCTAGATTCCTGGGATTCCCAACAGCCCGCTGTTTTAGCTTGCCAATTAAGCTGTGTTCCTCCTTGTGTGCAAAAGGAGTCTGTCCAGTAGCTCCTTCGTTCACCTGAAGCAAAAGGATTCCTCAAATTCTTGCCTTGGGAGGGCGATGGCAGTTGTTACACAACAGGGTTTCCACCTTTTCGCCGGGGTTGCCATCTGGCCAGCGTCAGCGCTGTCGGAATCAGCCCCTCGCCGCTCTGAGCAGCATTTGGGGCACTCTGCCAGGCCTGCAGGAAAGAGCGGGACTGCCCAAGCCGCCATCTGCCTTTCCAGAGGATAACAAGGATGCCGCGAGGAAACGCGTGTGCCTATTGCTGACCGATCCACTCCTGAGGCACAGTAAGCGCACTGCCCCTTTCTACATCTTTGGGAGTAGGAATAAAGAGTATATCCATGAGAAATATTCCTTTGCTCCATTCCTGGAGTAAGGCAGGGAGGGCTCTTCTGCTGAGCCACAACTGGTCTCTGCTGGGTTGGTGGTAACCGTGCTAGGGAACCAAGCACCCCTCTGCCCTTGCAATCAGGGCAGCAGGGCACAGGAGGGACTCGTTATTAGCCCGCAGCAAAAATCCACCTTGCAAAAACTGCCAGGGAACAACAAGAGGGAGACATATCAACAGAAAATCACCATGTCTGCTTTCCAGCTGGTTAGCTCATATGCTGCTGCTGTGAATACAAACCAGCCATTTAAATTAGCTTCTAATTGTTCACAATTATTCAGAGACAGCATAACCTGCAAGCAGCTTTAAGACAACAGGCAAGTAGGAGAGAAAGAATGGTTTAAGATGCCTTAACAAGATTCATATATTCATGCTTTGGAAGTCTCGAAGCCTGCAATCTCCAGCAATGCTGCTTCTCTAACAGACCCCCCCCCCAAGACACGTGCTTTGCATTGCAGAGGAAGATAACCCATGGATGCTCCTCCTCTTCAAAAACTGGAGCAAGAAAGAGCGGAAACCTGGACTGGTTCAAAAATTAAACCAATAATATTTTGGTCTACCCCAGTCGTTCACAGTCTCTGCACACACAGGCAGTTTGAGCAACACTATTTATAAAGCTGCTTAAAATTCTGGACACAGCCGGAGCTCTTTGATAGGATGTCAGCCATGCGACACCCGAACGTAGGAGGTTGACACAGGATGGTTACTGTAATACAGCCCACTCTTCTTTCCCTTTCTTTCACCCAGAGCCTCCACTACCACCCTCACAGGAGTCCCTGCCCCCAGACGCAGACAGTAATGTTTCACAATTGCTGCAATTTTCTCTCCTAAGAGAGAGGGAAGATATTAGCCTATTATCCTTAAATCGCCAGCATGTCAGTTCTGGTTCACACGTAAGACCCAGTGCAAGTCCGGTGCAGGTCAAATCACTTGAAGGACTGAATCCAGATGTACCTTAACAATGAAATTCCCTCATTCGGCCGTGTTTGGACCCAGAGGTACAGCGCTGCCACAGAGCCAAAGTACTCATCTAGGTCTAGGAACTGCAGCAAATTTAATAAACTTCAGCAGGATTATTGTATCAAGTACAGAATCTCCTAGAGGAGACAAAATAACACTAAAAGCGATGTATAAATAGCTGCAGCTGAAAGCACAGCAAATGCTGCGTCATGCCACGCTCCCGAGCTGGTCCGGGGCAGCGAGTGCGCGGAGCCGCCCGGTCTCTCCCGTAGCTCCTCCGAGCTTCACGCCTGCTCTGAAAGGAGAGCATCCCCCCGGAGAAATGGTCTCGGTTGATCTCACATGCGGAACAGGCTCCCCAAACACGCTGCGGTGCCTGGCCGCTCTGCTGCCCGTGAGGAATGCCGGACGGACAGACGGGCTGCCAGAAGGCCAAGGAGAAGAGGCAGAGCAGTGCATTCGACAAAGCGGATCAGCTGGGAAATACAGGATGTTCCAGCTGGAGGCGGGGGCCGTCTCCACAGCCAGGGATTAAGAGCTTTCAGGGGAAACTCTGAAATTTAGCTCCCACAGAAGCCAGTATCACTGCCCCCTCGTCAGGACAGAGGTTTAGGGTCACCTCTCCAGTCCCTCCTCGCACAGGGCGAAGGCAAGCGCTGTTTGAAGACGTACAATGGCTAACGCTAGCCGCAAGACATGGCAAGTGTTCTGCAAAGGCTTTCTGTTAAATAACGTGCCTTCTGAGCCAGCTGTATCCACAGTTAAGTCAGATATTGGGTTAAAAAAAAAAAATCAAAGCCTTTACAACCAGTTCAAGCAACCTCTGGAATGCTACAGGGAATCCACCCGAAATTCAGCAGCAGCGTGGGTATCCCGTGCATGCGTTCATTCCTGACAAACAGCAAAGCCGCTCCCCAGCTCTCCCTGCAGAAGCGTGAATGCTGCCGGGACAACGCAGCACAATTGCATCACTGCCCAAAACACTTCAGCTGCATTTCCTATTCACTGAACGGGTTTCAATTATCCCCCCCTACATAAATGCTGTATTGGTCATTACAAAAAAGGAACAGCCCCTACTGAATCCATACACCAGGCTACAGAAGGCCAGCTATTTAACGACGGAATTTCTGCAAGCCCTGCACTGTTACGCGCCTTTTTATTCGAGGGGTGAATTCACGAACGGCTGGGGGAGGACTGAAACATCTCCCAGCCAGAGCAGCTTTAATTCATTGCCTCCTGTTTGTGCATCCTGTAATACAAAAGCTACCAACCTTCAGTTCCTTCAATAACTGTGAGAAAAGCTCACCGGGACTGGTGACAGCAACGATGCAATAGGGACAGCAGCGTTCAAAGCCCTTCGGAGTGACTTAATACTCCTGGAGCAAAGCACTGTTTGCCCCTTGCACAGGCAAGTCTAGCGGCCTGGCTTTTTCTTCCTTACCATCTCAGCCAGAGCACAAAGCTTTCAACACCGTATTTAAAACCCATCAATGCGATCATGCAATGCTGCTCTATCACTTTGCCTTCAGGTGTTTTCTAGGCCAACTTCCAAACCATTTATCATAAGCTCTCCAGATCTGTGCCAGCAACCTAAGACAACACAGCATTTGCCCAGCAGAACACCCGACGCCTTCGTCTCCGCGTTACTCCGCAGGCACCCATTCAGTTATTCGGCAGCACATCTGATGGGACAATAATTCAAGATTATAGCTTGGGGAATCTTCTTTTCTCCCCCTGTCCCTTCCTGGGCAACTGAGCAAGCAAAAAGCACATATATAGGTGGCTCACAGAAGTCACCGAGCCACTGGTGTAAGTAAACACTTGGAGCAATGCCACAGAAACCAGAGGAGCAATAAAGCCAGATCTTCCTTGGGGTTTTATGAAGTACACACAGTTCCCACTCTAAACCTGCTGAAGTTAAGATTACCAAGTACCTCCCTGTACACAGGTTTTAAGGGCAAAATCCTTTACACCTGCATTAATCCTTGCCAGCCTGGTTTTCCTCTGGACACAGCGTACAGACAACAGTAAACTTCTTGCAGGAATCAGTCTTCATGTTCCTCAACTCCGCACATGCTCTACAGCCCAACACAGCCCAACAGCTGTACAGCCATCACAAATTACTGGGAAAAGAATATTTCCCAGGATGCTCAAATCCAGTTTTCAAGAATGGCTTAGGCATTTAGGAGATGCGGCATCAGAAGAGTCCCCAGGGGAGTAACACACTTCTAGGCCAACCAGGAAACCAAAATCTTCCATTTTTAAGGAGAAGAGTGTCTCAGAGAAACCTGGAACTGCCCCTTCACTAAAATAATTTCCAAAAGGTCACCTCTTACAGGCAAGGAAGGGGAGACGGACTGTTAACAGAACTCACCTCGGAGCTGACTATCTTCCCATAAACCTCAAAGACTGAAGTCTCAGAATTTTCCTAACTGGGGTTTAGAACTGTTTTAAGGGATGCTTTGCTGCATCCCTCACCTCTGCATATCCATCAGCAGGCTGCTCCTAGCAGGTTTTTTAAAAAGCCTTCTCTGAATTTGTACACCTTCAGCAAGAACACGGGAACGTGCCTCTATTCCCTTCCTGGCCTGATATGACAAACATCAGACAGTAACATCACCTGTAAGATATTTCAGTGCAGATCTGGCTAGAAAAGATGCTAAAACGGCATCGGGGGACGGCACATTTGACTCAGTAGCTCTGTCAAATATTGCACACTTACAAAGCGCACTTGCTCCCCTCCTATCCTTCCCACCCCTCCTTCAGACCTGCGAGCTCAGCCTAAGGTCTGCGATGAGCTGCGGGCTCCATCTGAAGCACCTTCGCTGCCTCCGCGGACCCTCTCGGGTGCAACCTGACTGGATGTGAGCAGCTCTGCCGAGGACGCCCTCAGAGGAGTAGGTGCTCGCTCCAGGCAGCAGGAGCAAAAAGCAGTAAAAGCCTGTTTGCCTGAAGTCAGCACTTCTGCCTCCAAACAGGCACACAGCTACTCAGTGAGAGTTTTTTTGTTTGTTTGTTTTGGTTTTGTTTGTTTGTTTTTTTTCCCTTTAAAAAAGCACTCACCTTCCAGAGCAGAAAGGCACTAGATTCCCAGCACAGATGCGATACTGAGTCTTGCATTGTACCTGTGCTAACAGCCTCTTGGGAATATCTTAACCTAGAAGAAAAAACACTAAGGACAAATGATGCAGCTAATCAATTACAAAGCCACTGATCCCTGTCCCTACAGCGGCATGACTCCAAATGCAGGCTTTGTACATCTGCATGCCTTCGCATCTACCCACCAAAGCATAACAACAGTCTGGTGAACAACTAATCAATAGCCCCGTCTGCAAAATACATTTTACCTTCTTAAGCCAAGTCAGTTATCCTTGACAAGGAGCCCCATATTTCCTGGAACTGTAATTCACTTGATGCCTACTTCCTAAAATGACCTTTTTTGATGATATATTGTATGCACATATGCAGTAAGAAAGTGCGTATTTCGCTTTAACTCCAGACTCTGTTATGTGTCACATACATAACCTGTCCTTTGCTTTAATGGCTTCAGTTATAACAGAGAGATTTCAGCCCATCACAACCCCAGTGAAACACTGAGCCATGAACCCAGCTAGAGTAGGTCTGCAAACACTACAAAAACACCCTGGCAAGATGATCGAGCGCTCTGCTCCCCCGACAGCTGGGGCCGCGCTCGGCCTGCTCCTCCCTGCTCCCCGCAAACGGAGGTGCGCCGAACTCCGCCGCTAACGAGCGCCGCCAGAACGCCGTGGCGAGGACCGTCCTGCAAACCCTTGGAAGGGGACCAAGCTGCAGGCCTGTGACTGCGGAAAGCAATGGCTGGACAGCAGATTTCAGAGTCACTGAAAAGCCACGTGGCACGACCTGAACAGCGTGAGCACGACCGTAAGCAGAACTGCTCCGAGGTACCGAGCCCCAGCCGTGCTCTGGGAAGGGTCCACGGGTTGGTAAGCCGTAGGCCCCATTCTACGGCCTGTCGTTCCTAACTGAACACACAAGCTACATTCTCCCTTAAAACTGCCCCCGCTCATTAATTGCTACTGTATGCTCCTCAGATTTGGCAGGCTCCTGAACAGGACGCCTAACCTCCAGCAGGAACTCAAACCAAGTCAGACCAGGCACTACCAGGACGCTCCTACGCTTACAACTGTGATTTTTACTTGGAAAAGATTCCCCAGCTTTACAGGCTATGCGTACGCAAAGGTATTGCCACCCACCACCGCAATGCAGCTAGCGCTGGGGGCGAACATGGTAGTATGGAAAATCAGGTGCACCGTTAAATAGTGGACAGCAACGAGCCAAGAACACGGCACTTCTCCATTTGATGGTGCACACTCTACTCAAGTAGGTACTCATATACTCAAGTACTCAAGATACCGTCAAGATTAAGAAGTATGTCGAGTATACAGAAAAAGCAGCAAAGGGATACTTTTGCTCCGAATATGAAATGACACTGTTCTTACCACAAACTAAAAAATCCAGAAAGCACCTGATGTGGCAGAATCCTGTAGTGAAAGGTCCCCAACCGTGAACATCGGCATAACAAACTCACCAGCCTTAGACCGCTGCCGACAGGCGTCTGTTGTCTTTCTGTCAGATTTTTTTTTGGATACACCCCTTATCAGGCGTGGGTCGGGAGATCTCCTGCAGGCCACGACAGGCGCCTTTGCAACACCCCCTTCCCCGCGCAGAGCCAGCTGCCATCCCGCTCAATTCATCTGTCCCGATTCACTCCCCATTACCCCGCAGCTACACGCCTGGCTCCCACGGCCACGCATGCAACATTACCGTTATCCTACCAGGTACTTAACAGTGCCTCACACCTCACTGCTCTCCTCCTTTACCCTTGCCTGGGGCACCCAAGGCTGAGAATAGCGATTTGGACAGAGAAAACACGGCAGACAGGAGGACGCACTGTCAGGATGCCAGCCCTAAAGCCTTAACAATCACATGTGCCATGGCATTTAGTAGGGCTGAAGCTGCTACTTAATTAGGTTTGCTTAATGAGTCACATTGAATAGCGTATATGTAAGAACAGGTTTTCTATTAGTGCGAGGACCTCACCGGATTATCTAGGTGAAATGCTGCCATTACAGTGGAGTCTTTTTTTTCATTTTACATACTTAACCATGACCTACATTCCTTTGCTCGAAGGAGGCCCATCTCCAGAGGGAACGTGCCTCTTTAATCAGCTCCAGCATCTTTCCAGGGTTCAGCAGGGAGGGATGGAGCAGCCTCATGTCTCTCCAGATAACACACAGCTTACAGAAGCTCCAGGAGAGAGCGGTAAAAAAGCCATCAAGTTCAACTAAGGGCAGGCAGTATCTGCAGCCCGGTCTGACTGGCACCCTCCGCTCCAGAGACCGCTGCGATCGATGGACGCCGAAGCCTCCGCGTGCCCCCGGTGAGCCTGGCCGGCTGCTCTACCTTCTTGTGCGAGGGGTTGTCTCCTGCTGAAACTGCCGTCAGGATCAGGTTTAAGGAGGAAGACAAAATCAGAAGTCTTTGGGGCAGTCAGCAACCTTAATTCTTGTCTCCACAGGAAAGGAGCCTACGAGCCATTAGTAAAGGGAACATACAGATGAGCAGACTCATCGGCTGCATTAAAATACGAAAAGGGAGCAGCAACTCACATGTAAGGATTACACCTTACCCTTGTTTCCCCAAACATTTGGGAAATTCAAACTGCTTCCAAGATACAGCCTCTCCTCTCTACTAATGCAGAGCCAGCAAAAAACCACCCCCCAAAATACCCCCCTCAAACCCACCCTAAGAAAACAAACAACAAAAAAACCCAGAAAGGAACCACAGAAAGCTGAAAAGAGAAGCAGTTTGTGCAGAGCTGCTCCGAGGCAGCGTGCGCGGGAGCCGGGGCTGCGGCCCCAGCTGCTGGGGGCTTCCCCCGGGCACACCAGGGCCGGGGCACAGCCTGCCTGCAGGCTGCGTCTTGCAATCCCGTGTCAATTTTAGATATTTATAAAACCCAACACTTTTTACAAGTTAAACCACAACATTTTTCTGCCCTCTCCATCACCACTAGCAATGAAGATCCCCGATACCTCCGAAGGCTGTTAGCTTTGTTGATGCACGATGCAGAACAGGATACGCCCAACGCTGCAAAGCTCAATACTGACAGCAGTAAAAATAACTCCGGCGTTGGTACACTAAGCAGTTACGATCAGGAGGTGCACAGAGAATGCGCATACAATAAGCTGTCACAAAACGACAAGGATTATGTTGCACAGAAATAGGTCTGAGATTTAAACAGATATGAGATCACCAGGGGTGTGGTAAGAAAGCCACAGATGAAAAAAATCCCACGATTTTCCCTTTTGTTCACATCATCCCAAACAGAACAAACTAAGAAGAGATCAGGCTCAAAGTTCCCTCCGACTGGAAGGAAACAAGCACACCCTCTCCTTTGTTAGGGTATAAACTCCTTTGCTTCGTAGGTGCAGCTCTGCGGAGACCCAGGCTGGTGGGGGTTACTGCAGAGGGCCCTGCCTGCACTAAGCCAGCAGCCAGGGCAGGTCTGGCAGCCAGACCCAGGCTACCTAGCGCAGGAGCGACCCGAGCCTCGCGCTGCCGCAGGACCCACCACCACCGGCACCGTTCCCACCGCGTCCCACCGCCTCGCCGCAGCACCGGCACCTCTCAAGTTCCTGGTGCCGTTCAGCATCGCATCTTCTCTCAAACTTTCCCATCCTGCGTGCCAGACTTGGGGAAACGAAACAAAGATCCCAAGCCCAGCTGCGTGCAAGCATGCACTCTCACACCGTACTCTACCAGAGCGTAACACTCTCGGCAAGGGATGAAGAGGTGAAGGCTGCTCATCTTCCTCCCTCTCCTTGCACAGCCCTTCGCAGAACTGTCACTTCCCTTGCCATTTTTAAGTGTTTTGTTTTCAAATCTCAGCCAGAGAGGCATAACCTGGGAGTACAAAGCCATTAATAAACTACTTCTGGCCTGGAGTCCAAGCAACCGGAGGAGGCAGGACAAGCAGCTTTTTCCAAAGGGGCTGCCTGCCCACAGAGCTGCTCCTCTCTCACGACAAGAAATAACCGATCCCACTGAAAATCCACACAGAAGGGTTTAGGGAGCCTGTTGCACAACATCCTCGAGGGCCACTGAATATACTAAGCATGCTGTAAACTGAGCTCATCTCTGCTTTTGTCCACGTTCAGACCTTAAAACAAGGTAAGGTTACTTTTCACAATTACCTAAAAATATGAAGAGCCCATAATGAAGCACTTACCCGTTTTAGAAGCAAAGTTTAACCCCAGATTTTTAGGGAAACTAAGCCAACATTTATATTCAAGCTGAAACGTAACAAGAAGGGTCTCCCCTTCCGTGTACCTGATCAGCAGCGACACAAACCGTTTGTGGCAGAGTCCCGGCAGAAACACAAGTCACCTCTGAAACCATCCCCTGCCTTCAGGGGTTGCGCTGATGGATGGTTTGTATTGAAGTACTGCAATAATTAGCAAATTATTAATTGAATAGCAGACAACCATACAGTTCTGCTATCAGAAATCTGCATTTTCATCCCAAGAGAAGAGGCAAACGCCACCTTTCTGGGTGAAATGATTTTAAAGAAACTCAGCTCTTACCACCCTGATTTCTGCGCCCCTCAGGATGGAGCCTCCAACTATATTCTTACCACGCTTCTGTCTTCCATGGACAAAGCATACATCTTGTTCCAGCCCCAAATTCAGAGTTCTTCCTAGCTTTCAGTCTGGGTGGCAACTTAGGCTGAGATGGTAACACAAAAATGGGAATTACTAAAAATCATTTATACGGTGGTGTGGTACATGCTTGTCCATCAGTGCTTGAGTCTTCTGCCACAGCCACGTTCCAGAACCTTTTCAGGATTATATTGTCACCACAATCACATCACCCGCAGGCATCAGCGCTAAGCCTCCTCGGCAGTCACGAGCAGGGCAACGCAGAGGTAACTTCCACAGGCTTTGGGTGTTAGATTTTTACCAATACCTCACTAGCTCACTCAACAAAGCAATAACGTAACTGCAAAAAGGCACTCTCCAGTCAAGTTCTCCATGCAGCCACCTGAAGCCTCTAAGCACCCGAGTGTTAAAGCATTTAAGTGGCACATATTTGAACAGGAACAGCCCAAAGATCAGAAGTTGGCTTAAAAGTCAAAGCCTGTAATTCAAAAGTCCCAGATCTACTTAATCTAGCAAAGATGATTTTGATACAGTAGCTTTAAAAAAAGATGCCAATGAAGTTTAAAAAGAAGCTGCTGCTCTCATCTTTAGAGTAAGCGATGATCGGTACAGTTCATCTCGGAATGTGATTGCGATAAAGACAAGTAAAATTTGCAATTGAATCCTACTCTTCTACCACATGAATCAATCACAGACCTCTCCACAAAGTTCAAGTAACACTTCGGGGTTGAATGGATCAAGACAAACTGCAATTTTCCTCTTGCAGAAAACCTCCCACAGCAATATTGCAGAGACGGCATGTGGTGGATAAATATTTCAATGGGGAAGTCGCCATGGCTTACTCTTTCAGAGGACAATTATAAAAAGAGAATTGTGAAGATACTTGAACGCTGCACCAAATAGCATATTGCTAGATGTTACCAACAGTTGGGCACTCAAACAACACTTCTTTTCATAATAATGGAAAAAAACCCCTTGTGATGTGCACAGAAGTAGGGAACTGAAAAAGTGCAGTTTCCTAAAAAAAAAAAAAAAAAAAAATCGCTTATGGTGGGGGAGTAGGGTGTGATAAAAACAATACACATCTATCAGCGCGACATTTTAACAACAGCAGCAGCAGCTTTTGTGAATGAAGCACTGAGATGATTCAAGAAAATATTAAGAGTTTCAAAACACTCCAAAGAGGAGCTCTGATAAATGGCTATCTCGCCGTTACAACATCTCTTGGCAGAGATGTGCAGCTTTCGATACACCAAGACAACGCCTCTCTCCGCTCAGAGACACACGCATTCAACGCATCACTCGGATTTCACCCAAGTGACATTTCGGTAGCACCTGCCCCCAGTTAAAATAGCGATTTTTAGCAAGGTGGGTGTCAAGAAGGGTAATTTCTCCCATCACTTGAGGCCTGGGTGCAAATCACAGACCGCATGTTGTCATTTATGATTAAAAGCTCTTCCTTTTCCTGGCTCTAATGGAGATTTGCCACTTTGCTAAATCCCAGAGTCGCTGAACGTGACAGGTGCCTTCTTTTCCTGAAAGCACAAGATGAACTCAAAGGCAACGTTCAGAGGAGGCTGAGCTGGAAGCAGCAGCAGCAGCTACGCACATAGCACATACTAACCTTGCAACGTTCCTACCGGAGCCTCATTTCCACGTGGGAACATAATAAACATCCTTTGTTTTACTCTTCTTCAGAACACAGATAACCCTGCTTCATTTCAAATGCCCTAAAGCAATTTAGTGGAAAAAAATGCCCTTTTAGCTCACATACCAGCGTCGTTCATTAGCACAAAAACCCAGCTTAACATCACTCCTCGGTTCAGATGCAACTCCCAGGCTAGAAGGTCATACTTAACCAACTCAGCATTTTGAGAACATCCAGGGATTTTTTTCTTCTGATGGAAATGGAAAAACGAGAGGGCAAACAGATGCCCTGCCAGCCAGGGAGGAAAGCATTGGACAGGTCTGCCACCGTCCAGAGCAGGGCAGGGACCACTCTTAAGAGCAAGGAACATGCTATTGCCCTGAATAACTTAACTCTGAGAAAAATGAAAATAGCAAAGATAAAGGATGTGAGGATAAATGGGTGGGGAGGAAGGGTCTTTGAGGCGCCGCAGATCCTGGTCTGGGGAGAAAACTAAACCTAATCAAAGGGCATGAACACTTAAGGGCCTCCAAAGCAGCAAAACGCTATAAAAATGAAAGAAAGAGCTATGAAAAAAGACCTGCTACCACAACAAACTTTTGTCAACAGTAGCAGTAACACCTGATCTGCTTACAGCACAGCAGGAACCAGCTGAGCTAAGAGCCAAGCTAGCAAATACTTTAAGAACTGCAATTTGGTGTCTTTTCTACCACGCTCCGTAGTACACGTGGGTTGGACAACGATGCTATGAATGTCATTCTGTGTCTAATCCTCGATCTGTTGGTTTAGGCCTTCATTCAAGCATTTCCAGCGCTGTAGATCAGAGGCAGGCAATCTGAACTGAGCTGTAGCTGAGCTAAGTTAGCAGCGCTAATGAGAACAAACAGCATTTCATAAAGGTTTCTTCGGCTGCCTTCCAGAACAAGTATCACAGACTCTCCAGCTCCGGGGGTGCTCAGGCCGCTGCCATCATCACATCAACGCGATTCTTCCAGCACCAAGGAGATGCAGATAGGAGCCGCACAGCAGACTTCTAAGATTGCTCATAAATGCTTCTACAACATGGCTTGCTAGCCCAAACGGTACTAAGCAGTCGTAAAGATCCACGTGCTGGAAAGCAAGAGCTTTCCACCCCGAGGCCGTTGCCCGCTCCACGCGCTCACCCTTAGCAGCGTAAGAGCACAACACTCCTTTAGAGAAGCAGGTACAGGAGCACGGAGACAGGAATCTGCCCTACAAACACAACCTTCGAAAGCTGATCTTTTCAGTCCCTTCGTTTCTCATCGCAGCTCTCCTGACAGCAAACACTTACCAAGGCCACGTTAGAAGAGATTAATTACGTTATCACAAGAGAAAGTTAAGGTTCATGTCAGTCACCATGGGCAGTAAGTACACTCAGTAGTAACTACCAGAGGTAGGGGGGGTGATGAGACCGGTCTACCCAACTGACCATGGCCAAGAAGGTCAACTGCAGTTTGCCAAACCCAACATGTAGAGCTCGCCATCGGTGTCCAACCATCTCCACAAACACTAAAGGAAAAAAAAATAGCTTTTGCAGCAAGTGCTCGCTTTACAGCAAGTATGCCAGCTATGGGAATTCTCAGATAAGAGTATTTTCTCTACAAAACTGCCTTGCTTGCATGGTTGTACATATGCTAATCAGAAAGACTGCTGTAATCTGAAGAGAAAACAACTGCGTGAGGCAGAAACAAAAGAAGCCAAAGCATCGCTGTGAGAGAGATGCACATTAGGTGTGAATAGACACTGTGTGTTTGCACCTGAATGCCAATTAAACAGTAGAATACACAGAATTAGTGCAACACACACTCAGGCCACATTCGCTATGCTAACATAAGGCCTAATTCAACTCACAATTGTTTTAACCATTGTGCAAGAGCAGACAGATTCCAAATGGTAACCAGGATCTATGGATGGCAATCTGCTACTAAATTATGTTACTGAGAATAGAAAGAAAAAAAAATACAGACAGCACAATTAAAAGGAAGCCAGGAACTTAGCCTGGAGTTCTTCCAAAGCTCAAAGTGTCAACACTGAAAAAAAAAACAACCCAGAAGACTCCTCCAATTAAAGATTTTACACATGCATTACAGTGACCACATCAATTACCATATTTCTGATATTTATTCCCTATAAATTATTAATCTTTCTCTAAGATCCCCAACAAAATGAGAAACACGAGAGCTGATCACATAATACTCCTGTGAAATACAAAGAGTGCTTGATATGGGAAGCGATAAGTTTTCATCTAACACTTGGGCTCAGACGAAAGCCGCCTCAGGGAAGAAACACGAACGTCATCCAGCAAGGCACCGGAGGCCGACCAGGGCAGGCAGAGCCCCCTCGGACCAGGAAAGCTCAGCGCGAGCTGGAGCAGGCGCGGACAAGGGCTGCAGGACGAGAGCCTCTCTGGCAAGGCAGGCAGCGATACACAGTCCGGGGGTGAAAAGGGAGAAAATGATTGTGCTTCACCACATGACAGCAACATTCATAAAGACAAGAAGCTCTTTAGGAGCCAGGCTTGCTTTCTACAAGAAGAGATGGGTGTAAACTGCTTGCATGTTTATGCTAGAAATTACAAATCTTCTCGTCAAAATTGGGACAGCTTCCTAATTCAAGAAATGAGAGCAAACAGTCTCCTCGCCCGCTGCTGCGGCGGCCAGGCTCACGAGCAACCGCAGCAGCTCCTGCCCCGCGCACGCTGCGTTACAGTACGCTCACCCTGTACTTGGCACTTTGTTTTACCGTTACAGGGCAGATTTTGTTTCTGAACCAAATGAGATGTTTCTCTGTCATGTACCAGCACAATCCCCAACGCCACACAAAACTAAACAGAGGAAGTTTCTAGCCCCAGAGTCAAAAGGGCAAATACGCCAATTCAGCTCCGCAGGTCAGATGTTCTGGGTGAAAAGGTAGTTACCGAGCCAATAACACACTCTGAATCTGATTGTTTAATTTTTACACAAAAAGTGAGAGCTCAAAACGTTGACAGCTGGCACATTAGGATGATACAAATATCAATTATCGTATTAAAAAAAATCCTGAAGTTTCTTCCTAATCTAAGCAGCCAGGGATTCTGGTATTTCCCATGCAGCATCACCTTCCCTGCTGTGTAATTCCGCAATGTGCTCTCTTCTTCCTTATATTTCAGGAATAAGCAGAGGTGCAGAGTCTAGGAAGCAACTCGCTTCATCCAGGATGCAGCCTGCTTCATCCTGTGAAGTTTGCTCCAGTTCCAAAAGCTTCCATGGTCAGGATAATGCAGGTCTATGTTCATCAATCACAAGCTGCATTAAATATACCCCAAGGAGGAAACATTATATACTACTACACCTCCTTAGGAAGAGCTTCCCAAGCTCTTTGGAGTACATCTGCATGTTGGCCAGCCCACCTCTTACAGGAAGCAAATGAATCATCCACATCTGCAGGCTTTAAAAAAACCCAACAAACCCAGAAGTTTTCCAGGAAGGATGGAGATTCCTCCCTCTCCCCGGCTCCCATTTTCTGCTTTAAACTGAAGCCCACAGACAAGTCACTAAGACAAGATTGTACTTCAGCACGGGAAACCAGAGCAACTTTTACAACCTGTGGCACAAGGACAGAGGAGAGGCTTCTGACAGAAGTCGTATGCGGTAAGGACAAAACAAGCATGAAGAGGCGGTTCATTATGTACCATTTCCAGCCAGTTACACAACGGCGTAGTAACTCTAAATTTAGAAAATGTGGCTGTTTTGTCTCAAGACTAATGCTGTTTCAAGGAACTTGGACTCAGACACTGAACAGAAGCATGAATATTTCTTGCAATAGTCATGAGAATTATTCACTTGGATCAGATACGTAACCCACCTTCCAAGGAAAAAAAAACCACAACCAACTTCCATCTTCAAAAGCAGACAGAAGGGCAAAGCCAAAGGACAAACAGGGCCTTGCTGGAAACCTGATCAACTCCGAACAAAAACATTCAGCGGTGCCCCAGGCCCGCTCCCCTCAAACACCGAGAAGCAAAGGTGCGAGGCCAGCGGCAGCGCCGGCCGCTTGAGAGGGGCAGCAGCGCCCCACGCCGCGGGGGCCCAGGCCCCGGCCCCCCAGCAGCAGGGAAGGCAGAAGGGGCCGTTTTAGCGCCGTGTGGAGTAGAGCCGGACGAAGGAGAATACAAAGGCTCCTTGGTGATCAGCGCTACTCAAGCCCCAACTGTGTTTCAGCGTCGCCGCTGCCAACAATTTCACTGAGGACTGAGATCTAGGACCAGTTATTTAGCAATATATCTTGAGCCAAGAGGCCTGAAGCACCCACTTGACTCTCGAACACCGCTATGAACTACGTTAGCAGCCTACATCTAGGCTGCCCTTCACTGACTACATTTCTTTCTAACCCAGCCCTGCAAAACTCCCAGCTCGCTAGATTTATACCTAAACTAACTCTTAAAAATGCTAGGTTACTCAGTTTAGCTACTCACATCAGTAAAATCAAATCAAACTTGAGTTCCTCAATAGCAAGAGATACAGTATGCCATCTAATTTCCAAGCACCCCATTTTACACATATGCCGAATAACCAGCGTATTATGGTTTGGGGTGAGAATGATTTGCCCAGACAGAAGTCTCCGGCTATAGCCGCACTGAGCAACATCAGAAGTTTTTCCAGCATCCAGACAGCTCATGCTCTCCAGCCCCGATCAGAAAGGGTCAAACCGCGAAGGCACGGAGCACGCAGCAGGACACCACCAGGCCCCGGCAGCCCCGATGCAGGCTGTCCTACCCGGAGTCACCGGAGGGGGAACGTTTTTGTCACCTTTCCAACACGCACAGCCAAAGAGGCACTGCCACATCAGGGCCCGGAAAACGCTTTGAAGATGAAAAGTGCTACTTACTTGCTAAGTATTCTTATCAGCAGAGAAGCAGCACTGTTTTTTGCAACCAAAATGATTCATACGCAAAATTATTTTAGTCTCAAAGAAGTTACATCCTTTCAAAAGTAGGTAGAAAAATAAACTAATGGAACTGATGGAACTAATTCCAGCTCTCCCGGTATTAGCGTATTTCCCTAAGCAGAAGGGTCATCATCCACTGATGAATGAAAACCGTACCCAGTCACTTCAACAGGAACGATGCACCAGGAACTCCCAGCTTTGGGCTAAGAAACACAGTTAAAAGCCTTAAGCTCCTCATCTTTTCAGCTGGTGATTAAACAGCCCTCTTCACTTGATCGTCTCCAAACCCCTCCCTCACAAGCAGAAAAGCTAATAGCTTTACAGGCAGCAGTAAGAACAAACCACCGAGGCCGTGTTTGATATGCGCTGAATACAGAACCGCATGGTACCACTGCTGCAATCTTACGGTACAAAATGAATGCTGCTTAATGGACCACGGGCATAGCTACCCAGTTGCTCTTCAACTCAGGAGACTGTAACCAGAGGCTGTGAAGTGATACCACTGCAAATGCAAGCTGAGCAGGGTTTCCTTGTTTCAAATTTACTCCTGTGAATTAAATTTTTCCCTGGCCTGGAAGCTACAGCAAGACAGCGAGCGCTCCTGCCCTCTCCTAGCCCGCTTTCCTGCAAGCCCTTGGTCTCACCTCCTACCAGCGGCCTTCACGCTGCCCGTTCATTTCACAAAGTTACGGCACCAGCTGTTGAGGAAAGAAACCCAGGTCATGATTCTAAAGACAATGGCAAAAGCAGGGAACAGTGCAGCTTTGCAATCACAAAGAAGTCCAACTACCTGCCTAGAGCATCTAACACACCTCTGTAGCAGGGAGCTACCCCTTGAAAAACTGGGCAAATTATTTAAGACGTAGCTTGATGCGTCCCACTTTCAAGATCTCAGCATATATGCACAAAAAAACGTTTTCTATCTTGGCTTGCACCTGCTCCCCTTATATATTCAAGCAACCTTCTGCCCCACGCCAGAAGTTAATAGGGCAAGTCCAAAAAACCCCCTAAAACTAGAGTCTCATCGAGATACTGCTCTAGACACCGCTTCCACACATCTCTGTTCATTTGTAAACGTTTAGACCAGCGGGTCAGTAGATACGTGGTGCACGCTCGCAGCTCACAGCACCCAGGCATCAATACTATTTACCTTAAGTCTTCCCCATGACCTGAACTGCACTGCAGGCCCCTGCACAGCCACAGAGCTCCTCCGGTGCAACACGCACCTGACCAATGGAGAAGGATGAACAAAGCGTAAAGGTGATGTCATTTCTTTAAATAACAACCCAAAAAGCACAGCCTAGTGTACAGAGGTACAGATCTCTTAGTCTTAAAATCTGACCCCTCTCAACCCATGTTTTTGGCCTTGACCTACATGCCATATTCTGTAAGAGGGAGGAATTCCAGCTGCCGGTGCTTGCTCGATCTCTCTCTCCATTAAGCTGCTTTAAACCCTACACAATTAAGGGCAGAGGACAAATCTAACATCACCTGTACTTCCCCTCACCTCCCCGCACAAGCACATATCCAAGATACAATTATCACGTCCACCATCAATACATTTGTTCCCATCTACACCACGCTCTGAAGATTTCGGCCCAGTAAACGTCCACGGTTTCCACTTGGGCCGCTTCCATTGCCTGGTCCAAGCACTGCCCAAGGGCTGGGGCAGAGCGCGCAGCAGACACGACTCCGCATGCACACTCAAATGCACAAGGTAGGCAAGAATAGTCCTGAAACGCATAGTAAGAGATGCTTTCTATCAAGAAACACAGCCGGGCCCACAACGCACCTACCTGCCCGAAGCCGGGCTGTGTGTGCTCTGGCTTAGCACCTCGGGCACGGGATCCTCCGTACTCATCCAGTACGGACCAAAAAGAGCAATAAAACTGAAAGGACACCTGTCAGCTTGAAACTCAGGCACATCTGAAAGCGCTGCAGCTATTACAGTTATCAGTAACCCCCACCACCTCTACTGCCAAAACCACACGCTTTTCATAGTGCTCGATGTTTCTAATCGCCCCTTACAATCACTATCGCTCTGCCCCACGTAGTATCCTGCTCCTTTCCAGGAACACTCAACATTCAGACAGACAAAACCTCACCGATACCTGCCAAAGGTAAATCCCCCATCCAGCCCCAGGACCTCGCCATTAAGAGCAATTGACTTTTGCTGAAGTTTGTTACCTTTGCAAATTCAAGTTAGCAAAATATTTTGGTTTCAGCCATAAACACAAACATCTATTTAGCAGCCGAACAGTCAATAGCAAATGGAAAAAAACAACAAACATTACCATGGAGGCTCCTTATGGATTTTTTTTTGTTCCAGAAGATGGAGTTCGCATTCTCCTAACTTGCCACAGCTCTAAAGGTCTCGGAGCAGGACACACCAGCCAGGCGAGGTAGAGCCCGAACTGAGCTACAGGTCAAGTGCTCCAGAGCACAACACAAAAGAAGAAAGAAACCCCAGCCATCATCTCACATCTCTCGGTTCCAGGAAACTCAGGACCGATAACCTCAAAAGTGCAAAGATTTCAGACGAAAGCATTAGCTCCTGTGCTTACAGTGACCCATTTGGGTAAAACCCAGCACATGGTGGGAGGCAACAGTAGAGTGGAAAGAATGAGGCGGGTTTTTCCTAAAGTAGCATTTAGGAAGGTGTCATCACCTTCCGAGCCTTTGAAATCCCCCAAGTAATTAAACAGTCAAACAGCCAAACAAGAGGAGGCTTTTAGCTTCGCAAGCGCCAATTATTTCCCAGCACCAACACAGATGCTGAACATTAAAAATAGCGTCTTTCCTCTGAAGAGAGCAGAGGAGCTGAGGACAGCTGCCATAAGCAAGCAAGACCTTGCCCCAAAAAAGCAACTGTCAAAGCTTCTGCCATTTAACTTCACTGAAGACTCTTCAGCCAAAAAAAGTAACTTTATAAAATTGCTTAAAGCCGCTTCTCTGCAGAAGCCTGCACTGGAGCTGCATCACATCAGCAAAGAAAAACTTGTATGAGAAAGCTGCAGCAAAATGCCTCGCTCGCACAGGTATTTCAAAGCCCGTCGCGGGCTTTGATTGACTCCTTCCAAAGCTTCTCGTGCACATTAGTTTGTTTACTAGTCCTAAGAGCATTACTAATGTAGCTTCTTTTTTTTTAAGCTATACCAGCACATTGAAAGTGAGTGCACCGTGGCGGAGAGCATGTCACAAAACCAGCTTGCGTGGGGAAAGGTTTTGTCCATTTTAAAAATAGCACTGCTGTCTAGATTCGGAATAGTTATAATTAACTGCTTAGCCCAGGTGGCCACTTGCGACTCCTGAATTATCAATGCTGTACACAAAGCAATTCTCTACACAGTAAGAGCGTACACTATTTAGTACTCCCGAGATTTCCATACTGCGGGTTGTGCCGGATTCCACTTTTGCTGTAAAATATTAATGATGATCCCCAAGTCCACATTGCAAGAGCCAAACAAATCAAAGTAAAATGGGGGACTGACTCAAGGGTACGTCACCTTGCAATGGGTACTCACAGGATGGAAAGGTCACCCATTAAAGCGGTTCTGTTTTACACAGAACTGCAAAAATTCCAGTAAGCCTTTTCTCTTCTCCTGTCTCTTAACGGCTACAAACATCAGGTGGTTTCAAAGAACCCCCCTGGGAGACTAACTGAAATGTCAGATGCAAGAAGAGGGTTAGATATAGTTTCCTCACGCAATAAAACCCAGTATTAATAGTTTATCGGCATTGAATTTGTGTGCTGCAACAAAACTAGAGTTCTGCACTGGGACCAGCATCTCCTCACGGCTCCCGAGGGACCCTGCCCGTGCCAGGCAGAGCCACCCCTCCTCACCTGCCGTGACGGACCTACGCTGCTCCGCCGCGCTTCCAGGCGGTGAACTTTGAGGATGGAAGATTTGTAAGGCGCTCTGTTCTCATCCCTCAACTGCAAACAGGTTCCACAGAGTCACTAGCTAGGATTAACATCGGAAGAGCACAGGCTGGTGGGCTGGGATCCCAGCAGCGAGGGCTGAGAGTGGCTGTAAAGGGACAGGGGGAAAACACAGACCTTCGGTAAAAGGGAATATTTCCTTCTCCTAGAGTATAAGCACAGAAAGACCGCAACTTGAAAGTTTAGGTCACAGCAGTAACTACACAGCAGAATTCAGACAAGAAATAAAATATTCATTAAAATCTTGAAATGATGTGAGTGTACCATCTTCAGAAACTTCTCCTGCAACCTTATATTCATGATTCGATATTTGAGGTCAAGAAATTATAGCAGTGAAGGGTGGGAAGGAGCAGAAGGGCTGTGTGGGATGAAGCAGAGTTGAATTCATAGACGGACTTGTGCAGATAACATCAGACAACTTCCAGCTAAGAAGCTGATCAGCCACCGGATTATGTCTGAGGAGCCCTGATAGTTTGAATCTGTCTCCAAAGCAAAGCTGAATGCAGTAAGAGAGCCATCCGCACCACGCCGTATCCTGGACCTTACAAAACAAAAGGCTGCTGAAAACTTCCAAAAAAATTGCACCTTGACTCCTAGGGCAATCGTGGGGCCTACAGGGTCCCCCACAGGTGAATCAATCAGCACCGCGCGTGCACACCACAGCATCACACCAAGACGCCAGCGCAAGCGTTTGGTCCCCGAGGCGGACACAGAGCAGGAGGCAGGGAACGGAGGCAGGGAACTCGGCCGGCTGAAGGCCTTTAGATAAGGTGCTGCAATACAGCACCTGCGCTTCCCATGTCCCCCGCTGCAGAAGAGGCCTATCTGCCTGGCACAGGCTTTGTGAGAATTAAAGGTGGCAGAGAGCTCTGAGGCTTTCAGATGAGAGGCAGGAGGAAGGGTAACAGCATTTTACAGCACCCTATGAGCCTTACTAATATCTAATATGTTCAAACATTTTTGTAAAGTCCCCAAAGGCAGCTCAAGTGTGCAGCAGGAATGCTAACCTACAGCTGAGAAAGCCTGAAATTAAAATTCAGCTGGGTCTCAAGTACTCCTGCTAATTTGTTAGAAAAAGCATCAAGTGCTCACACCAGTTTGCAGTACTTTCACAACGGGAGTCACAAATTGCATCTAGCCTTCAAACAGCACCATGAAGACAGGAGAGATGGCTTTAGCCATAGAAGAGGAACCGCGCTTCAGGTTTGTTGGGTCCGGCAAAGACATGGATGGCAAACGTATTTGGAAAGGGAAGCTTTCTGCTTCCAGGACTGCTTGAGCTTTACAATGTTCAGCACCAATCATCTCCCAGTGTTTTGAATGGGGAAAGTAGTCACGGAAGGCAGGAAAGGAGCACACAGAGCCAGAGGGTAACAAATCCTGGCTCTTCTTTTATTCACATCATTGTCACGATACCGCTAATGACTATCAGGGCAGGAATCAAAGGCAGGAATGCACTCGGACACCTCACTTATTCGGCTGGAGGAGCTGGTGGGGCTTTGTACCAAATGCTAGCTCTATTTCAAGAGAAAGTTTCTATTACTTATTAACATCAGTGATCGCGTGCTTGGGTTTAAGTGGCAGTCTGCCTACCGTTTCCAACGGGAAAGAGCAACAGCAAGCACCAAACTTCTAGAAGCAACAGTAAAAGTAATCAGCCTACCTATTCCCTAGCCGAAAAAAAATTATTTAACTGCCCATAGTTTAAAGAAAAGAGGAAAGCTCTAGGGTTATAATCGGGTACAGAAAGCTGCTTTTGACCTTTGCACTGGGAGCTGAAGGTGCTGTTTCACTACCCTCAGAATTTGCAACAACTTTATTTCTCCCTTTCCTCGGTTACAACACTCGCTCTATCTGATAAATGCGCCAGGGTTCATAGATCTTAAAGTGCTTGATGAACAGGAGACAGACAGGCACCCAGCCTCCTACGTGAAAGCAGGACCTCACATACAGAACAGGCGCGCGGTGGCACGAGATGGGGCTAGTGAAAGCTCCGGCCCCAGCAGCACCTTTACCCTCTGCCCATCGCAGAATTAAGAGCTCAGGGAAATAAAAGGTAATAAAAGGAAATAAAAGGGTGCAACAAGCACCCTCTTGAATCCACAGTTTGGCTGCCACCAGGACAGGTTAACGTTTTTAAGGACTTCAAACAAGAATCTCACACCCAAAGATGCTAGAGAGTCAGAGCCACAGCCAGAAGACGTAACCTGCAGATAACGGCAGGCAACAGCACCCAAAAGCCAGCAAACTTTAGGCCCAGGACAGCCACGCGGTGCCGACGGTTCGCACCCCTCCCAGCGCGGACAACGCGGGCACGCCAGGCTGACCTGGCGGGTTCTCACACACCGGTGTAAGGCAAAAAGGGCTGGGTCAGCGGACAGCTAAAAAACCTGATTATCACCACAAAATTAGAAGTCCCGCAACACGTTTCCAATGGCATCAGATTTGTTTTTAGCAACCCCAAGCTGCAGTGCAGATCATACACAATGCCTCTCAATTTTGTTAGCGGGCAGCTTTTCAAATGGAAAAATCAATAGGATAAGTACACCTAAATTCCTCAGGCACTTAGGAAACGGCTCCCCAGGTTCTATTATCCAAGCAGTAAAGACGCCCACACCAGAGGAGAAGGACCACGAGAAGGACAGACAGACCAACCGTTTATTTACATAACTGATTCCTGATCCTCCCCAGTCTAGCTTCTTCTAACATTGCAAAGGGTGCAGTTACCAAGCAACTAAAGTCAGAGCTAGCACTTCTGGATTTGGGAACCCAATAACAACTCCTAAGTCCATGTTTATTCACCCAAATTGAGGCGGCTTTGTTTAGATACTGAAAACCACACTCAACTTGGGACAAATTTTTGCTGCAACAGCAGATGAAGATTTTATTGGAAGGCTGCAGTGATTGAATTGTGCTTCTTTGGAGAAGGCAGGCTTTTTTTTTTTTTTTTTAAGGTAGAAATACATCATGTGGCAATATCTCTTCTGAATACCTGTTTTCATTTTCCTTATCTCCAACCGGTCACGTGTCTAATGACACTACCACCTAAATTTAGCTCATTCTGTGCATCATACCGATGCCTGTAGGACTGCAACACACCTTCCTCCCTCCCAGTCTCCCCTCTCTCCTGTGGCGTGCGGGGCCGATCGGCAAAGCCGACGGCAGGGCCAGGCTTTCGCCTGCCGCCCCAGAAGAGCGCTCGCAGCCGCTCCGCCGCAAGGACAGCGCAGGCCGCCTGTTCTCTTCGGTGCAACGCCCATTCCTCCAGGCCCCTTTGTGCTATATTACAGTGCCCCCTCTCTCGCTTTTGTCTCCCTACTGTCCGTCAGTCTGCGCCAATCCCCACGCCAGGCGAACTTTGGGAAGCGGGGATATTCTCACGCAGGCCGGCGCCGTGTGGCTCTTCAGCTGCAATTGAGAGGTCACCGATTTACGTACGCCCCGTCAGCGCGGGGGTAAACGCTCACGTAAACAAGGGCAGATCCAAACCACGGCCACTCGCCGCTGCAATCTGTACCTGGCCGCGGTTTCCCTGCTGGCTCCCCTAAAGGAGGCGATGGCGATGCCGTGCGGCACAGGCAGGGGCAGCGGCCCCGGCCGTACGAGGGGCCCGGCTGGGACCAGCCTCGCAGGCCTCCGCTCCGGCCGCCGAACCCCAGCGGAGCGGCCGGGCTCCGCCGCCCGCGCCCGGCAGGAGCGCGACGGAGGTCGGGGAAGGGGTTTCGCCCTGCGGAGGGCACCGGCCGCCAACCCCCGCGCTCGGGCCGGGGCCACACGGGGAGAGGAGCGGAGCGGCCGGGCGCCGCGGCCGGCGGGAGGGGAGGGGAGCGGAGGGGCCGGAGCCCCGCGCAGCGGCGGGCCGCGCAGGCCCCTGCCCCGGGAGGCCTCCAAGGCGGAGCCCCGGCCTCGCAGCCGGGCCCCCGGCGGGACACACACGCAGGCCCAGCGGAGGCCGAGCCAGGCGGCGGGCGGCCCCCCGGCGGGGGGCGGCGGTGCCGCGGCCGCCCCGGTTACCTTGGTCTCCTTGACGTGCTGCTTGATGCCCTCCGGGTACCACTGCACCCGCACGTAGCCCCGCCGCAGCGGGCTGGCGCGGCCCTCCTCCGCCCCGCCGGCCCCGGGGCCTCCCGACTCGGAGCCTCCCGAGCTGGCGGCGCCGCCGCCGCCGCCGGTCCCGCGTCCGCCGCCGCCGCCGCCCTCCTCCTCCTCCGAATCCGAGTCCTCGCCGTGGATGAGGCGCACCAGGCCGAACCGCACCGAGCCCCGGTAGCGGCCCGACACCAGGTCGTGGGAGAAGAGGAGGCGCTGCGAACCGCCCGGCGGGGCCGGCAGGGGCAGGGCCGGGGCCGGGGCGGCGGGGGCCGGGGCGGCGGGGGCCGGGGCCGCCTCAGCGGGCTGTTCCGCCATGGCGCCGGGCAGAGCGGGAGAGCGCGCGGCCGCCGGCGCAGGCTGGGGGAGGGGAGGGGCGGCGCGGGCCGCGCGCAAGTAACGGCCCGGGGGCGGGGCCCGGCGGAGGGACACGCCCACCCCGCGCCACGCCCAGCGGGAGGGGGGGGCGGCAGGGGGCGGGTCCGGGCCTGGCACCGGGGGCTGCACGGCATCGTCCCGGGGCCCCGGTCACCGGGGGCTGCACGGCACTGTCCCGGGGTCCTCAGTCACGGGGGGGCTGCACTGCATCGTCCCCAGAGCCCCAGTCATGGGGGGGCTGCACAGCATAGTCCCGGGGCCCTGGTCATGGGGGGCTGCACGGCATCATCCTGGAGTCCCCCGCAGTCATGGGGGGCTGCACGGCATCGTCCCTGGGGTCCCTTTCATGGGGGGCTGCACGGCATCGTCCCCAGGGCCCCAGTCATGGGGGGCTGCATGGCATCGTGCCCAGGGTCACAGCCACGGGGGGCTGCACGGCATCGTCCCCGGGCCATCATCCACGGGTCCACAGTCACCGGGGGGCAGAGATGTCCCCAGCCCCGGTGCTCCGCTGGAGTGGCCGATGGGTCTCGCCATCGCAACCCGGCTGCGGGTACCTGCAGGAGGAGGGGGCACAAAGCCCCCCCACTGCCCCCCCCACTGCCCCCCGGGCCCCCTGCCCTGCCGAGGCGGCCGCCCCGGCACCCCCACCGCCCCTTGCTGCGAGGTGCTCTCCGGCCGACAGCAAAGCCCGGTCTTGATTTTACAGCTGCTAGAAGCCCTCATTAGGGCGTGCAAATGATCCAAATATTTGGCTTCAGGGACTCTAATGTTGGGTTTTTTCCCCTCTATCTGCAGAGATTTTTGAAATAAAATGGTTTCTTGAGCAGGTCCCACTGCTCGGGCAGGTGAAGGGCTAAAGGAACCCAAACCAGCCTTTGCTGCCTGTCCTTCACCCAACGTTATCCTGTCTCTTCACTCCGCAGCTCTCCCCACCTGCGCAGCGCTGGCTGGAATATCGGGAAAATGCCCCAGATCCTCAGCCTGACTTCTTCTGCCGCAGGAAAACCCCAGGAGCGGCAGAGCAGCCTTTTCCCTCTTTCCCCCTCCCTCCCACCAGCCGCTGCTCTGCCGGGCCGGATCAGCCAGCTGGCTGTCATTGCGCCTTCCGAGGGTTCTCCTTTTAGGAAAAGCGATGGGGATAAAGGTCTGCCCGTGCTCTCCTCCGGGATTCACCACCCCAGAGGGAGCAGGGGCCCTCTCCTCACTCCTGCTGGGATTTTCCAACCTTGCAAATGGCCCTGGAACCCCGGGCAGAGGCCGGGGCAGACGGGTGGTGCGTGGGTGAGGGGTGCGCTGGGCGCCGGCGGCATTTCAGCTCTGCCCGGCGCCCCGGCTCTCCCGAGGCGTGGGCGGCGGGGCAGCAGGAGCTCTAAGTGATGGAGAAGTACAAATTATTCCCGTCCTGCCTCCAAATCAGGGAGCTGCAGGCAGTGCAAGCGCTCTCAGCGCCTGCCTTCCCCCGGGCCCCGGGTCAGCCTGACCTCCATGCCGGCATTTAATGACTTGCTACAGCATCATTTTAATCAGAGGGATATCATGTTGACGTGGTTCCCTGCTGAAGCGTTTCTCAGCATCCAGCCCAGGGATAAGGACCAGACTAGAGCTAAAAGGGACCATTGGGTGGGAAAACAGCAGCATACCCTTGGGGAAAGACAGTTTAAATATCCACTCCGTGCCACTTGGTTACCCGGCTGTTTACAGGGATGTGCTTCTGGGAGCACAGACCTCTGTCCACAAGCCGTGACCTCTGAGCCATGACTCGTGGAGCACGCCAAGTGCCTCGGGCACGAGGATTTCGCCCTCCGCCCGCGGCCGTGCTGGCGCGGGGAGCGCAGCACACCTCCCCAGCCCACCTGGAACCGGGGCGAGGTGCCGGCCTCCCTCCCTCTGAAGCCAGGGATAACGGTGCCTTTGTGGGAACAGGATCAGGCCTTTGGGATGGGGAGAGGGTGCCCTCTGGCTCCACTGGAGTTGGCGGCATGTTCTTCCCAAGGTTTCAAAGCACAGCTTTATCCAGCATGGCGATGCTTCTCATCATCTCCTTAATGCACATCATAACAGCCGCTAATAAAATATAGATACACGTAATGGGCATAATCGTGTGTGTAGATGGAAACTCTCCCTCTTCAGAGCAATTACGTGCTGAAGAGCAGCGGTGGGGTTGCAGGTAGCCACAAATAGCCACGCAAACAATCGCATTATACAACCGGCCGGGCTCACGGCAGGGGGATTTTAATGGGGACAAGTCAGGGCTGTTTGCTCGTTAGCAGGCGCTGAGCCGGGTGTGTTTTTGCGCCGTGATCCCAGCTGGGGCTCTGACGTGCTTCCATCGGGAAGTGGCGCTGAAGGAGAACTCATGGCTTTTCCAGGGCAGAGCAGCCCGGGGACCAGACTGCCACAGCGCTGGCGTGCTTTGGGCACGTTACAGTCCCTGGGTGTCGAAAGGAGCGTCTCCCGTTCAACAAGCCAGGCTGTTCGGATCTCCACTGAGCGACCTCAGCAAGTCAGACCACCCTGCAACACACTAAGGCAAACCCAAGCAGCATTTTGTGTGCATGACTTTTTTTTGGGACTGATTCAGCAGGAGGCCTTGAATGCGCAGGACTTCTGCAAAGTGACACACACCGAGCAACTTCCCGCCCTGTTTAGGGACAATTCCTGATGTTCGGCTGTTTCGGGAAGCCCTGACTCTTGGCAGGAGAGCATCCTCCCTGCAAGCAGGCTGCTCGTGGGACCTAACCGCCCTACCTGCCTCTGTGCCAAGGGACTGGTGCGAAGCAAGACCTGTCCTTCCTCCCTGAGACCCCGCTGGTGTTGGGTGCACCTTGCGTGGGGCATCTTTGCACAGGTCCTGTGGGGGTGAAGGGACAGGTGCCGGGATGCCCGTAGGGTACCAGGGTGCCCGCAGGGTGCCGGGGTGCCCGCAGGGTGCTGGGATGCCTGCTGGGTACCAAGGATACCTGCAGGGTGCCGGGGTGCCCACAGGGTACTGGGACGCTCATGGGGTGCCCGCAGGGGGCCGGGGATGCCTGCAGAGTGCCAGGATGCCCGGAGGGTACTGGGATGGAGGCAGGGTACCAGGGTGCCCGCAGGGTGCCAGATGCTCACAGGGTGCCAGGGATGCCTGCAGGGTACCAGGATGCCCGCAGGGTGCTGGAATGCCTGCAGGGTGCCTGCAGAGTGCTGGGATGCCCGCAGGCTGCCAGGGTGCCCACAGGATGCCCGCAGGGTACCGGGGTGCCTGCAGGTGCTGGGATGCCCGCGGAGTGCTGGGGATGCCCAGAGGGTACCAGGACGCTCGCAAGGTACCAGCTGTCCACAGGTCCCGGGATGCCTGCAGGGTACCTGTGGGTGCTGGGTGTCCAGAGGGTACTGGGATGCCTGCAGCGCGCCGGGGATGCCCAGAGGGTACCAGGATGCCCGCAGGTACCGGACTCCCGCGGGTCCCGGACGCCCGCAGGTACCGGACTCCCGCGGGTACTGGACTCCCGCGGGTCCCGGACGCCCGCGGGTACCGGACGCCCGCGGGTACCGGACTCCCGCAGGTACCGGACTCCCGCGGGTCCCGGACTCCCGCGGGTACCGGACGCCCGCGGGTACCGGACTCCCGCGGGTACCGGACGCCCGCGGGTACCGGACTCCCGCAGGTACCGGACTCCCGCGGGTCCCGGACGCCCGCAGGTACCGGACTCCCGCCGGTCCCGGACGCCCGCGGGTCCCGGACTCCCGCGGGTACCGGACGCCCGCGGGTCCCGGACTCCCGCGGGTACCGGACGCCCGCGGGTCCCGGCGCGCGGTGCCGGTGCCGGCTGCGGCGGGGCTCTGGTGCCCCCTCGTGGGCTGCCGCCTCCCGCCGCCGCGCAGGGCCGGGCCGGGGCTTTGCGGGCCCGCAGCTCGGCAGCCCCCGCGCAGCCGCCGGCCGCAGCGCTCCCAGCGCCGCGGCTCCGCTGCGGCCCCTCCTCGCCAGGCCCGCCGCGGTTTTCTTCTTTTGCTGCTTCCCCCGCAGCCGTGTGCTGGGCCGCCCCAGCAGCTGCTCGGAAGAGCTGGTGCCTTCAGGAAAAGTAGTTCGGAGCAGCAGTTTGCCGCTCTGTTCCCGGGGGATGACTGCAGACCTTCCCACAGGGCCAGGGTGGGACTTCAGGGTGCGAGTTTATCGCCATCGTGCAGGCAAACAGCTTAGCAGGACTCGCTGCGTCCTGATCGCATCGGGGAACAGAAATACTAGCAAGTGATGCAGCAGACAGCAATCTTTCGTCCTGTCTCGGTGAGGCCAGCAAATCTCCCGAGGCTGGGGGGGGGAAGCCTCTCCCCTGCGAGAGGGGCCCTAGCAGCGCCCGGTGCCCCCAGCCGCACGGGACCACCCAGCCCTTCGCTGCCCGCGTGTGCTGCCCTGCCCCAACACCTCCGGCCCTCCCCACAAATGGCCTCAGCATGGCGTCACCTTGTGTACCTATCACTTCATGCAAGCGCACTCCTCCTCCGTCCCTCCTCTCGTCCTCTTCGCACACACCAAGACCTTACAGATCCCTGACGAGGCTGGTCCGGGCCCGGCCCTGCTCCGGGATGCAGGATCTGGCGTCCCCGCAGGTGGCATCTGGTCCCCAGCCCTCTCCAAGGGGTCACCCTGGCTCCCAGCAGCAGCGTGCCAGCGCTGTAAGAAGCAGGGTGCCCCAGCAGCACATCACCCAGCCGCCACGTCCCAGTCAGAACTGGATCTAAACTGCCTGGAGGTCTGGGAGCAGTGGGTGGGGGCTGCCTCTGCCAGACTCCTTCCCGCCCCGCTCTTCCCAGAGGAGCCCCTGCAGCCCCCGCTGAACCCCATCCTCCTTCCTCCCGGGAATTGTGCCACGAGTGGCCGTGACCTAGTTACAAACTGCCACAGCCCAGCGGAGCGAAGGAAAGGAGGCTAATCGCCGCCAGCGCCTGCGCCCCGGGGAGCGGATGAACGAGGTCCCTGCCGGTCCCCGTCCCCTGCCTCCTGCTTTTGGCCGAGGTTGCCCTGGCCAAGCGGACACGGGTGGAACCGTGCCCCAAGCTATTTGTGCTCTTTCCTCAAAGGCCCACGTAGAGGAGCGCCGAGGCACGCCAGCCCTGTGAAGGCGTGTGCTGATCCAGCGCGGGTCCAAGCCTGTTTCTGCGGAGCACCACTGGGATCCCAAACAAGCTGTGAAGCGGCATCCCGTCATCCCTCCCCAGCTCCCTGTGACTGCGGCGGAGGGATCAGCCCTGCGCCCTCGCGGAGGAGCCATCAGCTGCACTGATGGGCCAAAGGGAATATGCCAGAGGAAATCCACGTATGTGAACATTCGCATATTATATATACGGTACATACATGGGCATTTCAGAGCAGGGAGCAGAACCAGCCCCGCTAAGCTCTATTCAGAGCCTGGCTGCCGTCCGTAGGAGCCCTGCAGTGCTATTTCAAAAGAGCATCAGCTCACAGGCTCCTAAGCCGCACCGAGTGCCCCGCTCCAGCGGCGAGGCTGGAGGCACGCTGGCTTCGCGGGACCTGCTGGCGATCTGGAACTGCTCTCGGCAGCACGAGGGGAGCGCTGGGGATAGAAGCAGCAGGCAGCCAGCCCGGCAAGGGCTGGGAAAACCCAGTATGTCCAAAGAGCCGCATCCTGCCGTGAAGTTACAGCAAGGACGAGCACTCGCACGCTGCCGGTCCGCAGCAGCTGATGAAGAGGCAGGAGAGAAGAGGGAACGAAGTCAGAGCCCGCGGCTGGCCTTGCAGCAACACCAAACTGCAGAGCCCTGCTGCCACCCCGTTACGCCATTGCCAGGAGAAAAGCGTCACCCTCTTGGGTACGTGGGTCCCCACGGGGGAAGGTGTAAAACAGGGGTGTAAGCAGAGCATCCAGCTTGGAAATTGTGTGAGTAATTACGCAAGTTTGGGAGAGAAACCCCCCGATGGTGCCACGCGGGGGAGGACCCTGATGCCACCTGCGTCCCTGGTGGGGGTGGCCCTTGAGGCCAAGGGACTGCGAAGGCTGCAGCCGCCAGAAGCAGCTGAATCCCCCTGCGCACCGGGATAACCGGGCACGGCGGCGGGGACGGGGGCAGAGCTCGGCACAGCTGAGGAGCCCCTGGGCTGCGCGCGTGTCACTGCATTCCCAAGTCCTGGCGGAGCGGGGGATGAGTCGCGATTCATCTGCCCGCCACGTGCCACCCCTCGCCGCAGACCCTCCCCAGAGATAATTGCTGTCCTCCTGAGCGGGCACCCCACCAGAGGGACCAGCCTGCCCGCGGGGCCAGAGTGACAGCTCGGGGCTCTTTGAAGATGCTGAGAGAGCTGCTAAATATGTAAATCTCAGCACGCTGCTGCGGCTCTCATTTAATGGAGTTTCTGACCCTCTGCAGCTGTGTAGGAGCAGGGGGAGCCGGACCCAGCTAAAACCCCCAAGAGCAGCATCCCTGCTTGACTCTTCCAGCCACAGGCCAGCCCCTGCTCTGCTGGGCTGAGATGTCATGGCTGGGAGTTGCTCTGAAATGCCATTTCTGAAGAGCAAAAAGCTGCTGGGTCATATTTCTGGTTTGACTCCATGAAAAAAACTTGAAAGGGGGAGGTAAGGGTGCAGCCCCAGGTCACTTTGCCCACAGCTGGGAACTAAAGCAGGTCCTGAGCTCCCCTGGAAATGTCTCCGGTGGAGCAAAGCCAGCTCTGCCCCCGGTGCCGGCTTTCTTTCAGGCCTGCATCTGGTTGATGATGCCAACATTTTTTAATTATTCTTTTTGCTGACCTTCCCAGTCATTTCCTTTCCAGGAGCTCACGCCTGCGATAATCCCCCTTTTATTGCACAGGTCCTGGTGGGGACAAACAGTGCTGGCTTTGCCTGTCCAGTTTCTTATCTAATGGCTCCTAGGGACCATGGGCTGCGCGGGGCAGAGATGCTTGGTCTTTGGAGTAAGGTCCTTGGGGCAGAAACCTTAGGTCTGGCCCCCCATCCTACAAGAAGCCAGCCGGTTCCCCCGAGGCACTTCCCACAGCCCAAGCCCCAGGGACGATCACGCCTGGCACAGCCAGCAGCCTCCTCACCCTCGGCACGGAGCAAGCTCATCCACGCTGGACAGGGCTGCCTTCAGCTCCTGCGGGCTCCCGATGCCCTCAGAGAGGTCTGCATCAGGCACGGTACGTTGCTCTCCTTTCCCAGCTAAGGCCGCTGCTCTCCCTGCCCGGCCGGCAGCGGGGACTCAGCGCGGAGCAATCAGCTAAATGCTTTATCCCTCTGCAGGCAGTCATGCCGGGGGGGGGGGGAATAAAAGCCTGATGGGATCCTTTTGCTGGCCCGTCACCTTAAAGCCTCTCACCTCTCCCTGTCTTTCATCGGGACTATAAACTCCTTAGGATGTCATCACGTGCCCCGTAAACAACAAATATATAAGCAAGGGCTGCGGAGGGTGCGGCAGACAAAGAGGAGGGGAGGCAGAACCCGGGTCCTCCTCTCCTGCCGGCTGCGAGGCAGCGCCAGCGGAGCCAGCCGGGCGCAGGAGCGGCGCGGGGTCCCCGTCCGGTAAGCACCCACCTTTCCGTGGCATCCCGGTGTACCGACAGCCTTGGGGCCAGCTGGCGGTCCCCAGGCCACTGCGACTTGCCAGCCCCAGTATCCCAGGCTGGGGGAATTGCCCCAGCGGGGAGGGAGGTTGGAGCACGGAGCTTAGCTTGCCTGAAAAATGACCCTGGTGGAGGCAAGAGCGTGACTCTCATCACAGCCCCATCCCATCCCTAGGCTGCCAACACACGCTATCGAAACCTGGGTGTAGTAGGGACCCTTCTCATGGAAACCCTCTGTGTTTGGGGTGTGGGATGAACTTGCGCTCTTTTGCAAAGAATATTTGCCTTCAGAACTGGGTGGATAACTCCTTGCTACCAACTCATTTAGAAATACAAGCTCCAAATCCAGGTAGACATTCCTAACAATAAAAAGATGTCGTTAGGGGGTACTGCGGACTTGCCTCTTTATTTACGTGTGAGCATCTCTACGGACCATGCGGATGCTTTGGTCTCTAGTGCACAAACACAAGTGGGGGGAAAAATTTACAGAGCAAGCTTTTAGTAGGCTGCTACATATGCACAAGTGTATCGGGCTTGTCTCAGGCAGGTCTGGTAAGGAGCTACAGCACAAAATTTAGCCTGGGGTATAAGTGCCTTGAGCAATACTCCGGAGGCTGTGTTGGAGCACGGGAGACGGAGGTCTTGAGCCAGGGAGAGAGGATTTTCCTCCTCGTTCTGGTCCTCGCTTACTCGGTGACCTGGGGTGAGTTTCCTTCGCCTCTGCAGGTCAGATGCTCCCCGGGTGTAACGGTGCTGCCGGTACCCCCGCGGCCCCGCACACCCGGGTCGGCTGCGGGGACGGGCTGGGGAGCGCGGCCGGTTCCTCTGCGCTCTGCAGGCTGCGCGTATCCCCCCTGCAGAAGACTTTTGCATCTGCAGGGAGCTGAAAAGCAAAGCAAAAAGTTCATTTCCAGAAAACAAACACAAATATATCAGCCCTCCAGCTGTTGCCAGAAATAAAGTGCCAGAGGGGAAAAAATACAAGGAAAAGAAGCTAAGGAGCAGCCTTTCCCTGTCGTGACTTCTGCTCCGGGCTGCTGCTGGTTGGGTCTCAAGAAATTTCTAAAATTAGCTGGAGGGATCTGACTCCCCTTTCCCGGTCATCGCTGACGGGAGCTGAGCAGCCGCTCACACAAGAGGCCTTGAGCCCCCCGCAGCTCTGGGCACGTCCTCGCAGAGGCTTTCCCGCTTGGAGGATGCGGGGCAGGGCCTCGCTCTTGGCAGCGACCCGGCCAACGGCGGCTGTCGGCGGGCAAACCTCCTGCTCCGTGATTCCCACCGCAGCCGAAACGCCAGCGCTGCCCGAGCCCGTACTCAGCTGGCCGCTCTGCCCTGGCGTCCCCGCACAGCCCTCCCCGGGCCCGACCCAGCAGCATCCCCAACTGCTGGGCACTCAGCACCACCCAGGATCAAACCACCATTGCATTTTCTAGGTGCCCAGAGCCTACCCTCTTGCCTGCTCTGGGATTTATCCAGGTGGATGAGCCCCCGATCCAATTAGCTGGATGAGGAGTTCCAGAAGATTTCATAACAAGCTCTACAAACCCTACAACCCCCCCAGCACCCCGCTCTCCCCTCCAGCTCTCCCACCCCTTTACTTCCCTCGACGTCGCTCCCAGGAGCACGAACCACCCGTTCCCAGCACCATCCCAGTTAGTCCTTGGTGACTGGAACCAACATTGGGGATGCTAAACAATTCCCCTGCCAAAGAAACCCCCTCTCCCTGATGGCCCTGATCCCTTAGATACATATCCACCGCCAAACCAGCAATTCATTGGAAATAGTTCACGACAACACTCCGTCTCGCCTCAGACTGGGTAAAACAGGGGTTTCCAGCAGCCAGCCCTCGGCATTTCAGGTGGAAAATTCCCAGCTTGTACCAGTTCTGCCCTGCGCAATGTTTGTGCTGGTAATGCTTGTGTTTCTATAAATCCTATTAGCTGGAGGCAAGCCTATAATTAGCAGGGAAAGCCAGCACCTCTCAAACAATAATCAAAAATGACCTGGCTTCACAGCAAATTGCCTGAATATTGGGCTGAGCAGGGACGGACGGATGGCTCCCGGAGCAATTCCCACTATTTCTGCCTGTGGGCTGCCTGTACTTAGTGAAGTTATTTGCTCAGTTTATGGTTCTCTTTGGATTTATTAACTTGGTTTGCTCGCAGATGAAACCAGAGGCTGATGCTACAGGCTCTGATCCAGGTTGAGGGATTTGGCCAGGCCGTGCAGGACGGGTGCTGCTGGACGAGCTCGGGGGCCGGTGACCCGAGGGCTCCGGGGTCCCACGTCGCAGGCGGCACGTCCCGGGGTGGGCTGTGCCTGGTGGGACCGCGCCACGGCAGGGGGCAAAGCCTGGGGACACCTCACCCAGGCAGGGTGCCCGAGGCTTGTGGTCGCAGGCACCCGCTCGCCCCGCCACGGACCCACCTCAGCTCTGTCTGCGAGCGTGGATGTGACCCAGGAGCGCGACAGGGGCTGAGCTGTGCCGCTTACCCGCTGAGCGAGCCGGGAAAGGCAGTAAATCCTGGCAGCTCTGGCTGCCCGACGTGTCCGTGCCGGGGCAGCGCGGTACATGCGGGGTAGCCTGGCACTGACCTCTTGCTCGCACACAGCCATGCAGTACCACCAACGCGAGAGGGTCACGGGGAACTTTTACCCAGAGAGGCTTATTTCCCAGCCTCGTGGCTTCCTGCAGCCACATCCCACCCTGCCTGGCCCCGGGGCAGCGGCTGGACTTGCCCCAGGGCTCTCCTGCCCGACCCACTGCCTGGCTTTGCTGTGGGTTGGGAGATGCTGGGCAGGGTGCTCAGCCCCACGCCTGCTCCCCCTGCTCCAGCTCTGCCACCCCTGTCCCTGCTCCGTCCCCCCACCCAGACCCCTAAGCTGGGCTCTCGTCCCCCTGGTCTGTGGGTTTGCTACAAGCACCAGCCCCAGCGCACAGCGATGGCAGAGCGGCAATGGGGTCACTGGGGGCGGGCATTTGCTCTATATACACATACGCGCCTATGTATAGGAAAAGAGTGGCAAGCAGCCTAATCCTGTGCGTGACCAACAGGTATTTTCGGCGCTAAGAGTGCTGGAGGAGATTGGCTGAAATACAGGGTGCCGTGCCGCCGGCGGGGCTGGGAGCTGGCAGAGGCTGCCCCGAGCAGAGGGAGCGGTGGGAAGCAGGGCAGGAGGAGGAGGAGGATGTCGGCGCTCAGCGCGTTGCCTTTCCTGAAGCCGGTTCACCTGAGGTCCCCCCGGAGCTCGCCCGGGGGCCCGCGCCGCCACACGCTGCCCGCCAGCGAGTTCCGCTGCCTCAGCCCCGAGGACGCCGTCAGCGTGTTCGAGATCGAGCGGGAAGGTAAGGGGCTGCCTGGGGAGGTCCTGCCTGCTGGCACCAGCTGGAGAGGCCCCGGCCCTTCCCTCCACCGGTCCCCCGTGCTCCTTGGGGCGCACCGTGGCGGCAAACGCCCCACGCACGCCCTTGCGGGTGGCGAGGGAGGGAGCCGGCGGCCGCGACCGGTGGCCAGGCCACCACGGGCTCCCTAACGAGGCTGCCATCAAGGAGCTGCCCCAGCTGCCTGGGGTGGGGATGGTGGGAGGCGACCCCGGAGCAGGACCAGGCGAGTGGGGAGCAGCTCTCCCAAAACAGCCCTGCCAGAGGCGAGCGGCCAGGAGAGGGGGAAGGCGGGAGGAAGGGCACCGTGCTCAGCCTCCGATTGCCCAGGGGCACTGTGAGATGCACCCCCGGCAGCCTCCCCCCTCCCCTCCATCCCTGGCACCCCCGGCTCCCCTCACTCGGACTCACCCGGCCCGTTTCTCCTCCTCTCCGAAGGGCGAGGGCAGCCGGGGAGATGCCAGGAGGGAGGGTTCAGCTCAGCACCCGCTGCTGTAGCCCTGGGATCAGCGACGAGAGCGGGGAGCCGGTCCCTGGGCCGTGGGGGGCTGCCTCTGAGGAGCAGAGCTGCTCCCTGGAGCCGTCCTGTCCCTTCAGCCCCCGCAGGCAGCAGCACACACGCCGTCTCTCCCCATCGCACCCCGCTTTCCCCCCTGCACCAGTGCCGGGGGGCTGCCCGGGTCCCCTCGCTGTGCTCACCCCCGCCCCCCTCCAGCCTTTATCTCCGTCTCTGGGGACTGTCCCCTCCACCTGGACGAGATCCGCCACTTTCTGAACCTGTGCCCGGAGCTCTCCCTCGGCTGGTTTGAGGAAGGGCGGCTCGTGGCGTTCATCATCGGCTCCCTCTGGGACCAGGACAGGCTCAGCCAGGTAAGAGCCAGACCCCGGTCTTCCCAGCCCGTGTGCTGGGAAAGGCACTGCCGGAGCCTGGGGACGAGAGAAGCTCCCAGGGCCCCGAGGCCACTCACCACTCTTCTCCCAAGACTAATTGCTTCAGGGCTGCTCTGGTGGAAATGAACTTTCTCATTAACTAATTTTACTGATGCTGTTAAAAAATACGCTCAGTAATTCGCCACAACATCCATTTAAAAATTAAAAACCCTACAGGGATGATGTGGGGAGGGGAGGGGGGAAGGCACCGGGACCCTTCTCCCTTTGGGAGAGGACGCGGACCCTGGTTCGTTGGGGTGGGGAACCAAGACACGTGCAGGCTGGGCCCCCCGGCCACGCTGACGCCCGTTCCCCCCACGGCAGGCGGCGCTGACCCTGCACAAGCCGCGGGGCACGGCGGTGCACATCCACGTGCTGGCCGTGCACCGCACCTTCCGGCAGCAGGGCAAGGGCTCCATCCTCATGTGGCGGTACCTGCAGTACCTGCGGTGCCTGCCCTTCGCCAGGCGCGCCCTGCTCATGTGCGAAGATTTCCTCGTGCCCTTCTACCAGAAGTGCGGGTTCGAGGCGCTGGGTCCCTGCGAGGTGACGGTGGGGGAGCTGGCCTTCATCGAGATGCAGCATCCCGTGCGGGGACATGCCTTCATGCGCAGGAACAGCGGGTGCTGAGCCCCCGCCGGTCCAGCCCCGGCGGGGGGCTGGAGAGAGGCTGCGACCCCTTTCCATCCCCACCCCAGCTACACATCTGCCCCGGCGGGCCCTGGCTACAGCTGCTCCCTCTGCCACATCTGCCTTCCAGCCGGGAGATCGGCCCCGTCCCATCCCAGCCCTGCGGGGCTGGGGACAAAAAGATCTCCCCCCCGGCCCTGCTGGAAGCACCGACCCCTCGGTCTCTGCTTTAGCCGGGGCTGTGCCGGCAAGCCTGGCTGGGCCGGAGGGCCGCGTGCCCACCGGGATGGGCAGGCTTTGCTCTAGGAGCAGCTGCGGGGCTCCGCTGATATAAGGGTGCTGACAGCCACGGTTTGCTGAAACACCCAGCGGAGCCCGTACGTGCACGGGCCCCCAGCCCTGCACCCCCTCCCACCACCACCAGTGAAGCACACCCCGGCCAAGCCCTCCCTGAGCAGCCCCCAGAGCAGGCAGGGGGCCCGGCAGCCGCCCCCCTGCCCGCAGACCCCCCCAGACCCCTTGGCGCCCAGCCCACAGCCACCCCAGCCACACGTTGCAGAGCCTCCCTGGGGGGCCAGTCCAAACCAGTCCCCCCACACCAGACCCACGACCAGCCCAGGACAAACCTTCTGCAAATGCCTCGGGCTGTCGTGAAGTAGCAAATAAAGCCGTGGCGGTGGTTTTCTACGCAGCCCGTGTGTGTTCCTGCCCCGCTCCATCACCTCGCCGCGACAGCCGGAGGGAGGGCGCCAGCCAGCACAACAGGAGCCATCCAAGACCCCTCGGGGCATCTCAGCTTCGGGGGAGATGGGGCAAACCCAGCCCCGGGCCATTCGAGGAAGGGTGGGATACAGGCAGGGGTGGCTCTGCCCTCAGGCAGGGTCAGGAGGCTCCGTGGGTCTTTTTGGTCCAGGCATTTGGCTTCCCCCTCTGCTCGAGACCCTCCAGCCCCTGTCCCTCTCCCGGGGCAGGGCTTGAGGGGTACCGGGACAGCGCAGCCCTGCACGGCAGCGCCCCAGCCCCAGGCACTCCCAGACCATCACCAAAACAACCAGAAGCCCCTAAAAGTGCTGCATCCCCATGCCCAAGAAGGGAGAAGAGGCCTTGTGCATCTCATTAAATACAGGTAGAAATTTATTAAGGGGGGAAAAAACCCACAGCTTCTAAAAAAAAGTATCAAAAAGAGAAAAATGAGGTGAAGTGTCTGTGGCTGGAGCAGCACCAGAGGGACAGAGCAGGGCTGAAAACTGGCACGTGGTGCAGGGAGGGATGCAGGGCGGGATGCAGGGCTCCTGGAGTCACCTGGAAAGCAGCTGTGGACAGAGGGAGCCGAGCTCCCAGCCCTTGAACACTCACCCCAGGACATCCCAGCTGGGGGATTCACACCTTCCCCGTTCAACAGCGCCGAGACCCACCAGCGCCAAAGCGACACACATGAGGGGAGACAGCCCAGCACAAGCCCAGGGCCAAACCAGCCCAGCAGCTACCCGGACCCCAGGAAGGACCTGCCTTCGTGCCGAGGCCGGTGGGAGGGAGGAGGAGGATGGTGGGGAGCAGCAGCCCGGGGCCAGGGGCAGCAGGGCCGGGCAGCCTTGGGCAGGGAAGCAGGAAGGCGACTGCCCCCGTCCTGTGCTTGTCCGTCTGTCCAGCACAGTTTGAGGTGGAGAGGGCTGCCTGGGTCTCTATGCTCTGAAAAAGGGAACGGGGTAACAGCAGGGACTCGAGGCAGAGTGAAGGTGGGAGCACCGATGGCTTCCCGAGGGGTCTGTGGGCTTCAGGAGCCGCCACACGCCCCCCAGAGTGTTTTTCTCCATGCCTGCCTCCCAGCACGGCACTACAAAGACTGTACATGATGCTTCTCTGCTTCCAAAAAGGGAATTTCACTGAAATAAGGGGGAAAGAAGTCCCCCTGCACCCAGTCCTGCCTCTCTATCCAGAGCGAAGCCCATGTGGGGAAGCACAAGCCTCCTTGCACAGCCTCGGGAGCATCAAATGCGAGAGCAGGACTGGAAAATGCGTTCGAAGCTCAGCTCTGAACACCTCGGAGCTGCGGCAGAGGCCCTGGGAAGCCCAAAGCGGGGGAAACCTCTGCCTAAGGAGCTGTGGATAAAAAAGAGTGCCCCTGCAAAAAAGGGGGTCGTGTTCACAGTATGAGCTGCAGCGCCCGGAGGCACCGAGGTGGGACGGGGCCCGGGCAGGCAGGGGCACAGGCAGGAGACCTCGGCAGCTTCAGCCCCAGGGCCAGGAGCCCAGCCCGGCCGCGGACGGACTGACATCCCGCTTCCCTCGGCCCCTTCCCCACGCAGGCAGCAGCCGAGGTCTGTCCCCAAACCATTTATGGCTTTTCAGCGCCAAGAGGCGGCCCCAAAGGGCTGCAAGGCAGGGTTGGCTCCAGCCCCGCTCCCCCCTGCATCCCCAGCGTTTAACAGGGGTGAGCCCAAACGCATCAGCCCCGAGGATGAAGCCATGCTTGGGATCTGCCCCATCCTGGAGCAGCCACCGTCTCCCGCGGGCTGGTAAAGACCCATCCCACCGAAAGCGTCACCGCCGGCGCCTCTCCCAGCCCCGTCCCCGCCGGTGGGATCAGTGCAGGACCTGCTCCAGCTCGTACTTCTCGCAGAACTTGCTGGTGAAGGGCAGGCAGGTGAGATACTCCACCCAGCGCCAGTTCACGGGGTAGACGTAGAGCCAGACCACCAGCGAGGCGAAAAGCCCCACGAAGACCAGCAGGGAGACGATGATCATGGCTCGCTTGCGGTACTTGTCCAGCGTGCCGAAGGTGATGTAGGGCAGGAAGGCGAAGGAGAGGAGGAGGCCGCTGAGGAAGCCGAAGAGGTGAGCGATGTTATCGATCCACGGCAAGAGGCCGCAGACAAAGAGGAAGAAGACGATGCCAGAGAGGTTGAGGAAGGCTTTCCAGGGTTTCTCCAGCACTTGCCAGCTCTGGAAGAGCTCCACGAAGAGGCAGGCCAGCAAGCCGAACTGGGACCCGGCGGGGCCCACCTGCGGGGATGGGGGAAGTCACGACGGGACCCTGCGGGCGTCTCCCCAGACGCGCCCCCACGTCCCCAGGGACTGTCTCCTCCCCTTGCAAAATGCATTTGGCACCTGCAACCCTCCGAGGGCTGCACTCCACCAGTGCAGGGCGCAGGGGTGGGAGCCGTGGCACGGGAGGAGGAGGAGGGGAGCACGCCGGCACCGTTTCGGCAGAGCCGGCGCTTTCGGTGACTCAGCAGCCAGGCAGCATCGCCCCCTCCCCGGCCACAGCCCCCCCGGCCCTGTCCTGACGCATCCCCGGGCGGATTAGGGCGCTCGGCGTGATCTCATTTAAAGCCTGGCAGGGTTTCGCTGCCAGCAGATTAGCCATCTGCCCGCCCGGGGACCCCGCACGCACACCGACACATGGCGACACGTGACCCACGCGGCATGTGCGAACCCCACACGTGGCAAAACCTGCCAGGGGCTGGGGGCTCTGTGCCGATGGCTGCAGCCCCCTCCCCAAACCTCCGCTGGGACAGGGAGGGGTGTCCTTTGGTCCCTGGGGAGCCGGCTGGGCGCGGGGTGATGTAGGCAGAGCCCCCCCAGCCCTCACCTCCGCCCTGTACGGCAGGAAGATGGCACTGGCCAGATTGCCCGTGATGCCGCTGAGGATGAAAATGATGGAGATGCGATGCCAGCCCGCCAGCTTCTCCAGGTCCCTCAGCACCGTCATCTGGAAAGTCACCGACACCAGGCAGTGGATGATGCTGGGGGGAGAGACCCTGCGTTAGGGACCCCTGCCCTGCGTTACAGACCCCTGCCCAGCCCTCCCACCCACTGCCCCGCGTTACAGACCCCTGCCCAGCCCTCCCACCCACTGCCCCGGGGCGCGAGACACCTTACAAAACACCCTCCACCGATGGCACGTGTCTCTGGAGTCTGGGGGTGTCCTCCCCTCTTCTCTCCCAGCCCATCGGGGATCACAGACCACCCCAACGGATACTCCGGTCCCAAGTCACCCCCATCATCCCCTGGGGGTGCGGGGCCGCGGCTCACCCGGCGTGCAGGAACAGGGACAGCCACAGGCGGTAGAACTGGTCGGGGACCTCCGGGTTGAGGAAGGGCAGGAGGCCGCAGACCTCGTCCAGGCAGTGCACCTGCGAAGGCAGGCGGGGCTGGGGGTGGCGGGGGCTCGGCCCACGCCCCAGAGCCCCAGGGAGCAACGGGTGGGTCGCAGGGACATGCGGCTGACGAAGCCGCGTGTCAGCGGGGGGGACCCTGGGTGGTGCGGGGCACCGGCGCTGCCCAGGTGCTGCGGGAGGAGCAACCGAGCATCGCCAGCACCCCAGGAGATGCGGAAGGGCCGTTCTGCCCGGGACGCGCCTTTCCCAAGGGCACCGGTGCTGCCTGGGTGAGGCTGGCTCGAGTCCCATGTCTCCTCCTGTCCCACACCAGCAAGACGGGCATGCAGCGGCAGCAGGAGTCCAGCCGATAGCCGGGCAAGTCCCTGCACTTTGCATTTCTGCTCACACCCATCACAACCACGTCCCAGGGTGCCATAAAACCCTTTGGCATCAGCACAGCAACGCGTGCCCCGGCTGCTCCCATCGCATCCCACGTCCCCGGCCCCGCTCACCTGCGAGCAGAGCGTTGCCTCCTCGTGGAAGTAGCCGTGCATGAACTCGCAGTACTCCCGCGTCGTGATCTCGCAGCTGGGCAGAGGGCAGGCAGCGGGCTCGCTCGGGGCACGGCTCACTCCCCGTTCCCCCAAGCATCCCCTTCTGCTCCTGGCAGCCGGTCCTGCCGCCACCATGCTTCCCCCCCACCCCGAGGCTCCATAACCTCCCTGTCCCCCCGGCAGCGGGGCAGAGCGGGGAGCCGAGCCCGGGCCGGGCGCCCCCGTCGCCGCGACCCACCTGCCCTTGGTGCCGATGCAGCAGGGCCTGCCCTTGATCTGGCAGTCCATGTGGGCGAAGCCCGTGTGGTTGGTTTTGGTCTCGTAGGTGCAGATCTACAAGGAGGAGGGAGAGGAGCCAAGGTCAGGGTCCGGCCCCCGGCTCTCCCCACAGCCCCCGTGCCTGGCTTGTCGCCCGCCACGCCTCCCATGGAGGCTGCCACCACGGTGCCACCGGGCTCTTACCGGCCACTTGGTGATGTCGTCCGGCCACACGTGGGGTGGGTTGGATGCCGGCTCCTCGCACGTCCTGGCAGGAGGAGGTGGGGGGGGGTCAGGACGGGTCCCCCCCACAATATCCCTCCCTGCAGTAGCCCCCATCGGGCACAGACAGCCCCGGGACCTGCCCCTTCCCCTGGCTTGGGAAGGATCCTGCACATTGGTGTCCCACAGCACCCCACAGCAGCACCTTCCGCGGGTGAGCCCCACGGCACTCGCCTCTGTCGGACAGCCCCATCCACGGCCCCTCGCAGCATCACCCGCGCCGGCGGAGCGGGGCAGGCAGGGGCTGGCGCAAGACAACGTCACCACCCAGTGCTGCCTACGTTTAGGACAGGCCCCACCCCAGTTTCCCCACCGATTCCCTCTGCCTTATCACTCTCCTATGGTGTCTAAGAGCCCCCCAGCCCCTTGGGCAAGAGGATTCAAGGCATCCAAGCTGGAAACGCAGCCCCAGGCAGCACCTCCGCCCCACCGTGCCCGCATGCAGCCGGGTGACCGCAGCGCCTGTCCCCAGCTGTCACTCTTACCTGGGGTCCTGGTGACACACAGCCCCCGACGTCCGCTTCTCGCCCGAGCCCATGGCTGGCGCGTTGCTGCCCGGCCACTTGATGAACGTCGCCAGCGTCTCCTGGGGAGGATGAAGAGACTGAGGATGCAGCAGCAAATGCACCGCTCTGACCCCACGCGCATCCTGCCCCGGGGCTGTGCAGACCCCCCCTTTTCCCCAGGGATCCCCAGCACTTCCCGGTGCCCGCGGCGGTGGTGGCACGCACCGAACAGTCCTGCGGCAGGGTCTGGATGCAGCCTGAGTTGTCGTTCTGGACGCAGCAGCCGGAGCCACGCTCCCGGTCCCGCTCGCGCTGGATGAGCCGCTCCACCTGACGATCCTTCCGGATGCAGGGGGAGAACTTGGCTCCCAGGTGGATGAGGTCGATCTGGGAGGAGATGCCAGTCCGGGGGATGCTCCATGGCCCCCCTGTGCCTCCCCTCCCTCCAGCTGCCCCCAGGGAGAGCCCAGCAGGGGCAGGGGCTCCCCACAGGCGATAGCCCTGGGTCTCCATTACCCCTGTTGGAGGAAGGTGGGTGCGAAGGGGATGGGGTCTCTTCTGACCATCCCACTGCGATGCCGCAGCTCTGGGAAGCGCTGCTGACCCCCCGGGACGGGGCAGCAGGTCCCAGAGGGATGAGGGCACTGAGGGCCCGGGGCAGCAGGCTGGCACGAGGGTTCGAGCTCTCCCCCCAGGGAGAGGAGCACCCCAGGGACCCCCTGGGCTCAGGGCAGGGGGAGCGGAGGCTGGCAGGCAGTGGTCCAGCAGAGCCCTTACCGAGCTGGGCCCGATCCAGAAGTTTTCCTGCTGGATGTACTTGACGCTCTCGTAGACGCCCTTGTTCCTCAGCACCTGCCGAGCCAGGCCAGGGTCAGCCCCGCTGAGGGGGCCGGTGGTGTGGGGCGCAGCCCCCTCTCCCTCCGCTCGCGGGGGGCTGAGCGGCCCCCTTCATCCGAGGGAAGGGCTGCTGGGTCCCACCAGCAACGTGGGAGGGAGAGCAGCTCTGCCGCCAGCACGCATGCTGCTGCAACACGCCGCTGCTCGGCCAGCACGCGCGGACCCCCTGCCGCGGCTAGTTAACGGAGCCTCCCAAACAGCAGGAACCAGCAGCATCCCAAGATGCTCCCAGCCCTAGCAGGGAGCACGACAGCGGTCACGGTCCCCCCAGGAAGATGGACGCCTGCTCTTCTCTCCAGCTTGGGTGCTGGGGGAGCAGCGCAGCCGGCTGCAGGTTCCCAGGATTAACCCCCGAGGGAGGATCGCCCCTCCGCGGTGTCGAAGGCACTCCCCAGACACCAGCCTTGCTTTCCTCGGCAGCTAGCTGGTTGCCATTTCAGAACCAGACACGTCACCGCAGAACTGGGAGGGGACGGCCCTGGCCAGTAGCTCTTAAACTTACTAACTCTGTCGTCACGTGCTGGGTGAAGCCGATGGGGGCGATGCCGTAGGTGCCGATGACCAGCAAGGTGATGAGGATGTGGACAAAGGTGATCCAGTACGTGAAATACGGCCTGCAGAGGAAAGGACCCAAAATTTGAGCAGCTCAGGGATGGCTGGGCAAAGGGACGCTGCAGTCCCCCAAGCCCCGATTCCCAAGCATTGAGGGGGACACACATCCAAGAAGCCCCGTGCCCATCCCCGTCCCATCAGTCCCCCCTCACCGGTGGCTGTCGGTGATCTCCAGCTGTGACTGCACGATGCTGCTCAGGCTGCGGCGGTAGGTCCTGTTCAGCCACTTCCCCACCACCCCCAGCCCGTAGTAGCGTTTCTTGCGGTCGAAGGCGAAGTGCTTCACTTTGGACGCAATGCGCCTGCCTCGCCGGGGAGCCGGGCCGGCGCTGGTGGAGGCCGAAGTGAGGCGGACACCCTCCCGCCTGCAGAGAGGGGAGAAGCCCATCACAGCTGCCGAAAGGGGCCAGCTGAGAAATCCCCCATGTGCAACCCCATGGCTGCAACCCAGAGCTGGGGAAGGCCGGGGGGTGCCTGGGATGAGGGCTAGGAGCACCTTCTTGGCTTTGTCCTCCTAGGAGCACACCAAAAGTGCCCAGTGCCCCATGGCAGGGATGGCTGGGGACACCGTCCTGACTGCGGCAGGGGACCTGGGCACCCAGCACCCGCTGAGAGCTGGTACTCACGGGGTGGGCTGCTCCGCCTCGGGGGATGCCCTGGCATCCTCCCCCACCGGGTGCATGCGTAAGTACGTGGCCGATAGAGGCGGCGACTCAAAGACGTCATCGGGCATGGAGTACGTCTCGTCGTGCATGTCCATCTGGAAGGAGGATAGAGACGTGTTCTTGGATGCGTGCAATGGGCGAGAAGCCTCCCCCTGCATGAGCATGCCCATCACCAGGCCAGCCTGGCTCCCCCTGGCCCCGGAGCCCGGGGAGGGGGTGATCCCCATCGATATCCCATTAACTGCACGTCACAGGGTGTGAAACACCCACGATGGCAGCATCGCTCCCTGCCACGCCTAAGGAGCATCACCGAGGGCAGGGCTCCGCAGCGCCGGGCACACTGGCCACCGACGCCCTGCTCCCAGGCAGGGCGAAGCACCGGCACGGGGGTCCCCGTCAGAGCCCCGCTCCACGTCCAGCCCCCGCGCAGCGGCACCGGGACCCCTCCCCGCTCCGGCGGCCGGTGTGGAACGGCGCTTGCCTTACTGAAGAAGGATGAGTCCAGGGTATCGGCAGCATCCACCATGTCCTCGTCCATGAAGCTGGGGTACACAAAGCTCCTCTTGCTCCTCTGCTTGGGAGCCAGCGGCTCCAGGACAGAGCGTCCCTTTGGCAGGGGAAGCAAATCAGCGTAAGCAACCAGAAGTTTTTGCAGCACTGAGGGTTTCTCATAGCTTCCCTCCCCAAAGCCGAGTGGCAAGGATTAAATCCCAACTGGCCACCATGTCCCCCCGCGTGGGAAGGGCAGGCAGCAGGAGCCGGCAGCAGATGCTGCCTGTAGCTCCCCAGAGCCAGCGCTGGACCACGACCACGTTAGTCAGCACGAGAAGTGAACTCTGAATCCCCTTTGGTCTCAGTCCCACAAACCTGTCCCCAGGGCTTGCCCAGGGCTCCCCGGGGGCTAGAAAGCTGTTGGAGAAGCCTCCTGGCTCCTCAGCAGTGAAACCCAGAAGCTGCTTTTTTCTAGGGATGTCCAGTTTTCACCAAAACTTCTCTTTTTAAGCAGATCTCGGGTTAAAAACCACCAACCTCCCACCTCAAACCCACCCTGGAGAGACAGCGATCTCTGTGCAAAGCAAAAAGCCAAGAAGCAAAGATGATGGGTGAGGGACAGAGCTGAAATCCTGGTCAGGAAGAAGACAACACCCCCCAGGTCCCCAAAACCTACACGGAGAAGGGCCGCGGCCGCCTTGAAGCTCATGTGGGCGACGGACTCCCTCTTCCTGCGCGGCAGGCGGCCATAGCCGGAGCGGATGCTGTTGAAGGACGCCAAGGAGACGACGCCGGGGGTGAGCGGGGGCAGGACGTGGTGGGGCGTGTGGGGACGGTCGGTCTCTTCAGGATGGCGGAAGGGACGGCCCCTGGCCAGCGGGTCCACGATCTGGAGGAGGGAAGAGGTGTCGGTGCTGGGAGAGCAAGGCTGGGAGCTGGACCCCGCGCCCCGAGCTCTACCTTGGGCATCTTGGCGGGCTTGGGCGACTCGGTGCCTTGGAAGGAGGGCACCTCCTGGCTGGGCAGCTCCATGTCGCGGTAGGCAGGCTTCAGCTTGCCATATCTCATGCTGCAGTGCTGCAAGCTCTTGCGTTGCCACTGCTGCCGCTTCCCCTCCCAGTCGCTGCTGACACCAAACCACTGCGCCGTGCCCCTGCACACACGACGGGCGCGTTGTCACCCCGCCGGTCTCCCCAGCCCAGGCACCGCCATCCCACCCGGGCGTCCCCTCCGGCGGGTGATTGGGGCTGGGGTGCCTCAGCTCGGCCCGCAGCAGGGCGAGTTTTGACCTGGCTACAGGTGGGGGAAAGGGGAAGGGGTGCTGCAGAGGGGTCGCTGGCCTTTGGGTCTCTCTGGAGAGGTAACTCCATCAAGACTTGCACCTTGCACGGGACAGTGCATCAGCTCTGGGCTGCAGCAGACATCCAGCTCAAGGTGCTTTTGAAGGTCCTACATAAACGGGGCAGAGAAATTTTCCCAAGGTACAAAACAACCGTTTGAATTAATGCTAAACAATCCTGCCGCAGGATTATCCCCAAGCGGACACCAGCGAGACAAAGCAGAGCTGCATGAAACCCACCAAGGCGTTTCCTTCCAAGCCCCAACTCTCCATCCCCACATCCCAAGTCCTCTGCTGGTACCCACAGCCACAACACCGCAATGGGGACCAAGGGACCCCTCCGGTGACCCAGCTGCTGCCGGAGCCCGCCCTGCCCTCACGCCACCGCTCCCCGGCCCTCACCTGCGGATGCTCTGGGACAGGGAAGTCTGCCGGCGGAAGCTGGGCCGGTGCTCCGAGCCGTCGCATCCCTTCGTGCGGGGCTCCTGCAGGCTCTTGCTCTTTCGGTAGATGGGGACCTTGGAGGGCTGGAAGACAGAGCAGGCGTTAGGGACGGGGTGGCATGGGGGGTTCCGCAGGGATGGCAGCCCCCCCAAGTCCAGCGTGGAAAGGATGCAGCTCCCTGTCACTCACCTGCTTGCGGGTGCCATCCTCCTCCGCCTCCCGGGGAGGGATGACGATGGAGAGGTTGGGGGGCTTCTTGCTCTGCAGGCGGCTGCTGCTGGAGCGGCTGCCCCCGTTCTTGTCGCCGGCTGACATCTCAGGCCGGTGGTGGTCGGCAGGCTGGGAGGGTGCAAGGAGTCAGCAAGAGGGGAAGAAATATCCCCCCAGGAGCTCATGGAGCGGCTGGCTCCCAGCGGGAGATGGGGCCTCACCGGTAGGATCTCGCCAGCCTCAGCCCGCTGTGCCGCTGGCCGTGTTGCTAAGACCTCCCCACTACCAGCCCAGCTGCCGCTCCCCCAAAACCCACACCCTCTGCCCGGGTTTGGGTGGACGGGAGGACTTCCCTCACCCGCTCGCTCCCAGTCCCCCAGGACCACCAGCAGCACCCCTTCACCTGCTGGGAGCAGAGCAAGGGATGGCAGGAGTGACAGGGTCAGAGCAGCCCCATCACGCTGGCACGTGCCTGTGGACACCCGGGACTCACCCCGCCAGGATGCGCCTGACCAACTCGGCACACGTGTGGCAGACTCGGGGTGGTCCCTGCCGGCCCTGGCCAGGCCCATGGCACACAGCTGTGGCTCTCGGACATGGGGACACTGGCCCCCGCAGTTCTGCACAGCGAGGTAGCCGAGGGGTGATCGCAGGCGCTCCCGGGGGTTCTGCAAAGAGCTCACCTTGCCCGGGCAGGGCAGGGTGGGAAGCGAGGGGACGCGGCCAGGCAGGGGACACGCAAAGCCTGAAAATGCCAAATTCGCATCCCCCCCTGCACCACAGCCCCCACGTCGGGGACGGCTCTGGCCGCAGCGAGAGGGGCTGGGGCAGCCCGTGCCACCTCCGGCCACGGAGTCGGGACCCGCCACGCGTCGGGTGCCCCATGGGAGGCGAGATGCGGGACGTTCCCCTCTGGCACCTGAACGCACACACCAGGCTGGGAGACTGAATCCTCCCTGGCACCAAGTGCAAGGGGGGGGAAGCTTAATGGCCAAGAGGTGGTTAATTCCTCGAGCAATCCCCTCCCGAGGGTCCCTGCAGCCTGGCTCTACCGGGCAGGACCTCGCAGGAAAGGTAATCCCATCCGAGTGCAAGGGAATGAGTCCCAGATCCTATTAGGGACTACGGGGGTCTGGAAGGGAGGCACAGCCCCCATCTTCCTGTCCCAGTTGCCCAGGGGACTCGCACAGGTCTTATCAGCATTCCTCGTCCCCCCGGCACAGCCATGGCCACGGGGATGGTGCCACCTGCTGCGCTCACCCCGTGCACCAAGCCCCGCCGTGGGCCAGCCACAAGGACCTGCATCCCATGGGATCTGCTCCCAAGCGGAGACGGGAGCTGGCCCTCTCCACCCAAGGGGGACAGCAGAGTCCCCTGGGGGGACCGGGCATCCTGCTGGGGCTCCTCTGCTGCCACCCACCGCCACCAAGTTGGAGCTCAGAGTCCAACGGTGCCACTAGCTGCAAAATGCCCGCTCGACGCATGGGCCTGGCCCCCCTCTCTGCCCAGGACCCCAGTAACCAGCCCAGCCGTATGGCCTCGTACCCCGCTCTGCTCTCGTCGGGTAAGGGTGCTCAAGCAGTCAGCTGGGCGATCGAGAAGCCCCCCAGGTCTCCCTACCTCATAAGAGTGGCAGGGATCCCGCGCAGCGCGTCTCGATGGCAAACACCCGCCGCAGCCTTCCTCTTCCTCCTCTGTCCTTCATGCACAGGAGCCCCCGGGCACAGCCAGGCTCCTCCTGCCTCGCCTGGTGGGGAGAGAGCTGCGATGAAAAGCCACGCGAGGGAAAGCGGGCGAGGGCTGCAGGAGCATCCCGGGCGGAGGGAGAGCAGAGCTCAATGGCTCCCTGGGCCCTGGGGACAGGGCTGCCGGTGGCCGGACACCGGGGACACGGACCAGCCGCTGGCACGGGGCGGCAGAAGGAAAAAGAGCTGCCATTCGCAGCGATGCACCTTGCTCCATGGCAGGGGAACTGCATGGGGCAGGCAGGGAGTTTTCGCCCATCGCTGCCAGGCAAAGCTCTTGGGAAGCGAGACAGCCACGCAGAGCGGGCACGAACGCGAGTGCCTTGCCGAGGTATTTAATAGCTGCTAAGCTGGGAGAACGCCAGCCGGGCAGTCCAGCCCCAGCAAGCAAAACTTTCCATCCCGCTGGTGAGCTGGAGACGCTGTTTGTTTTCCTCCCAGGGCAGCTTGAGATGCCAGCTGCTCCGGAGAGCCAGGGATGGGAATGGGCTGGGGTCAGAGCAAGCCCTAGGACACCCTCATCCTCCTATAGCTCTGGGGAATGGCTCTTCGTGGTGGGAGCCAACACAGCCAAGAGCACAGAAACTGGAGCCAAACTGTGTCGTTCAGAGGCCCCGCTTTTACACCCCTATCCCAAAATCCCATCCCCAGTTGCCCCCATCACACCCCAGGCAGCCCTTGGCAAGGACCTCCGTGCTTCCCGGTGAAGCAGGTTTGCAGCGCATTTAAAATCCCGGTCCCGTTCCCCACCGGCTCCCCATGCAGCACGGGTGGAAGGACGGACCCGGCCCCCCCGAGCCGCAGGCGAGGTGACGCAGCTCCCGGGGGAGCTGGCACAGCCCGGCGGGCACCTGCCGTCCCGGTCACACAGCGTGGCTGGAGCAGCTTTCACGGCTCTGTGCATTAACGCAATATTTGGCATTGAGAGAGGGGGAGGAGGGGAGCAGCCCCCGAGGGCTGAAGTCCCCTTGGCCACGTGGGCTGGGGCAGCAGCTACCCCCCGAGCATGGATCCTGACCCACAAGAAGTTCTACCCCACGCCAGCCAGAGAAATCCCCCGGGAATGCTGCTGGGAAAGAGTTTTCTAGCTCCCCCAGTTTGTGCTGGCACCCAACCCCTCTGACGCTGGCACCGCTCTCGCCCAGCGCGCTCGGCGTGAGAACAGGCGAGCCAGCGCCTCCATCCAGAGCAAGCCCGCGATGAGCTCAGCCCGCTGGGTCCCCTTCGCCCTCCCGGCCCCAGGACGGAGGGCTACGCCACCGGGAGCATCGCCCTCTGCCTGGCGGCACCGGCAGCCCCATCGGCAGGGCACAGCCCGGCTGCCCCTCGGCGCTGGTGGCTGCGGGTCCCCAGGGAGCCTCAGGCGCTCGGGGTGGACACGGCGGCTCTGCCCTGGGGACAGGAAAGGGTAGTGAGAGGCGAGGTGCTGAGCTGGCACGGGGGAGCTGTGCAAACGCCCCGCTGCAGGGACACGGTGGCGACAGCAGCGGCGGGGTGACGGACACGGGACTCAGCACCCGTGAGCACGGTGTCACTTCAGGCTGGAAAAGATCTCCAAGGAATGAGAAAAACGCACTGGGGATGCTGCCATCGCCTGTGGGGGAGCGACAAACGGGCTGGGGGTGCAGGGGGTAACGTGATCTGATCGATGAGAAGAGATCCCCCACCATCACCATCTTCCCTCAAAGCTGTCGCATTCACCGAAGCTCGCCAAAGCCTGACATCCAGCAGCGAGGGATGCGGCCCTTGCCCCAGCAACAAGTGGGTGAAGCCCCCATCCCCTCCTAAGAGGGCAGGTGTGTGGGGGGCACTGGTGAGCAACTGGGACGAGGTTTAGTCTTTAACCAGGCGAGGCTGGCTCCCAGCCCCAGCCCCGGGGTGAATCATGACAGACGCTGACCCAAGGAAGCACGCCCAAGGAAGAAAGTGACGGAAAAAGTGATGTGGCTCGTACAAGACGTCACCATGGGACACGCCGGGATGCTCCGAGCAACGCAAAGGGACTGTCAGCACGGCCAAGCAGCGACCTGCAGAGCAGGGCTGGGGACAACCAAGCACAACCGTCATACGAGACACTGGAGACAGCCCTGCAGAGCAGCCCTGGTCGGAGCAGGGTGTACACAGCACACGGCGGGTGCAGGGAGGCCCAGAGAAGGATCGGGATTGCTCTCCCCGAGCTCACTGGTGTGGGGGGAGGCAGCATTACCGGCACTGGAAGAAAAGCGCATCAGGCTGGTGCCATTAAGCCGGGAGGAGAAAGCAGCTCTGAGGCACCCAAGGGTGTGGTGCCGGGAGCGGGACCCCCGCGAGCACTCATCACACCCATCACCCTGAGCACGACGAGCCCCTGCTCCTCCCTCTCCACCTCCGAAGGGGAGTGAGAAAGGGGTCAGCAATGCTGCGGATCCCCCAAACGCCCCCGCAGCCATCCCCGACGCTGGCACCCCACAGTCCATTAGGCAGAGCGCGCCGCTGCCGCGCGCTAACGGCTGCCCATAAATGATTCAGAAGCGCGTTAAAGACCTCTCTCAAGGCTGGAGCCTCGTTAAAAGGTGCTCCCGGTTATTAAGAGCCGCAGATAGGAAAGTCAATTGGTCCAATCGCTCCGAGCATCGAGCCCCCGGGGACTCACACCCGAGCAGGGGACCCCGAGCGGCCGCCCAGCTCCTTCCCCCCTTCTGCTCCCTTTCTGAAAGCTTTTTACCATTTCCCAGTCTCAAATTTCAGATCTGGGAGAAGCAGCCCAAGACAAACAGCTCTTGAAATGAAAAGACATTATTAAAAAAAAAAAAGGAAGAATACTTCTGGGGTGGGAAACTAAATATCTTAATATTTTTCTTTCTGCTCGGAAAGCCCAGACCCCCGTGCGCTCAGCCCCTCGTGGGCCCACTCAAATGGGGAGACCCGGAGAGTACCAACCCCGCAAGCCCAGGAGCAGCCAGGCTCTATCCGCTGCCTCCCTCCTTCCAACCTCCGCTTATTTTTTGTGCTTTGAGTATTTAGGCTTTTTTTTTTTTTTTAAAGGACAAAATACACTTTACGGCATCACTGCAGGAACCCTCCTGCTCCTAAGGGACTTCAGGTCCCTGCGTGGCCCCGTGCCCACGGCACAGAAGCCGCCCCCAGCCCACACACGGCCATTTCACACCCCGGCACCACGACATCAGGCCGATCGTTTTCCTCCCCCCACCACAGAGAAGGCAACTCCGTCCTTTCCCCACACGTGCCAACCCCGCCGCAACGGGACCAGTCAGCAAACCTGCAAGACGCAAGGTTTCGCTCCGAGTCTCGAGAGAGGACCGCTGCGTTTCAGGGCGTATTTTAAGCTGCCCCCTCCCTCTCCTGCATCGCTGAGCCATGCAGGCAGCACCGACACCTGCAGGAGCTTTAACCCTCATCTCCAGCACGGCTGCTGGGGCAGCAAGATGGGGTACGGATGCCCGACGGGTGGCGAGAGCCCAGCCACTCCCTGGGGCGCGCAGGCAGCCGACACGCACGTCATCCGCACTGCCATTAGGAAATCCTCTTCCATTTTCTGCGCCGAGCAGGACGTTGGGCAACCGCGGCGGGCTGGTTCAGCCCGGGCGAGCTCGGAGCGCGCGGCACGCCCTGGAAGGAAGCAAAGCTACCGGGGGAGATAGAGCGCGCCGGCCGGGGGGGCTGCGCTGGGTGCTGCTGATAAAGGCGCAGCGGGCAGAGCCCTGCCTGCCTGCGGGGAAAGGAAGCGAAGGCCAGGGAGGGCGCATGGCTGCGCGCATGGCTGCGTGCATGGCTGCACAAGGCAGCCACGGGCCAGGCTTCCCCGCTGCAAGGCCTGGATCGCCGGGAGCGTGCACGGTCTCCCTGGCTGTCCTGGGTGACACCGCCGGTACCTGCATGGAAAGGGAAGGATTTGCCCGCGGGATCGGGGAGCTGATGGTAAAAGCCACGCGGAGGATTTCCCGCGTCCCAGGCACGGCCCGTTTCCCACCCTTGTTAATTTTTACCAGCACAACGACACCCCGCCGCCCCGGCAGAGCGAGTGCCGGCACCTGAAGACTTCCCGACCCGCTGGGGTGGGTGGTGAGCCCCGGAGAGCCAGGGTCTCTCTGTGCCACTGCCAACCCACCCCACACCTCCCTGCTCCCCCTTCCCGGGGGACTCCGCACACCCTGACAGCAAAATAACCCCCAACAGGCAGCACTGCACAAACCCGCTCTGCTTCCCACGGTGGAGACACGCCGGCCGGGGCGGTGGGTGCTGCCGGCCCTTTCCCCGCGCTGGAGGCCCAGCCGAGCAGGGGATGTGCACGTGGAGGCTTTGAGTCACCCCAAACGGCTTCGGAAAGAGCAAAGGGTGAAAGTCTCCGCCGGCAGCGAGGGAAGCAAGGGTGGCTCCAGCAGTGAAAGCACGGAGGGATCGGCAGCTCCCCGGCAGCGCTGCAGGCAGGGCTGCAGCAGTCCAGACCCAAGGAAAGCTCTTTTCCAGCCACCGCACGGATTCCCCGGGCTACCAGGATTGATTTAACTTGATTTTATCTAATAGCTGCGTAATTTCAAAGAGCTACTCCAATTCCTTGTTAGTTTGGCTTAAACACAGGATGCATGGGCATGATGGTGCGAGTGCTCCTGCCCCGGCTGTGCCTTCTGGAAGGGGCTGAGGGGTCCCAGGTCCTTACTTCCCCGAGGCAAGGGGCGGGCAGCCTGCCTGCAGGCCATCTGCCTGCGATCTGCCTGTGATCCCCACACCGCAGGTCGTTACCGAGTTCATTCTCACTTCCCTCTTTGAAGGAAAATTCTTGGTGTGAAAGGACGATGGGGGGACAGGACACATTTCTTCCTCCTGTTCTTCTGCAAAACACTCATTTTGACAGCAACTCATGGCACGAGGGCTCAGGCCGGACTTGCAGACTTCCTCAATCCTCCACCGCCCAGTTCGGAGTGCACCGAGCCACCCGGAGCCGCACTGGGCTGGGAGAAGCACCCCATATTTGCAGAGGGTTCCCTCGCCGTGAGCTCTGAGCACCCCTGCGCCATGTGGGATGCAGCAGCGGGAGGTGGTGCTCAGCCCTGCGCACAAATTCAGTCATTCCGGGCTCGAGGGGAGCCCTGGGCTGGTGGCAGGACGATCCCCCTTGCCAAAAGCTTCCTATCTCGGGGAACAGGCTCCTTATCTCAATGCAGCCGTTTCAAGGCTTGTACAACGTGGCTGCTCGCCCCGCCAGTCCCCGGGAAAAGGGAGAGTCCCAGGTGGACGCCAGCAGCCTCCTTTGATCCCCCTCTGGAGCCAGCAGCTCCCCGAGAGGGACAAGGACCTCACAGCGCCCGGCCATGGGGACGTCCCTGTGTGCCACAGATGAAGGTGGCATCTCTGCTGGCAGTGGGCCAGAGGCTGCCCCTTGGGCACCCCATTTCACTGCCCTCCAGCCACCCCTACACAGGGGCCATGCCCCTGGGGGCAGTAAAACCTCGGTGCTCCCCTGGCCCCGGTGCAACCCGGGGAGGCTGCTCCCTGCCCACCCTTCCCTCCTCCCAAGCACCAGCAGCCAAACATGGGCCACTCCTCGGCCTCATTCCCTTCGCTCCTGGTTGCCACGAGGCCAGAAGCACCCAGGTCCACATGCCACAGAGGAAAGCCCGACCAGGAACAGTTCATCCCCATCCAACACAGGGCAAGCCTGGCATGAGGGGTCCTACACTCACCGGAGCCTATGGAAAGCGTGTGATGCTCTCCCTCCACCGCAGCATGGCCGTGGACCTGTGCCAGCAATGCACTTTGCAGTCTCTTGGCTACCAAGAGCTGGTGGAGGGGTCTCCCCCACCATCCTCATCCTCCCCCTGCCCACTGTCCCACCCTAGGGATGCTGCACTGGCAGGGAAGCCGCGCAGCTCACTACAGGAGCTGGAGATGCTGATTTTGAAGGAGCGTCTCCATGCCTTCCCCAGGAGCGCTCGGACTGGGTTAAGCCACCACGTGCATGAGCCAACTTGGCCCCGGTTACGGCATCACCCATGGAAAAGCCCTGTGCCAACAGCACAGTGCTGGTGCCGGCAAGGCTCTCAGGCTGCTGAGGAGCCAGGGAAAAGGGCAGGACATGCCAACACCGAGAGTCGGGGATTCGCCCCGGCTGCCCGTGAGCATGGCGTACAGCCTTCGGGCTCACACGTAACGGGAGGTCACTCCCAGCCCTGCCCTGGCGTTCCTGCAGGCCGGCGAATTACAGGGATAACCACGTCAAATCCCCGGCACAAGCTGCCGCGTGACGCACGGGGAGCGAAGGCAGCCCCGTCAGGCCAGCGGCAGCCCCGTGGCACAGCAGGGGGGCACCGGCACGTTGGGCAACTCAGGGAGCACCAGGCGCATCTCCCCTGCTCAGAGCGGGTCTGTCAGACCAGATAAATACCTCAGGAATTATTATTTTTAAACAAAAGGCCAATAAAAAAAACCCAACAAAAAACCCCACGGACTGCTGGAAGGAGGGGACCATCACCCTGGGAGCTGCAGCACCCCAAAAAGGCACCTGCAGATGGGAGGGATGGCCCTGCGGGACAGCCGGGCACGTGGCAGCCCCCGGGATGGGAGCAGAGGGCAGGAGCATCCCACCGAGGAGCGACCGGCCGCGCGCCGCCCGGCCGAGCGGGTCACCGCAGGGCTGGACATCCAGGGCAGAGACCGCGGCCGTCCTGCACTGCCCGATTTCTCCCCCCAACCCCATGCTAGCAGCCTGGGAAAAGGCAGAGGAGCATCACTGGGGCTGCCCTGCTCCCTCCCCTTGCAGGCACCGGTGACTCCCACGGGGCAGCAGAGCCCCCGGTGCCCCGTGCCCGGCCGCAGCCCTCGGCACCACAGGCGTCAAGCGAGTTGATTTGCACCCACGCTCCCCCGCCTGGGGGTACGACCACAGCAGCGAGTCCTGCACCGGTGGCTGCTCAAACTCGCCTCGAGGCGATACGCTGCGGGTTTCGCAGGAGGCCTTCACGCTTTCAGACTCATTTGTGGCATTTCACAGGTGGGGTAACTGAGGCACCACATTACAATAAGACTCCCTGCCTTCCCACCCCCCCCGGCAGCCAGGGAGCTGGTCCCTTCCCCAGGCAGCTTGCAAGGATTTCAATGAAGTCCTTACAATTCCCTCAGTTTTAAATTCCTGGAGGACAAAGGAGGAGCAGGGAAGCCCTCACGTGCAAAACCCATAAATGCTTGATTGCCACAAGGGTGCAGGCTGCTCCCCCGCCCTCCCAAGACAGTTATTGGGGGGCTGCCCCTGCCCCCACCGAGCTAACGCGACCTGCGCCTCATGACGCCAGCCCTCGGGGTGCAGGTCCCCAAGGACGAGGGGGGCACAGGGGTCCTGCACAGTGGCCAAGCAGAGGGCAGGGCTGGTCTCAGGGCCACCCGGCACGTGGGCCTTCCCAGGGCATCCTCCCCAGGTCCGTTCCCCACCCCAAAAGCCTCGTTAAGATTAAGTAAGGGATTAAGTAAGAAAAAGCGTACCAGCGCTAAGGGTCTCCTCCACACTTGCAAGCACGCACAACCTTCAGTGCTCATTCGGAGGTCGGGAAGCGACCACTGCACGCTCCCAAACAACCGCAACTCCTGGATCCTCATAATTAAAAGGGACCGTGCCCATCCCCGCCGGGGGCTCGTCGCGTTACCAGACACCTCCTGGCCCGGCAGGACAGTGGGGACCAGTGGTCATTAGATAAAAAGCTCTTCAAGAGGCAAAGAGTTTATGATCCCATCACTTGAGGGCTCATAAATTTAAGTAGCTAGTTTTCAGCCGTCACTAATTGATTCCTTTGGTGCAGAGCTCCTGCCAGCCAAGCCCTCCCTCGCTCCTCCAGGCTCAGGTCCCTGCAGGGCTCCCAGTGCCCGTGGGAAACATGGAAAAGTCTCGGGAGCCCCGTGCCAGCCTGGGCAGCTCCCGCACGGCGGGCAAGGGATAGCGGGAGAAGGACGAGCCCACTCCTCGCAGAGCACGGCACGCTGCCACGGATGCTTTAGGACGTGCGACCAGGGGTCCCACCGCCAGCCCCCACAACCCCCCCGCCGGTTCTCCGTCACCCATCCCCGCTTTCCTTGGCAACGAGCGCTGTTTTGACCCCAAGCTCATCCTGAGGGTTGTTTTCGGACCGAGACCAGCAGCCCAAGGGAAGGAATAAGGATTTATTTGGGGGTTCCTTCAGGTTCACTGTAAGAGTTAAACAGGAGCAGTACCAAAGGCAAAAAGATCTGTAACCAGAAGAGCCACGTGCTCGTCTTTCAGGCCAGTGCAGCCAAACAACGCAAACACCGCCTGAATTCCCCAGCTCCCCCAGCGCATCCCAAGGGATGTAGCTCCCCCGAGGAGAGGCGACCCAGCCAGCCCCCTCCCCACCAGATTCACACCCCCGCGCTCCGCATCCCCAGCCTCTGAGCTCCCAGCACCCACCGGCATCTATTGTTCCTCCCGCCGGCATCCACGGACACGCTCCGGCAGCACCGCTCTCCCGGCATGCACGAAATGCACCAAGTGCTCGCACATGCATCCGAGGGCGACACCAGGGTCGTCCCTGTCTTGCCGAATTTGTACCAGGGCAGCTGTTTGGGTGTCAAAGCCCACTCCCGCCGCTGTGGTTTACCCTTTCTCACCCCGGGGCTTGCAGCACCTCCGGGTGCAGTTTCCAGCGCAGCTGCAGTGGTGCCAAAGAAACCCCCAACTGGGGGAAGCGGGGAGGCCACCGAGGCTCGCTTCGGTCACCAGCAAACAGGAGCAGAACAGGCAGAAGCCCCCCCCAAATAAGCAAACAGCAATAGGTGTTGATCGCCCCACTAACTGCGGAGGGGCTGAGAAGGGCAGAGCCCAGGCACAGCAGCGGGGGAGCCCAGGAGGCCGCTCGCGAAGGCGGCCGCGGTGCAGAGCCCGCGGCACCTGGGGCAGAGCAGGCAGAGGCGGCCCTGGTTTCTCCAGGGCCTGGCTGCAGCTGAACCCTCCAGCTCATTTCGGAGGTGGGATGTTTTCAAGCTGTGGGAGGTTTTCCACTTGGAAAACAGGCAGGAGCCAAAGGACGCTCATTCAGAGGGCACGATGGATGAGCTGAGCCGGGCGGCATTTCCCTGCTCAGGACAGCCATGGGACAGCGGTGGGCTGTGCTCCCAAACCCTCCAGGCGGGCCGACGTGCTGCAAGCCCGGGGCAGCGGGGACACGGTGAGCTCACCCTGGAAATCCCCAGGAGCGACCACCCAGAACCCGGGCACGCGCAGGCAGGCGAACGTCCCGGCTCCCCGCAGCGGGAAGGATGACGCCGGGCCGGGGAAGAGGGCAGACGCTTCCTCTTGCCACGCAGACCCAGCAGCGACAACGTGGCCTTGCAGGTCCCCTTCCCCCTGCAGAGCGCGGTCACGGGGAGCCGAGAGCTGAGCGAGAGCTGCGGGGTCTCGAGGGGGAGAAGCAGAGCCCTTGGCCCGCTGTGGGCACTGCAACCCGGCTGCGGGCAAGCCTGGGGGGCCGGCTTCTGCCCGGTCCTGCTGGCCTGGCAGCAAGGCAGGACCAGGGTAATGCCCAGCCTCACCCCTCTGCCCCAAAACCGCTGCAGGCCAACAGCAAAAAAACCCAACTGGCTAAAACATCCAGACCCGGCATCCCGCTGCTGCCTGCGGGATGCACATAGGGATGCAGGATGACCGGAGCCTTCCGATCCCGACAGGTTTTGTTTGTTGGCAAAGGGCTGGCGGCAGCACTCGCCACTTCAGGCAGCACGTGCGAGCCCGGCAGAGCCTGTAAACCAAACCTCGGCCCAGCAACACCAGCAAAGCCCCGGCACCGGCGGGCGGGAGGGGAGGACGATGCTCGGGGGCAGAGCAGGAGCGGGCAGGGGCCCGGGCACCCTCGCCTGCGGCTTCCAGGCCACTGCCACTTCCGAAGGGCGCTGCCAGCCCTGCTCGCCTGGGAAGGGGAAAACCCACAAAACAAAAACAAAACCGCAAGCCCGCTTGTTTATCGGGCCATCGGCTCCAGAAAGTAGGTTAGGGCTTTCCTCCGGAGCCCGGGCAGGGGAGCCGGCAGCGGGCAGGGCAGCGGGCAGGGCCCCCCCTCGCCCCGCGGTTTCCCCTCCGCCCGGGGCGCACGGCCGGGTCGCCCCGCCGGGACACGCACCCGCTTCCCCCCGTGATGAAGAGGAGGAGGAAGAGGAGGAAGAGGAGGGTCCGTGCCCCCCGTCCGTCCGGGCTGCCGGCCCCGGCGGCGCCGGGGAGGGCGCGGGGCACGGCCGCAGCCCGGGCAGGGGGATCCGCGCCGCCCCGTCCCCGGCAAAGGGCCGCCGGGGGCGGGGGCAGGCGCCCACCGCGGCGGGGCCGGTACCCCGGGCCGGGCGGAGCGGGGCGGCCGCGGGGCGGAGGAGGAAGCTGGCGGGACGCGGCCGGTCACAAAGCACCAGCAAACCGGGCGGCCGCGAAGCGGCGCGGAGGCACCGGGACCCCTCGCCCCGCTCCCACCCCCGGCCCCGCTCACCTCGGCGCGGCCGCGGCTCCGCTCCCGCTCCCGCCGGTACCGGCCGCGCTCGCCGCCGCCGCCGCCGCCTCCACCTGGGCCGGGCGGGGCCGGGGGGCGGGGCCGGGGCGGGGCCTCTTCTGGGGCGGGGCCTCCGCCCCGGCCCCGCCCCGCAGAGCGCCCGCCCACGGCGTCACGCGTGGGCGCTGCCGCGGGTCCCCGCCCCCCCCGGTCCCGGGCCGCCCACGGCGGGGGCTGAGCCCCGGCGGCCTCCGCGGCGCTGCCGGGCCAGGCTCTGTTAGGACCGGTCACCATTAGAACTGGCCACTATCAGGACTAGTCACTATTAGAACCGGGTTCTGTTAGGACCGGGCACGATCAGGAGTGGGCACTATTAGGACCATCCACTATTAGGATCATGCTCTGTTAGGACCGGTCACTATCAGGACTGGGCACTATCAGGACTGGTCACCATTAGGACTGGCCACCATTAGGACTGGTCACTATTAGAACTGGCCACTATCAGGACTGGTCACTATCCGGACTAGTCACTATTAGGACCAGGCTCTGTTAGGACCAGTCACGATCAGGACTGGGCACTATTAGGACCGGTCACTATTAGGACTGGTTGCTATTAGGACCAGCTACTGTTAGGACCGGGCACTGTTAGGACCAGGCCCTATCAGGACCCCAGGGCATGGCCCCCCGACCCCACTTCCAAGCAGCGGGGACCCCAGCGTGCCGGGCAGCGTGGCGGGCAGGGCGCGGGCTGGCGCAGCCCCAGGGGCACCGTGGGCCCAGGCACGGCCCAGGCGGGCCGGGTCCAGGTGCCGCGTGGCGAGGCCGGGGCAGCGGGCAGTGGCCACAGGGCCGGTCGCAGCGGTGACTTGCCCGGAGCCCGGCAGAGCCGAGCCCCTGGGGAACTGCCCCTGCTCCCATTGCCCTTGCCACTGGGTCGCTCTTCCACAACAGCCTCGCATTCAGCCTCCTCCCATCCCTACGGAGGAGACCGGGTGCCGGCAGGATTTGGGGGGCTGAGGAGAGACCTTTGTAGAAGGGGTTTGGCATGGCTGCGTTGCTGAGGCTTTTATATGGGAACATACGCCCCGGTTTGTGCCACCAAATAAATTCCTGATTCAGGACTCGCTGCAGGTCTCAGGCGAGCACGGGCTGAATTTACAGCCAGGAGCAGGCAGGACCAGGAATTAACTTTGCCCCGCTATTCAAAACTGCATTTTTCCTTTATATTTATCTTACCCGCACAGGGACACTTCAAGCAAGCCCGCTGTGCCAAAACTGTCCCTGAGTGCTGCAGCTCGGGTCCAGCTTGGGGTCACTGATGCCTGGTAGGGCGTTGAGCTCGTGCTCGCAGCGGCCCTCCACCTTCCGCTTCCATGGCTTCTTGCTCAACAAATCTGCTCCCAGTTCCTGGTAGAAAAAAGGGTGGAAAAAGCTTTCGGTTCCTCCCAGCTCCTTTGAAGTTGTGTTTTGAAGCGGGTGGAGAAGGGGAGAGCCTGGCGGGTGCCGGGGTGGGTGGCTGGGCACAGACGCCCCGACGCGGGCTGTGCCGTGGGGCGGGTGGATGCTCCCTGCCCGTGACTCAGGGGTGAGGTGGGGGTGTCCCCAGCTGCAAGCTGGGGCAGGTGGCAAGCAGGGACCTGTGCCAAGATGCCAGGCACCGACTTCTCCCTGCGTCTGGGAGGGGACAGGTCAGCCTGTCTTTGGCTGGGACAAGCAAGGGCTGAGAAAACACGTCGCTGCCGTGGCCCTGCCTGCATCCCGCTCCCAGGCTTGGCCCTGTAGGATGCGTCCTGCTGTGGAGGAGCCGGGCAGAGCCCTGTGCGGGCTGGCGAGGCCCACGGAGGGAAAGAACGGAGGGTGACTGCCACCTGTGTAAACCGCAGAGCGTTGGGCAATAAGGAAGCGAAAGAAATGACCAAAAAACCCCCGAGGCAGCAACGTCAGGGCATTGCGTCAGCGCACCCAGGAGATGCTCTGCAGAGCACTTCCCTCTGCGGTGCAAACCGCCCCGCGGCCCAGCCTGGCCCGAAACGCCCCGTCCGGCCTGTCCCCAAAGGAAAGCAGGGAGGGGACACGGTGCCGTGCGCCCCGGTGTCGGGAGACCCGTCCTGTGCAGGGTGCACCCTGCAGCGGTGCCGCTGGGTGACTTGCTGGGAGCCCCCGGTGCGATGTGCCAGGCCCAGGGCTGGGACATCTCGGCAGGAGCCATCCCTCCCTGTTACACCAGGAAATCCTCCAGGGTGGGATCCATCGCCCGCAGCTGGGGCCAGGCGAGGTCACTGCCCGCCGAAGGCTGGGAGGAGGCTGCTGCCAGGGCAGGTCCGGTCCCTGGACCTGCAGGCACGTTGCAGCGCCCGGTGGGGAGGAGATCTGGGCAGCAGGCGGCCTCGTTGGAAACCAAATCCAAGGTTTCAGGGCATTTTAAAGAGGATTTTCAGAGGCAAGCTCAGCCCCACTTCCCTTGGCCTTGGTATCCCCATAGCAGGACTTTTTCTCAGATAACTCAAGTACGTTTGGAAGAGGGCATTTGCTTTCAGGGCAGCTGCGTTTTTTCCTCCCAAGGACAACAGTGCACAAACCTGGGTGCCAGCGGGGCTGTGACATGCGGCACGAGCCCAGCCGTCCCACCGCAGGAGAGCTGACGGAGCCGGGAGGCTGCCTGCTCCCCGGGGAGAGGAGCCCTGCCTCCCGCCGGGTTGGACCTTCCCCGCGGGGGGATGGAGTCAGCGCTGGGAGATGTGCTGGGGCTGGACAGAGCGGGGGAACGGCCCTTCGGGTGGGCCCCCGCCTGCGGAGGGGTCCGGGAGCCTGGCACCAGCTCCGGCAGCTTTTCAGAGGCAGCGACACGAGGATGCTCGGGGTGAAAGATCCTGGTTTTCACAACCTCGTAGGTTTTGTGTTGTAAAACCCCATGCTCCCATCCCGGGGCTGCAGTCCAAGGTTTCCTTGTCTTTCCAACACATCGACCGCTTCCTAAAACATCTCAGTCCAGGTTCTCCAGGAGTTTTTTTCCCCTTGTTGGCTCTTCACAAGCCCCCCCATCCGGGTGTGAGATCCCCCAGGTTGTCTTGAGTTGCTCCCACATGCAGGCAGATGGGTTTGTGCCCCTGCAGCCCCTCCGGGAGCCTGTCCCCCCCAACCCCTCGTCCCCTGGCCTGGTGGGACACAACCTGGGCGAAAAGCCCCTCGTGGAGGGGACACATCTTGCCCCAGCCCTCGCCACCGCTTTGGACCCCCCCATGTCCCGCTCTCACTCTGTCTCATCTCACTCAGGGTTAAAAAATGCCTGTTCCTGCTGCCAGCATCACCTCGCCCCGCTGCAAGCCAGCACAGCCCCTGGGCAGGCAGCTGCCTGCTGCGCCAGCAGGAAAGCAGCCCGGTGCCGGAGCCGGCTGCCCGCAGCGCTGCCGTTCCCGGTGCGAACGGCAGAGGCCAGGCCGCGGCCGCGCTCGGCGCCGCTGGGAGCGGGGTGGAAGCTGCTCCCAGCCGCAGCAGAGGATGCTCAGCCCCTGCCATCGCTCAGCGCTCCCTTCCCTCTCACCTCCATCGCACCAGCGCCCGCTGCCCCGCTGCCCCGCTGCCCCGCTGCCCCGTCCCCGCTGGCGCCACGCCGGGTGCCACGGCTGTCACCCCCGCCCAGCCCCCGCGGGACACGGGGCACCCTGGGACCACCCGGTCTTGGTGCTTCATGCAAAGACGGGGGAAGTTTTCCCATCAGGCAAACTGGGAGCCCAGGTCCGGTTCTGTGAGGGCACAGTGGATGAAAAAGCCCCCCCAAGCCTTTCCCACCGACATCACAGCGCCGGTGGCAGCGGTGCCACCCGGCTGTGCGGCAGACGGAGATTGTCACGACGTCCTGACCTGCCCGTCCCTGCTGCTCCCCTGCCCTGACCATCGAGGGGCTGGGAGATGGGGCACCTCGCCCACCCGTGCCGTGCCCTGCGGCTGCCCCGTGCTCAGTCACCTTTGCAAACGCGGGGATGCTCCTGCTCACCTCCAAGTTCACAGCCCGGGGGGCTGGGGGACCCCAGCTCCCGTCCTCAGAGGCACTGTCACCCCCAGGTCCTGACCGAGCCACCCTAGCAGCACACAGACCCCTCCAGACAAGACATCAGTGGGAAATTTGTATTTTTAGCCCCTTGAAGCACTGTTTCCTCCCGCCCTCCCTCCCTCCTCAGCCAGCCTGTGGTGGGAAAGCGTTAAGAAATAGAACAATATCAAGCGCAATCAAAGGCAGGCTGGTGGGAGTTTGTCTTTTGGGGTTTCCTTCTCTTTTATTGCTTTCCCAAAGAATAAACATTTGGGAGGGCTCTGGGGTGATTTAGTGGAGCAGGAAAGGGCAGGAGGCTGGGAGCCGCCTGCTCCCTTTGGCAAATCTCGCAGGATGATGGTCCGGCTTTGGGGATTTTCCGTCCAGTAGAAACGACTGCCCAGTCAGAGGATAACGCTGGGAACCGCCTGGCTTGGTGGGGAGGCTGCTTCTCCCCCGGCACTGGGGCTGGGGTCAGCGGAGCTGCGGGGCCGGGGGCCGGGGGGAGGAGGAGGGGTTGAGGCGAGTGAATTCACAGCAGCGCGGAGGAAGCGGTGACCTTTGAGAAGCAATATCTTCCTTGCCCGCTGCTAGTTATCCAGCCTTCCCAGCGGCTCCTGCTGCCGAGCCCAAGCCTGCAGGCGCAGGCCAGGCTGGGAGATGCTGGGCTGCCTGGTGCTGAGCTGCGACTGTCTCCTGTCCTGGTTCTGGTTTGTGGAGCTGAATGCAACGTGTACTGCTGGAACGGCAGCGCTGCAAGAGGCTGAACCTTCTTGCCTGCCGGGTGTCCTTGGGCAGGCGAGCTGGGAGGAGAAGCCGTCCGTTTGTCCCTGAGCATCCCCCTTGCCTTGCCTACCTCCCCCCTGCAGCTGCTCGGGCGGCAGGACGAGCTGTGCCAGGCTCAGCGGGTCCGCGGCCAGCTGAGCGGAGGCTGCAGCACGGTGTTTGCCTGCGCAGCCATCTGCGTTCACCTTCGGACAGGTTACCTGCCTGCCGCCGGCACCGAGCCGGGCTGCATCCAGCAGCTGGGCTGGTGTGGGGAGCAGAGCACCGACTGACTGCACGACAGCCCTCCATCGCCCCGGCCCCTCTTAGCACCCCTCGGTGCAGGCCCCAGGGGAGATGGGTGCTTGGCGGAGAGCAAGGCTGGCCTGCCAAAACAGCCGCTTCCCTGGCGCACCCTTGTCAGCACCCGCATCTCTGCTGGCACCCACATCTCTCCGTAGGCACCCCGGTGTCTGTAGGCGCAACATGTCTGCAGGCACCCCTCTCTGTTGTCACCCTGACCCCTCTGCCAGCCTCTGGTCCCAAAGTGGACCATGGCACGGGCGGGTTTTCACGGCCGCTGTCTCACTGACCCCCCGCCCAGCCGTCATCACTAGGATTATTTTTTACATCAGGTGCCCAAAGCTGACGGTACGATTTCCAGGACCTGCTCCCTGCCTTTTGCACCCCCTCGTCACCCGCAGAGCGGGTGTGGACGTCACCCGGTGCCCCCGCAGACGTGGGCCAGGGACGCTCTGCCCAGCGGAAGGCGCCCGGCCGCATCCTGGCAGCAGGCAGGGTGCAGGCAGGGCGCGGGCAGGGCGCGGGCAGGGCGAGCGGCCCCGGGGAACAGTGGCAGCACCACGGGGCACACGAAGCCACGCGTCTCCCAAGCAGCACCGAGACCTCAGAACATGTCTATAGGACTACATTATATGTAGGTAGATATGAAATATATTGTTAAATCCTGAGCATAACGATGATTTGCTGGTAGCAGAGCCCGGGCGATGCACAGCTCTCGGCAGACAGGTGAGACGTGGGCTTTCCTACATTTAAAATAAACCAATTTACCTGCCCATGCACTGCTGGGCTTTTTGTCCAGCCAATTTTTTCCTCTACCAAGAAAACAATAAAAATAAGTGAATTTGTAGTTATTTACTGAAATATCTAAAGAAAGTAAATGAAAATCACACTATTGCTTAGAAAAGTATCCCCAAAACAAACCCCTCTGCTATATAAATATAAAACCACAACGACGCGGCAGAGCCTGATGATTATTTTATTTCAGGAGCTGTTTGGAACATCAGCCTCAAGACTGATCGAATATTCCAACAGCAGCATCTGCGGGGTGGTTTTCTAAAGCTTTCCCTTAAAGCCAGTATACTTGTCAATTAATAAAAAGGATTAGTAAGAAACAGCAATAGATGTCCCGTCTGCGTGGGGACGGGAATCCTCCCAGCAGCCAAGCTGTTTGGTTGGGGTGATCTCGCGGTGGTTAAAGCGCCGAGCGACGGGAATGTGCTTTTTGCTGGTTTGCTCCCCGAGGAGAGGGGCGCCGGCGCTGCCGGCGGGGGGACGGCAGCCGCCCCCCAGGCTGGCACGCGTCGCCCCAGCCGCGAGCGGAGCGCGGAGGGAGGCTCCTCTCTCGGCGGTGCCGCCTGTCCGGGTTCAGGTGTCCGGGAGCACCTCGGGGCCTTCAGCGCCGCTTCCTCCGCCGGCACCCGGGGGGTCCTGCAAAACCAGAGGGCAGCTTGGCTGGGCGGGGGCTGCGGGCCGTGTCCCCCGCCACCCCCGGGGCCCTGGCAGCGGGGCCAAGCGCTTTGGGCACTGTGGGGCCAGCTCCTGCCCATGGGGCAAGGGTGGTTTCCCATTCATCCCCACTCCCTTGGGTCCCAGGGGGAGGAAGAGGAGGGGGAGGCAGCCTGCCCCCCCCCGGGAGCCATCCTCCTCCTCCTCCTGGTCCTCTTCCCATCCTCCCTCTGCCCTCGGCTTTGCTCTCTCTCAAGAGTGCCTGGGAGAAGAGAAACCTGGCTGTAGATTAGCCGGGAGGATTTTTCAGCCTGAGCTGTGCACTTCCCCCCCCCAGCGATGTTATTTCATCTCTCGGCTGCCAAACTCCCGGGAATTAATCCCGGCCGGCGCTGACAGCGTTTACATTCAGTGCTGCTCAGATAAACCATATCAGCCGGCGCA